>NC_045430.1:181045424-182245424 GCF_902635505.1 Sarcophilus harrisii | reverse complement strand
AAAGGAAAGAACATTTTAATACATACACAGACATACGGATGTAAACTTTAACTGAAGCAACATATTATAATGGCTTAATTGCAGAAGTTAACATGAGAGTCTAAGTCTTCTATTAAGTCAAAAGTGAAGAGACTTGAAAATATACATAAAATAATGCCATTCTTCCAACTGCTTTTTTTTGCATGGAAAATATGATTGTTTTTCACTAAAATATCATTTCTAATAAAATATAACTATTAATTCAGCTAATACTTTTAAAATTTGGAAACTATGATTGTTTTTCATTAAAATATCATTTCTAATAAAATATAACTTCTAATAAAATATAACTACTTAATTCAGCTAACACTATTTAAATTTATCCTTTTAATTTCTAATATAGTAAACATTGACAGATATTAATACATTAAAAATTCTTTGAGAACTTTAAAAATGTTTATCCCTAAAATAATTGAATTTAAAGAGTACCTCTATAATTTGTAAAACTTCTGGGATAAGAATTCATTATCCGACAACAATTGCTGGGGAAAAAAGTTGGAAAATAGTATGACAAAAAAGAGGCATTAAACACCATCTAATACCCTATATTAAGATAAGGTTGGAATGGGTTCATGACAACATAAAAGGATGATACTTTAAAAACATTAGGAGAGCAAGGGATGGTCTGTCAGATCTCTGGAAAAAGGAGGAACTTATGGCCAAAGAAGAACTAGAGAACATTATGAAAAGACAAAATGGATAATCTTGATTTACATTAAATTAAAAAGGTTTTGCACAAACAAAACCAATTTAGCCAAGATTAAAAGGAATTAGAGGTGATTTGAGGCAATTCCAATGGACTTGTAATGGAAAGTATCATCCACATTCATTGTTCCCTATAGAGACTGAATGTGAATTAAAGCAGAATATTTTCTCTTTTCTTTTTTTTTTTTAATATTTATAACTTTTCATTGACAGTACACATGCATGGGTAATTTTTTTACAACATTATCCCTTCCACTCACTTCTGTTCCGATTTTTCCCTTCTCTCCCTCCACCTCCTCCACTAGATGGCAAACAGTCTTATACATGTTAAATATGTTGTAGTATATCCTAGATACAATATATGTGTGTAGAACTGAACAATTCTCTTGTTGCATAGGAAGAATTGGATGCAGAAGGTAAAAATAACCTGGGAAGAAAAACAAAAATGTAAACAGTTTACATTCAATTCCTAGTGTTCCTTCTCTGGGTGTAGCTGATTCTGTCCATCACTGATCAATTGAAACTGAGTTAGCTCTTCTCTTTGTCGACAAATCCACTTCCATCAGAATACATCCTCATACAGTATCATTGTTGATGTATATAATAATTTCCTGGTTCTGCTCATTTCACTCGGAATCAGTTCATGTAAGTCTCTCCAAGCTTCTCTGTATTCACCTGCTGGTCATTTCTTACAGAACAATAATATTCCATAACATCCATATACCACAATTTACCCAACTATTCTCCAGTTGATGGGCATCCATTCATTTTCCAGTTTCTAATCACTACAAACAGGGCTGCCACAAACATTCTTGCACATACAGGTCCCTTTCCCTTCTTTAGTATCTCTTTTGGGTATAAGCCCAGTAGTAACACTGCTGGATCAAAGAGTATGCACAGTTTGATAACTTTTGGGGCATAATTCCAGATTGCTCTCCAGAATGGTTGGATTCGTTCACAACTCCACCAACAATGCATCAGTGTCAATTTTCCCACATCCCCTCCAACATTCATCATTATTTTTTCCTGTCATCCTAGCCAATCTGACAAGTGTGTAGTGGTATCTCAGTTGTCTTAATTTGCATTTCTCTGATTAATAATGATTTGGAACACTTTCATACAAGTGGAAATAGTTTCAATTTCATCATCTGAAAAGTGTCTGTTCATATACTTTGACCATTTATCAATTGGAAAATGGCTTGATTTCTTATAAATTAGAGTCAGTTCTCTATATATTTTGGAAATGAGGACTTTATCAGAACTTAAATTGTAAAAATGTTTTCCCAGTTTGTTACTTCCCTTCTAATTTTGTTTGCATTAGTTTTGTTTGTACAAAGGCTTTTTAATTTGAATTAATCAAAATTTTCTATTTTGTGATCAGTAATGATCTCTAGTTCTATTTTGGTCACAAATTCCTTCCTCCTCCACAAGTCTAAGAGGTAAACTATCCTGTGTTCCTCTAATTTATTTATGATCTCATTCTTTATGCCTAAATCATGGACCCATTTTGATCTTATTTTGGTATATGGTGTTAAGTGTGGATCCATGCCTAATTTCTGCCATTCTAATTTCCAGTTTTCCCAGGAGTTTTTGTCAAATAATGAATTCTTATCCCAAAAGTTGGGATCTTTGGGTTTGTCAAACACTAGATTGCTATAGTTATTGACTATTTTGTCTTGTGAACCTAATCTATTCCATTGATCAACTAATCTATTTCTTAGCCAATACCAAATGGTTTTGGTGACTGCTGCTTTATAATATAGTTTTAGATCAGGTACAGCTAGTCCACCTTCATTTGATTTTTTTTTTTTTTTTTTATTAATTCCTTTGAAATTCTGGACCTTTTGTTCTTCCATATGAATTTTGTTGTTATTTTTTCTAGATCATTAAAATAGTTTCTTGGGAGTTTGATAGGTATAGCACTAAATAAATTAGTGTAGGGAGTATTGTCTTCTTTATTATATTTGCTCGGCCTATCCAAGATCACTTAATATTTTTCCAATTATTTAAATCTGACTTTATTTGTGTGGAAAGTTTTTTGTAATTTTGCTCATATAATTCATGACTTTCCTTTGGTAGATAGATTCCCAAATATTTTATGCTATTGACAGTTATTCTGAATGGAATTTCTCTTTGTATCTCTTACTGCTGGATTTTGTTGGTGATGTATAAAAATGCTGAGGATTTATGTGGATTTATTTTGTATCCTGCAACTTTGCTAAAGTTGTAAATTATTTCTAATAGCTTTTTAGTAGAATCTCTGGGGTTCTCTAAGTATACCATCATATCATCTGCAAAGACTGGTAATTTGGTTTCCTCATTAGCTACTCTAATTCCTTTAATCTCTTTTTTCACTCTTATTGTCAAGGTTAGCATTTCTAATACAATATTGAATAATAATGGTGATAGTGGGCAACCTTGTTTCACTCCTGATCTTAGGAAAAGGTTCCAGTTTTTCCCCATTACCTAAGATGCTTCTGACAGTTTTAAATATATGCTCCTGACTATTTTAAGGAACAGTCCATTTATTCCTATCCTCTCAAGTGTTTTTATTAGGAATGGATGTTGGATTTTATCAAATGCTTTTTCTGCATCTATTGAGATAATTGAGATGAGTTTTTGTTAATTTGGTTGATATAGTCAATTATGCTAAGAGTTTTCCTAATATTGAACCAGCCCTGCATTCCCGGTATAAATCCTACTTGGTCATAGTGTATTATCCTGGGGATGATTTTCTGTAATCTTTTTGCTAACATTTTATTTAAGATTTTAGCATCAATTTTCATTAGGGAGATTGGCCTATAATTTTTTTTCTCTGTTTTCATCCTACCTGGTTTAGTTATCAGTACCATGTCTATGTCATAAAAGGAATTTGGTAGGACTCCTTCAATCCCTATTTTTTCAAATAGTTTATCTAGCATTGGAGTTAATTGTTCTTTAAATGTTTTGTAGAATTCACATGTAAATCCATCTGGTCCTGGGGATTTTTTTCTTAGGGAGTTGGTTAATAAAAACAGAATATTTTCACCTTTTTATTATTGTTTGCTTGATTTTTTTTTTCTCACATATTTTTTCACTTTTAATCTGATTTTTTTCTTGTGCAGCATGACAAAAATGGAAATATGTTTAGAAGAATTGTGCATGTTTAACCTATACTGGATTGCTTGCTGTCTTGGGGAGAGGAAAGAAGGAAAGAGAGAGAGAGAAATTTGGAACCCAAAGTTTTGCAAGATGAATGTTGAAAACGATCTTTGCATATATTTAGAAAAATAAAATACTATAAAATAAGGGAAGGAAATAGGAAAATTTTATAATGAGTGTTTCTGATAAAGGCTTCATTTCTTGACCAGCAGGATGAATATAGAGAGGATTGGCGAGTTACATGAACTGATGCTAAGTGAAATGAGCAGAACCAGGAGATCATTATATACTTCAGCAATGATACTGTATGAGGATGTATTCTGATGGAAGTGGATTTCTTCGACAAAGAGATCTAACACTGATCAAAGATGGACAGAAGCAGCTATACCCAAAGAAAGAACGTTAGGAAATGAATGTAAACCGCATGCATTTTTGTCTTTCTTCCCAGGTTATTTTTACCTTCTGAATCCAATTCTTACTGTGCAACAAGAGAACTGTTCGGTTCTGCACACATATAGTGTATCTAGGATACACTGTGACATATTTAACTTGTATAGGACTGCTTGCCATCTGGGGGAGGGGGTGAAAGGAGAGAGGGGAGAAGTCAGAACAGAAGTGAGTGCAAGGAATAATGTTGTAAAAAAAAATTACCCAGGCATGGGCTCTGTCAATAAAAAGTTATTAAAAAAAAAAAAAGGCTTCATTTCTAAAATTTGTAGATAATTAAATCCAATTCATAAGAATATGAGTCATTCTCCAACTTGATAAAGGTTCAAAGGATACAAACAGACAATTTTCAGATAAAGAAATTAAAGCTATTTCTAGTCATGTGAACAAATGCTCTAAATTACTATTGATTAGAGAAATGCAAATTAAGATAACTCTTGGGTACTATTTCATACCTCTCAAATTGGCTAAGATGACAGGAAAAAATAATAACTATTTGAGGGGATTTGGGAAAATTAGAATACTAATGCATTACTGCTGGTGCAGTTGTTAAATGATCCAATCATTCTGGAGAGGAATTTGGAAGTATGTCCAAAGGGCTATCAAAGTATGCATATCCTTTGGTCCACCTGTGTCACTACTAGGTCTGTATCCCAAAGAGAGGAAAATGTTTATAGCAGCAAGGAACTGGAAACTGAGTGGATGCCCATCAGTTGGAGAATGGCTAAATAAGTTATGGTATATGAATGTAATGGAATATTGTTGTGATAAACAGGCTGATTTCAGAAAAGACTGGAAAGACTTATATGAACTGATGCTGAGTGAAGTGATCAGAATCAGGAGAACATGTCCACAGTAATAACATGATTATGTGATGATCAACTGTGATGGACTTGGCTCTTAGCAATATAGTGATTCAGGGCAATTCCAGTAGACTTAGCATGGAGAGTGCCATCTACAACCAGGGAGAGAGCTTTTTTTTTTTTTTTTGAATCTTCTTGTACAGCATGAAAAATGTAGAGGTGTGTTTGGAAGGATTGTATATGTTCAGCGCATGTCTGCTTACTATCTTGAGAAGAGGGAAAGTGAGGGAGAAAGAGAGAAAGCTATAGAACAGAGGGTCTTAGAGTCATGAATGTTGAAAATTGCCTTTATATGTATTTGGAAAATTAAAATATTACTGAAAATTGAAAAAAAAAAAAATGGTTTCAGGACCATTAAGAGTCCTGAGACTAAAAAGTTAGAGAACAGTTGTCCTTAAGAGTCAAATGTAAATTCTCCTGCTTGATATGTAAAAGGTCTTCACAACCTCTCCTCTTCCTATTATTTCAGTTTTACTTTTTACTCCTCTCCTTACAATCTATGATTCAGCAACTTTGGGTCTCTCACTCTCTTCCTCCCAGAAGAAATTCCAGCTGCCCCCTCCAGCTGCCTAATGCACTTTCTGCTCCCTGATCTCTGAGAAAATGGGTCCTTTTAAAACTCACTTCAAGCACTCCACTATTTCAAGAAGCCTTCTGGGATCCCCCCAGCTAATAATTCCAAAATAAATAGATACTACCACATTTTCAAAGAGATCCAGGGGGCAGGGAAAATAGTGAGCAGGACTAGTGGCATCTGATTTTCTGTTACATTCAGGGGACCTGGCAGTTACCACCTAATCTCTTGGGGATTTAGTCCTATCAGTTGTAAAATGAATGAGATTAATTAAATGAGATCCAAGGTCTAATTTCATTAGGAGTTTCAAAGGTGAAATTAACATTATTATTATATAGTGATGTTCATGTAGAAATACACATCCCTCTGAGAGCTTCTACTAAAAACAAGATGATATATTGGAATATAATGTATAAAAATATGTAAAATATATTTAAAAAGATAAAGATTTACAACTAAAATTGACTATCCCTGCAAAACTGAGGAAAAATCCTACATGGAGGAAAATGGATTTTTAATAAAATAGAGGACTTTCAAGTATTCCTGATTTTTTAAAAAAAACACATCTTAGTGGGAATTCTGAAATACTATATAAGAGTCTGAAGAAACTTTAAAAGATATATTCATTGGAGCAAATAGATGGCACTATATAAGGATAACTTATGCAGAAAAAGAAAACAACTATCCCTTTATAACACGATTGTCTTCAAAGAATATTGAGTTAAGTAAGAAAAACAGAAGTCCTGAGATATACTGTTTCAGTTCTGATTGTTTTGAGAAGGGAAATCAAAGAAGTGCAGGCTAAAAATAAGAATATATCAGAGTGATATTGTAGTCAGCTAAAAGGTGTACAAGAGGGCAACCAAGTTGCTGATGGGCTTTGAGTTCATACAGTAATTAACTGAAGGTTTAGATCTTCCTGGAACAAAATGCTAGTTCTGAATAAAATTCTCTTAGAACATTCTCTTGAATACACATTGTGATGAGTTTTCTAAATTCCGTGGCATTTCTTGAGAAAAGAAAAGAAAAAAAATTTAAATGATGATAATGATGATGCCTTGTCTCAAGAAGGGTTAGAGTTCTCCTTTGAGGAAATCTTTAAACAGAGGCTGGGTAATAATTTGTTAGGTATGACTAGTGTATATATTTCATAACAAATTGCTCACCTTCTCAATAGGAGTGGGGGGGTAAGGTTGGGGTGGAGGAGTGGTAGGGTGGGGGATATAGAGAGAATTTGGAACTCAAAAGATTTTTAAATGAATGCTAAAAAAAAGTTTTTCTATGTAATTGGGGTAAAGAATATTAAACTAACAAAATAAATAGACTGATTTTTTATAAAGTGTATAGGATGGCCAAGATGACCACTGAGGTCCTTTTCAAATACCAAATTCTGTGAATTCATGATAAAGCAGCTACCAAACACTTAATATATAATTATGCTAAGTGTTGGAGAGACATAAACAACAAACAAGCCAAGAATTCTAAGGAGCTCATATTTTATTGGGGGAAGGACAACAATTTTTTTTTTTTTAAGATGGAAAGAATTTGGAGAGGGAGGACAGGCAGGTAGGAGCCAACTACTCTGCTATAAAGGCCAAGAAATGAGATGAAAACCAGGTTCTAGGAAAGAAGGCACAAGTTTACCCATAAAAACCTATGGTAGTTCTAGGGATAGAGTTGAAGGTTCTGGTGAGGAGGAGGCTGCATAACAAAGAAAAAAAAAAGTTTCTGTTTCCTAGCTGTATGACCCTGGGCAAGTCACTTAACCCCAATTGCCTCAGCCAAAAAAAAAAAAAATTGATATTCTAACAGCAGAGAAAAGTAAATAAACTGTGTGGGAAGTATCAAATGAAAAAAGTTAAATAATTGTGTGTGGAAAAATATAAAATTGTATCAAAGAGACCATTTGCTCAATTCAAAGGAAAAGATTTTTAGATTTTTAACAAGAGTTGTACAAAAGTATGAGGAGCCATGTCTCAGAGAGAGATAAATTCTCCCATCCTAAGAGATATTCAAGTGAAGGCTGGATGGCTACTTGTAAAACTACTCTAGAGATTCAATCTTTTCATACATAAAATGGACTCAATGAGTTCAAAGGTCTCTTGCCAGCCTTGGTTTCTGTGCCTCCTTATATAGAAAATTTGATGGGCAATTTTCCCTTGAAGGGGGAATGTGAACAATATAAATTCAGAGGACACTAAGGTAGTCAGCTGAATAAAGAGTTCATATTAAATCTTTGAAATTATCTTAAGATGTTTTTCTATTTAGTTCTTCCTAGGACAAATTGGTAGTCTAAATAAAATTTCCTTTGAACATTCTCTTGACTTTACTTCATGAGTTTTCTAAATTCTATAAATATGAAATTTTCCTTCTTTGAAAAAAGAAAGGAAAATTTTAAAAAATTATGATGATAATTTTCCTATTTTGTAGGGTTTTTGCCCCCTATTTTTCCAATACACTGAATAATTAGTCTTTGTGTGCTTAAAAACTTTCTCCTTTTTCCTATGGAAATATATTAGTAGTCTTCTCCCAAATAAACATTTCACAAGATAATATAACAAATTTGGCATAGGAAAATATTTTTGTACAAGAATATCTAAAGTATTTGAAGTGGGGGGAATGAGGGGAAATACTCAAAAGCCAGGAAATGAGACAGGGAATGTGTGGGGTTGGCAAAAGAAAGGAACTAGTGACAATTATACCACAAAATAATACTCAATTTTTTATTTCATTTTTTTTTAACAGAGAAACATCACTGTGGTTTGACTGATCAAATTTGGCCACTGCTGGCCTGATCAGAGAGCTTAATATTCACCTAAGGTACGATGCCCTAAGATATGAGTCTACGCTGCATATAAAATCAGTACACCATGATTTAAATTAACAAGTTAGATGTAGCATAAGAAACAAACTTGATATTGATCAATTATGCCCCTAGCAGAGCAATCAGAGAGCGTTATCCTTGAAAATAAGACTGCTGACCTGGAAGAATATGAAACAACACTCCTCCTGATTTGATTCCCTCTAATCTGTCTGATAACACTAACAAAATATGTCAGTTGGAAAGAACTGTGTAACTTAAGCATAATATAAATATGTTCAGGAAAGGAGGTGAAATCTAGCAAAGGAAGAAAGGACAGCACCAAAGAGACGGGCAAAGCAAAGAAAAGTAAGAAGATAGGACATTGAAGAGTATCAGAAAACTCGAAAACTAAAGAGAAGATCCGGGGTAGCCTATGCTTGGACAACTGCCCTCACAACTTTTCTCCCTGCCTCAGCCCCCTACAAGGACTCCACAAGACAGGAGCACCAACGTGGTTTAAAGGAATATATCTTGTATTTTCATGTTTGTGCTCCATCCCACAGAGTGAAAATCAGCCCATCACCTCCAAACTGTACAGAATTGGCCTTTGAGAGAAACTATGCCCCTTCATATCTCAAGCCTAAAGGATCTAATCTCTAAGTCACTGCCTGGTAGCCTAAGGCTGATAATGCTGAACCCAAGGATAAAAACCAACTTATGTCTGGTATCTGACAAATACAGGAACTACTACGAGCCATTTGATTTTTAAGATTTTTTGGAAAGGCAGTTCAGAAACTCATTGTGTGTAAATGTCAGTCCTCCATAACATTAGACACTACTCACTATATAGGTGTAGCAATACAGGCCTGAGGCATCACTCTTTGAGAGTTTTTAGTTCCCTTTCCTTTGATTCCAGTAAACATTGAGCTTAGATTCGATGGTTTATGGGTCTAATAACAGATGTGCCGCTTCAGAGAGCAGAGGACTAGCCCATGTATGGGAAATAGTACTGGCAGAATACCTGAGTTGAAATCTTGACTTCACTACTATTCCAAGCCTCAGGTATATACAATAATACTATCTATCTGGAAGAATTGATTTAAGAACCTAATGAGGTGATTAAATATTTTAAGTATTAAGTATTTTACAGGTATACCTGTAACACAAACACAAAAATGAATCCTATTATTAGATTTGTTCTTTGAGTCAACAAAGTTAAAAGACCTAATTATGGATTCCAGAAGCCATTCAATCATAGTTTTCACCAATTCTCACCCAACTCAAATAAGACATATTCTTGTTCTCCACACTTAGTGGAAAAAAGCTGAAGGGATCTTGGAAGCCATCTAATCTAATCTCCTTTTACACATGACAAAATTGACTCTAAGAGAAGTTAAATAAATTTTCCACAGTGCCTTAGCTATTAAGTGTCATGTGCAGAATTTGAATTCAAATTTTCTTGTTTCCAAGTCCAACAATCTTATCGCAATGACAACTATTTCACAAATGAAAGTTTATCACCAACAATACTCTAAGAATTATTTCCAAATAAAATATACATAACTGCTCTGAAATGACAGTGCAAGTTTAAAGAATTGCACTGCATTCAATGAGAACTAAGGTGAATGTCAGGGAGAGTACAGTACAGTACAAAAAAGCAATGAATTCAAATTCTGCTGCTGGCTACCTTAGGCAAGTTACTTAATTATCCTGGGTCTCAATTTCTCATCTATAAAATGAGGAGTTTGGACTTTGAAGTCTCTTCCAGCTCTAAATTTCTAACATTATAAATTATGACCCTCTGGTAACAATAAAGATAAAATCTGAATTAGAACCCAAAGAGATAAATGGTTGCTGAAATCTTGGATTCAGGAAATCATTCTAAGTAGATTAAATGCTATCCTAAGGAAAAATAACAAATTAAAGATTAGATTTTTTTTTCAACAAATTCTCAAAAAATTTTCAAATGGATTGAGAAAAACCTGTAAAGGCAGTTTTTACTATACATCTTCAATCCAATCATATAGATCTGTTCAGGAATCATGCTATGACAAAAAAAATATCAACCTCCTTTTTTTTTTTTTTTGAGAAAATTTATGAATCAAATTAAAACAAACTTAGGAAAATATAAACATTTTCAATACTTAATTATGTGTTGAATGCTGAAAGTATGTGAACTTTAAAAATTATTATAACAAGTATTTTAAACACTTAAAATGACACTCAGTATTCTTGGAAATATTTATGTAATACACATGCATACATGCTTGTTGTACAAATCTGTTTTATTCCAAGTGGGCAATCCCAACAAAGTTTGTGAACTAATCTGCACCTGAGCATATCTGGTAATTTTCTAGGCAAAGTATGGATGTTCTGCATTTGGACGCTCCTGAAAACTGTATCTTAAAGCCTATCATTCTAAGGCAAAATCTGAACTCTGCATTTACTGTAACTGCATAGGCACTATTATATTCATCACTCAGTCAATGTGAGTCAAATATAGTCAAATGTGAGATAGATATATATATATCTATCTCACATTTAGCTCTAGCAGCAAAGGCCCAAGGACAGGAGTGTTAGAACAATTAACAGTATTCCTCATTCAAAGCCAGATGCTGTCCTATGATCCACTTTCTTGCTAGGAAGCAGCAGGGAATGTTGGACACCTAATAGTGATAGGGTACAGCTTCTGGGGCAAATACAGCAATGATTTTAAGATTCCCTGACCTTAGAATGCTTCTGTTCTAACAATTTCTCAAAGATTCTGAAGTCTTCTGGCTTTAGAATCAATGATCTCAAGGTTCTCCATAGTCCCCTTCACCTTAGCATGCCATTGTCCTAACACTGTCTGTCAATGATTGTAAAAGTCTTCTGGCCTAGGAATATAATAATATTTCTTAGATATATTAAGGATCCTAAGAACCTCTGACCTTAGAGTGCTTTTGTCCTAACAATTTGTCTGTCAATGATTCTAAAGCTTCTGGCTTTAAAATAGTCCTACAAACACTGCTGACTGTCAGATACATAATCTGCTGGTCAGTGATAATCAATTCCTGAAACCACTCCTCAGTTCTATCTCTAGGCCATAAAATTAGAATATTAGTGACATTAAGAACCTGGATAAATTTGTCTCTTTATTCCTGGTTCTTTGCTAAATTCTTTTGGAACTTAGCCCGCTTCAATTGGCGTTACAATTAAAATAAACTCTGCCTCCTGATTTGGATATATGGGTTCAAGCCTCCAAATTCTTTTGAGACACTTAGTGGTCTGTGACCCCCAACCTTTTGGGGTCCCTTCTGAGCCTCAACAATACCTGAACTCAAGGGTTTGTTCTAATGCTTGCTACCTGTTTAACTCTGTGCAACTTCTGTGAATCTCAGTTTCTTAAACTAAAACTAGGGAGGAAGATTATCTCTATCCACTTCTCAAAGTTGTGAGGCAATACCCTGTAGATCTGAAAGCACTAAAGAATCTGAGCTATTATGTAATTATCTACATTCAAAATCATGTTACATTTTTTCCTGGTGGAAAATAGTGATAAATATATATAAGGTTTCTTATCTCCATGCATAGCTGTAACATGCAATGTTATGGCTGGAGTAAAAATCTATGTCACAAGGAGTGAAAATGCATTGTCACTATGCAATATGGCGGTGCAACCAGGTCTTAGGCGAAGTTTTCTAGTCTATTACAATAGGATTACAGGTCTTCCCTATCTGGAAAGAAGAAAAAAGCCTACCTAAAATAAAATCATTTAAATGGTGACTACTATTTCATTGAAAATTGTAGAAGGAAAAAGTTGGATTCAAGTTTAATTTTTTAAAAGTTAGATTAAAAACTATAGGAAGAAGTTTATTTTATCTCATATTTACTATAAATGCTTTTATAATGGCAACTGTTGGCAAGGAAAGAGCAAAGGATTTGGAGGCAGAGGACCGGAGTTCAATTATCTCCTCTGGGTAGGCAGGCAGAGAGTGAGATGAGCAAAAGGAGAACATGTAGTACAATAAAAGCTAATTATAAAGATAAAAGACCTGGAGGGATGGGAGAACTTTCATCAATGCAATGTCTAATCGCAATGTCCAAGACTGATAATGAACTAGACTAGTACCTCCTAAAAGAGAGGCCATGAGCTCAAGAGGCAAAAGGAGATTTGGGGGTGGTGGTGGTGGTGGTGGTGGTGGTGGTGGTGGTGATGGTGGGCAGGCACAGAGAATCTGTTTATTTGACCATATATTATATGATTTTTTTTTCCCCTTTTCACTTAGGAAGGAGAATAAATACATGTTTGTTCATTTAAAAATAAAACAAAATAAGATAAAATTCCTCTTTTAACATTTACTCTTTACGTGACTTGGGGGGAAAATCACTCAGCCTTTCTGGGGCTTTTACCTCATGTACAAAATGACAGAATGGAGCAAAACTGATCTCTGTGGTCCTTGCCTGCTCTAATGCTTTAATCCCACAGTCTTATGAACTATCTACTAATATGAGTGAGCAAAGAATGAATCAAGTATTGATTTTGGCACGATGTAATTTTGCCAATAAAATAACATGTCAGCATAATGGCACATCATTCATTCTAACTTCAACTTTCTAGCAAAATAATAAAGGTCATTGTTAAAAAAAATTATGTGAGGTATTTAACCTATATCAGATTACTACTTGTCTTGCGAAGGGAAGGAGAAAAATTTAGAACACCAAATCTTACAAAAATGAATCTTGAAAACTATCTTTACATGTATTTGGAAAAATAAAATACTACTGAAAATTAAAACAAAACAAAACATGTGTTTCACAAGCCTGGAATGAGCAGGGATAGATGAAGAGTCACAATTTGAATCCAGTTTCTGTTTCGAAATTCAGCATTCTTTCCATACACAAATATAGCTCCTTTGAAGCAAATGACACAAAACATTTTCCTCTGGATTTGTGAAAAGTCTCAGCAAGTTTATGTCATTCAGAGTCACCACATAACCGCAATGCCCTTTGCCTCTTTTGTTTACATGGGAATCACGAACAGAGAGCAGCTTTCTACTCCTAGCCATCTAATTTCTCTAAGCCACTGCCATTGATTCTTTTGTAAGTTTATTTATTCAAAACAACAGCACAAACAATTCTTTTTTCTTGGGTCAGCAGCTTAGTGAATTAACATCAATCATCAAAGGAGACAGGGCTGAAAGGGAGATGGAAGCCCATTTTCTCAGAGATTGATTTTTAAAACCAAAACACAGAGGCATAAGGAAGAGAGAGCATTTACCATCAAAAAGGTTGAAACTGAAAGGCCCTGCTGAAAATGGGGCACAAGCAGTAGGGACCAGTAGGGACAAGGTCCCTTAAGATCCTAAATAAGGAAAATGCTGGTAAATACCATTTAAAAACAAAATTAAGACAGACTTCATAGCTATAGGCTGGGATAAGTTTTTTGAGCACAATAGTCTTAGCAGTTAGTGGAAACAAGGGGGTGGGCAGCAAGGGTGTTTGAAAAAGGAAGAGACAAAGGGAAAAGGAAGTGGATCAATGTTGATGTTTATTACAATGATTTTCTAATGGCTTTCTCTATTCCCTTTGCCTACTTTAATGTATTTAATGTGTGAAAAGTTCATCAGAGGCCACAGTGATTAGGCCCTTAAATGTATTTAAGTAAACAATCTCAGCAGGTTTCAGAGGCGATTTGTTCCATAGGTCCTAACACAATTATTCTTCCAAAGGCCAGATTTGCTTCTGACTAGGAATTCGGCTCAATTATTTTTCCTTGCAGCATGGAGGTAAAAAGTTCTTGCTTGAAAATGAAGTCAGAAGGGTCAGTATTCCTGAGACTGCTCTAAGAATTGCAAGAAGTAATTGGTTTGTGTCCATTTTACATCCTGTCATGTCAGGGGAATGTGTTTCCTTCCTATAGCTTTTCTGGAGATTTATGTAAGGTGAGGAAAATATTAGGCCAAGCACATGCGAACTACTGGCTTCACAATTTCAATAGAATGCCTTATATTCTTTACTATGAAAGTTTAAAAATGTTTGCTTTTATATTGAATGAATTTTAAGAGAAATGCTACCATTTTAGGCAAAGGAATACAAGAAACACATGACAAACTCAAATCAAAAAATTGCTATTCATGAGTGAACTGGATGGAAGAATGGAGATGGGAAATGGAACTAAGCCTTGATTACATTTACAATAAATTTAACTCAGCTATTCAATCAAAAACACAATCTTCCCATATGAGAAATTACTGGGATTATACACTGATACCATTAATTGGGAGCATCCTTTGATATTCATCCATTGATGAGTTAGGTCAGGGATCACTCCTAAAAAGATCATATCATACAAATCATAATAAGCGCATTAGATTTAAACAATAACAGAATGGGGGGAAAAACCTAAATTCAACAAAGTGTGTCAGAGATATAAAAGAATATGATCAATGAGTGAAATAAAAAACTGGCACAAGGACCAGGAAAACAAAAAGAGTGAGATAAGCTGGAGAAGGATGAGCTGGAAATAAAAAATAAAGGTCTTAGAAGAAGGCAAAGAAGAATAGAAGAGAGGAGAAGATAGTAGCATCTGCAATGTATGGTAGAGCTAAATTAGATCCTTGGAAAAGGCTGCCTATCTAAAGCCAGAAAGACTTTCAAAGACGAAATGAAAAGGTGAGACAAACTCAAGCTTCAAGTGCCAAAGCCAAACCAAAAAGAGATTAAATTTTGTATTTTTACCTGGCAGTGAGGTAATATGATTTTGTGATCCCCTGATTTCAGGAGGGACTTCTGTTCTAACAATATGTCAGGAAACCCTAAATCTTCTAGTTTTTGAATCTGCCTCAAGGACTTCCCACATTCCCAATCTAAAAATAACAATATGTCTGATTTGAATAAGACCACTTCTCAATTCATTGCTGACTGGAAGAAACTCCTGAGAGAATAGTAATAATGTGGTCAATGAGAACCAAATTCCTTCCTACTTATGAGCCAAATTATTAGCATAACAATGCTAAAAAGCTGGATAAATGTTTCTCCTTGCTTCTGTTTCTCTGACGAATTCCCTTAGAATTCAAGCCTGCTTTTATAATGGCATTAAAATTACTTTTAATAAACTTTGCCCCTTGACTAGAAGATGGGTTCAAGCTTGCAAATTCTTTTGAGATACCTTGTGATACTGGTCTGGAACCCCAAACTTTTGGGGTCCCCCTTCCCAACCTCAACAGTTATAAAGATACCTCAGATCATCCAGCAGAAAAAAGAAGGGAACTCCTAAACTTGGGGGAAAGGGAGGGGACTGTAGTTGTTAGTGTGATGATTAAGCTCATGACCTCTGAGAAAACAAAATAATTTCCAAATAAAATATTACCTTGAGAGATCAGTTCCTTTAATAAAGGGGTCAGCATGGGGGAAACAGTTGGGAGTAAATTGCATTAAATTATTTCCTTGTGAGCGAACACACAGTGTAATAAGCTGTGAAGAGGGTAATTCAGTACTTACACTGTTTTGCAAGCAAAGTGAGAAATTGAGAATTACTGAACCTTGCTTAAGTTCCCAGCCAAATGAGTGTGTTTCAAGTGGTTAACTAAGATTTTCCCCATTTTTTAGTATTAGGTTTAGGTGGGAACTAATGTAGCCTATCTAGGATGCTTCCAAATGATATAGCAAGCTTGCTCTCAATGGGATTAGATCTAACCAAAAGGAGGGTCTATTTGAGTTTACAGCCCACTACTGTACTATTAGAGAAGACCTAGGTATAGCTTATCTGCATAATTCAATAAATAAGGGAGTAAATAAAGCTTTGTTCAAAGCAGCAAATGAAACTTTGATAAACAATTATACTACATTTTAACCAGAAAGCACCATTAACCATATTACAACAGGACATTCAACAAGTAATCTATTTCACTAAAAGAGTTGCCTTTCACATAATATGTTTCTCAACCAATGAAGTTAAAATGAACAAAATACAATCATTAAGAGTAATAAGAATAAATGAAACCTCTTTCTCTAATACTATTTGGGAAAAGTGAAAGAAAATTAACCGAAGGAAAAAACAATAGGGAAAGAATGAGAAAGAAAGAATCTGGAAAATAGGAAGAAAGAATAAGAAGGATGAAAACTTGGACTAAAGAAAGCTTTTGAAAATGCATTTATAGCTTTTAATTCAGATCACTGGTGTCATACTTAACTATTCATTCTTGATCACCCAATCTTCCCTAATCAGTTGCCTCATCTAGTAACTTTTTCTAGCACAACAATTCTTAAAGACATCTTTTTTTTTTTTCTACTTATGCAGCCACCATCCTAGTTTAGGCCCTCATCATTTTGCACCTGAACTGTTCTAATGACCTTCTAATTACCCTCCTTCTCCCATGCACTCCAATCCATTCTTCAAACAGCTGCTAAAGTAATTTTTACTAAAGCACACTTTTTTCTAAAGTACCAATAAGCTACTTAGCCTAAAAATTTTGCATGCCTGACTATCACCTCTAGAATCAAATATAAAGACTGGAATTTAAAGTTTTTTAACTTTATTTTTAATATAAGGCATGGCTCTTTGGAAGACAATAGTAGAGTGACGAATACAGAATTATATGTAGGTAATAGAAAAAACAAGAAAAAAACAATAAACTTAAAAGAAAAACTCTTTACATCATGCCCCTTCTTATCTTTCTATTCTTTCTTACATATTATCTCTTCTATGAACTTTATAGCCCAATCATACTCAAAATGATTTGTTTTTCTCTCTTCTTTTCCACTGGTTGTCCCCCATACCTAGAATGTTTCCCTCTTCACCTCCACTGGTTAGGATCTTTCCTTCTTATTAGATTTAGCCTAGTCAGCCTCATCACTTCCTGCTGGAGGTCTGTCTTATTCCCCTGGCTACTTGTGCCTTCTCCCTACTTTCTATATACCCTACATAAATCTGATAAGCACAGATTTATGTGTCTGTTGTCTCTCTAATTAGAATGTAAGCTCCTTGAGAATGTACTTTGTATTCCCAGGATTCAGCACAATGCCTGGTACAAAATTAAGTGCTAAATAAATGCCAATAATAAAATGATTTAGTAACTATGTAAAGTCTACTGCCAGGAAGCAGAATTCTACTTTAATTACTAAGAATACTAATTTGTACAAGAACGGAAACTGAAATTTTATTTTTTCTTTCTTAGAGGAAGAAGTGCTTAAAATAACAGTAATAAGGGTCATAGAATTTAGATCTTGAAGAGCCCTTAGAAATCTAGTACCACTAGAGAGTGGTACATTCTTCAGATGAGGGAAATGTGATCATAGTAGGGAAGTGAGTCACTAAGAAGGCATATGTGATAAGAAGAACTAGAATTCTAAATCAGGTGCTCTGATTCTAAATCCAATATTATTTCCATGATATTACATGATCTCCTTTAGTAATCCTATGGCACTCTGCAAATACAAAATATTTTGCTCAGTTCTAAAGCTTTCTATTTTAAGAAAAGATAAGCTAATTTAAGAAAGGGCGGTAATGATGCGGGTTATTCCTCTCTGATTCCCAATCCCTCATAGATGATGCATTATCAATCCAGGAAGCTAGGACCTTTGATTCACAAATTCTGGTCCCTTTGAATTCCAATAGAAGATCCAGCCTGTCCCAGCCCCCACCCCAATCTGAGCCAACTTGGGCTGTCCCAGCCCCCATTCTAATGATTTGCTCAGGTTTCCCAACCTTCACCAAGCAAACTCTAGCCCCCACTGGAACCCAGCGAGGAGTCAACTTGGGACTCCACCCACAGGCCCCTTTAACTGAATCTCTCATTATAAAAGAGTCAAGCTGGAGCCCTCTCTTTGCAGACGTTCCCAACATGCCAGCCTTACGCCTGGCATGCCAGGGATCTCTGTCTGCTAAAATCTTGTTTCCAGTGCCCTCTTATCTCTACCTTCACCTATTTCCTTTACTAGACTTTAACCTTACTTCCAAACCCATAATAAACCTCTTTTATCGATCTAAGTTTTCGGGTCTGTAAATTCCTTTACAGGGGACTCTCATGCTGTTACTAGACCTCATTTAATTCCATATCCTTGCACGCAATCCAATGGGGTTACAGGGGAGCTCTATTTGACTCCCTGTACCCCAAACCTGCCACTAGACCTCAATTAAATCCTAATTTCATTTAGGTACCCCATATCTAGACCTCATCAGTAAGGATGATGAAGGACAACAACAACAAAAAAAAATCTCAAAAGAGAAATTTTTTACACTCCATCTGTTTTCTAGGTCAATTGTTTTTGATAGTGAACATCTTGCATTTTCTTACACTCTTACCCTCCCCCCTTTTTTTGATTTTGCTTTAATATTTCATGGAGTCATTGCTTTCTGTTTGGCCCATTAAGAGGAAACCTTCCAAACCTTCCTTAAAGCAGTTCAACAATGGAACAAGGAGAAACTTGAAGAAGGTAGACCAACCAGAGGGCTATTGCAATATTCCAGGCATGAGGACATGAGGGCCTGAAGCAAAGTAGTAGTAAAACAAATAAGAAAGGGGTGTGTATCAAAGAGATCTTAAGAAGATAGAAATGATAGGGCTTGACTGGATGTTGGGAAATGGAGGATGTGGTGAGCTCAGGTGACTGGAAGGATAAATGCCTACAACAGCGATAAGGAAATCACAATAATAAATTAGAATTTGGACATATTGAATTTAGTTTATACCACTGAGATTCTCTGGACACATGGAATATTATATATGAAACTGAAAAAAATACAAAAAGTAAACTGACAGCTCTTGACAGGGATAATCACATTTGTCTCTTTTGTCACTATCTAGAGTACTGGAGTAGAGAACTCAATTCCACCTGATATCAGGGTCATAATGATCATGTGTGAATATTTGATAATCGAATGCAGAACTGACATGAAACCTATAGGGCCAAAATATCTTTCTATACTGCCAAATAATGAAAAAAGTACATGTACTCTAATAAAACGCTGTTATATATTTTATTTGTCTTTAGCTTAGACAGCTCCTTCACTGTATGCTAAAGATAACATTTAGAGTTCTTTTGGACACCAGTGCATATTAGAAGAAATGTTTCTAGTATTTAATTGGAATAAAATATACATGTAAAGGTCCACTGTGTTGAAATGGTTTTCAGAAGCAAGGTGCTCAAAAACTAACTCCATTCATTTCATATTTCCTACCTTCAGAAGTGGACAAACAATGCATTTACTAATAAGGGGCTGAAACCTTTTAAAAACTTCTAGTTGCCCAGACTGCTAATTTGAGGTCAAGAGGATCTTTTGGTAATGGGATTGTATATTTTCCCTCTCCCAGTCTCATTACATTCATATGCCAAATACTAAGCACTATGTTAAGCATTGTAATTCTTCCTTTATTAGATTCAGGTATATAAATGGCATCCTAGGGAGCCCTGCAAATTTTGATCATTATTTCTGCAGTCGAGTTGTGTTCCTCTTCCTGCTGAGAAGATGATCACTGAGTTTTCCAACACCCCCATGGGACCCATTATTTATTATATTGCATTTTATAGTGTGGAGTAAATAAATAGCATTAAAGTGCTAAATTCATTCACGAAGATGAACTGTATTCATATACTCAGAGTTCCTTATACCAAGCTTTGTGTTGCTAATAGTCTCCAAGAGAGAGAGAGAGAGAGAGAGAGAGAGAGAGAGAGAGAGAGAGAGAGAGAAACATTCATTGTAATATTGTGGCAATAAAGCAAGACAGTTTGGGTTAATGGGCACTGACATTAGAAGTTACATGCCATTGGCAGAACACCTAAGCTGACATATACAGTGAAGCATCTGTAGATCATTTGGGAATTAATCATCTCTATGCAACAGGGCTGCAAAAAATTCACATCTTAAAAGAAAACAATTAGTATATTAAGGGAATACAAAATGCACTGCTTGAGGAATCCACTACCCTATCTTCTCATATCATGCCTTAATTACTGTATGTTTTGTCTTAATCAGTTTGTCTCAGGTTGAAAGCCCATTGGGCAGGGACTGTGTGTCTTATGTTTATCTTCTGTAATATGTGTAATTCACTGTCACTTTCATCTGTGCTTTCAGGGATTTTATGAAGTTGCTTATGGTTATGAATTTGCCTCCAGTGGTTAGCAAAAGTTTCCCCAGTGCTTGGATTGCATTTTAGGCATCCCTAGAGATTTTGCTTTTGTCTGCTTCCACAAGAGCTTTAAATCATTGAAGGCAGTTTGGTGATTTGGTATTGATGTCTTAGTTGATTTTAGAGAGGTTTAGATCTTCCCCCTCCCATTATCTTACTGCTCAGCAGAAACTCTCAAAAGTCTGGGTCTCAAACTACCTTAAGGTATTAAAAGTGCAGAACCTAGAGTCAGGATGACCTTAATCAACAAACATTAATTAAGCTCCTATTATGTTCCAAGCAATGTACAAAGTGCTGAGGATTCAAAGAAAGGCAAAAGACAGTCCCATTCTTCAAAGCGTATATGATCTAATGGAGAAGATGACAAGCAAACAAATATACACAGAGCAAGCAACAAATTCTGTAAAGAAGAATAATTAAAGAAGTGGCACTGGAATTAAGAGGGCTTTGAAAGACCTCCTTTACAAGGTAAGGTTTTAGTTGGGACTTACAGGGAAGTAAGTAGATAGCTAGAAGAGGTTAAGTGCTCTAAGGATGGGGAGGAGGGGGAGAAGCCCAGGTTCAAATTCAACCTATGGCACTTACTAGCTTTGTGATCCTCTGGGAGCTGCTTAACCTGTGCTTCAGTTTTCTTATCAGAGAGTATCAGCACCCACCTCCCAAGGCTACTGTGAGGACCAATGAGATGCCATTTGTAAAGTGCTTTGCAAACACACTGAATAAATGCACACTCATATTATCAGCTATTATTTTTCTACCATGAAGGATGAAGGAAAGGAGAGAAGGGAGGGAGGGAAAGAAGGGAGGGAAGGAAAGGAAGATAAAGAGGGAAGGAAAGGAAGGAAGGGAGGGAAGGGAGTTAGGAAGGAAGTTAGGAAGGGAGGGAAAGAAGTTACGAAGGAAGGAAGGAAGGAAGGAAGGAAGGAAGGAAGGAAGGAAAGAGAGAAGAGGTATCAAGAAGAATGAAGAGGGGAAGAGGCAAAGACAATGACAGCTATATAACTCTGGGAATACCTCTTCCCCTCTATTTCACCAATGGTGAGCTATCTAGAAACTCTTCCCCTAAAAAGCTATTCATAGGATGGCAGATTTAGAACTAGGAAACCAGAGGGGCCTCAGGGTCCAGGTCCTCCCTTATTAAAAAAGAAACCTCAAGAAGCCTCTGGAGGTGTTGCTGAGGGTAGAGAAGCAGGAAGTACCCAAGATGATCCAATGCACAGGTCTCTGACAACACTCTAAAAGCATACTCTATTCCATTCTATTAAATAGACCTATTTTTCAGCCTGTTTCAAAAAATGAAAGGAACAGATTCCTTCAGGAACAGGTTCCTGAAACCCAACTCCTCCCAAGAAAGAAAAGCCATGGCTCCTTGCCTCCCCCCATCTGACTTGCTCACTTTGCAGCACCTTCAGGCCCTCTCTTCCCCACCAACTGTAAAGTGCTCTAAATTCTTCTGCTTAGCTCAGTACACTCAGATGCAAATTCCAGCCCACAAGATTGCAAAGTTCTGATCAGGGCAGAGGTCTCACAAATATGGCTTGCCTTGCTTTATTTCAGAGAACTAGAATCAATATAGAGAGCCTGGATGATAACAAGTGAAGCCTCCTCACCCTTGTTTTCAACTAAATTCTCTCGTATACAGTCAAAAATCCCATCTTTGGTTCTCTGTCTCTATCTCTTGAAATCCTGGCCCAGACTTAAGGAAGGCAGAAAAGAGCTCATATTTACATAGTTATCATAAAGTTTCTTCTATCTTCTAGGTGACTCTTTATCAGATTCAGAGTCATTAGCTTTTCATACAAGCTAGGACTTTAATCTTCAAATTAAGAGTTCTTTTCATACTTATAGCTATATCTCCTATTAACATTTCTTCTTGGAAATTCCTTAGCTGCCATTATTAATTTGTGAGTATGATATTTGAAAATAACTTCTTGAAATTTTTGTAGTGAAGGAAACCAACAGAATTAACTGACTCTCCAGACTTCTGTCATTTATGTTAGTCCCTTTTCTCATCATTTCTTGATGTTGAGTTTTGAACCCTTGAGTTTAAACTTTTGGAAGATAGTTGTCCTATAGTGAGCCTTATGGGGGGACAATAGCAGCTATTATGTACACTGTACATAAAGTATTCTTTTTAAAAAAATTTTTTATGAAAGCTAAAAAGCTTTCAAAACATAAGCATGGATATTTTTGAACACTGACTCTTGCAAAAGTTTGTGTTCCAAATTTCCCCTCTTTCTCCCCACCCCTTCCCCTAGATGGCAAGTAATCCAATATATTTTAATCAAGTGCAATTCTTCTATACATATTTCTACAATTATCATGCTGTATGAGAAAAATCATATGAAAAAGGGAAAAAAAATGAAAAAGAAAACAAAATGCAAGCAAACAACAACAAAAAAGGGGAAAATACTATGTTGTGATCCACACTCAGTTCCCATAGTCCTCTCTCTCTCGATGCAGATGGCTCTCATCACAAGACCATTGGAACTGGCAAAAGTATTCTTTTTTTTTTTTTTTTTAAGGATTGTGAAATTTAGATACAAAAAATAAGAGATATGTTAAAATATAAAAAATTTTTACAAAGCATTTTTCACAAAGCAATATTGTTTTATATGATTCCATTTTATAAAATTTTAGATTGTAAAGCTAACAATTCACATTCACACAAAAGTGTTAGTTAGCTTAAACTTTTTGAGAAATTCTGAAAATGGCAGAGAATGGTTGAAAATGCAGATCATCATCATTACCAACACCATCATCATCATCATCATCATCACAATCAATATTAATAATAATAATCAAATTATCCATGGTACATAATGTAGCGTTGTTAGCTTTAATAGCTGCTATGGTCTGGAGAGAGTCAGTTAATTCTGTTGGTTTCCTTCACTACAAAAATTTCAAGAAGTTATTTTCAAATATCATACTCACAAATTAATAATGGCAGCTAAGGAATTTCCAAGAAGAAGAAAAGTTAATAGGAGATATAGCTATGATAAGTATGAAAAGAACTCTGGATTTGAAGATTAAAGTCCTAGGTTTAAGTCCTAGTTCTGACTTTTACTATCTTTTTAAACTTGGTCAAGTCACTTAATCTTACTGTTTCAATTTCCTCATCCAGACAATGAATCATTCATACTAAAAACATAATAAAAGAATAAGGTTTATAGGGGATACACATTGTAAAACATGATATGAAAGCAATATGTTATTATAATTAAAATTACATAATTTTATGATCTCATTGAGGTATAAAAAATCCTAGTTTGTGATCTTGATATTACCACTTGTTTCTGATACTTCATTTTCTATTTCTATAAAAAAGCAGTAAGCAAACATTAGCAACTACACATTGCGGGGGTGGGAGGATGGTCAGGATTTTCCCCCTGAGGTCTGTTTTGGGATGCGGTGATATGGCTTTATGATTTCATCAATATAGAGATTTCCTGGCATGGAATTTCTGACAACAATGTAGTTGGAATAATTTCTCAGCAACTTAGAAAATCATTCCATCTTTGTAAAAGGTCTAAATGTTTTTGCTCCTATTAATATTAGAGATAAATGTAGTAAGCAAATAAGAATAGGATAAAAACATAAGGTCACAATATTCCACAAAATGTCCACCAACTTCACTTATAACATGGCAATCAATTCATACACCAGTCACCCCAATACATTCCAGTGAAAAATCATTGCCTCCAACCTAAAACACTAAAACAAATTTATAAATGTTAATAAAAATTTTAAAAGGTCAGGTCACTACTTCCTGCAACATATGTCAGGGGGAACCTAATACATTTCAGAATCAGGTCATTGGTGGGACAGCTATGACATTAAAGAATAGAGAAAATAGAATTCTTCTCTTCTAAAATTAGTTAACCAGCACATATGTCTGTTTTTCCCCTTGACTGCCTGGTGTGGAGAAAGCACTGTAACAGGGGAAATTTATTGTAACATACCACTAAATCAATATGGCAGAGCACTCCACTTTATATAGGACTATAAAAGTGAAGCATGTGGGGTAAGTTGAATGAAATGAATTAGCACTGAAAATAAGAGCAAATGGATTAAAAAAAAAAGAAATAGGTTTTTAGAATATGAATTTTGCTGACTGGAAGGGAAAACTGAAGCCTTGAAATTGGCTTTAACAACATAGGGCCCCTTTCCTTCTGAAGCTACAATTAGACTTGGGCTGGTGTGTGTTTGGTTTTTTAATGTTTTAAAACCAGTACAAGACTGAAAAGCAACAGTTAGTTTTCTGGCCAGGCTATCAGAATCTAGTTTATAATAATAGCAATATAACTGGCCTAATAGAAATGGAATATGGCACAATTTTATTTTGAATCAAATGAGGATGTTATTTTTGTCAATCATCCAGGAGAATTCACGATCCAGAAGGCAATGTGTTGCTAAAGAGGATTTGTGGGAAATCATGTCTTCTGAGTAGCTAAGAAGCAAATACTAAAAAATGCAATATGCATAAGTCACATTGACATTCGGAACAGGTACCCCAAAACACCAGCCTGCCTTAAATTATTACATAGTTTGAGGTGTACGTGTTTGGAAATCCCAAAAGCCAAAACAGAATCTCAGATTTTCAAGGTAGTTGGGAACTGGAAAGCCTCTTAGAAATCTTATAGTCTAATTCACTGATTATATAGATGAGAAAACTAAGACCCAGGTTCCCTTAACTTATGACTTTTTTCTGTGGCAGACTCTGGGGCTTGAACCCTAGTTTCCTTGGCCCTAGGTTAGCGCTACTTTTTATTGGTTATATCTCAATACATACTATTATAATCTTCGCACCTTTTTACAAAGGGAATTCAAATTTCAATGGCAAAGTCAGTCATTGAACTTAATCCTTTGATCTATAAAATAGCCTATTAATAGCACTTTATTTTATTTAGGAGACAAATGGGATTAAGTGATTCACCAGAGTAACACAGCTAGTATTAAATGTTTGAGGCCAGATTTGAACTAAGGTCCTCCTGACTTCAGGGGCAGTACTCTATTTACTGAGCCATCTAGCTGGCCTAATCACGCACTAATAAGAAACTGAATACAGTTTTGTTATTGTGTAGGTCTGAAACTGAGGTAGGTGCTTTCTGAAGTAATAGACAATGCAACTGAGTCCTGAATTGACAAGATTACAGTCCTGAGCTGTCATATTTTCTTTAGTATGAACTTGAACCTCACATAGCTCTCCCATATATAAAGTTATCAAAACCTTTCCTGGTAAACGATTGGCAGCAAAGCTTGCCAGTGCTCGCTCTTATACAAAATGCTGCCTCTAATTAGTTGTACAGCTTTGTACAAGTTCCACAAGGTTGTTAATGACTTAGTTTTATGATCTAAAGAATGGGAATGATAATAATATAATATACAACTCCCCATACTTCACAGCACTGCTTGTAACAGCAAAGTACTTTTGGAAGCCCCAAAGTATTATAGAAATGTAAATTCTAATAGTTATTGTTGCTGTTGTTACTGTTACATGAACAGATGACTAGACAAATCAAGGAAAAGGACTAATATGAAAGGAAAAAGAAAAATGTAAATTACAGAATCAAAAGTTCTAATTAGCTATTTGAACATCTAAGAATTTGGGTTACTACATTCTAGTTTTGTTTTGTTTTTTCCTTTGCTTTAACACAAACAATAGCTGAATGTCTCCCTGGGAGTGATATTTTGCATAATATTATCTAATTATGAAAAATACACACTTCTATGTTTTTGCAATTGTAAGGAGATTTGATGATTACAAGGTTATGATTTTTTTAAGAGGCTTTAAAAAATGTTAATAATTCAAGGAAGAACACAGGCCTCCAATATGTTTCAATAGCCAGCTACTGATGTACCATTTCCCCTAGTTTTAGCTTACTTATTATTAATATTATTTACTTACATAGTTTCATCAAAACAGACCTAGAAGAACAAACATTCTAGGTTGCCTCTATGTTTCTTAACATACAATATTTCTTCATAACTTAAGGTCTAATTCCTGAAACCTTCCCCTGCCTCTGTTCTCTTCAGCAAAGAATTCACTGCCCATAGCAGAGAATGTTCTAGAATATACTAGGCTGGAGGGTTCATCAGTCTTAACGATGCTTTATGTTGCTCCCATAAACCAAGAGCATTTTTTCTAATGTGTGGGATGTAGCAGACCCTTACCCAAAATGACTACTTGGAGATCACTCAAAATAGAAAGCAGAAAGGTCGTTTATTATACCTCCAGAGACCCGAGATAAGGGAGAAAGAAAGCTCCCAGCAGGAGGGCTAAAGAAGTAGTAGAGATACACATGTTTTATACAAGAAATTACATCACAAGAAAGAGAGCACTGAGAAGGGGAGGGGGAGGCATCTAATTGGTTGTTGCTTTCTGGAGAGATTGGAATGGAAGGTTTCTGTTTCCCTGAAATCACCTGATTTCTAGGAAACAGAAAATCAGGCCTTCAGGCTTCAGATATAGCTGGCCAAGGCTCAAGTACATATGGGCCTACACATATTAAACAGGTCATAGGGGAAACACAGAAATAATGAAAATAAAATACAGAAAAAGAATTCACATATTCCTGTAAGTTCTTCACTTTATGTCTTTATTCCACACATTAATATCAAACAGGGCTTAAAGAATTTGGAATATTATATCAGTTTCAAAAGATATTTTCAAATTCCAGCTTGACCAATAGCAGCATAACCTTCATCTAATCTGAGCCTGGAGCTTGCTCCTGCCTCCTCTCTACCAGCTAGCTTCCATGGCTTCCTTCAAGTCTCAGTTACAGTCCTACAGGAAGCTTTTTCCACTTTCCCTCGATATCAGTTCCTTCTTTCTCTTGACTATTTCCTGTTTATCTTGTATAAATTGTTTACCCCATTAGACTATGACCTCGTTGAGAAGTGGGATCTTTTTTTTGTCTTTGTATCACCAATACTTAGCATAATGCCTGACACAGAGTAGATTAAAAGCCAAAAAACTAGTTAACTGAATCATCTTTAAAATGGGGATAATAATACTTGCACTACTAAGTGCTACTGTTTGGTTGGAGAAATTAAATGAATACATTTTGTATATGTTCAACAAGTTTGTTTTTTTTTTTTTTTAAATTCACCTGTGGATCCTGGTATAGGAAACTCTCAGTGTGAAAAAAAGAAAAAAAATTCTACTATACAAATTAGCAATCAGCTAATAATTTAAAAGTCTTCAAGAATTGCCCAGAGCACTAAATCATTCTGTGATTTTCTTTTTGTCCCATCACCACATGTGTCAAGATCAGAACTTGGTTTTAGATCTTCCTGACCTTCAACCTTCAAGACATGCTTTTTATTCATTATGGCATATACTATCTTACCCATAACAAGCTATTAATAGTTTAACGGGATTTTATGACACACCTACCTTCCTACAGTTTACCACAATATTGCTAACAATGACTGAATCCTTTACAGAAAGAGGTCGGGATGGAAGGGAGGAAAGCTGGGAGGAAAGCAGAGAGAGAGAGATTGGGGGGGGGGGGGGGGGAGAAAAAGAGAAAAAGAAAGTGAAAGAGGCAGAGACTGAAAGACAGACAGGGAGAGAGGGGAGAGAGAGACAGACAGACAGGAGGGCAGAGAGACAGAGAAAAAGAGAGAGAGAAACAAGAGAGAGATACAGAAACAGAGAGAGGCTGCCTACAATTCACCATACAGACCTAGCTTAGAGGCTCTTTCTTGGTCCTACTGAATAATTTTGTTACTCCTGTCATTGTGATAAAAGTGGGAGGAAATCACCACTTGGTGGTAGTCAAGTTAACAGAGACTATTTTGTCACAGGCAATTAGCATCCATTATTACATAAAGCAATGTGTTTACTAGGTCCCTTGACTGAACTCTGCATAGATTTATTTTGATTGATGCATGAGAAGAGGGAGGAAGGATTTCAAGGGTGAAGACAGGTTTGCCAAGATGACACCACATTTTAAAGCCACTTTTGGCATAGGGGCTTTGAATAAGATTGGAGGTGTCAAGCCATACTTTGCAGACAAGTTCTATAAGCAATGCTTGTTTATACTGAAATGAAAAAGTGAGTATTTCCAAAGACTTTTCTCTGAGATAGGAAAATTGTTAACTTGAGGCTACAGCTCAAAGATCAGGTAGTGGTTCTATGTACATACACATGTATATACAACAGGCAGGACCAAAGCCTTCATCAGCAACTCTTGGTTGTCAGCTCTGACACCTACCAAAATAGAGAAAACAGTTTTGACCCATTTCAGACCAGGTTGATATCTAGTAAAGGCTGAGAAAGATAGGAAGGAAAATTCGGAGATTTGCCATTCCACTCTGAATTAGCTGTTTATTTTTTGACAGTACCTTCCCCCATTGCTTTCAATTTCTCTGTCAACAAAAAGGGAAAGATACCTTGCCCTCTATGTATGACACATTTCTTTTTGTGACAATTTGAGTAAATATGTAAATTATTTAGAATACTGTGAGGAAAAGTGTGGTAGTGCCAGATCTTTAAAGAGTCAATTACTATGTTTATTACCCTATGTCATCCTCACCTTTATTTCTTTTCCTGGACTTGACAGCAATATTTATTATTAGCAATAATGCTTAAATATTTCAATGGGGTATATATTCCACCTACAAAATGCCCATTGATTTACACTGCTACTTCTTTAAACTTACTATATTATCTTTGAGTTGCTGTAACTAAATCCGGTGACAAATTGAATGAGAATACACTCTAAACTTACAGGCTAGGCAGGCCATTGTTCTACAAGCATACATATATTCTAGGCCCATTGATGTTCACAAATAATTGAGAATTTCTGCACATTAAAATAATCTCCCTTTCCGCTATACTCCTTATAACATTTACTACTCATATCACATAACTTATGTGTCTCTCCAACAAGACACCAAGCTCTTGATAGGCAGGGATCTCTCAATAAGGACTCATTGATAATAAGCTGTGAGTTAGGTGAGTTTTGAAGAAACTTACTTGAAACAACAGGACACTTTTTAAAAACCAGCTCAGAAATAAAACTGAATCTGCTCCAATTTCATTTTTAGAGATGAGAAAACTGAGGCCTAGAGAAGTGAAATGAATTACTTGCTACTACATGCATATTCTTTCTTCCCCTCCTACTCCAAATCTGGAATCATGATTATTACTAAACATGGCTTGTTACCAAATTAAGCAATTAATAAGTGGAACTGCAAATGTTTACATCAAATTCCTTACTCTAAACTCTAAACTCAATAATTTTTCCACTGTACCATAAGTAGTTCATAATGTATAAAAGGCATTCTCTTTTCTCCTCTTGGAATTAGTTTTTTGTTATTATTTAAGGTTATTCTCAATATAATGACTATACATCTTTTTTTTTTTTATGAGGTAATTGGGTCACACAGGGTCACACAACAAGTAAGTTTAAAGTGTCGGAACCCAGATTTGAACTCCTGACATCAGGGTTGTTGTTCTAACTACTAATTCTTCCAAATTCTTCCTTTTTTGCTGAGGCAATTGGGGTTAAGTGACTTGCCCAGAGTCATACAGCTAGATAGTGTTGAGTGTCTGAGGCCAGATTTGAACTCAGGTTCTGACTTCAGAGCTGGTGCTCTATCCAGTGCACTACCTAGCTGCTCCTATACATCACTTTTATAGATTACTTTTCCACATCACATTTTCAAATGCTGGGACATAAAGCCATCCCATATAACAAATAGCAATTTTTTTTTATGAGCAAAAAAATCACCACAACTAACAGATTTAAAAAGTCCCCAAATGGACAAAGTAGATCTCTCATTTCCACAAAAGGGTTGGATTCAAGGGTGCCCTTCTCAGCTCTTCATGCTTGATCTTTATAAGTTTGTTACATTCATTTTTTATTCTTTTATTGTGTGGTTCCAATATAGTTCTTATTGCAAGTTTAATTGGGAAGTGGTAGAATGCTAGATTCTGGCAAACCATGCCATCACAGCACAAGCTCTATCATACTGGGAGAACAAATTCAAGTACAAGCCTACCAATAGACTGTGTGTGCTAAGAGCAACCTAAGTTATATTTTGGAAAGGCTCATCACTAAAAGAATTGTCTGCCAGATTTCGATGAACTCTTTAGGGCACATCAATTCATAGAGAATTTTTGCTGTATAAAGAGAAAGAGACATCCTGAGAAAATCAGAGATCTGTGAAATACAGAAGTAGATACTTACCGGATGGTAGAAGGTGGTACAGTAAATAAAACATATACAGTAAAGTTGTAAATTGATCCAACAATTCTGGAGAGCAATCTGGAATTATGCCTAAAGAGCTATCAAACTGTGCATAGCCTTTGAACCAGCAGTGCCATTACTGAGTCTGTATCCCGAGGAAATCATAAGGGGGGGTAAAGGACCCACATGTGCAAAAATGTTTGTAGCAGCTCTTTTTTAGTAGCAAAGAATTGGAAAAGGAGTGGATTCCCATCAACTGGGGAATAGCTAGACAAGTTATGATATATGAAGGTAGTGGAATATTATTGTTCTATAAAAAATGATGAATAGCTGATTATAGAAAGGCCTGAAAAGATTTACATGAACTGATGCTGAGTGAAACAAGCAGAATCAAGAATACATGTATACAATAACAGCAAGAATATGCGATGATCAACTATGAAAAACTTGGTTCTTCTCAATGGTTCAGTGATCCAAAGCAATCCCAATAGACTTTGGACAGAAAATGCCATCTGCATCCAGAAAAATAACTACGGAGATTGAATGTAAATCAATACATACGATGTTCACTCCTTTTTTCTGTTTGGTTTTTTTTTAATCTTTCGCATGGTTTTTCCTTTTGCTCTGATTTTTCTCTCCCAACAGGATTCATAAAGCAATGTATATTAAAAAAACAAATTTACCATAAAGTTATGGTATATGAATGTAATGGAATTTTTTTGTTCTATAAGAGATGATGAGCAGGCTGATTTCAGAAAAACCTGAAAAAGCTTACATGAATTGATGCTGAATGAAGTAAGCAGAACCAAAAGAATATTGTAGACAGTAAAACATGTGATGATGTAATGGATCATACATCAACTTGACTCTTTTCAACAATGCACTTATTGAAGGCAATTCCAATAGACCTGAGATACAAAATGCCATCTGCATCAGAACTATGTAGACTGAATGTGGATTGAAGCATAGTATTTTCACCTTTTTTTTTTTTTGCTATTTGCTTGCTTTTTTCCCCTTCTTATGCCTTTTTTCCCTTTTTGATCTAATTTTTCTTGTACAACCTGACAAATATGGAACTATGTTTAAAAGGATTGCACAAATTTACCCTATAACAGATTATTTTTTTTCTTGGAGAGAGGGAGGAGAAGTAGGGAAAATTTAGAACACAAAGTTTTAAAAACATGAATGTTGAAACTATCTGTACATGTATTTGGAAAAATAAAATACTATTTAAAAACGAAAATCCTAAATGGAGTCACTGATGAGGTCAGGGTAGCAATTCCTAATTTAAAATAAACATGTTACAAATTCACAATGACCATTCTCTTAGCTAAAAGGGACATTTATTTAGGAGAAAAGGTTACAGACAAGATGAAGAGATAAAATAAGGCACCAGGAATGAGCAAACATGAAATAGATTTGAGAGAACAACAGGGTTTCCCAGGAAAGGAGTTTGGAACAATTCAATAAAGGAATATGCTATGAGGCCTGAGTATGTACCACTTACTGGCAGGTTAAATCCATAGAGGAGTGTAGCAGACTAATCAAAGTTAGCTATTGTAAGGAGAAAGATATCATTAAAGGGAGGATATTATGAAAAGGGAGAGAGAGTATCTCATAGCAGGCTTAAAAGTACTTAGCAAAGATCTTTATTTTTAGCACATCTTTTATAGGGGAATACAACCTTGAAGGTTTCTTAGGTTAGGAAGGAAAGTACCAAGGAAGTATTTGGCAACTCAGAGGGAGGGATCAAATAAGAGCCAGATGGAATGCACCTAGCAAACCAGATCCCAAACCTGTCTAAAGGTATGCTAATCAATATCTCAAAGGTTGGCGGGACAGACAATGGAGGCTTATAAAAAGTTCTAATCTTACCATGACTGATTTAGGGTAGCTTAACCCATATATTACAGAAAGAGTAATTTATTTCCTGTTCATTTCTTTACTGAGTAGTTTCAGACATCAGGCATAATTGCCTTATTGAAGGCAATTCCAATAGACCTGAGATATAAAATGCCATCTGCATCTAAGAGAGAACTATGTAGACTGAATGTAGATTGAAGCATAGTATTTTCACCTTTTTTTTTTTGCTATTTGCTTGCTTTTTTTTCTCTTTTGATCTGATTTTTCTTGTACAACCTGACAAATATGGAACTATGTTTAAAAGAATTGCACAAAGTGCCCAAAGAAACCTATAGACTGGATGGATATAGGGATGAAAATTGTTGGATATTTCTTTCTTGGTTCTTCCAATATGATTAGATTTAAAATCTTTTCTCATGTTTTTGACTTTGACAGTCCAGATATGTTAAAATATCACAAGTTTTCTAATCTGTTATTTACCTCACAATAAAGATCTTTCTATTTCTAATGTGTGTTTTTCTTTGATCTTTCAGTGCATATTGATGAGGTTTGGCACCCCTTGATTCCTAGTCAGGGAACCAAATGATAAGGTTCAACACAGAGCAGAGAATTGCCCCTTCTGGTTGGCACAGTCCTTTGTAAATGAATTTACGAACCTGAAAAGTTAGACTGGCAAAAGACTTTATTGGCACTTGGCATTGGGAAGTTAGGAAGACTGACTTCCAAGTGGCAAGGTCTTGGCAGAGAGATTAAAGGTCTAGCAGAGAAGTCCAGACAGAGGTAAAGAGGGTGTATTGTGCTGTTAGGGAAATGTGTGAGAGAGACAAAGAGAGGTTAATGCTGAAAAGAGGATGTCTTTCAGTGGGCAGAGAGTCTCTTGCAGGCAGCTACGCCAAGGGAAGTCCCTTGGCCTGGCATGATTCCTGCTTTGGCCTCTCTGCAAGGAATTGAGCTAAAGGAAGCTTTTTCTATGGGTAGCTCTTAGGCTGGAAGCAGTTTGAGTTGTAATCAGAATAGAGAATCTTCCAATTGAATGGAGTGTCCCTGAACTAATCTCCAATTCAATAAAGTTGGATAGAAATCTCAAGCTCCAGCTCAGGCTAAGGAGAAGTGGTCCTGGACACAATCAGTTCCACCCAGATAACAGAATGAAATCACTTTATCTTGATTCCCTGGGGTGAGTCTCTCAGGGGAGAGGGTCTCTGAGGGAGTTTCCCAAGCTTTCCCCCAAAGTCTGAGAGAGAGAGAGTAAGAGAGTATCAGGGTTCCCCTTGTCAGTATTCTACTGTAGTGAAAATAAAATATGGAAGAGAGAAGGATAGAAAAGAAGTAACTGTTGTTCAAAATAGCTTTTGAACTCTTAGGGCTCTTATTTCCACAAGGTGTTCTGGAACAAGGGGAAGAGAAGACATATTCCTTATTCCCTATTTACTTTTATTAATATTTCTTGACTATGACAAAATTTAGTCTAAATGCTCATTCTAGTAATTCTACAGATTTTTAAAAAAAAATAATAGCAAAAAGTCAGATATACTTGATCTGTGAAATTAAAGAATTCAGAAGGATATTAGGGAAACATTTCAGAATAGAATCTTAGTTATCTTTGTTTTGTAATCATTTGTTTTACAGAAAGCTTGATAACTTTTTCTTCTTTTTTTTTAAATTAGATTTTTATTTTCAAAACATATGCATGGATAATTTTCAAAATTCACCTTTGCAAAACCTTCTGTTCCAAAGTTTTCCCTCATGATGAGGTCTAGACATGGGGTACCTAAATGAAATTAGGGTTTGAGTTCTAGTGGCAGGTTTGGGGTACAGGGAGTCAAAGAGAGCTCCCCTGCAACCCCACTGGATTCGGTGCAAGGATATTGAGTTAAATGAAGTCTAATGGTGGCACAAGTGCCCAATAAAAACATTTATTGGCCCCAAAAGCTAGATTGATAAAAGAGGCTTATTATAGGGTTTGGAAGTAAAGATTAAAGTATAGTTAAGGAAATAAAGGTAGAGATAAGAAGGGCACCAGACATAGGGTTCCAGTGGACAGAGAATCCTGGCATGCCAGGCATAAGGCTGGTATGTTTGGAACTTCTGCAAAGAGGGGGTGCCAGCTTGGCCCCTTTTATAATGGGAGATTTAGCTAGAGGGGCCTGTGGGTGTAGCCCCAAGTTGGCTCAGATCTGGATCTTCTATTGGAATTCAAAGGGACCAGGATTTGTGAATCAAAAGGTCCTTGATTGATAATTACAACAACTAGGAAGGATTGGGAATCAGAAAGAAAGGAATCTTAAAGGGACCACACCCGCATCACCTCCCTTCCCTCACCCCCTCCCCTAGATGGGCAAGTAATCCAATATATGTTAAACATGTGCAATTCTTCGATACAAATTTTCACATTTATCATACTGCACAAGAAAAGTTATATCAGAAAGGAAAAAAATGAGAAATGAAACAAAATGCAAGCAAACAACAAAATAAACTATGAAAATACTATATTGTGATCCACATTCCGTTCCCACAGTTCTCTCTCTGGGTGCAGATTTTCTGTATCACTGGAGCTGGCCTGAATCACCTCACTGTTGAAGAGCCACATCCATCACAACTGATCATTGTACAATCTTGCTGTTGCCATGTATAACGTTGATACTTTGTTCTTAGGTTTGTCTGAGGAAAGCTGTTGGTAACCTTACTTCATCTGTTTGGATTATTAGTTAGTAATTGGTGGTACCATATGGATCTGAGTTATGAAATGCTGTAGTCTCCAAAGAATTAATTGTGTCTGCTATTCAGAGAGTGTGATAGGTGTGTTAAAGTGCAGCATATCACCAGTCAACAAACAAGTAGCAGCATCCAACAATTCTCACCCTCATCCACCCAGTCTATAGGTTTCCTTGAGCACTTGGCTTTGGTCTGAAACTCTTCACTAAAGAAATGAACAGGAAACAAATTACTCATTCTGTAGAATATGGATTAAGCCACACTAAATCAGAGAAGTCTGGGGTGATTTTTGAGGAAGAGAAGCAATCAATTCAAGGTTGAAAAGGAATTAATGGAAACATAAGCACAGAAATATATGCGTTCCTTAATACATAGTTATTAGCACTCAGACAGCTAGTGTATTGCTCAAGGGCATGAACAAACTCCAAGGTAAAGAAAAAGGATTGTAGTTAGCTACTTTATTTTGAATACAAGAGGTGAACTGGAGGTTAACCTTTCTGCTTTCTGGTTTAAGAGGAAAGAGGTGTCCAGTAAAGATAAGTCTTATCTAAGAAAAGCAATTGTTACTTCTTTCTGGTTTCAGAAAGTATCCATGTAAAAAGAAGCCACAGAAAGGAAAAAAGGGAGAGCTAACTAAATCAAAAGAACCTTGTTCTGTTTTATTTTAGAATTTAGAAGACAGGAAATTACAAACCTACTAAAAAACTCTAGCTCTGTAGTCTGAGACACTGGATCCTGCTTTTCATTCATTTTGGCAAAGCAACAAAGTTTTCTTTAAGTGGTTACTGTGTTCTAGACTCTAGGATAAATGCTGAGCATAAGGATGCTCCTTGATTCTCAAGGAGCTTAAGGGGAAAGATAAGGGCCCAGAAAGCTCACTTCAACCCTGCACGACTTTTCATGTTGGAAGAAGCCTCACCTCCTTGAGGCCTCTCCCTTTAGCAAGCATGTCTTCATTTCTTTGAGACTCTCCTCTGGCTCAATCTGGGGCTCTTCATACCCCAACTCCTTTTTCAGTGCAGTCTTTTCCCTTTAGAAAGTCAAGTTCCTTGAGGGTAGGAAATACTTTTTCTTTTATTTGTATTCCCAATTAAACTCATTTCCTTAACAAGTACTTGTTAATAGCCTACTTACCAATTTATCTAGCTGAAAATGAAAACAGATGTTAGCTTGCTAATTGATCTAATAAACACTTAACTGAGGGTTTGGTTGTACTATGGTGTACTATGTAAAATTCTTGCATCTAGGAACACAAATACAAAAAGGATAATCCCTACTCTTAGGGAGCTTTTGAAGTGATAATAAGTGGAGTAATATGGAGTAGAAATATGAAATAGATTTAGGAGATTGTAAAATTGTAAAAGAATATTATAAAAACAGTATAATAGAGATTGAGTTCATGACATGGAGCAACCACGATACGACTTCCATCACAGATAATAGAGATCTGCTGTTTTATTACATGAATAGCACATGGGCTCAAACCAACTACAATTAAGCTAGGCAGACTCAGAGATGATTCAGCAATTTGTTTTTGTGAAAACATGATTTTTAAGGTCTCATGGGAGGAGGGGGAAATAAAGACTGGATCTAGGGAATAACAAGAATGTGTATTGAGAGGTTGAGACAGTCTTATTTTTATTTATTTATTTATTTATTTATTTATTTATTTATTTTGCTGAGACAATTGGGATTAAGTGAATTTTACAAAATGTATATACAGTGATCCGTTCTATTATTAGTGGATTTTACTTATACTAATCTCGAAGACCACACCATTATATTATTTGGAGTAAATGTGACTCCAACATAAAATTTCATCAATATTTTACAAGTAGATGGAAAAAACAATAATGAATTGGAGAATTCCAAAAAGGACTTTACAATATTTCTGGCCCTTACCTTTCTATCAGTCTCTTGCAAAAACTTGAAATTATTCTCTTAAGAATTTATTCTTTTAATCAACCTTCCTTTCGGGGAACTCTTTTAAAATTCAAATACTAATGGAAGACGTAATAATCCTGAGCAATTTAGTGTGAAAGAATTTAATACTTTTATAGAAGTGATAGGAAAGTTTATAGCATTGGGTGTCTCCTGGAAAAGGGACAAAGAAAATTATTGCAGGGAAAGAAGTTTGAGCTAGAAATCCCAAAGACAAACTATTTTATCCCTGTCTATAACAGCACAAAATAAAAGTTAAGTGCTCAGGCTAGTTATTATAAATGAGAAATTCTTATTAAACAACTCAATTTTTCTCTCAGATATGTGTGGGACATATCTCCACACAACACAAAAGACTCCACAAAAACAAAGACTCTCAAAGTAAGAAAAAGCAAAAAGGGGTTTATTATGAGAAAAGGCATCTCCCATCTGACAAGGTTTTTGTTAGTAAAGAAGTGCCAAGCTTAATTTAGAAACACAAGATTAAATACCCTGAGCAGAAGCCAGCAAGGCCCCCATTCCCCCCAAGATGGGGGAGATTTTCTTTTCTCCCATTCTTTGGAGGAGCTCAGGCTTACATTTTAATCTAGGAAACATAAACCAGAAATAAAAGAATAGGAGTAAAAAAGCCATCATCCCCTTTAAAAGAAGTATTTGAATGCTGATTAAGAGGTGGTGGGAAATAGAAGGGGACAACACCTGCAACCTTTTAGCTATAGCTCTATTTATTATCATAAAGTCTCAAGTCACAAAATATAGTTAAAGGCTATAGTACCATGAAAGTGTCTTCACTCAGTTAATTCCACACAGATGTATTATCTCCTTGATAGGCTTATTTTTATACTTGCTCATCCCAACATAGATAGTACTAATGCTGTGGTTGGGAAAGAGACGCCAAAAGTTTGAGGTCATAGACCAGTATTGTGAGGTATCTCAAAATAATTTGCAGGCTTGAACCCATCTCCTTAGCCAAGGGGCAAAGTTTATTATAATTGTAATGCCATTACAAAGCGGGCTGAATTTCCAGAAGAAATTAGCAGAGGAACAGAAGCAAAGAGACACATTTATTCAACTTTCTATTATAGATACGCTAATTCTAAGGCTCATAGGTAGGAAAGAGTAGTAGTCTCCAGAATTTGGTTGAGACTGACAATATTATCAGTCAACAATGAATCAGGCATATACTATATCACTAACAAGTGTAAAGGACAAGGTTATTTAATATACTATTTGCACAGTTTCATAAACATGACACCCTAAAATAAATAAATCTGTATGTGTGTGTACATACACACACATACAGATTTATTTATTTTTCCTTTCTAGAAACTACAAACTTTTTCCTTTCTAGAGGTATATTATATAGATATATATAAAATTATATTATTATATTATTAATAATATATATATAAAATATACCTCTAGAAAGGAAAAGTTTGTATGTAATCCTGATGGAATGTCACTTCTCCTTCCTAACCCTGTATTAAGGAATTCCTTTTGTACCCATTCATTTTGAAATAGACAATCTTCTTTCAGCCTTTTCTTGCAATCATGCCAATCTTTGCAATTTCAAAAAACTTTGCCTTTTTTCTAACTCATGGAAGCAGGAGATTGTAGTAGAGTTTAAAAGACAGAGAGATTGTTTTAGAGGAGGCAATAGATATAAAAGTTTCATCTACTTTTCTGGTAGCCTAGTCTGTTTTTTCTTATCTGCCAGAAGGATAGGGAATCTTTTTGGTTAACTACTTTAAGAAAAGTTATTTGTAAAACTCAGAAACCTCTGACAATAGACAGGACCATTTAAAGGTAAGTGAAAAGATAATCTTGTCAGCATTTACTTAATGTTTTTATCATTTATACAGCACTAAAAATTTTCCCATCTTTGTGTCTATTTTTCTATCAATCAACAAGCATTAAGTGCCAACAATGTGCCAGTCTTTGCTAAGGATCACACAAAGAAATATCAAAGAGATTTGGTTGAGGTGAATTAGCTTGATGCATTAGAAATGAAGAATTACACAGGAGAAATGGAGTGATCATACATGTAACACTCCTGAATTGTGAATATTAAGTTCTCTTTTTAACTAGTTTTCCTCTACAATGAGGATTGATTGAAAGAAAATCAATCAAGACAAAAGCTACATTAACGCAAGAGAGATTAAATTCTGTAATTATGAAAAAAATCCTAATAGTAAAAGTTATTAGAAAATGAAAGTGGTAATTAGGAGGAATTGCCAAATAAAAGCTCTAGGATGTTTTAGATAAGTTTTGAGGAACAATTCAAGGAAGAATACATGGACTATTGTAGACTATGTAACTTTTGATGACTTCTGACTAGTGTTTTGTGATGTACATTTTTTTAAAAAATTAATTTCATTTTTGAAGGCCATAGAGTGATATTACTTTGGCCACTCTAGCCCAAAGAACAATTTCTTGCTGGAAGGTTGCTGTCAAACAATCATAACCATCTAAGTTATAATTTTCTGAATAAATTTTATATCATTTTCTGTACTCTTCTTCAGTCTCATCTCCAAAATGCAGTCTATTGATTCTTTTCTTAAGTTAAAATTGATACCTTTCAGACTGGTAATAAATTCTAATTATTTCCTGGCTTGATTTTGACTTAAAATAAGGATTCTATAGTATTCAAGAGCTTTGGATATATAAGGATTTCTTTATGTGTGTATGTGTTTTTAATTTTTAATTATTTCAAGCTGGATCACCCTTTTCCCCTAGATTTATAAAAGTCTGAATGGAAACTTTTCTGCTTCAAGGAGGAGTTTTGATCTTCTCTGCTATGATGTCTTCTTCAGCTGTGATCCTAACAAGACTAGGTCTCTATATATAGTGTCAGTCACTTACATCAAACACTGGGGAAAGCAAAGAAAGTGAATGTATTCTAACACTCTCAGGTCCTCTTACTGACTAAAAAAAAAAAAAAAAAAAAAAAAAAAAAAAGTAAAGGGGTGCCAGGCAGCTTTTTTCAGTCTCTTCTTTGTCACACTGAGTGTATTCCAGGAAAGATTCAAAGCCACTTTCATGATCATACTAATTAAATCAATAAAGAAACAGAATTTCATTTTCTAGAAATAAAACTAACAAACATCAATGTGAAGAAAATGGTCCTGGAAAGTCTGAATGTCTCTCTCTAGTGAGGGATAAAATGCTAAGGAAAATAAAACTATGTCCATTAAAGTTTGGTAGATTCCCCCCATCCACTTATATTCTATCTCTGGTTTCATGGATTAGAGCTGATTCCCCAAGTGGTGGTGATTTGATCAAGTCTTCTGATTCAAATAGTATGATTCTGACATTTACTAGGGTTCTTTGCTACAGGAGAAGTGAGTTAAGGTAACCAAAATGAAATCTTAATAAAAAATTCTCTTCCCTTATTTAGCATTCCTGTAACAGCTATTCCATTAGTTTTAAGTAGCACTGTTTCTTTAGCTCTTTTAAAACATATGGATACAGATAGACTCCAAATCATCTTCTCCACCCCACCTTCCCATCCCCTCAGGGATTCAAGTAAAGCTTTTAGCACTTTCTTAAAAGAAAATACCAATTTGAAGATACAAATAGGCCTAAATGAGCAATATTCAAAGGGTGCTTTTCTGTTTCAGAAAGGGAATAAGAAATCATCCACTGCCACTACTGAAAAAGAATAATCTACTTTAAAGCTCCATTTCACAAATTAAATTCTGGCTGTATTTTACCATAAGGACTTTCTCTTCACGGAAGTAGAACTACACATAAGAGCCAATGTTCTCAAGCAAAAACATACAGTATTTAGAGAAACTGTAATTCACCAGTAATGTTGCCACATAATCATTTCACACAAGATTGCTAATCATGCCATGTGTGGGAAATATCTAAACTGGGAAGGCAAGAATGGCAACAGATTTGGGCCGTAAAACTGAACCTTCAAGCAGATGAACAAGAAGAATGAAAAAGGCAATGTGATCTAATAAAAGAATATTTTAAGAATGCTCTGGGTACAAATAAAATGTGTTTTTGAATTACAGATAACGCTTAAGACTCCAACTGACCCAAAGTTTTATTTTGGAAACAAGATCACTGTAAAAATACTGCAATTCAATGATTAAAGAAAAAGTGACTTTTATTTTCATGTAACAGCAGCCTATTATTTTACTGGGGACAGAGCTCTGAAATATCAAACACCAATACATATCAGCAACTACCTCTGCATCGTACCTGTGGCGTTCCAAGATTTAAAACGCCACTTATGGTCATATCGCTTGTATTAAAGGCAGACCATGATTCCAATACATGGCTTCTCAAAGTCCATTAAAAAATATTTCTTCTTGGCTAACACTGCTTCTACTAAAACATCTTTTTTATTCTTTATGTACTCTCAAGCCCAAGAGTATATAAGTTAAATGATGTCTTTCCTATGAGATTTTACTGTGAATTTTCTATACATTTTATCCTGAAAAGCAATGCCCACAATTCCTACAGTGTGACACAGGAGAGAATGTACTGAATTTATAGTCAAAAGATCTGTATTTGAATCTTTAGTTTGCTATTTACTATCTATACAAGGCAGGGCTATTACATCTATTTGGGCTTCAGGTTTTCATTCAGAAAAGGTAAAAAGTAAACTATATGCCCTCTAAAGACTCTTTCAGCTTTATGGTCCTAGGGGCTGGGGGTAGAAAGGGTGTGTGTATGTGTGTGTGTGACTGAACTCACATGTTAACATGTGTATTCAACAGAAGCTAGGTCTTAAAAGAAGAAATCCAAGAGAAACACTACAAAAGGAGCAACCATCTTCTTTAGTGATACAAATGAACAGAAAAGAAGTGTTAGTTAAAAATATGCTTTAGTGGTGAAAAAGTAGCACTACTTCACACAAGGCAGCATCCAAGAAAGCCAGCTAAAACAGCCAGTTTCTGAAATGATTGGCTGCCAAATTCATGCCACTTAGCTTGGCTATGAGCCTTATCATACATGTGCATATATATATATATATATATATATATATATATATATATATATATAATCAGATGAAATATAACTAAATGTAAAGAGAAGAAGAAATATATGTGAGTGGCAGAAAAGGCATCATGTACTTTTTAACCAGTGCACCATTTTGTTGGTACTCAAGAAGACAGAACCCCACAAAATAGGAATAAGTTTCCCAGACTACTTCAGTGAACCTTTAGAGATGTCGCCACTCAAATTCTAAACAATCTAATAAAATGTTAATCTAATGCTCTTTTAAAATATTAAACTCTAGAAAACAACAAATAAAAACAAATTATCTCACTGATTTTTCCCTTTTCCCCCCAATGTGATTACTGAGCTTCCTTAAAAGCATCCTAACAAAGTCTCTTGAACCTTTATTATAATAAAACAGAGAAAATTGCTTCCTTCATTTTTCCCCTCTTCCTCACATCCAGAGATGAATACAGAAAGCTCAGATACAATCAAACTGATAAACAGAAAAAATAAATAAGATTATTGCTGTCCTTTAGGTGTAATGCACTGTTTCCAACATTTCTTTCCATAACTCTAACTTTCAACTGCTTTCCAAGCAAAATGCCTATTTGATTACATTACTCTAAAAGGAGACTAATCCCCCCTTCCAATCTCTGACAAAAAGAAGAAGAAATAATCTAGGAGTTGGCAAGGTGGACAGTAAGTAATGGAAGCACAAACCCCTCAGATTTTATATTCAACTGAATAGTAATCCAAAAATGTTTTTATTTTTCTTCAAGGCTCCAAATAGACACTACATTTTAAAATGAATGTGGAAATCTAAACACAGAAAGGTGTTCACATCAGGGAAAATATTTCTTGAAAGTCAATTATTTTTAGTAGCAAGGGGTTAGAATATTTAAGATCAAAGTACTATTATTCAAAGGAATAGGGAATCACAAAGATGGCAGTTATTTCAAAGTCAATGTGAAATAACAAAACACAGGGAATTGCATGATTCCAATATAAAATCCAGAAGAATTGCCATTCTCTAGAGCAAATGTGTCAAATATGCTGCCCACTACACTCCCAAATGTAGCCTGAACCAGATTAAAATGAAACTGGAATAGATTAAAAAAAATAAATAAAAATTCAATAAAACACAAACAACATTACATTTCAAAATTAAATCAATATACAGTCTCCAGAGATTTTTTATATATAGCTTGGTGAGCCTCTTTTCTACTTGAGTTTGACATGACTACTCTAGTGTCATGAAGATGAGGGTAGGGAACATACATAATATATTTTAAGATTTCAGCACAGATATTTTCAAGTCTCTGCTTTGTACCAACTTGAAGCTAAAAGCTATCTGAGAAGATCGTTGCATAGTACTCTATTAAAATACAGACTTACATTTCTTTATGGAAACAGATGTATTCCCCAAAAGATGTATTTAAACAAATCTTTTTATAAATTGAATCAAGTGGAATTGGGAAATTAAACAGGTAAATTAGACTCTATGTACCTGGGTTTCAGTATTTTATAGGCATTCAGTATTCATATGGACAACATCAAAAAAGTCAGACTATATGATAATAAAGTTATAGAGCCAGTTGTATGACAACTCAAAGATATGCAATTAAGGTATGACTATCAACCCAGAGGATAGCCTTTACTGGAAGACCATAGGAACTCTGTCCTTGAACTTGTGCTTTTCATCATTTTTATTAATATCATGAATGAAGGCTTTGATGATATGCTTACCAAATTTGTAAAGAGCATGAAGCTTAAGTGGCATATTTTACATATCAGATAACATAATTGGGACTAAAAAAGTCTTAACAGGCAAGAACAATGAGCAAAATCAGGTGAGCTGAAATTCAACAGGAGTATTTATGAAGTACTACACCTGGTTTAAAAGTCAATTACACAAGACTGAATGGAAGAGTTTAAGACTAAACCATATATCATTCATTGCTTCCTATAATTTATTTTATATATAGCTTGTTCACACAAAGTTGTTTGCAGGTAGTTTCATCTATTTCAATGTGAACTCTTTAAGAGCTGGACTGTCTTTTGCCTTTCTTTGTATAGCCAACACTTAGCCTGCCGGTTAGTAGGTTCTTAATAAATACTTGTTAATTTGACTGTAAGCTCTAGACCTATAACAGATATGGGGAGTCAAATTCATTTCTTGATACTTCATTTTAGAAAGCAAATTGACAAGGTGAAGCATGTCCTAAGGAGGGTGAGTATAAGAGTAAACATTATCACAAAGCAAAGAACTGAGAATTCTCAGCAGAGAGAAAAGAAGACTTGGAAGGAGAAGACCTGCAACTGAGTAGAAACAGAATTAGACATTATTGTGTCCTTAAAGCAGAAAAAGAAACAAGACATGGAAGGTATACAAAAGCTGGTTTTTGTTAAATGAAAGGGGAAAAAAATTCTTTAATGATGAGAGCTGTCCAAAAAGTGAAATAGGTTACTGCAAGTGGTAGGAAGTTTCTTCACCAGAGTTCTTCAGATATAAACCAAATGATCATTTGGTGTAGGGATTTGGTAGAGATTATAGTTGGGTAGGCAATATTTTGAAAAGGTACCCTTTTAAACCTGAGACTTTATGATTCTATACACATGTTCACTTAATGAACACTATTTTGAATCCTTTTGAAAACTGAAGAACCACTTAATAATGCAAATAATCATCCCTTAATTAATTTGGGGATTAAATTTTGAGGTATGTATTTCAAGGCAGAACTAGGTTGTATCTTATCATTTTAAATTTGAAAATAAATCTAAAAAGTGTGGCCTAGTGATTATATGTAATAGAAACTAATCTCTTCTGGAACTATAATGCATATGTAAATCTGAAAGAGCTGTGATTTTTTTTTAACCTACATTTTCTGAGTCAAAGATTGGACATATGTCATCACCTTAAAGACTGATAGTGGTTTTATGTAACTCCTTATTTACTGTCAATTGATATTCCCAGAGAACACAAGTATTAAAGTGGAGAGATAGAGAAAGATAGAGAGAGACAGAGAGAGAAAGGGTGGGAGGGGAGAGAAGGGGAGAGAGACAGACAGAGAATATGACAACATATTTTAAGTACTTACTATATAGCAGGTACTATACTAATTTCTAGGAATATAAATGCTATCAAGCAAGATAGTCTTTTCCCTGAAAGGATTTATATCCTCTCAGGAATTGCAATATTCTGAGATGTACAGGAAATAGAATAGAGTCCTGTTCCCAGAATATGTTTAAAAAACTCATCTATGAGGGCCTGGAAACCCCCAGAGTTCAAGCTGGGGGTGGGGAGGGGGGTGGTAGGAGAGAATATTGAAGAAGATGATCTAGGTATGGATTGCATGGTGAGGGGATAGCTGAAAAGGTCTAATTCATGTAGTTAAAGAAAAGCATCCATTCACTAGATGTCTGGATGAGTTTGTGTTCTGAAGATACTGCCTAAAACGGAACAGTTTCTTAACTAAACTACGACTTTGATATTCATGAATAACACATAATAAGCCTGCTAATGCCAGACATTACATATATGCATTCAGAGTTAATTCTATTCTTCATTACCCAACTTTTCTAGAGTAAAAAAATATTCATAACCTATTATACATTTTGTTTTATATAACAAATTCTGATTCAAACTATAGAGATTCAAGACACATTCTCTATTTCTTGCTACTTACAAAAAAATAAATAAAATATAAATGTTTCAGGATTCAGTGTTTGCATACCATCAAACTTTTTGTGGCAAATTGGATGTAAGCATGCAAGTGAAATCACTAGAGCAGTGTCAATAATCAGACTCCTTATAGCTTTGGTGATGGTTCTCCTAGCATTTGCTGCAATAATGCGCATAGACAGAGCAGCTCCATTAAGGACCCTTCCAGCTGTCTTAATGTGCTTCCTCTAGTAATTCAATCATGTTTGTTGGGGAGATACTAAGTGCTATCTTAGGACATGCTAATATAGGCTTAGGCTATGCTAATATATTTAAATTATGGAGAGATTTTCTGATTGCATTAGAAATGCACCTTCCTTCCCCTACTTGTCATTGCAGAGGGTATCTAACTGGCTTTACTAACACAGAATGCAAACTCCTAGAGGACAGGAATGACTTATTAATTCCAGAGGACAAATAGCTTCTAGCTCAAGAGCTACTTATCAATCATTAACCATATAAACTAATGCTTATAATGTACTTGGAAACCAAAACTATAAAAAGCAAAATGTGATCTCAAATGGACATGAAAAGGAAAGATTCTTAGCACTGTAAAATAAACACACACAAAAAGCATAAGGAAAAGACAAAAATTACACTTTGAGACATTGGAGGCAGGAAGATGAGTATTTGGAGACAGCATTTAGCTAGCCATTTGTATCTTGGTAGAAATCAATCAGAAGATGAAATAACGCTATTTAAAAGGGAGAACACAAAATTTTTCTTTTTTGTGCTTAATAGAGACACTCCAAATCAAATGGTAAGATGCTTTTGATTTGTAACACCCCTCACTCCAAGTTGGAATGAGCTGTTTCCCAAAAGGATACCTTACCACACAGATAGCAAGTGTCTGAGGGCAGATTTTAATTCCAGTCTTCCTGACTCTAAGGCTGGCACCTTATGTATCCCCTAGGCCACCTAAATGCCTTCTTAACTATTTTCATAACTCTTAGAAAAGGTTTATGTTATATCTGCCTGGTATGGAGCTTCATATCTGTTGTCTGAGGACTGATCTAGTTTTGTGCAGAAAGGCTCATCAGTTTAGCTGCACAGCAATTATCAAAGAGGAATGGTGATCTTTGTTTGTAAAAGGAGTGCCCACGATGAAATTACAGACCATTGAGAAAGGAAAATTAAAGATCCTTGAGAAAGAAAGAGAAATCAAAATTTATCTTATTTTAGTTAAGTTTAGTAATGATTAGTAAAATAGAAGAGACTAGTTGTGTGCAGTGGATACAGCACCAGCCCTGAAGTCAGGAGGACCTGAGTTCAAATGTGATCTCAGACATCTAACACTTCCTGCCTGTGTGAGCTTGGGCAAGTCACTTAACCCAAGTGCCTCAGCAAAAAGAAAAAATACAAAGATTATAAAAATCAAGAAGAAATAAAACAAAATAAAAACCCATAAAACAATGATTAATAAAATATTTAAATATATATTTTCATCTTCTGCTGAAGCCTAAATTAAGGCAGCTGAAGTAGGCATGTGGTGAGTTTGGTGAGACATCCAAGAAACCAAGGCCATTGACTGCCTCTCAGGCCACTGCTGGCCACCTGCCACTGGACTTCAATGACTGTGGAAGAGAGAGTGAGGCTGAAGACTTTGTGCCTCACCTAAATTCAATTCATATGTAAGTCAAGATTTCATCTGTGATGTCATAGGTCTTCTTCAGAAAGGAAAGTTGAACAACAAATACCATGAAAGCTGGCACTTTAAGCCTTTAAAACTTGTTGCTCACTGTGTATGAGAAATGAACTCTTTACTTTTTTTGTTTTTATTATTAAAGCTTTTTATTTACAAAGGATATGCATGGGTAATTTTTCCAACATTGACTCTTGCAAAACCCTTTGTTCCAAATTTTCTCCTCCTTCTCCCCACCTTCTCCTTTAGCTGGCAGGTAGTCTAATACATGTTAAATATGTTGAAATACATGTTAAATCCAATATATGTATACATATTTATACAGTTATCTTGCTGCACAAGAAAAATCAGATCAAGAAGGAAGAAAAAGAAAAACTGAGAAAGAAATAAAATACAAGCAAACAACAACAGAGAGAGTGAGGATGTTATGTTGTGGTTCACACTCAGTTCCCACAGTCCTCTCTCTGGGTGTAGATGGCTTTCTTCATTACTGGACAACTGGAACTAGTTTGATTCATCACATTGTTGAAGAGAGCCACGTCCATCAGAAATCATCTTCGTATAGTCTTGTTGTTGCCATGTACAATGATCTCCTGGCCCTGCTCATTTCACTCAACATCAGTTCCTCTCCAAGCCTCTCTGTATTCATCCTGCTGGTCGTTTCTTACAGAACAATAATATTCCATAACATTCATATACTACAATTTATTCAGCCATTCTCCAATTGCTGGATATCCACTCAGTTTCCAGTTTCTGGCTACTACAAAAAGGGCTGCCACAAACATTTTTGCACAAGTATGTCCCTTTCCCTCCTTTAAAATCTTTTTGGGATACAGGACTAGGAGAGACACTATTGGATTAAAGGGTAGGCACAGTCTGATAACTTTTTGAGCACAGTTTCAAATTGCTCTCCAGAATGGCTGGATCCGTTCACAACTCTACCATCAATGTATCAGTGTCCCAGTTTTCCCGCATCCCCTCCAACATTCATCATTATCTTTTCCTGTCCTCTTAGCCAATCTGACAAGTCTGAAGTGGTATCTCAGAGTTGTCTTAATTTGCATTTCTCTGATCAATAGTGATTTGAAGCACCTTTTCATGTGGCTACAAATAATTTCAATTTCTTCATCTGAAAATTGTTCTAATCCTTTGACCATTTTTATCAATTGGAGAATGGCTTGAACTATTATAAATTTGTGACTCTCTTTACTTTAATAAGGTCTCAAGAGACCTGTCTAGAGAAGCTCCCTTGCTAGTGATTTGTAGTGAGTTTCTGTGGACTCAGGGGATCAATTTCTAGTAGAGTAGATCAATATATAGTTTTCTTTTGACAAATAGTTGTGAAATTGCAGTAGTCAAATTCTAGCTTTGCAGACATCTTTTGCTACTGCATTTGTGAAGAAGAGGTTTAATTTTGATTCAGATTATTACAAAAATCTTTTTTTCTTAATTGTTTTGAAGACATTTAATACCTGTGTGATTCTAGGCAAGTCTCTTAATCCTGTTTGCCCCAATTCATTTGTAAAGGAGAAGGAAATGGCAAAGCATTCCAGTATCATTGCCAAGAAAACTCCAAAGGAAGTCTTGAAGAATCAGATACAAGTGAATAACTAACAACCACAAGCATAATGTAGTGGAAGGAGAAATTTTAAGCAGGTGAGTCCTAGATTCCAATTCCAAACTCTGTGAATACTAGAGGGGCTTGAACTCTACTCATCTCTAAGAGAAGCTAAGTGGATCACTGGACCTAGTCAAAGAAGACCTGAGTTCAAATTCACCCTCAGACACTTACTAGTTGTGTGGTCCAAAGCAAGTCACTTAATTTGTTTGTCTTGTTTTCCTCAACTATAAAATGAGAAAAATAACAGCACCTACCTCGCAGGGCTGTTATGAAGATCAAATGAGATCCTTCTTATTAGAAAAGTCATTTAGCACAGTCATGTATAAATATTGATTCCTTTTTCCATCCTCCTTCCCCATAAAATCAGGGAGTTGAACTAGATGACATCTCTAAGATCTCTTCCAGCTCTAGAACTTATAATCTATTGTGCCCAGAACTTTTATTCAAACATGCACTGAAAACTGGGCCATTAAAGACATTTTATGTCTTATCAGAAACTGGGGCAATTGAAGATAAGAAAGTTGAGTAATCAATAAATATTTATTAGGATAACATACTGGTTAGGCCCTATGGAAGGGAGTAAGCTTAAAATGCTTGCAATAAAAATATTGCTTTCATATTTAAATAAAAAATAACATTTAGGATTTTAGAAATGTTAAGAAAAATTCTTATAAAAACTCACAGGAGTCTTTAAAGATTACTGAGAAAATATTTTTAAATTGACATACAGATGGAAGGGGAGAATTATAAATAAGCAAGGTTTATGATTTTTATATGCACACCAGAAAGGCAATAAACATAAGTTCTTAAGATTTTATTGAATGGACAAAAGACAATTTAAATTACTTATAAGATCATTTCTGTAGTCATTTTAACAAACTATTCAGTGATCATGAATGAGGATGATTCAATACTAAATCTGAAATAGCACAATGTAGTGGACTAGCCTTAGAGTCAGCAGGACATGGGTTCAAGTCTTACTTTAATACATACTGGTTGTATTACTGGGGACAATTCATTTAACCTCTCAATGCCCCGTGCAATACTATATGACTTGCGTAGAAGATAGAGAGTTGCATAGACAGTGTTTTTTCTTAACTAGAATACATATATATTTGTATGTATGTAGGTATATGTGTAAGGATATATGAATTTAGAAAATAAGAAATATCCTGGATAAGACCAGGGGGCTTTCCTTTATCTTATGGATCTAAGAAAGAGAAATCATGACAAAGTTGGGATAAGAGATTCTCTTCTTCATGTTTTTTTTTTTTTTTTTCTATAATAGGTGAATATGAGGTAAGATATGGACTAGCTCAAATCAAGTACATCACAGGTCCAAAAACGGGAGGCATTATGATATAATGGATGGAAGGCCAGCCTTGGAATTGGGAAGACCTAGGATCGAGTCTTATCTCTTGTCCATATTAGCTGAATGGGTATGGGAAAATCACTTAATGTTTCAGTTTCCTAATCAGCTTTTTAAAAGTATAGCTTGCATATGAATTACTCATGTGCACTGAAGGAGAGTTTTCTTTCTTGGACTACTCTACACTGATGATATAACAGATCTGGAACAAAAGTAGAATAATTTAATAAACTATAGGTTACAAAGGGAAAAGTCATACTATACACAAGGTATTATTATCTCTGCTATATATTCAATACTTACTATATGTTATGGGAAAGAAAATTTTCAAGAAGAGAATTAGGAATGTATCATATACTTTGCTTTTACCAGAATGAGTTCTAGCAGAAAAGAGTAGAAATCTGTTCCCTCCCTTCCCAATAGTGTCTTGGCTCTATAATCATTGTATAATCTATATTAAGAAAAACTCATCTATACCCACCATATGGTTGGACAATATGTAAACTCATATAATGACACCACTTCTGTTTCTTCCTCCTTTTATTCTCAACCAAATGTTCTCCATTCTATTTCTTCAATCAAATTTTTTGATTTCCATACAAATACATGCCTTCAAAGTTACATTCTTTCTCCTTATCAACAAGGGCTATTCTTTCTGAACAAGGAATATATAAAATATCCTTCTTTAAGCAGACCAGAATGGAAACTTGATAAAGAAATATTTTCATTGCTTTCCATTCCAAGTCTTCCTCATCTGATTATGATCAGGTACATATTTATCTCATTTTTTTAGATAAAAGTTACAGGATAATGCAGATGAATATTCATATAATTAATTCATTTAATCAGTCAAGAATGTATTAAGTATTTGTTATGTTCTAGATACCATACTAGGTGCTGGGGTCACTGTTCTTAAGGACCTCATACTCTATAATGTACATGTACATGCATACCTAAAAGTATATACAAGCTATGAGGCCAGTGGATGGCACAGTGGACAGAAAACTGGGTTTGTAGTAAGGAAAAAGGAGTTCAGATTTTGCCTCTGAGATTTCCTGGCTATACAATCTGGGCAAGTCACTTGATCTCTCTCAGCTGCCATTTCCACATCTGTAAAGCTGGAGTATTAATAACATCTACCTCATAGGGTTGTTGTGAAGATCAAATAAACTAGCATATAGAAAGCTTTGTACACTTTGAAGTCCTATTTAAATGTCAGCTTTTATTGTTGAAGTATTATATATAAAAATATCAAGCAACTTTTTGATGGGGAGGTGTCAGAAGCTCTGTATGCAACAGATCTCATGGAATATTAGAAGATGCACTATTTCAAACGTGGAAGAAGATAGTCATATTTTCACAGAATTTGTTCATGGTCTATTAAATATTTTATGGACATTAATCCTCATGGTCCTATGAATTCAAGAGAGGAACTATGTGGTATATTTTTTGGGAAAATGGAGAACTTAGTTGTGATTGCCCTCTAATTTGTCAATTTTACAAAAATGAAATTTGATGATAGGGATTTGAGAGAAGGTCCGGAAAAAAAAGTATCATGGAATTTTATGTGTTGATATTCATTTAAATGTAAATAGATATTGAGCAAGTATAATTGCTTTCATTGATGTCTATTAGTATTTCTAACATATCTATATATACATATTGAAGAGGGCATCATTAGTAAGGTTTCACTACTTAAAAATAATGGAGGTATTTAAGAGATCAGTCTGACTTTGCAAAAATCTGAATTGTATTTGTTGAAATATGGATTAGCTCAAATCAAGTACATCATAAATTAAGATATTAGCCTGGATAAGTCAAATGAAGTAAATGAAAAAGTTTCAAGGTAAGCCCTGCTTTATCTAATATTATATAGTATTATAATTGTTTGGCTTTGTATAGATAAGAATTAACATTAAGATCTTTAAGGCTGACCAAAGCAGAACTAGAGATCATTACTGATCACAAAATAGAAAATTTCGATTATACCAAACTGAAAAGTTTTTGTACAAACAAAACTAATGCAGACAAGATTAGAAGGGAAGCAATAAACTGGGAAAATATTTTTACAGTCAAAGGTTCTGATAAAGGCCTCATTTCCAAAATATATAGAGAATTAACTCTAATTTATAAAAAATCAAGCCATTCTCCAATTGAAAAATGGTCAAAGGATATGAACAGACAATTCTCAGATGAAGAAATTGAAACTATTTCTAGTCATATGAAAAGATGCTCCAAGTCATTATTAATCAGAGAAATGCAAATTAAGACAACTCTAAGATACCACTACACACCTGTCAGATTGGCTAAGATGACAGGAAAAAATAATGATGATTGTTGGAGGGGATGTGGGAAAACTGGGACATTGATTCATTGTTGGTGGAGTTGTGAACGAATCCAACCATTTTGGAGAGTAGTTTGGAACTATGCTCAAAAAGTTATCAAACTGTGCATACCCTTTGATCCAGCAGTGTTACTACTGGGATTATATCCCAAAGAGATTATAAAGAAGGGAAAGGGACCTGTATGTGCACGAATGTTTGTGGCAGCCCTTTTTGTAGTGGCTAGAAACTGGAAACTGAATGGATGTCCATCAGTTGGAGAATGGCTGAATAAATTGTGGTATATGAAAATTATGGAATATTACTGTTCTGTAAGAAATGACCAACAGGATGATTTCAGAAAGGCCTGGAGAGACTTACACGAACTGATGCCGAGTGAAATGAGCAGGACCAGGAGATCATTATATACTTCAACAACAATACTAGATGATGACCAGTTCTGATGGATCAGGCCATCCTCAGCAACAAGATCAACCAAATCATTTCTAATGGAGCAGTAATGAACTGAACTAGCTATACCCAGAAAAAGAACTCTGGGAGATGACTAAAAACCATTACATTGAATTCCCAATCCCTGTATTTATGCACACCTGCATTTTTGATTTCCTTCACAAGCTAATTGTACAATAATTCAAAGTCTGATTCTTTTTGTACAGCAAAATAATGTTTTGGTCATGTATACTTACTGTATATCTAAGTTATATTTTAATATATTTAACATCTACTGGTCATCCTGCCATTTAGGGGAGGGGGTGGGGGGGGTAAGAGGTGAAAAATTGGAACAAGAGGTTTGGCAATTGTTAATGCTGTAAAGTTACCCATGCATATAACCTGTAAATAAAAGGCTATTAAATTTAAAAAAAAAATGGATTCAGAAGGTAAAAATAACCTGGGAAGAAAGACAAAAATGCAAGCGGTTTACATTCATTTCCTAATGTTCTTTCTTTGGGTGTAGCTGCTTCTGTCCTTCCTTGATCAGTGTTAGATCTCTTTGTCGAAGAAATCCACTTCCATCAGAATACATCCTCATACAGTATTGTTGTTGAGGTATATAATGATCTCCTGGTTCTGCTCATTTCACTTAGCATCAGTTCATGTAAGTCTCTCCAAGCCTCTCTGTATTCATCCTGCTGGTCATTTCTTACAGAACAATAATATTCCATAACATTCATATACCACAATTTACCCAACCATTCTCCAATTGATGGGCAATCCATTCATTTTCCAGTTTCTGGCCACTACAAACAGGGCTGCTACAAACATTTTGGCACATACAGGTCCCTTTCCCTTCTTTAGTATCTCCTTGGGATATAAGCCCAGTAGTAGCACTGCTGGGTCAAAGGGTATGCACAGTTTGATAACTTTTTGGGCATAATTCCAGATTGCTCTCCAGAATGGTTGGATTCGTTCACAACTCCACCAACAGTGCATCAGTGTCCCAGTTTTCCCGCATCCCCTCCAACATTCATCATTATTTTTTCCTGTCATCTTAGCCAATCTGACAGGTGTGTAGTGGTATCTCAGAGTTGTCTTAATTTGCATTTCTCTGATCAGTAGTGATTTGGAACACTTTCATATGAGTGGTAATAGTTTCAATTTCATCATCTGAAAGTTGTCTGTTCATATCCTTTGACCGTGATTTTTTGATTTTCTAAAAAAGGAATATAGAAACATTTTGAACATATACAAACATCTATTTAATATCCACTACCATCCATTACTTTTTACTCCCCTACCTTACAAAGTGGCAAATTACATGGATGTGATTAAAATAAGAAGGCTGATAAGGCCAATAATCACATTTTCTATCATGTAATAGGGAGAAGGCCTATCTCTCACTCAAATGTGCTGAAAACCACTTGTAGACATCAAGAGCTCCACTTTCTTTTTCTGTCCTAAGACAAATTACTAGGTAGTGTCCTGGCAAAATCAAGTTTGAAGCTATTGCTCTAGCTTACCAAAAAAATGAGATTAAGGCAGCAAAAAAGCCTAATGTCTTTTGTGGCAGCTGCTACCCATTTCTCTCTATTATAAGTTTGTATTAGATTTGTATCATAGAAGTTTCTTGACTCAATTGTCAATCAAACAGCAAAGTCTCTATGGTGTACTGAGCAATAGCCGAGAAAATCTCATTTCACTAACAGCAAAGCTAATATGAAGATTTTTAGGGAAAAAAAGCTCAGACATGACAAGGGAGATTTATATATCATTTGTTTCACAAACTAGCTGTATGGCTTAAAGCAAGCAAAGCACTCTGCACTTCTAAAGTATACCAGTTTCGTCTTTAGAAAGCTTGCTTAAACGTAGACGACTGGGCCACCAGACTCTTATGGTTACTTGTAGTTTCAAAATCTTAGATAATTACTCAAAAGAAAATTTTTATTGTAGTAGACTATGAAATGTCCTCCCTATGTAACTTCTACCTTTCAATGCCTTGAATGAGTTTGTAAGACTAGAAACTGCAGAGAAGGTGTGTTTATCTGAATCACTGAGAAAATTTCTCCAAGATAACTCCTTAGGCCAAAGAGATCATGAGTCTGGTCCTGTTTCTAATATATGCCCTAGGTCTTTGAAGAGGAGAAAATGAAACACTAATTGTATTTAAATTACTATTACTGGAAGTGGTCCAGAGAAAACAAAAATGAACAAATGGAAGGTAAATGGAAGAAACTTTTAATATTATGCAAGAAAGAACAATAAATCTTCCGTCACAAAAAAAAAAAGAATGGAAAGGAGAAAATAATTTTTAAAAATTAGATATCAAAAGGAATTGTTATTGACCATGAGAATTTAAGACTCAATTCAGGGCCTAATTTTCATACCTCATCATGTGGCTAACTTGGTACTTTATTAGAAATTCACATCTGAAAAACAGAGTAGAAAACCCTAGGTCTAAGCAGTTGCACATTTCCAGGATAAAAGCATAGGTATATTTTGGTCACAGTGGTGCAGAAGACAAATTCAGAACACAAAAAAGATGATATTTTGTTAGATAAACATCTTCCTTTTAGATCTTCCTTTTATGTTTTGCATATGTAAGTTTTCAAAAATATTAATTGTGATGACAACAGAATAGAAAGCAATGAAAAATACCATTTAGGTCACTAGTATACTTCAAAAAATAAGTTAGTTTCAAAATTTGAAAGGATTAGCCATCTTTTTTGCCCTATCATCAATGGAGTTAATTAACACAGTCCCTTTATGCCAGTAACCACTGTAGGAAAAGGATTTGAAATGTTTGACCTTGCTAAAAATCCAGACACTTGATCATTTCCATTAAATCTCTTTCTTAAATGAAACTCTATGTCTATTTTGTGAGATTCAACTTCAAAAAGAGGAGGGTTTTTCAGGGAGTTAGTACAATCAAGTTTTAGATATCTTAAGTAAGAGATATTTTTGAGCCATCCAGTTTGAAAAGTCTGTTAGGCAAGTGGTGATATGGACATAAAGCTCAAGAGATATTAGGTAAAAATATATAGGTCTGGGAGTTATCTTCACAGAGAAAAGAGTCTGATGAAGTTACCAAGAGAGGGTGTTATTAAAGAAGGGTAGGGTGTATATTATACTTCAGAACCTTGAGGAATAATCACAGTTTAGAGGTATAGCCTGCATGATGAATTATCAAAAGAAGGGAAGCAGGAGAGCATCAGGAGAAAGCAATGCCACAAAAGCCCAGAGAAGAAAGATGATTCAGGAGGAAAAGATGATCAACAGGGTTAAATGTATTATATATATTGAAAAGAGAAATGACAAAAGATTATCTGATTTGACAATTAAGAGATCAATGATTCTTTGGAGAAGAGTTTCAATTGAGGGATGAGGTCAGAAACTAAATAGCAAAGGGTTGAAGAGAAAGAAAAGGAAGCAGAGACATCAATTGCAGGCAGTTTTTTCTAGGAATCTGAGAAATAGAAAATTGGAATAAGACCAGAGCTTGAGGGGAACACATGGTTCTAGTGAGGGAGATAAGCTTGTTTGATAGCAAAAGGGAAGGAACCAATATCAAGAGAGAGAGGTTGAATGTTCAAGAAAAGGCAGTCAAAATTACAATTTGCTAAAGAAGATAGAAGGGATGAAATCAAAATTACATCTAGAAGGCTTACGTTTGGCAAAAAGAGCTAGCTCACTATCAGATAAAGTGGGAAAGGGGGCAAAAATGAGAATTGATGTCTAGGAGTTTTGAGATTATGCATGTTGAACAGCCTCTATTTCCTCCACAAAGCAAGAGGTAAGGTTTTAAACTGGAGGGGATGAGCAGGAAATATTGAAAGGCCTGAAGAAGAAAAAGAAGGTTTAGAAATGCTTCTGTGGGAAGTGATAGAAGAAAATTAACTAGGCAGAAATAAAAGGACTGCCTTTTTGGAATGAGAAACGACTTAAAATAGGTAACACGAATTTGCAATGTACATGGTAAATGTACAATAGTTGTGTAATATTCACCAGCTTTGAGTCAGAATGGAGGGGGAAGTGTATGTTGGAAGTAATGGAAGGCTGAGATTTAAACAAGAGATGAAGGGTAACAAGATTAGGAGAAAAGAGATTTGAAAGCAGTGCTATGTTGAAATAATTAACTACAGGGTCAAGATTAAAAAAGGAAGGGGAATACAGTGAACTCAAATCAGGTTGGATTAAAAGTGTGAGAAGATACTGAGCAGTGGAGAAAGGACACCAAACCTCTATAACAGGACTTAAAACCTTGTTGTCTTCCTTTGGCATGCTGGGGAAGCCTAGAGATCTCTTTTTAGAATAACATTTTTAAATGAACATAATAAAATATGTAGGATTATAAAGAACGCCACTATTGAAGTTCATGAAATCTTTCCATGGGCCCAATTAAGTCCAGCTGGAGAATCTTTGCTCTATGAGTTGGTTGGTAATTTCTGCGAAAGGTTAAAGGGGAAGGAGGTGACTTGCTATGGATCCTGATGGTTTGTGAAGGTGCGAAGGGGTAAGGGCACAGAATCTGACACAAACTTACTCCCTATGGGGACCCGACACTAATCTACAGCCACATAAGGCCAACCCTGAATAGGTTGACTCTCCTAATCATGTCATACCAAAGACTTCCTGAATAGGAATCTCCTAATCACATCCTAACTTTGAATAGGCAGATATCTAGGCATCCCCTAATCACATCATAGAGCTTCCTGCCACCAGAAACATCTGAGCAGCTCATCCTTGGGCGGGATACCAACCCTTTGTCTAGGACCCCCACTCTGTACTGTGTTTGTACAACCCTGCCTTCTTTCCTACTGCTATATATATCTGTACTATTGCACCCATTAAGAGGAGGCTTGATCAGAATGATTTGACTTGCCTCCATTTTGCATGTCCCCTCTCTCTTGCCCTTATCTCTTTTCTTCCAGGGTCCACACACACTGCCTCACGGGCCGAGGCAACTCCCACTATGGATAGACAGTATCACAGTACTACAGGGACTGGATTGTGGTTGAAGTAATTAGAAAAAAAGAATATTTGCACTTGTCCTGAAACTAACCTCCACATATCCTGATCTTAGATAACTAGGAAAGAAGAAAAGGAAAGGGATCTCTGCTATCCACATAACTCTTCATGAATACTAGACTAGGTACAACAAGTACATAGGAAGCTCCACAGAGGTGTCACTAACTTAGTTGAGGACAAGGAACATATTCTTCCCAGAAAGTCAAAGACTAGAGAAACCTAATATAGTATAAGTCTTTTTACTGAGACAAAAATAAGTACTTGTCATTATCACAGCTATCAAACTAAAAAATCTTTAGAAAACCCTAGAATATTTACCTTATTCGGCTTATATTTTAAAAACTTCCCATCTTTTTTCTCCTCCTAAAACTAAATTGTAAGTAAAACATGTCAGTGACATGCCAACATTGGACAGAAGACTCAAATGGCAGGGTCTTTTTCACATACTACAGAATAAACCTGTAAAAAGGCTTTCCTGGACTCTAGTCAATCCATTTCCTGCCAAATTGGTTAGGATTACAAAATGTAAAGATGTCAGCAATACTTTGCAGCAATTCCCCTTATGCTCAAAGATCATAATCATATGCATTTTATTTCTTTTGTAAGAAATTTGAAATCTACTTGTTTTTGCAGCTGAATCCCCTCAGATACCTCTTTCCCCCCATAGCACCAAATTTGCCCCCAAACATGCATTGTGCTTTCTCACCTTATTAAAACTGTTAACACTGTTCTCTATGTCTAGAATTTCTTCCTTTCTTCCTATTAACCCCAATCTTTGAATCAAAAGTGCCATGTTCTCCAGAAAATGTCCCTGGTTAATAACTGCCTTCTATCTCAAACTTTATATACCTCTCTAATGCACTTTTAACACAATTATAACTACTTTCTGTTGGTGTCATCCTTCTATTAGACTCTAGGTTTGTTGGCAGCCACCGTGTCTTATCTAAATTGCCTTGACTGCCCCACTACTTTGAACAGGATTCTGAACTCAGTAGGTATGAAATAAATTATATTTGTTGCACTGTAACTTCTCTCCAAGTAAATAAATTTCCCTTTGAGGTTTCTACTTACATTTCCTAGTGCACTTTAAAAAACCCAACTTACAAGTTCTAATATCTTTTCTAAAGATTCTTTATCTCAGGGAAGCAAAACATACAACATTATGACCTAAAATACAGATTTTTTTATTCCCCAAATGATTACTTAGATTTGTGTAATTCTATTTACATTGAGATTTCCAACATGATGAAGTTTCATAAGGTTCTCTATACTTTTGAAGTAATTTAATTTCTCCATAAGGTCTCCTAGTTGTTTCCTTAGGTTTATTTGTTTTGATTCTTCCCTGAAGTCTTTTCTCTCCAAGATACAGTTTTCTTTTTTATCTAGTTGCAGGACTGTGGAGATTGTTCAGCTAAATGAACAAAGGATGACAAAGGATAACCTCTGTGACAGAGATCCTTGGTAAAATACCACTGAATCCTCTTAAGGAAAGACTATAGGTAAGCACTCAACTAGATGAAAAGAGTAAATTCATTGTCTCTTTAGTTAAAATAAAAAAGCTTTTTAGTCAAAACCATATACTTTTTTAAAGAACCAAATAGCCTCCTTTTATTTCAAAAAAGGTACACTCTTTAATTCCAAAAGTCGTTGCATATACGATTCTTCTACAATCCTGAGTTTTGTTTGCTAATAGCATAACTATATTTTAATTTAACCTTTTAGCATGCTCTACATATGATAAACAAAATGGTATTTTGAGAGAAAAATCCAAGTGTAATTTGCTCTGCAAAATCATTTTGCAATATAAATTGTTCCTTGGAGGCTGTCCTCCCTGATGATGGTTTGCAATGGCCTATGCCTAGCCTTTTGTCATGTTCACATATCATAACTTCAACCCCTTCTCATACTCATACATATACCAGAGCTGATAAACAACCACAATCAGAAAAATATATGCTAAGATGACTTCCCATACAATTGTTGGTTTCAAGATCTAGCAAGATGCTTTAATTTCAACAAGTTACACATTTCGGTGATTAGATGATGTGATTATAACTTGACTATTCTGCTGCAGTTACAGTTTAAGGTAAACAGGTAGTTGATGAATGCTGCCCAGCAGCAACAAGAGGCTCAGTGCCTCTTGTTCTGACATACTTGCCTTTTCATCCAATGCCATGCCAGAACACTTTTAATAGCTTTCTGATGTTAATGGAGTATAGCTATACTTAATAAAGAGAATAAAGAGAGATACTCATCACCCTATACTTGGGATCTTACTACCAATTAACAATACCAGGATCGGATCACTGGCATTTTTGCAATTTGAAACGCCATCATTCTCAACATCTTTAACCATCTGTTTCTCCTCTACCACCCTTAAGACACAAGACATCTGTTCATTAATTGTCTAATAATAAACATACTTCATATGTATAGTGATTATTATCCTGAAGAATCAAATGACTTTCAAAAGCCAGCTGAAGCAAATAAACAAAGAGAACAACCCAAGATGTTTTTTAAGATCTATCACTTATAGCCTGCCAAATTTCAAAGTATATGAGATTTAAGATCCTTCCTAGACTTCTGAAAGTCATCTAAAAGTATACAGTAAGTTCTTTCTCTTCAAACTCAGACGAAGGGAACCATTTAGTGCTGCAACTTTCTTTGACCCAATTGCATAGTTATGAATTGGGCAAGAAAAAAAAATGAACTATTCATTCTATTCAGTTATAGGTTTAGAGACTGGGCTTGTGATTTCATGCTGTAAGTAACTCCTGGATTGCTACCAATACAAGCCTGTAGCTGCTCTGCAATTTATTTTGTTAAAGACTTATGTAGCACTAAGGAGTTATGACTTGCTTAGAATGTAGCCAGGTTGTATCAGGGACAAGATATAAACCCAGATATTCTTGGCTTCACTTGCACTATTTTGCCCCCACAGTGGTGACAAAATGTGAATCAGTGATATTTTCTTAGTGAGCATTTGTGAGATGGCAGGTACATTTATATCAAATTCAAGATGGTGACTGCATTTGCAAATTTAGTCTAGTCAAACAACTTGCCTATGAAGTAAAAATGTTAATAAAAGATTTCAAGAATCCTCAGTTGTTAGTTATTAAAAATATTAAACTGGTAAATAATTATTTTACCAAGGTACATTTCATTAAAGAGTAAAAATAGAAATGAACCTTATTTATATTTGCATGAAATTTTACTATTACAAAATATTTTCATATAAATTATCTTTTTGATTCCACAAAACACTGTGCAATAAACAACAGAGATATTATTATTGTCCCAATTTTAAAGATGAGAAAATTAAGCTAATTTTTAATTGACCTAAATCATACAAACCCTACATTCATTGAAAGTGAGTTTAGCTACAATCCGATCTACTTAGCACCAGATTGCCAATCTTGGCAAAGGATGTGAAGAAGAAATTAAAGAGAAGGAAAAAAAAGGGAATTCCTCCTTTGTACATGTACTACTAATACTAGAGTAATACTGGAACACCTCTGACAAATGATCCCATTGTGCAGCTCATTATAACAAGTATTCTTGTTATAATGCTCTGTGTCAGAAAGTGGTTAGACATCTCTATGAAATATGCTTCACTCACTGAAAGTTTATTTACATAGTGGCTATTAATTACTAGTCATTTATGCAATGAGGAAATCTAAATGCAGATCAAATCTGCACGTCAAAGGGGAAAAAATATGTCATACAGGCTTCATCATTACCATATTTCCCATCCCACCCTTAAATTAAAGGCCCAGGAGGATAAAGTAAATTCCATTAATCAAAATGAACTCATCCATTTTTCCCAAAGGCCTCTGGTGAAAGCTGACAAATGACAAATATCTCGGTAAAAAAAACAAAGAAAGAGCATAAGTAGTATCATCACCAAGGTCTACACTTCTCCAGAAGAGATTATGGAATCCATTTAAGAAGAAGATAGGAGGACATCTATCTGTACTGGTCTTTGTTCAGTTGGGCCCTTAGGCAAGAAAATAAATTAGATGATCTCTTATCACCAAAAGCATTCATTAGGTATATAATTATATATTATGCTTCAATAAGCAATGTATAATATAAAGTGACTAGAACTCATGCTTCCTGCTTTCTACAATTTTACCCTTTAAAAGAAACTGCACAGAACTAGCACAAAGATTTTATGAACAAACATTAAATATGTAAATTAAATAAGTTATTACTCGTCACTAAATATAAACAAAAAAGTTGTCTATTTCATGGGGTTATGAGTGAAGGAGAGTAGAGGAGTTCATCAGATGAGATCAACAATTGTTCCAGAATTAATTATGGCAGACATTCTAGAAGGGATAGGATTCTAAAAAGGAAGTTCATGACTTTGATCATTGGTTATTTATACATATTACATATAAATATTTTTAAGAAAATGATTTTAAATTCGACTGGTTTTTAAAAATAACCTTCTCACTGACTAGAATCACTTGAAAAATGTTTTTAACACATATATCTAGAAGAACCACATATTATATAACCACATGTTATAGCTAATAAATAAATGCTATTTCCCTAGATCTGTGGTTAAAAGATGAGAGGCTGATCAAATGTAACTGCTGATGATTTGGTACACATTTTGTTTAAAAGACAGCTTTTTGAGATATGTGAGTCCTGGCTAAGTAGTCATTATAACATTTTTTAAAATAGAAAACTATATTAACCAGAAATTCAAAATCAACTTCGAGAAATTTATAAGGCTTAATATTTTTGGTTAAAAAATTAGATCAAAATGATGTGTGCAGAGTTTAAGGAAAGAAGGCAGAGATCTGGAACACTTTACCAAGAACAATAGCAAACTCAAAATAAAGACCTTTTTTTTTTTTTTTTTTTTTTTAAATAACACATCAAAAAGTGTGTCCTTCCACAAGAAAAATTTTTTTGATTTGCTAAAAGATTAGCCATAAGGATAGCAAACCTTTTCTGTTTAAATGTTTGTAATGATTATTTACATTTTAATAAGTAAATTTCTTTAAAATGTCATGTAAAATTAATAAGATAAAGATTGGCTCATTAGGGAGAATTTGAGGTACTAGCTATAAGCAGGTAAACATTTAACAACTAGAGTAAGATGAATAGATAAAAGAGTTTCATTACATTCTCCCAAGAGATACAAAGACTTGCTTTTGTTTGGGGGAACAGAAGAATAGGGAGAGAAATATGATGATAAACAGAGGAAGAAAATAAAGCAAGAGAGATATTGAGAAAATCTAAGATGCTCTAATAAAACATACAATTGCTGAGTTCTATATCAATGTTTACATTTGTGTCCACAAATGGTCAAAGAGATCCATGAGTCAAAGAAAATATTGCTTAAAATACCTTAGAAAAATTCAAAAGATAAAATTTATCAAGTAAGAACTGAATAAGATCCCAAAGAGTCTCATTTTCAATTGGCAAGCTATAAAAACTGTGACCATGTCTATGATGACTTTAGGGAATTCCATGAAAATTTAAACTACTCTTAAGAGATCTACCTGAAAGCAAATATGATCAAAAAGAGCAATGTTAAAGCTAAAAGATGGAATACTATATTAAATGAAAACCTTTTTTATCAGAAAGATAACCATTATTCTGTAAATGCTATTAATATGAAACTACTCAGCTTATAATAAAATATAAAAAGAGAAATACAGTTCCTAAGACTAAAAATGGTCTTATATTTACAATTATAACATTTCAGTCATTTTAAGTTTTAAAAGCTTTTTTGTCAATATCCAATGACAGTCTACAAAGTGTACAGTTAGAGAAGTTATGTGCAACATGAATTAATTTGTAGTCCATACATGGTACCTTTTTATCAAAGAATTAACTTACCTTGTAATGCACATATTCTGGCTTTACATTAAACATTACACAGAAAATGAATAATAAACAATTTAGTAAGTGCTACAAGTACATTTTTCCCAGTACTAATCAATAATAAATTATAACTCTATAAGGTAGAAGACATCAAATAAGCAAGTAAAATCAGTGGGAGACATAATGAGCCTTAAAACTTAGTAATCAGCAGAAACACTATCTAGTGACATATCACAATATACAGAACAATTTTCTTGTAAACTGCATAAATAAGACAAAACTACCATCAAGATGTTTTGTGCCCCACAAGGCATCAGTATTCTAAAGAAAGAATCATTATTAATGAAGATGCCAAATAGAGCTAGTAGCAAAAGGGAATATGTGGTGTTCTTGTTCTTTAATATATAATATAATGGTTCTCTCTGGGAGAGAGATTTCTCGGGGAGGTTTTCTGGAGGCAGCCTTAGTTTCAGTTAAAAGTAATAATCACCCAAAATGCAGCCAGCTGATAAAATGCAAACGTTTATTTTCTCCTTCCAAGTCTTGTCTCTTTCCTTGGGCCCGGTTAGTTCAGAGGTCTATCTCTCTGCTTGGTTCCAAGAGCTCTTGCAGATTATCCCTTGCTTCTACCTCTGCTCTCTCTCCTTGGTTCTAAGAGTTCTTGCAGCTTTGTCCTTTGCCTCTGCTTTCTTCAGCCTCCAGATGGAATGAATCTCTCTTGCCTCCAAAAGAGGGCTTCTGGCTCTCAATCTCCCAGAGTGCTGAATCTGGTTGTGCCTCCGAGAGAGTGCTTCTCCTCAACTGAACTGACGCTCCCTGCTCCAATCTAATTCAGCTGAACTCTTCTCTCAGTGTTTTCAGCTCAACTCCCTGAGAGAGCCTCTGTCTGTTTCTTATATAGAATCTCTTCTGAGACAGAGGGATTATGGGTTTCCCCCAGAGAGCTCTCTGGCCCTGAGAGCTTCAAGGGAGGTGTGAATTCGGATATCTCATACTAAACTCTGAAATCTCCCAAATGTGTGAACTCCAATGAGTACTTAAATTCATCTTGCTTATATGAACTCTCTAAAGGTGTGAACACAAGCCTTGTTGTCTATCAGTATTAGTAACTTATCACCTTGTAAGGATTCACTCTAAGGTGTGAACCAATAAGCACTGTATCAATTCCATTGAGTTAACACCAGAATTCTGACATTTCCCTTGAGTTTTCACCTTGTTTCAAGTTGAGTTGACACTAGGATTCCAACAGGAATAGATAAAGAGAGATACATTTTCACATAATGGAATAAGTGGAACTGACCCAGAAGTGAGCCTGTCTTGGAAAGCAATGGGAAGAAAACTTTATAGTGAAAGTTTTGAGACATAAAACTGTTTGATCCCTTATCTGGGATGCTGCTAAGGATATTCCTCTTCAAGTACTGGTTGGTCTTGATGATCTGAGATCACATCTTAACTCCATGGCTCTCTATGAATCTTTCATTTCAGTTTAGAAAATACCCATAAAGTTTGGAAAAGGCCTTTACTAAAGGCTAGTAGTTATTGTTTACAACAATAAATAAGTAACAAAATATATATAGGTAAGACACACAAGTAGGAGAACTCTATATATTCTTGGTTAGCTATAGAGTTAAATTTCAGTTAAGAAATGGCTATAATAATCAAGGTTTTTTTTTTTTTTTTTTTTTGCTCTTTTTAACAATTAGCAGCACTAAGCTAAAAGAGATCAATGTAATTGGGAAACAGAGGATGATAAATTAATTATCAAAGCCTTTTTTTTTTTTTTCCCTACTATCATGGTTATTTAAACCAGAGCTGTTTAAGGTTACAAGTCAGCAATTGTGTTCAAAAGCCCTTTCTTTATCAATTAATCTTTTCATAGATAAGGTCTTGGTTTCATACATATGTCTATATGTACTTTATCGAGGATTTCTCAGGATAGAGAACTTCCTTCATGAAGACAGATCATAAATATAAATATTCAAATTATAAGTTTCTAGGAAGATGTCTTGAAGCACTTAGGTGATTGACTTGGGCAGGTTCACACAACTAGTAAGTGTCAGAATAGAATTTGAACATGAGCCTTCTTGACTTCAACTTGAAGATGCTACTCGTGAAGACTGTAGCATTCATGAAGAAATCCAATTTCTAGCCAAGTAGAATAGTTCTCAGAAAATATCTTTAATAAGCTCTATTTAATGCAGAGAGAAGAGGGTTGGTAATAATGATAGTAAGTAAAATACTTATATTATGAAGTGATAACAATCATGCCAGGGTTGAATTAAGAGTTAATTAAAATATTACTCTAGACACTTAGAAATGGTGTCTGAATGACCCAAAAGAATCAATGAAAAGGTAACTAAGTAGATTGTAAGTTAACTAGTGTGATTGTAAGTTAACTAGTGACATTAGTCACTTCCAAGAAGGAAGTCCACTCCAAGAAGGAACTTGTCCTTCTAAGACCTGAGGATATACTTGGTTGATTAACTTCTTACCAATGAACTAATTGATAGAAAGACTCTGGAGAGAATGGAACCAGTGTATTTCAAATCATGTAGAAAACTGAAAAACACTGTTGGCTCTCAACACACTGGCATAAATAATAAAAAAAATGAATCATAGGTTCAACCTTACCTGAGTAATGGATGGAATATGACAGTGATGTTTCGGGCTCCAGGTTTGCAGACAAATTTTGTTCCTCCACCTTCAATTAAGTTGTCATCAGGTCCTCCTTTATAAAAGATTAAAAAAAATAATTCACCTAACTGAGACTTATAAAACAAAATCATAGAGGTTGGGACATACTGATAGTGAGTAGCACTCTCTAAAAAATAGATAATAAAATGATGTTTATTAAATAATCATTTTTAATCAGTTATGTCTCATAAGCTACCACATATGGTAAGGTTCTAAGACTATATTTATTTTACTGGTGAGTCATTTCAGCAACAGGTAGATTAAATATTTGACCAAACTACAAGCCAAGCAAAGCAAAAACACTATTGGAAAAAAATATAACATTTGCAAATGATGGGTGTATGTTTGTGTTTCAGAATTTAAAGTAATGTACAATTATGGTCACCAAGATATCAGTAAATTACTTAGCCAATAATCTACATGTAACTTTTAGGCAAACTGGATTATGGGATCATAGATTTAGAGATGATGTGAACCTTGAAGACCAGGAGGTCCAAATTTCTCATTTTACATATAAAAAAACTTGAGACACAAGGAAGTTAAATAATTTTATCAAGATCTCACACACAGTAAGCACCTGAAGTTAATTTGAGCCAAAGTTTCCTTCCTCAGAATAGAGAACTCCCTTCAACCACTATACCATTGGATCAGTCACAATAGAGCTAAAGCAAGGAATTAGGAATTAAAAGAACATAAATCCCAGAACTGGCTTTCCTATTAACTAGCAAAGTGAACTGAACACATGATTTACACAAGTCTCTAAACTTCTTTGGGAATTCTCACAAAATAAAGAAGATGAGTCTGATGTTCCTGAAAATTAATTCCAATTCTCAGATATAATTCCAATTAACATACTGCTATAATTCAAGAATTTGACCCTACTTCTTAAAATAAGGGTATCAAAGGAATGCCAATCTGTACCTTAATTAGCATTAGTTCACTTTAAGTTCTGAAACATAAACATACAACTCATTATATGCATCATTTGCATCATTGCAAATGTTATATTTTTTCCAATAGTGCCAGACACAATTCTTAAAGATATGCTTAAAAAATAAAAATTAATTATACTTATCAATAACAGAGCTGACACACTGAAACTAGCATATATATGTATATAATTTCAAGACTCAGAAGTCAATGCAAAAAATGTAAGATTTATCAAAAAACTAAGTGTCTCCATCACTAAATTAAGCTCTATATAGTTCTAAATATTATGAATGGTTAAAAAATATATCCCATAGGAGAGAGCATCCTTATATGACAGGTATCTATCTCCAACAAGACACAATTAAGCATAAAATTATATCTCAATATAACATTTGACAATTTTCTAATGCTAAATCTATTTTTGCTTCTAAATTTTCTAAAATAGCTCATTTCAAATCTCAGGCCAGAATTTGGAGACTTTTAAATCCAAACCGTGCTGTGTCCAAACTATTTTGGAATATGGACAGATATTTACCATAGTATTTCTATCAACTAATTAGAGCACTGTTTAGGTTGTTTTTTGTTTTTGTTTTTCGCTTTGTTTCTTCTTCTTAGTTCTTAGTCTTAAGAGACTAAAATATGTATATTCTGCATACATATAGAATGTGTATAAATGTATAAATAGAATACAGAATAAGATATAAACTCTGAACTACTTTTCTTATTTAAAAACAACAATAAAACCCACACTAAGGGGAATATATAGAATAAATGCAAAAAGAAAAAAAAAAGAGGGTCATAGGACCTTAAAAAAAAAAAAATGTCTATTTTCCTAGTCAATCAATCATGTTGCCCTTCCTTTCTATTTCTATTCTTCACGGCCAATCCTAAGAAACACAACCATTTTTTTGTTCCATCAGACTCAATACCCCATACAACTATGAAAGAATACTAGCTTATTTTGAATTACTAAATAATAATATATAAAAGGAAGAAATTGATTCCAAAATAAGCATAAGTAATTCTTTATCAACGCAACATAACCCCGCCAAATTAATATATTAATTTGTTTAATACAAAAATTTTCTTTGGAGATTGAATGTAAACCAACACATGCTATATTCATTTTTTTTCTTTTCTGCTGTTTTTTATCTCTTGTGGTTTTCCCTTTTGTTTTGATTTTTCTCTCCCAACATGATTCATAAAGATATGTATATTAAAAAATTAATGTGCATATATAACTAGGAAAAAAAACAAAAAAAATTTTCTTTAGGACACAGTTTTGTTCAATAATGAATCCAGCCACACCTCAAATGGCAAATTAGTCTCCTAATGAGCTCCTGAACATATCCCATAAATTCTCCTGTTTTTTTTTTTCTAAAAATACACAGCTTCCACCCACCTTCCATTAATTCCTTACCTGACCAACTCTCTCAAATCACCTGTCTAATCATTGAAAGCCTACTCTTCCTTCAAGAAGTTTAAATTTTAGCAAGTGCTCATGGGTAGATCAAGCTAATATAATAAAAATGACAATTCTAAGAAATTATTTTATAGAGCTAGAGGGAACAAACCCCCCAATTCATCTGGAACAACAAAAGGTCAAGAATTTCAAGAGAATTAATGAAAAAAAATGCAAAGAAAGATTGGCTAGTTGTACCAGACTTAAAACTATATTATACAGCAATAGTCATCAAAGCCATTTGATACTTGCTAAGTAGTGGTTCAGTATTCAGTTCAATAATTTAGATTCACAAGACACAATAAGCAACGATTATATTAACCTAGTGTTTGATAAACCTAAAGATTCCAACTTCTGGAATAACAACTCACTATTTGACAAAAATTGCTAGAAAAACTGGGAAATAGAATGGCAGAAACTAGGCATTAACCAATACCTAACACCTTATACCAAGATAAGGTCAAAATAGGTTCATGATTTATTCATAAAGAGTGATACTATCAGCAAATTTGGAGGAAAAGGTTATTAGTCTACCTTTCAGATCTGTGAAGTAGGGAGAATTTATGGCCAAAGAAGAACTAGAGAACATTATGTAATAGAAAATGGATAATTTTGATTATAATAAATTTAAAAAGTTTTTGTATAAACAAACCAATGCAACCAACAATAGAAAGAAAACAGAAAACTGGGGCACCAATATATTACTGATGAAATTGTGAAATGATCCAATCATTCTGGAGGGCAATTTAGAACTAAGTGCAACTAAACTGTGCATATCCTTTGATCCAGCAGTGTCTCTACTGTATCCAAAGGAAATCATAAAAAAAGGGGAAAGGATCCATATGTGCAAAATTGTTTGTGACAGCCCTTTTTGTAGTAGCAAGGAACAGGAAACTGAGTATTTGCCCCTCAGTTGGAGAAATGATTGAATAAGTCATAATATATAAATATAATGGAATATTACTGTTCTATCAGAAATGATGAGCAGGCTGATTTTTTTAAAAGCCTGGAAAGACATACATGAACTGATGCTGAATGAAGTGAATGGAACCATGAGAACATGCTACAAAGGAACAACAAGATTATATCATGACCAGCTGGGATGGATTTAGTTTTTTTCAACAATGAGATGATTCAAGACAGAGCCATCTGCATCCAGATAAAGAAATATGAAGACTAAATGTGGTTCAAAGCATAGTATATTTCATCTTTTTTTGTTGTTGTTTGCTTGTTTTTCCTTTCTCATTTTTTTCCTTTTCAATCTGTTTAGAAGAATTGCACATGTTTAGCCTATATTGTATTTTTGCTGATTAGCGGAGGAGGTAGGGGCAGAGGGAGAAAAATTTGTATTACAAGGTTTTGCAAAAGTTCATGTTGAAAACTCTTTGCATGTATTTGTTTTTTTAATTAATTGTTTTATTTTTCTGGTTATACATGTATATTAACTTTTTCAATTAGTTTTTTACACATTTCTTTATGAATCATGTTGGGAGAGAAAAATCAGAACAAAAGGGGAAAACCAGGAGAGAGGAAAAAAAAAAAAACTGGAAAAAAAAGTGGACATAGCATGTGTTGATTTACATTCACTCTCCTTGGTTCTCTTTCTATGCAAATGGAGTTTTCTATCCAAAGTTTATTGGAATTGCCTTGGATCAAAGAACCACTGAGAAGAACCAAGCGTTTCATTGTTGATTTGAAGTGAGTTTTCCTGGAGGTCTTGGAGCAGCCTTCTTTTCAGCAGATTAATCACCACAAGAATAGCCAGGAGTTAGAATCCAAAAATCTTTATTGTCTACTTCGCCTGGTGCTCAGCTAGCTTTCTCTCTCTCTTTTTTTTTTTTTTTAAATTTAATAGTCTTTATTTACAGGATATATGCATGGGTAACTTTACAGCATTAACAATTGCCAAACCTCTTGTTCCAATTTTTCACCTCTTACCCCCCCACCCTCTCCCCTAGATGTCAGGATGACCAGTAGATGTTAAATATATTAAAATATAAATTAGATACACAATAAGTATACATGACCAAAACGTTATTTTGCTGTACAAAAAGAATCAGACTCTGAAATATTGTACAATTAGCTTGTGAAGGAAATCAAAAATGCAGGTGTGCATAAATATAGGGATTGGGAATTCAATGTAATGGTTTTTAGTCATCTCCCAGAGTTCTTTTTCTGGGCATATCAGCTAGCTTTCTCATGGCCTTCAGAGGGTACTTGGTTTCAGTGGAGAAAATGCAGGAGGACAGGCCAGCCACCACCGTGGTGTGAGATGAAGTGAGTCTGAGTCCAAGGTTTTGTGCTTCAGCCTCCACCCACCACAAAGATGGACGATGGAATGAATCTGTTTCTGTCTCCAGTCCTCTATCTTTTCTGCCCTGACTGGCTGAGACTCCCAGCTTATATACTCTACACTGCTTCTAAACCAATCATTATCTCACTAGGAAACCATTATTTGTTGTAAGATTAAATCAATCATACTGAATTTAGAGAACTATTAAGCACCACGCTAAACTAGATAACCATTATCTCAGCAATTCCAATGAATTAGCAACTTGTAAGAATCCTTGTTTCAGAGTTCTGTCCCATAACAGTTGATCATCACACAATCTTACTGTTACTGTATCATATGTATTCCCGGTTCTGCTTGTTTTGTTCAGCAGCAGATAGTGTACATCTTTCCAGGCCTTTTAAAAATCTGCTTGTTCATTATTTTTTTTTTTTATAGAACAATAATATTCCATTAGTTTTATATACCCTTATTCAGCCATTCCTCAATTAATGAGCATCTCATTTTCCAATCCTTTTTTGCATATATAAAAAGTTTAAGTTCTTCTTCTTATGTGTTTAGCCTACAGAATGCCCCATTCATGAATGCCAGTTCTTTTTCTTAAACTGCTTTATATATTTTTGATTAGCATTTTGGTTAGCATAAAACAAATACTGCTTTGTGTTTTAGTTTTCAAGGGGGTGAAAGGTGAATGGGGATAGTAATTAATGAGAAGCAACTAGTATAGGATGCTTTTTTTTTTTTATTAAAGCTTTTTATTTTCAAAACATACAAGAATAACTTTTCAACACTGACCCTTGCATAGTCTTGTATTTCAGATTTCCCCCTCCTTTCTCCTATCTCCTCCCCTACATGGCAGGTAATCTAATATATGTTAAACATGTAAAAATGTATATTAAATCCAATATGTGTATACATATTTATACAATAATCTTGCTGCACAAGAAAAATCAGATCAAAAAGGGGAAAAAAAGGAGAAAGAAAACAAAATGCAGGCAAACAACAACAAAAAGAGTGAAAATGCTAGGTTGTGATCTACACTCAGTTCCCACAGTCCTATCTCTAGGTGTAGATGGCTCTTCACAAGATCATTGGAACTGGCCTGAATCATCGCATTGTTGGAGAGTCATGTCCATTAGAATTGATCTTCATATAATCTTGTTATTGCTATGAATAATGATCTCCTGGTTCTGCTCATTTAGCACCAGCTACTTTTATAAGGAATATGGCAATAAAAGAAAGAAGAAAAATAGTATAATAACTTGATAGTGGTGTCAGGAAAAGGTCTTTTTAAGATATAAAGACTTGAGAATGTTTATAATGTGAGGGAAAGGATCCAAAAGAAAGGAAAAGCTAGAAGAAATAAGCAGCTGAAGAGAAAGGAATTGAGATTATAGAAAAGACTGGAGGCGACAGGTCTTTGAGTATGAATAGATGTTTTGGATTTAACAAGGAGGAAAGCCTTTTATTCTGATACTAAAAGAAGAAAAGAGCAGAAGGCATTAATAAGAGTAAGGAATAGAGAGTTCACAACAGTTTCAATATTCTAGGAAAACAGATGAGGTCAGTTGCTTAGAAAAGAGAATAAAAGCCTTCCGAAGGTTGGAACACCTACTATGGTGTAATCAAGAGTCAAAAGTAATTAAAAGGATTGCCAAGAAGTTGTCATAGTTCAGGTGAGGTTAGCAAAATTTAAGTTCATAATGAATCTTTTGCAAAAGATCAAAATTTTGTGATTTCCTCCACAAGTATTTGGCAATTCAAAAACAGAAACAATGGACTGAAGTGAAGGACTGAAGGATGGAAATGAAGGCATACTGAATGAAGTAGCTAAAAGAATAGAATTCACTGGGAAAGAAATCAAAGCCAGAATAATGAAAGCATAATGAGGAATGAGAAAAAGGAAGGAAGGAGAAAAGAAGTAAGGAATTGGGAAGAAGAAGAGAATCTTACAGGATTTTAAAAAGAAAATTTCAAGTGTTGGCCAGTGCTAAGTTATGACCACCCACTTGGGTAAGTGAACTAGATATTGCAAAAATAGATAAAGGTTGAGAGTAGAGGGGTTTAAAAATTGCAATGATAGGATGACAGAAGGATTACCAATATATATACTGAAGTCTCTGAGGATGATATAAGCAGAATGGCTGGTATGAAAGACTATTAACTATATGCTAGAATCATGGAGAAATACAGAATACATAATAGGTCAGCAAACAATAACAACAATTATATATATATATATCAAGAAAGATGGTGTAATTCAATGGCATAAAATTCACTATTTAGACTAAAAACAAGCTTGCCTCTCTTCTTGAACCTTTCACTAATCCAGTACCTATAGGTTTCTGTCATGGACATTCTCAAGTACCATACAATTCAATCTCAAAAAGTGAAGAGAGAAAAAAAAGATTCTTCCTGTCCCTTATTTATTATGTTTATAGCTTAATCTTCTCTGTCAGAATACCTAGGTGATGGACAACTCTGGTGATAGACACCAAAGAAAATTTTGAATGATGATAGATAGTTGAAATGAAAGGAAAATTGACCATAGTGTGATGTGTGAAATACATATAGCAGAAAGATGGGAGGAAACTGCATCCAATTATAGTATCTGTTTCAAAAAAATGAGAACATGACAGAATGACTTAAGGGACTCAGACCTGAAATCAAGGCTTACTAGATACTTCTAAGGTCAATATGAGCTACTTAGGAAAGACATACTATATAAAGAAGAGGTCCTTTAGTTAGTTCTTTGCATTACTCTGTATTTTCTTATATTTTTAAGGGTAAATGACAATAAATTTTTTGAAAGAATCAATTTTCTGACATCTATAAAATTAAAATCAATCATTATTCAAAAGAGACAATGATGTCGGTAATACTAAGCACAGGCATAATACAGTCAGTTTTGATTCATTTTATGAGAGCTCACTGTTAAATTTTAAGTGTAGCATATACGCTTTGGAAAGGGGCAAATTCTCCAAATTAGGGATTGATGTATTATTATGTTGATTTTCTGGACTTAAGAAAGTGATGGAGAACATGCCAATAATTCAGATAAAACTCAAACTTATGATGTGCATATATTTTTTCTCAGAGCTGGTTGTTAAAATTAGAAATATGCTACTGCTATTAAGTCTGTCTCTTTCCTTGATTAATATGTATTTGACAAATATATGCTATGAGTAGTTTGTTGTGGTCGTAGATCTGAATCTGATTTCATCAGAATACAGATCAGCAATTTTTCTGCAGTTGGTCTTGAAGAGTTATATGGAGCATTGGGAAATTAATTGACTTGCCCAGGGTTACAAGCACAGTATATAAGAACTGAACAGGAATTATACATAGGTCTTCTTGATGTTGGGCAGGATTTCTGCCCACTATCCCCCACTTCTTATCTGAGACAAAATGTGTCCATATGTTGTAAGTCTTTTCAAGTCATTAATAAGTAGAAAGTCAATTAACTACAAGTACCAGAAAATTTATGTTCATCTTTGAGATAAATACTATTAACAAAAATGTAAAGAGAAAAAAATAGAAAAATTTTCAGTGAGATGGATGTACAAAATGTTGATTAGTTAACATTAGGGGAATGAGGGTTACATTAGTAATTATATATTGTCCTCAAATTTGTTAGCCTGAGAAGTGTTCAAGACATATTACAGCAATATTTGACATTTACTTCAATTTCCTGCTTTCCAACACTGTTTTATACAAATATGCAAGAAGTTTATAAAAATATTAGATTTAAAATAATTTGATAACTATTCAGACCAACTAAAAGTTTTCCCAAAAATAGGCTTTGTAAAGTTTACCCCTGAAATAATCTAAAAATAATCAATATACATAACTGAATTTACATTTGGGGAAGAAGTCTAAAGAGGAGAAACAGGTCATCAAATGGTTATCATCCAATTCTTATTAACCAAAGATTTTGCAGTTTCCAATAGACTGAGTCACTAACTGACTTATCAAGGAAGTAATTGAAGCATGAATAACTGAAGCATGAACTAAGAAATGCAGGTTCAAATTAAGAAAAGGGTGCTATTCTTGTTACATGAAGTCACCCAGCACTAATGATTATCTGTCTTCCACTAACTTTTCAGCAATGAATAAAACACATCATATCTTATCTGTTTGGCAAAATTATGCGAATGTGGAGCCTACACTTATAGAAGAAATGGAAACAAGAATTTTCTCTCAAAGTTTTAATTACTTCTAATCACTAATTATTTAGGGAGATGTTAAAAATGTGAAAGCAAAAGGCAAAGTATAGGATTTAGTGGTGATGACTTCTAGTGAGTTAATGAAGGTAGTATCTTAGAAGAATATAGAAAATATGCCCACCCACATAATATTCTGAATAAAGAATACACTAACTCATTAACTGGTAATAACTTGGGAAGAACTTTGGAGAAGCAATTTTGGAATACAAAGAAATGGTTGGACTTGTGAGGCAGTAATATCTGGATGTAGATGTAGATGTAGATGCAGATCATGATGCTGAGTCACTAACTATGAGACTTTGGGCAAGATTATCTTCCCATTATCTCTGAGCCTTAGCTTCTACTTCTATAAAAAGAATAATAATGACTAGAATATCAACTTGCTCCCCATTCCATAAAAATCTTGTAAGGCTTTAATGAGTTGGTTTATGCAAAATGCTTTGCAAACCTGAAAGCACTATGTACTGTGTCAGCTATTAATATTAATATATAAAATAACATAATACATTAATATTAATTACTATGTATGCTTTTAGCCCAATGTTCCACTTACTAGACTATTAAGTAGCCGGGAATAGTGAAAAGAGTGCTGTATTGGAAGTCAGGATACCTAGGGTTACATTCTGGCTCTACTGATAACTGGGGGTATAATCCTGAGCAAGTGACTTCCCCTTGTCTACTAAGTAAGGGAAGAAATATGGCAAACTTTATTGTTCTTTCATTCCAATGTTTTACGTTTCTAAAGGGCATTTTCAAACCTCAGGCATTTAAATTTCAGTACTCCGTGATACACACTGAATATATTCCACTTTATCCATTCAGAAAACACTGAAAAAGAGTCATATATGATTGGTACTGGTATATATTATTGGCAGAAGATACTCTTCCAAAGAGTGACTTCCACCATATTTGAGAAGCAAATGCATCTTGCAAACTCTCATATTTTCATGAAACCACAATTTTGCTAATACAAGGAGACAACAAAAATAGATATTAAATATAATCTGTAATGCTGCTCACAAATTTAAGCATTATAAAGTTAATGTAGCCGTATGTTTCTGATAACAATATAATATATAATTATTCATAAAGATGGCTATAATTTACATTAAAAAATCAATACAGCTCCGAATTTATAAATAAAGTATGTCTTCTAAAATTTATTTCTAAGCTGGTTACTTGGAAGTCAGAAAATATTTTTTCCTTGTAATCAAAAATATAAGTGGTTCTTGGAGTCTAAGCCCAGAATACAAAAAATGTCTATTTGACTCCTAATGTAGCTGATCTTTAGATCAATTAATACTAATACTAAACACTATATATATCGATTTTCCCTCTTCCTCCAAGACTCAATCTTTAACCTTACTCAGCATTTCCCCCTTCTTAGATTTTCACTGCCTTTCCTCAGTTCCCTTTCCTTCACGAATCCTATCAAGGATAGAACAAAAGGATTGGTCTCAATAATTAATTATTTCTGTGATCTCAACATTTCTCTTGATCAGAGTTTCCTCATGTAACTGTAAAACATGGGCTAGAGAAGGTCTAAGTTCCTTTTTTAGTTATTCTTGTAGTACATTTGCAGGCATTTATCCGAAAGTTCTTCTTCCAGTTAAATGGAGGGGAAGGAAAAAGGAATACTAAGTCAAGATCAAAGCATTGGTCCCACCTTTCTTTCCTAATGCCTCCCAAGCAGTTCCTTCTCAGGGATTTTACTGGAACATCATACTCAGTTCAATTTCTGGAATAATGCTGTCTGTCCACCACTTGGATATTTTATCAATTACCCATCATTCTAGTTCCAAGAATTTCTCACCCATAGTTGATTAAGGTACCAAGGGATCTTACTATTAACTTGAAATGAAGCTGAGTGACTTGATTAACAGTTACTACCCTTATATATATATATTTCTATACTCATGTCAATTTTCTTTTAAAAAGGCCAGGAGCACTAAAATTTCAGGATGTTGGTACTAGAAGCACCTTTGAGAGAGGGCAACTAAAGAAAACATTCAAAGAAGAAATGATGATGGCATTCTTTAATAAAAGGGAAAAGGAAAGATTTAATATAATTGGAATTGCTAAATACTTGATTGTGAAGTAGTGTTTATTTTTAGTTTTTGGTGTGCAGTTTTTGTTTAGTTTGGACAGAATATGATCTTATTTATTATTTTTTGTTTTTCAGCTGTTTGCTCCTTTTATTTTTCTAAATAATAACTTTTATTTATGTTTAAACAAAACATTTGAATAGCTTCCCATTATTTACTTTTCCACTGAATGGATGCAATAACAGAAAAATCTCTGCAAGATTATACAAACAAAATGACTGCATCTGATAGCAAGGACAACAGTCTACTATTCAAGTACTCCATCCTTCTATCAAGAATAGTAATGTACATTCCCCACTCTTTTGAGGGTGATCAAGACTAGTCACTTGTTGATATGTTCTTCTTAGAAACAAAAGAATTGAGAGAAAGAAAAGCAAAATCAGACATTAAATTAAATATTCCTAGGAATTAAAGGAAAGCTAGGAATAGGAACAAGATTTCACTGGTAAATAAAATTTGCAGATGAAGACTTTCCTTCTATAAAAGAAGACAGACACCTTCTCTCAACCTATTGTTTTAGAGATTTGCCTAGTCCAAAGTGTTAAATGGCTTATTCAAGGTCATAGAACCAGCATATCTCAGAGACAAAACACAAACCCAGATCTTCCTTCTAAAAACAAGCTACCTACCCTTCTGCTTCATGGCTTCTCTTAGGACAATCATTTTAGTTGTGAGCTTCACTGTACTCATTTATGAAAAAAAGGATAAACTGGATGACAGCTAAGACCTTAGATCCTATAACCCTAAAAATAATCAACAAAATATGTTCACCTAATATTTTCCTTTAACAGAAAACAAATATAGGTACATCAATATCTTCAATTTCCATACAAATATATGTGCATATGTAAAAATTGGGGAACGTGCTATTTTTGACATGTTTCATATATGTGTGTAATATGTCTAAAATATCATGTTCTGTTAATCAAATGTATGGTTCTACTTTTTATATATGTATATATTTATATGAAATATATCTTAAGTAGCTTGCTCCATGAAGAGTAAAATAGGAGAAATGACTAAATTACCAAAGGAATCACAATCATTGGATACACATTTGGAAAATGGTTGATCAATAAAGCAAAAAGGAACTTTAACTGATAATCTTTATGGAATGTTCCTAGCTTAGTGACATTATTCTGTAATTCACTTTATTTTAATACTATATAAGGAAAGTGCATTGATTTCTTCCTTTCCTTTCATTCTTTACAGATTCCTTTGACCTAATTATCTCAAACCTATTAAGTACCTTTTAGTAATTAGTAGAATGATACTAAAGATTCAGAGGCTTCGATATGAATTGACTGGGTCCCTTATCATACATCTGCATGCACTAAAATTGACCCTACCCATTATAGTCCATGCTAAGAGCCAATAAATCCCTATGAAATTATCACAGCTTCAAAAATTATTCAGAAGCTAAGGGATATGTGTACAGTGCTCATCACTAAAGAATATTTATAAACAGATTACACTAAATGTATGGTTATCCCATTATTTAGATTCATCCCTAGGGTATAGCAAATGGAAGAAATCACACTTGCTTAGTGTAAGCTCCAATTCTATACAGCCAGACAATTTAGAAGTGACTCAGGTTGCCAGAGAAGCAATCAGAGGGGAAGAAAAACATACCAAAGTATATATACTTTGATTCTTTCTCTCTCTATGTCCACAGATGTCTATAGAGACATATATATATATACATATATATATATATATATCTTTATAGGGTATATGTATATAGACAGTTACATGTATGTATATATATATATATATACACATATATTATATGTATGTTTATATATATGAAACCAATCTAAAAATGTTCTATCCCCATTATCCAAGCCCCTATCCCCATTTATATCCTATTTCAGGTAGCATGTAGTTCTGTTTCTTTTCGAATTCTAAAACTGTTCTTCATACTTAAGCTAACCTAATTCCACCAACACAGATATAGTGAATAGAGAGAGTAAGGGGCATTTACAGCAGTAATAATTGGCTCCATCAATATTATTTTTGCTTCACCATAATTATTGGTTATAAAGGAGTTATGTTTTTGTGTGGGAGAGAGAAAGAAAAGTGATAATCATGCTAAAATACATCCCCCATCCCCTCCAGGAAAAGGGCATTAATGAATTAATGAAACTTTTTTTTTTTTTTTTTTAATGAACCAAAGAAAACAGAAGGAAAGTCAAGAGGGAGATTAAGACAAGGAAGACTGTTCTGGAACTAATGTGTTGAATTTGTTATATATTTCATATTCTATACTTTATATATTAGTTGTATACTTTAAAAAAGTTGTATGTAAGAGTCCTAGTTTCACAATCTTTTCTGTTCTTTGAATGTGAATGTTCATGTTTGTTGGTGTTCATGAAGCTCATAATAGCAAAAAGTGATTTTTTAAAAAAAATTGGCCATATACACTGATACATTGTTGGTGGAATTGTGAATATATCCAGCCATTCTGGAGAGCGATTTGGAACTATGCTCAAAAAGCTATCAAACTGTGCATACCCTTTGATCCAGCAGTGTTACTACTGGGCTTATATCCCAAAGATATTTTAAAGGAGGGAAAGGGACCTGTATGTGCCAAAATGTTTGTGGCAGCCCTCTTTGTAGTGGCCAGAAACTGGAAACTGAGTGGATGCCCATCAATTGGAGAATGGCTGAATAAACTGTGGTATATGAATATTATGGAATATTATTACTGTAAGAAATGACCAGCAGGAGGATTTCAGAAAGGCCTGGAGAGACTTATATGAACTGATGCTGAGTGAAATGAGCAGGACCAGGAGATCATTATATACTTCAACAACAATACTATATGATCAATTCTGATGGACCTGGCCCTCTTCAACAATGAGATGAACCAAATCAGTTCCAATAGAGCAGTAATGAACTGAACCAGCTACACTCAGCAAAAGAACTATGGGAATTGAGTATGAACCACTACATAGAATTCCCAATCCCTCTATTTTTGTCTGCCTGCGTTTTTGATTTCTTTCACAGGCTAATTGCACACTATTTCAAAGGCCAACTTTTTTTATACAGCAAAATAATTGTTTGGACATGTATACATATATTATATTTAACTTATACTTTAACATATTTAACATGTATTGGTCAACCTGCCATTGTGGGGAGGGGATGGGGGAAAGGAGGAAAAAAATTGGAACAAAAGGATTTACAACTGTCAATGCTGAAAAATTATCTATGTATGTATCTTGTAAATAAAAAGATTAATTAAAAAAATTGGCCATATCAAGGCCATATTCCTTTTTTTTATTTTTTTAAATTTTTTTTTATTTAATAGCCTTTTATTTACAGGTTATATGCATGGGTAACTTTATAGCATTAACAATTGCCAAACCTCTTGTTCCAATTTTTCATCTCTTACTCCCCACCCCCTCCCCCAGATGGCAGGATGACCAGTAGATGTTAAATATATTAAAATATAAATTAGATACACAGTAAGTATACATGACCAAACCGTTATTTTGCTGTACAAAAAGGAAGGAAATCAAAAATGCAGGTGGGCATAAATATAGGGATTGGGAATTCAATGTAATGGTTTTTAGTCATCTCCCAGAGTTCTTTCTCTGAGCGTAGCTGGTTCAGTTCATTACTGCTCCATTGGAAATGATTTGGTTGATCTCATTGCTGAGGATGGCCAGGTCCATCAGAACTGGTCATTATATAATATTGTTGTTGAAGTATATAATGATCTCTTGGCCCTGCTCGTTTCACTCAGCATCAGTTTGTGTAAGTCGCTCCAGGCCTTTCTGAAATCATCCTGTTGGTCATTTCTTACAGAACAATAATATTCCATAATATTCATATACCACAGTTTATTCAGCCATTCTCCAACTGATGGGCATCCATTCAGTTTCCAGTTTCTAGCCACTACAAAGAGGGCTAAGGCCATATTCCAATATAGTTAATCCTGTAAGAGTTATGTGGACCATTCACCTTGTACTATCAGATTTAACAGATGATGGCAGCAGCATATCAAGTATGTAGAATTGAAAAACTATTGACATTTTTTTTTTGCACCAAGTAGGAAATATCAGGGCTGGCTCATCTTTCATGATTAAAATAGCCAATGAGCTTTCTTTTTTCACTCTAGTGTCAGATGAGGAAGTTTTACTGTTCCTAGTTCTAGTTAAAATAAAGAAAGAGCTCTATGAAGAAAGACAAGATGCAGTGAAATTCTCCAATCAGATCTGCCTACACCTCAGTGCTGACCTAACATTTATGTTTGGCTAGTAATGGGTGTCTCCTGATGATAACTTGCCAGTTGAGTGGTAGATTTATGATGTGGATAAGCATCAAGCAGGAAACAGATTGAGACCATCAATCTTATTTCGCCTGTGAAATGGTGTACATTGGAGCCCAAGGTACCAGAAAAGATTAGTACATAAATATACTAGATCACAGAAGAAAGATGTCATTGGTAAAAGTTAGCTTTGTCTTTTACATATCCTGGGGCATGTTTAAATATAAATACTTTGTATAGTAGAAGAGACTCATTTTTAAGAACTGGGGAGAAAACAAAAGTGAAACAGCAAATTCAAAACAAGGGAAAAATGAATACAAACAATAGGTTAAATATAATACTATTCAAACAAACTGAATAGCAAAATAGTCTTTGTAAAACATGGTAGCATTTACCTTCCTGATAAAAGTAATCAACTTTGGCCTCCCTAAAAGAAACAGCATTATTTCATGCTTCATTGGAAGCATACTGAGCCTCAGTCGGTTTTAAATCTCTTTACCATCAAACCCAAAGTCACTGTTAAGTTGTAATTAGCAATAGTAAATGTCCTAGTCATTTCAAGCAAGGGCATATTTTCTCTTCATGTCCACAGAAAACCAAAGTGGATCTTCCCAGCAGTTATGAGATGTGGATTATTATCACTCAAAATTGCTGCTAGCAATTACCGTTACATGAATGGGTATTTTCCTACTCAGTAACAACTTGGGCTAATAACTATTACTCCAAATAATCCAAATAATGATAATAAAAATTTGAGGAAATACTTTTGAATGCCAACTATATTACATTGTATATAAAGATGATAAGAAATGATCCCTGCCCTCAAGAAGCTTGTACTGTATTGGAGAAAGGCTAAAAATAAAAATAATTAGATCTCTACTAAGAGAATAAGATAGGTACATAATAAAAAGACAAAGTGCAAAATGTAAAAAGAAGGGTTCATTCTTCATAGAGAAGGCTTTGCAGAAGTGACATTTGAGTTTCATCTTTAAAAATTTGTAGTAATTAAATAAGTGCTGATGAACAGAAGGGATATATTAGCAGTCTTATGTGAAGGGTATAGGGAGAAGGTTTCAGCAAAGACAGAGCTCCTTTGGCGCCATATCCCTAGTTCATATTCTCATGACCTCCCTCAGAGGTAATGAGGTCTCCTAATTGGTCTGTTTGCTTTCATTCTTTTCTCCCATCTAATCTGTCGTGATAGCCTACCAGATTCTTCACTTCCACACCTTAAGAACTGGGTACAGTTAAGACATTTCGTGGGTAACCCTTTCACTATTAAATCAATCAGTAAAAACTGATTAAGCACCTACTATGTGCCAGTGTCTGTACTAGGCACTAGAACACAGGTACAAAGAATTGTTCACAAGGACTTTACAGTCTGATGGAGGGATGGGGGGGATGTGTCAGAGACTTATATACAGAATAAACATCAAGATAATAAATGCAAAGAAATTAAACCTAAGGTAGTTTGGAAGAAGAGGACCAGTGGACAGATTAAGAAAAGCTGGATGCACCTGGTGACTGAGTTGCATCTGAAAGGAAGAGAGAGGTCTGGTATGGTTGTGAGGGGAATAATGTCCACTTAGAAAGGCAGGTTAGAGCCAGGAAGTTCAAGGGTTTAAAAGCTAACTAGAGAAGCTTATCCACATCATAAATCTACCACCCAACTGGCAAATTACCATCAGGAGACACCCATTACTAACCAAACATAAATGTTAGGTCAGCATTGAGTTGTAGGCAGATCTGATTGGAGAATTTCAGTCCATCTTGTCTTCATATAGCTCTTCGTTTATTTTAACTAGAACTAGGAACTACTGGTATTTTTTTGCACCTTGTAAGAAATGCCAGGGCTGGCTCATCTTTCTTTGTTTTTATAGATTTTTATTTATAAGTTATATGCATGGATAATTTTACAGCATTGACAATTACCAAACCTTTTATTCCAATTTTTCCCCTCCTTCTCCCCACCCACTCCCCCAGATGCTGGCTCATCTTTCATGATTAAAATAGCCAATGAGCTTTCACTCTAGTTTCAGAAGAAGAGGCTTTATTGTTCTTAACCCTAACCCTAGAGGTAAGAGATAATAACTGAGTATGGGAGTGATAAATCTGTGCAAAAATCACGTTAGCAGAAGCAAGCAGGATGGACTGGAATTAGCAGAGTTTTGAGACAAGGAGACAAATTTAAGGCTGGCTATTGGAATAATCTGGGCAAGAGGTGATGAGAATCAGGTGTTCAAAAGCAACTCTGATCACAAACCCCATGGCCCTACAGCCTTATGGAAATGAGCCTCTCCCAATTTATCCAGGCTGCTCCTCAGAAGAGGAACTTCATGGGGCTTCTTTGAAGTCTTTATTTATAGTTTTGGAAGGATCTGCCAGAGCTAAAGCTCTGCTTGCATGGCCCTCAGAACCCAAAGTCTTTATGCCAGGATGAAGCATCAAAATGAGATGTAATCAGAGAATTTCCAGATTAATTTATTTCAAATGCTAACACTTTTCTGCTCAAAAAGTACCAGTGGATACCAGATAAATTCCTAACTCCTTCACCTCGTGTCTAATATCCTTGATTAATTAACCCCAAACTACCTTTTTAGTTTAATTTATCATAAACATTACAATCTATCCAAAGTGAACTACTCACAGTTCCCTGAATGCAATATGAACCTTCCTATCTTCATAACATCATTTACATTATTCCTTCTGTCTGTCCTTCAAAACCTGATATAAATCTCAAATCTCTACTCTCCCCAATCAAAAGTAATTTCTCTCCTTTTCTGAGATTCTAGGATATACTATTACTTCTATCATATTTAGATTATATTACATTATATATATGTAGTGTACATATTACATTATATTATTACATTATCCAGATAGATAGTTTTAACTTCTAAGAATCACTCTATCATGGCATAGATACAATGTTCTTCCTTAATATTTTCCATAGCATTTAGTCCCTTGTATATATTATAAACTCAGCAAACATGTAAGGAATTAATTAATAAATAATAATCAGTTGTGGTACAATGTTCTCAGTCAGTCTCCAACACTGAAAATTTCTAATATTTGAAGATACTGAAGACAACAGTAGATTGAAACCAAAAGGAAATATCTACTTATGGATCCTCATACACACAATTAATTTTGATGACCCAACTTTCATTATATAATTGCCTTGTCTGGATTTCAGTGTTTCCAGGAGCCAGTACAATCTCAACATATTAGCAGATGTGGGTCAGAACATTAGTGGAAATAGTACAGCTTGAGTTAACCACCATATTTCCACACTATCATCTGAGGATATTACGAATCATGATGTTGTGGAGTAGAGACATTAACACATATATACAGACCAAAAAACTCCCAAGTGTGGATGAATAGTTAAAACAGAACTGTGATATATTTAACAAAATAAAAACGCAAAAAAATATATAGATAATATACATTTTAAAGTTAAGTCAATAAACTGACTGCAGGGAATCCTGTATACAGATAAGAGGTGACATATCTATTTGAGTTTGAAACTACTACTATGGCACAATCCTCAGGATGTTTACATCAACTTTACTTCCAGGTGAATTGATTTCGACCCTAGTCATGAGTCCTTTTGTTATGCCTCAGTTCTCTTTAACTGTTCTGACTTGGTTTCCCTGAACTAGTTTCCTTTGTCTCAGTTTCCTTAACTGTTCTGTCAAATCCCCTTAGTCGTAAAAACCCACTCTAGTCCATTAAGGTTGGGAACCGTTTACTCTAAGGTTATAAATTGCTAGCAAGATAAACAAGGAGAGCAGATGCCCCTGTCCTCAACAATACCCCTCTAAAATATTCCAAGATACCTCACTGACATCTTTATCTCTGGGTATTCAGATATCCTGTCTCTGGGCTTTTAGGAGTTATGGTCTCCCCCCAACCTGACAGAAGCCTTCCCGCCTTTTTTGGGGTCTTTGTCTCTAGGGTTATTTAAAGGAGGGGGCCACTCTTATTCGGGGCTGCATTCTTTGAGATGACAGCCCTGGGACCAACATGGTTTCCTTGGTCCCAGTATATCTTTATCTCTATCTGACTGGATAATTTGAGACAAGAGTCCTGTCCAGTCAATTATACTCTCCAATTAATAAACTATTGAAAACTCTCTAATCTCTCTCCTGCCTCAGTTTCTCTGGCATTACACTTTGAATGAGGAATATAAAAGGCAGTTTTGGAAATCAAGTGGAAAACTCACTCCTGAGACATTAGAAAATATCCTTGCAGATTGTTTTTATCTATTTATATCCCTTTGTAAATTACTTTTACCCCCCTTGTTAACTGCTTTTATCTGGGATTTAACAAATATATTTTTATTAAAGAAATGTCAGGTTTTACTACTCAGGCTTTAAATGGTCTTTTACACCAGGTATAGGAAAACACGTAGGACTGAGCTTCCTAAAGCAAGAAAAAAATGAAATGAAATGCTTCAATTAGATTAATCCTAACATTTATCAATCAATCAACAAGGATTTATTTAGTGCCTAATGCCTACTCTGTGCTGGGCACAATGTTATACAAAAGAATCAATCTTTATTCTCTATGGTTTTACATTATAACAGGAGAAATAAAAACATTTAGCACGAAGTAAATCATTTAAGAAATGTTTAAGACTTGTTTAATATGAACACATGCAGAGTAACTAGAAATGGAAAAAATACCCAAAGTAACTTGATAGACATTTTAACAGACTATTTCATTGCCTCAGAACTCTGCAATTTAATTCTCCATACTAGAAAATCTGGTAAACTGTGATCTTAATGCAGAAAAGGTCCACCGCTTAGGATGCTAGCTGTCAAACCCCAAACATAAACATCTAGATCATTATAAATTTAAAATAGATAAAATTTAAGTGAAACACGATGGAGTCCTGCTGAGAATAAATGTTATTGGCAAATCATTAGTTTATAAAGAGCCACATTATACCTTGTTTCTAAAGAATAAAATAAGAGATCTTTCTTGATGATCTAAGCTGGTAGAGTCAACCTATAAAATGATTTTGTATAAATTTGGTAAACATTTATCTTTATCCACATATGACCATAAGTTCTTTGACAGAAGGGACAAATTAATTTTTGTCATTATAGTACCAGTGCCTAGTACAATGCTCAGAACAGAGTAGGTGCTCAATAAATGCTTACTAATTTTATTTCAATACTAAAAAAATCCTTAATTTTAACAATGTAAGCATTCCTCCCACTCATTCAGATTGCAACCCTATTTTGTCCTGAGAAGTTATTTTGTGAGCTGTTAGAGCCTCAGATTTCATCAGTCTACAGACATTATGATGATGCAACTTTCCAAATTCAGCTAAGCTGGTACATCTATCGGAAAATAATATTTTTATTAAAGTTAAAATATTTCTTAAGTATGGCCATCATACATAGGATATGCACACACAAAAAGAGAAGTTCATCCTAAAGATATACAAATTATTGTTTTCTTAATTATTTACATCACTAGTTTTATATAATCTATTAGAATATGAATGATCATGACTGTTGAACAACACTGAAGCTGTTACCTGATTGTAAAAGGTCATTCAATTATACTGCAGTTATTTAAAATTTATGGTCATTTTGGCCTAGATTATGGTTTCTTTTTGAAATGGCACACAAATACTAGCTATCATGAATATTATCTTCATCTTCAACTTTATCACTGGAAAAATGATGGTCCAGCCTCTGCTGAAGATCTCCAAAGAAAGAGAACCCTCTAGTTTTGAGGATAGTCCATTCCATTTTTGGACAGTTGGGTTGGGAAGGGTATTTTTTGGTTTGTTTTATCATTTACTTTTTACTTGTTTTTAATCATCAGGTCTAAGCTGGTCTCGTATTCATTGCTCCTGATTTTGTCCTGTGGGGTCAAACAAAACAATCTAGTACCCAAGAGCTTTTAAAATATTTGAAGGCAGGGGCAGCTAGGTGGTGCAGTAGATAGAGCACCAACCCTGAAGTCAGGAGGATCTGAATTCAAATCAGACCTCAGACACTTAACACTTCCTAACTGTGTGACCCTGGGCAAGTCACTTAACCCCAATTGCCTCGGGTTGGGGGTGGGGGGAGGGAAGAGGCAGTTATTTGTATATTCCGAGAGACTTCTCTTCTCTAGGCTAAATGTTCTGTTCCTTCAGGCCATTCTCATATAATTCAAAGTCATTCCTCCTCTGGATACTCACTCCATTAGCATTGTCCTGCTTATATTATGATGCCCAGAATTACACAGTACTCCAAATGAGATGAGAGCACCTCCTTATCAGGTGAATCTTAGCTCTCATGCAAAATCTTCATGGAATCATTCTTCTTTCTTTCAATCAATAATGCCTTTTAATCCTTTGACCCTTAAAAAGTTCTTTGTTTTGTCCATCTCAAAAGTAACTATAACACATGTCGAATGCTTTAAAGTACTGTCACAAGAAGCATCATGGCATGAAGAATAATAGACCTGGAATTAGAAGACTGAGGTCTGAATCTTTTTCTTAGACATTTACTAGTTGAGTAAATAGGACAAAGCACTTAACTTTCCTTGGATTCAGTTCCCTTATCTGTAAAATGAGTGTGATAATACCTGTAGCATCTTATTAGGCAATTGGGAGATTCAAATGAAGTAATAGATGTAAAATGCTTTGGAAAACAGAATACATTAGAGATTTATCAGGCTGTCACTAGGAACTGGGTCTGACTTTGACCTTAAGTCTACTTTAGTATCTAGTATATGCTTCTTATATAGCAGATATATAATAATGATTCACTGCATTGCATTAGACAAATATTCTAAAGTAGAAATCTTCCTTTAGGTCTGAGTTTTCCTTGAAGAAACTTCCTTTAATAAAGAATGACCATCCACTTGTCCGATGATGAGGATGATAATGACTATGAGAGTATTTATATAGTACTTTAAGGTTAGCAAAGTGTTTTATAAACATTAACTCATTTTATCCTCTTAACAATCCTTTTCTTTCAATTATTATGATTATTCACACTTCACATATGAAGAAACTGAAGCTGAGAAGTGACTTGCCCAGGACCACAAAAACAGTAAGTGTCCCATGAAGATTCAAACTGAGGATTTCTGACTCCAGGTCTAGTGCTCATTTCCTTATGTCCCTTATTCAGCTGCAACATGTTATAGACTAGTGTCATAGAAGGCCAAACTCCTGTGATTCTTTATAACTAAATCCTGTGGTTTCTCTCAGAGGTCACATTTACTTGACTGCAATAAGAGTACATTAAAAACACAAAATTCTAAAATGCAGACTTTGGACATCTTAGTTAAATAGGATATCCTTCCACCTCTTCCTTATGTGAATTAGTCAAGCCTGACAGCAACAGACCTGGAATCTGAAAGAGCCAAGTTCAGATCTGGCCTCTAACACTTAGTAGTTATGACCTTGTCCAAGTCACTTACTTTCAGTCTGCATCAGATACTTCAAATATAAAGATATTAATTGGCTCCTCCCTATTAAGATTGCTGTGAAAATCAAATGAGATAATTTTTTATGAAATATTGAGCTCAGTGGCTAGCACAGAGTGGGCAACATATAAATGCTGATTATGATGATAACCATCCTCATAGTGACTATCATTATATCTATTATTAAATATGAAGTTAGAACTTCATAAACTGCATATATCAAATATTCTAGATGCTCCCAGGAGGGCTTACTGTCTTAGAAAGTAAGCTGATGTAAAGGAAACTGAAAGAGTGAATGAAAGAAAGAAAAAGCACTACTTGGCAGACTTTTTGCCTCGTTTTCATGATTTCGGTAACTTCTAAAATCAAAGTTTATTAGCTACTTTGAAATCCCATGGCTCATTATAGCAAAAAAAAAAAAAAAAATCCATGGGATGTATCTAATTATTTGTTCTGCTTTTCTTTACGTAAATCTTACACAGGAGACCACCTTTTGTCTTTTTTAGGACATGAAAGTCAATTGTCCTTGAAAAATCCAAACATAACTCCCTGGGAAAAATCTATCCATTACTTGTTTTTACTCTTCACCCTGCCTCCTATTGGTTTGGCTTTACCTTATTCAACAGAATAAAGATTAACTCTTGATGACACAGACTACAGGCAAGGACATTTTTATATCTCCCCCAACACCTCATGAATTTTTATAATCATTAATGACCATTTTCTGCTTAACCTCATTAGATGTTTTGTTTTTCCTTTAAACATCTGTCAGTCACTAGACATTTATTAAGCACATATTACACACCGGGCAGTGTATTAAGCTCTGGAGTTACAACAAGAGGCAAAAGATAGTTCCTGCCCTCAAGAAACTCACAATTTAATGGCAGAGACAAGATGCAAACAATGACATATAAACAAGATATATACCAGGTAAATTTCAAGTAATTTGAGAGGGAAGGGTCTAGCATTAAAGGAGATTGAAGATAAAATTTTAGTTGGGACTTGAAGGAAGTCAGGGAAGACAGGAAGCAGATATAAAGAGAGAGAAAAGTACAGGTATAAAGTTCAACTAATGGGAATGCACACTCTAATTTGTCTTTTAGTAGTTATTTGCATGTGTTTCAACCACTGACTGAATTGCCAACTCCATGGGAAATGGCATAGTATAAAGAACCATGGAATTAAGAGATCTAGGTTTGAACCCAATTTTAGACACTTAATAGGCAAGAAGGGGCCAGGTTGTGAAGAACTTTAGAAGCCAAGTTTAGAATTTATTAAATGGGGTGTGACATGGCCAGACTTAAGATTTAGAAAAATCAATCTGATAATTGAGTGTAGGATAAATTGGAGGCAAAGATAGCAACCAGCAGGCTAGTGCAATAGTCCAAGAAACAATGAGGGCTGACACCAGAGTGATGAGAGTGTCAGAAAAGAGAATGGGGGTAGTATAATTACCTGCCTTTAGATAGTTAACACAATTCTTTCTGAGGTTAAAAAAATACATTTCTCCATGACACGTGCTTAGATTATCAGTCACCAATACATTTGGGCGCACTTGGTCAGTTCTGAATTGAATGTTTCATGTCTAACAACCAGAGTCACTAATCATAAAATACGATTTAAAGACCATAGAGAATTCACTAATTTCTATAATATGGAAAGACACATGGTGAGTATAAATATTCTTCAGTACACTTCAAATAAGGAATTATTGCAGAAGTAGTATACAGGATAGCATCAGAAATATATGAAATGTTTGTTCAGAACACAAAAGAAGGAAGAAAGAAAAGAGAGAGAGAAGGAATGAGGGAGGAAAAGAGGAAGGGAGGGAAAGAAGAAAGGACAGAGGGAGGGGAAAAGGAAGGGAGGAAGGGAGGAAGGGAGGAAGGGAGGAAGGGAGGAAGGGAGGAAGGGAGGAAGGGAGGAAGGAGGAAGGAGAAGGGAGGAAGGGAGGAAGGAGGAAGGGAGGAAGGAAGGAAGGAAGGAAGGAAGGAAGGAAGGAAGGAAGGAAGGAAGGAAGGAAGGAAGGAAGGAAGGAAGGAAGGAAGGAAGGAAGGAAGGAAGGAGGTTAAGGATAATAACAACTTGCATTTGCTTAGTGATTACTATGTGCCAGGCACAGTACCATACAATGATGATACAAAGATAAAAGTGAAATAATCTCAATGTTCTATCAGAGTAGATAAATCCACACCAAAACACGCACAAAAAGTAAGCACAAAGTAATGAAGGAAGGATCAGGGAAAGAGAACTAATAGCTTCTGTAACAACTGGAAAGGTCTTGACTAAAAAAGGCAGAACTAGAGCCATGAAGGAAGCTAGAGGGTCTAAAGAGTAGAAGTAAAGAGGGAGGACAGATTGGGCAAAGATAAATTACTGATAGGAGACAGTGTAGTAAGAGTAAATATTAGTACCTTAATAAGACAGAAGAAAAAGTTTGTCAACTTGTGCCTCCCTATTGTGAGTTATTCTAAGTTGTTTTTCTCAAAGCTGCTTTTCAATGGTAAGATAATTACCCATGTAAGCAACATGAATATATTCTTTAAAAACAAATATAAGTAGACCTGATAAGACAGACCACCAATGAAAACGTTACATATAATATCAGTAATTTTGAATTATAATAACAATTAAATCATGTGCTTAACAACTTAGAAACACTCATTTCTTTTTTTTTTTATTATAGCTTTTTATTTATAAGATATATGCATGGGTAATTTTTCAGCATTGACAATTGCAAAACCTTTTGTTCCAATTTTTCCCCTCATTCCCCCACCCCTTCCCCTAGATGGCAGTTAGACCAATACATGTTAAATATGTTAAAGTATATGTTGAATACAATATATGTATACATGCCCAAACAGTTATTTTGCTTCATAAGAAGAATGAGACTCTGAAATAGCGTACAATTAACTTGTGAAGAGAATCAAAAATGCAGGTGGACAAAAATAGGGGAACTGGGAATTCTATGTAGTGGTTCACACTTATTTCCCTGAGTTCTTTCACTGGGTGTAGCTGATTCAATTCATTACTGCTCTATTGGAGCTGATTTGTTTCATGTCATTGTTGAAGAGGGCCATGTCCATCAGAATTGGTCACCATGTAGTCTTGTTGTTGCCATGTATAATGATTTCCTGGTCCTGCTCGTTTCACTCAGCATCAGTTCATGTAAGTCTCTCCAGGCCTTTCTGAAATCATCCTGTTGGTCATTTCTTACAGAACAATAATATTCCATAACATTCATATACCACAATTTATTCAGCCATTCTCCAATTGACGGGCATCCACTCAGTTTCCAGTTTCTGGCCACTACAAACAGGGCTGCCACAAACATTCTTGCACATACAGGTCCCTTTCCCTTCTTTATGATCTCTTTGGGATATAAGCCCAGTAGTAACACTGCTGGATCAAAGGGTATGCACAGTTTGATAACTTTTTGAGCATAGTTCCAAATTGCTCTCCAGAATGGCTAGATGGAAACACCCATTTCTTAAAGTATACAAAACCCACTTCAGATCCTAGCCACCAAACTCTTGCTAAGGCACAACTAGGACTTTCTCCTATATTTTCTATACTTGAATAATGAGCAAATCTGTGTTGGATAGAGGGCAAGGTTTCTGATTAGCTGACACAAATTTTTGGAGACTTGCAAGTAGTTGTACTGCTCTTAAGAGAGACATATGAAATCTGGCTGATCAGAGCAGGAACCTTTTTGGATTTGGTAACAAAGAAGTCTATCAGAACCTCTTAAAATTTCATGGTGGTTGTTCTTAGAAGATATGGTTTATCTGCTTTGGTTTATTTATTTATTTATTTTTAAATTAAATAACTTTTTATTGACAGAACCCATGCCAGGGTATTTTTTTTTTACAACATTATCCCTTGCACTCACTTCTGTTCCGATTTTTCCCCTTCCTCCCTCCATCCTCTCCCCAAGATGACAAGCAGTCCTATACATGTTAAATAGATTACAATAGATCTTGGATACAATATATGTGTGCAGAACCGAACAGTTTTCTTATTGCTCAGGGAGAATTGGATTTAGAAGGTATAAATAACCTGGGAAGAAGAACAAAAATGCAAGCAGTTTACATTCATTTCCTAGTGTTCTTTCTTTGGGTGTAGCTGCTTCTGTCCATCCTTGATCAATTGAAACTAAGTTAGATCTTGTCTTTGTTGAAGAAATCCACTTCCATGAGAATACATCCTCATACAGTATCGCTGTTGAGGTATATAATGATTTCCTGGTTCTGCTCATTTCACTCAGCATCAGTTCATGTAGGTCTCGCCAATCCTCTCTGTATTCGTCCTGCTGGTCATATCTTACAGAACAATAATATTCCATAACATTCTTATACCACAATTTACTCAACCATTCTCCAATTGATGGGCATCCACTCAGTTTCCAGTTTCTGCCCACTACAAAGAGGGCTGCCACAAACATTCGTGCACATACAGGTCCCTTTCCTTCTTTTATGATCTCTTTGGGATATAAGCCCAGTAGTGACACTGCTGGATCAAAGGGTATGCACAGTTTGATAACTTTTTGGGCTAGATGTATTCACAATTCCACCAACAATGTATCAGTGTCCCTGTTTTCCCACATCCCCTCCAACATTTTGCATTATCTTTCCCTGTCATTCTGGCCAATCTGACAGGTGTGTAGTGGTATCTCAGAGTTGTCTTAATTTGCATTTCTCTGATCAATAGTGATTTGGAACACTCTTTCATATGAGTAGTAATAGTTTTAATTTCATCATCTGAGAATTGTCTGTTCATATCCTTTGACCATTTATCAATTGGAGAATGGCTTGATTTCTTATAAATCAGAGTCAATTCTCTATATATTTTGGAAATGAGGCCTTTATCAGAACCTTTGACTGTAAAAATGTTTTCCCAGTTTATTGTTTCCCTTCTAATCTTGCCTGCATTAGTTTTGTTTGTACAAAAACTTTTCAATTTGATATAATCAAAATTTTCAATTTTGTAGTCAATAGTGATCTCTAGTTCTTCTTTGGTCATAAATTGCTTCCTCTTCCACAGGTCTGAGAGGTAAACTATCCTATGCTCTTCCAATTTATTTATGATCTCATTCTTTATGCCTAGATCATGAACCCATTTTGACCTTATCTTGGTATACGGTGTTAAGTGTTGGTCAATGCCTAGTTTCTGCCATACTAATTTCCAATTTTCCCAGCAATTTTTGTCAAATAGTGAGTTCTTATCCCAAAACTGGGGTCTTTGGGTTTGTCAAACACTAGATAATTAACGTTTGGCTGTTCTGTCCTTTGAACCTAACCTATTCCATTGATCAACTAGTCTATTTCTTAGCCAATACCAGATAGTTTTAGTAACCACTGCCTTATAATATAATTTTAGATCTGGTACAGCTAGGCCAACTTCATTTGATTTTTTTTTTCATTAATTCCCTTGAAATTCTTGATCTTTTGTTTTTCCATATGAACTTTGTTGTTATTTTTTCTAGGTCATTAAAATAGTTCTTTGGGACTCTGATTGGTATAGTGCTAAATAAATAGATTAGTTTAGGTAGTACTGTCATCTTTATTATATTTGCTCGCCCAATCCAAGAGCATTTAATATTTTTCCAGTTAGTTAGTTCAGACTTAATTTGTGTGGAAAGTGTTTTGTAGTTTTTCTCATAAAGTTTCTGATTTTCCCTTGGCAGATAGATTCCTAAATATTTTATACTATCAGTAGTTACTTTAAATGGGATTTCTCTTTGTAACTCTGACTGTTGGATTTTGTTAGTGATATATAAGAATGCTGATGACTTATGTGGGTTTATTTTATAACCAGCAACTTTAGTAAAATTGTGGATTATTTCTAATAACTTTTTAGTAGAATCTCTGGGGTTCTCTAAGTATACCATCATATCATCAGCAAAGATATGCTTTGGTTTATAAAGTCTGATGGCGTACATTGAAAAATATGCCTACTTAGAGTCTCTTGTACACTAGATAGCATAAATAACAATCTGCTATACTCGTGCATCATACATTACATATGGAATGTGGTGAGTGAAGGGTGGCAAAGAGGTCAATTTGCCCTGACCACAGAATGAGTGACAGACTCTCAGTATAACTGAGGGCCATTTTTGGTGCTCTTTTAGTGTCATGTAAAGTCAGGAGAAAGAAAGGAATGGTCCTTGCACATTAAAGCACATGAACAAGAATTATAGAAGATGGGCAGTATAATATGCACTGGGGAAGTCAGTACTTTGACTGATGGATGAGATTAATGAATCAGTGGAATACTGGACTAATGTCTGGATATTCTGAGATCATTGCAGTGTCCTCCCTCTAAATTTCCCACCCCAAACTGGAAAATAGTTTAAAATTGTATTATGAAAAGGGGTGGGGGAGGGGACTCTATGTTTTATTATCAATTTTTTGTCAGTTATCTTTTTGACCATGACAAATGACTAAAAACCCTTGAGAATCAGGTTCCTTTTCTGTACAATGAAAATGATCTATCAAATCTATTCTAAGTCAAAATACCTATGAAATAATTTCTCTTAAAATTAAACATTGCAAGGAAGGCACAATTGGTCACACTTCAGTAACTTAATACTTTTGTATATAATTTATTTAACAATGTAAACTTCAATAATATGAAGAGAATGAATAACCCAGGAGTAATACTAATTAGAGAGGCAGAGCTGCATAGGAGATAGAGAGCTAATCTCAATCAGAAAGACCTAAGTTCAAATTCCACCCATCATAAGTCACCCTAGTTTCCACAAACCTGTGGGTGCCCTCTGGAAAGTTCCTTTTTTTCTTTTTATTTTGATTATAGCTCTTTATTTTCAAAATACATGCAAAGATAGTTTTCAACATTAACCCTTGCTAAACCTCCTTAGGCATCTTCTTAAATAGTAGAGCAGTGTTAGTGACCTGAAATGGCAGGAGGTTTCTTACCAGAAGTACCAATAGTTAATGAAAGCATAGAAGCAGATAAAAAAAAAAAAAAAAAAAAAAACTAACATTAAAGTAAGTAATAGATATAATTCAACATTTCAAATTTAACATTTTTATTTGTAGCTAACACAAAGAAAATATAACTGAAGTAAGAGTCAGAAAACATGGATTATGGTCATCCTTGTAATATGGTCCACTACAGTTGAATTATGATATAAAGCATCTGCTTTGATGATCTCTAAACTGCCTTATATCCTAAAATCCTATTAAGCTTCCATTTCCTAGGTGATATAATGTACTATGAAATATTTTCAACCTTTTGACTTTGTTTGGGTATTTTGAGGCTGCATAAATATAATTAGAGTAGTACCTATTTCTAGCAGAAGTGTATTCCAATTAGTGCAATCATAAAGATATTCACAAGTAATAATTCTAATGGGTTTTTAAATGGCAGCAAACTCCATTTATGTTTTGGTTGGGTAACAGTTATACTTCGAAAATATAATAATTGCTATCTTTTTAGGATGACATTTTTATACTCCATAATTATGATTATCTTATAAACTAGCTTTTTAATTTTCATTTTCTATGGGAAGCATTCCTGTAACATGTATTTCCCATAACTGAAGAAAGTGAGAAAAATTGTAGTATTGCCCTTTCTCTTCACACACAAACTCGTACAGTGATTTCCAAGACAAAAATATTATAACTAAAATTCTGAAGAAACCAACATATTTAATATTTACCTTTTAAAATTTATTGAGTATTTAAGTGCCATACGCAATTAATGGCACGTGACTAGCGCCGAGTGCTAGTGTAGTTTTAAGGTTTAATATTTTTATCAAACTTTAAAAGTACATTAAGATTTTGGGGAGCACACTATATAAAACTTAAACAAAGAGTAGATCCTCCCCTCAAGAAGTTTATAATTTTGTCAATTGAAACAATGAAACAAATCAAAGCTAATGATGGTCAATAGTAGGTAAAAGCATTGTTCATTAAATTAGAAGTTGACTTATTTAAGAGAGACATGTGGTGGAGAAGCAAGTATATTAGACTTAGGATCAAAAGATCCAAGGCCAGGCCCTGGAGATGCATTATCTGGCTATTTCTCATTTAACCTCACTGATACAGATGTAGACCATTTCCACTGAGGGAATGTTAGTTATTACTTCAAGGACAACTTTCTGTCTCAGGAGAAAGAAAGAAAGCCTCCTGAAGGACAATTGGTACAGAGAAGATGGAAGAAAATGTGCCTAGAAATGTCATCATAGTAGAATGAGAGCAGTAAAGACCAGAGAACAAAATAAGACTGCACAATTTGGGATAAAGGCAATTTCTGCTATGAGAATATCATTTCTTCTTTCATTAATTAATATTTATAGACTGAGGATTAACAGGAAAAATGGGGGATGGGGGACAACAGGGAAACATCTATAAAGACCATAATATATTAAGTGGCTAGAAAGAAGAGCTCTCCTTTAGTATACCAGAGGCTTTAATTCCATGAGGAATACACAAAACAATTAGAAAATGAGCAAATGTCAAGCTATATATATATAAAACAGGAGAGAGAGAGAGAGATGAATAAAAGAGGATTTAGATCTATTTTGAAAACAAAAAGGAAAGAGAATAAAGAACAAATGAAAAAATAATTCTTAGAAAAGGGTGCAAAGAAAAAAATCTAACAAATTAGAAAAGTTATAAAGGATAGAAAAAATTTTAAACAAGACATTTATTTAAAAGGGAGGAGAGAATTAGGTAACCTAAATAAATCAATAAATCTCAAAAAAAAAAACCCTCTCTAAAGCAAGTGAAAAGGTGAATAAATGCAGAGGAAAAGTAGGGAAGAGTAGCATAGGAATTGGATCACATTAAAACAGATTAAAGAAAAGGAATTACAGAGACAAAGCAAGGTAATAAAAGAGGAAGCGGAACATAAAATGTGCTAATTAATATATTAAAGACACAAATAGATAAAAATGTAATCTAGCACTCATGTTAAATGTGACCAAATTAAACAGTCCAGATATTTCAGATTGAATAAGGAAACAATTCTTACAACCTGTTTACTAAAAAAGTCCAAAAGGCAAAAGACATGCACAGAATCAAGAAGATAACCAGAGCAAAATTTACTATGCATCAAAGCCATGCAAAAAAGTGGGAGTTACATTCATACTATCAGAAAAACCCAAATCAAACCAAATCAAAACACCTCACAATGTAAATACATATAAAAAAGGAAATCACATTATGTTTAAAGGAACCATAGACAATGAATCAACATTGACATTAAACTTACATATGCCAAATGAATAGCACCTAAATTCACAATGGAAAAAATAATTTCTAAAAATCATAGAAAGTAACAGAATAACATCAAGAGAATTTAATGTTCCCCTTTCCAAATTGGAAAAACCTAACAGAAAAATAAACAAAAGCAAAAATATAGAATTAAATTGTGAGAGAACAGAGTTAAAATATTTGTGTCTCTTGAACAGAACTATTAAAGAAGATACAGAAAAAGAAACAAAATGAAAGATAAAGCAATTCCTATTTAATGATATCAAGGTACCCTTGCAAATGGGAAAAGAAATTAATTGAAACTACACTGTTTCAAGTTACAAAATTCCATTGAAAATAACCAAAAAATGCACAAAGTACCTGGAAATCAATTTATCTATCAAGGGATCCTCAAAATCTGTCTATGGTTAGACAAGTAACTGGAAGAATACTCATAACAATATAATGAAAAATGAAATCATGCACATTGCTATGTCTATCACACTACTAAAGAGATTTGGAGGGGGTGGGGGTGGGGGCTAGGGCTGAGGCAATTGGGGTTAAGTGACTTGCCCAGGGTCACACAGCTAGGAAATGTTAAGTGTCTGATGCCAGATTTGAACTCAGGTCCTCCTGGTGCTTTATCCACTGTGCCACCTAGGTATCTTAAAGAGATATATTTAGAGAGCAAGATAGAATAATATAAAATTCATTTGGAGGGACAAAATATAATAGATATCAAGGGAAATAATAACTTTTTAATATGTGGGGAAAGAAAGCTATCATTTCCAGATCTTGAACTATATCATAAAGGAAAACCATGAAATGTATATAGTACTGGTTTTAACAATTAAACAAGATAGATATAAAGGAATCAGAAGTAAATGAATTCAGTTACAGTATTTAACAAACATAGAAACATAAATTATCTGGGAAAGAACTTCCTATGTAATAAGAACTGATGAGGGGCAGCTAGGTGACAGAATGGATAGAGTAGCAGCCCTGAAGTCAGGAGGACCTGAGTTCAAATCTGGTTTCAGACACTTAACACTTCCTAGACATGTGACCCTGGGTAAGTCACTTAACTGCAATTGCCTCAGCAAAAAATAAATAAATAAAAAGAACTGAGAAGAAAAATTAGAAAGCAATCTAACAAAAACTGAGCTTATACCAATAGTATATATCATTTTCCAGAATAAATTCATAATGGACATAGAACCTGATTATTCAAGATCATATAATTTAAAAATTAGAAGAGAAGCAAATTATTTGTCATTCACAAGGATAAGTTGGAGATGAATTACTAAATCTACATGATATAGATGTAATTAAAAACAAGAGATAATTTTGATTACATTTAGCAAAAAAAAAACTTTTGCATGAAAAATGTGTTTATTTTGAATAAAAATAAAAGTAGTAAATTTGGGAAAACAATGTTGTATGGAATATTTCTGAGAAGAGTTTGTTATCCAAAATAGGTAAACATCTAACAAAAATATTTAAGATGAAAAACTTTTCCCCAATAGAAAATGATTAAGAGATATGAGTAATCAATTAAAAGAAGAACTACAAAATTATTAACAAACATATCAAACAATACTCTAAATCACTAATAATAAGAAAAATATAGAAACAACTCTGATGTTTCATCTCTTAATAAAAAAATCAGTGAACATGAAATAAAATGGAAATAGTCAATATTAGAGAGATAGTGGAAAGATGGGAAAATAATGCATTGTTGGTAGAATGGATCCAACAATTCTGAAAAGCAATTAGAAATGAAGGGAAGAGAGTGATTAAAATGCTCAACTCTCTGGCATAAAGATATTACTTTTAAGCATATGTCTCAAGGAGAACAATGACAAAAACAACACCAAAGATTCCAATATTCTGTTCTAATATATTTATAATAGAATTTCTCATGAATGCAACAAAATGAAAATTAAATAGATTCCCATCAACTGGGGAATGTTAAAGAAAATGTGGTATGCATATTTAATGTATTATCACTACGTTCCAAGAAACAAAATAATGTTTATAGTGAAGCATCAAAGAGTTATATGAAGTATTACAAAGTGATGTAAGCAGTGTCAGGAAAAAATACACATCATGACTACAACAATAAACATCAATAGAACAAACATATAACAAAATAATGGAAATATTATAAAGAACAAGTGATCCTAAGTGATATAAAAAAATTATCATCCTTACTCTTTTGCAGAGTACCAAGTCTGGAATCAGAAAAACAGATCTTCATGAGTTCAAACTTGGTCTTAGACACTTACTACCCGTACGATCCTGAGCAAGTCACTAAACTATGTTTGCCTCAGTTTCTTCATCTGTAAAATGAGCTGGAGAAGGAAATAGCAAGCCACTCTAATATCTATGTCAAGGAAATTCCAAATGATTTAACAAAGAACAGGATACAACTGAAACAAGTAAACAACATTTCTTTGCAGAGTGAGTCTATGGATGAAGATAGAAAAATATAACATTATGTGCGTGTGTTTATGTTCTAAGTGTTAATTGTTTTTAAAGATTTTTTTTTTTCCATTTGCAGCCTTTTTCTTTTAGTTCTTTGTTATAACAGATGGCTTTCAGGGATTGAAATGAAAAAAGAAAATAAAGGTGATATAAAAAACTAGAAGTATCAATAAGAAAATAATGTTAAAAAGAAAGAATAGTTACTCTGAAAACATTCTAAAGTAATAATTATATTAGTATTTTGTTATATATTCACGTATCTTGAAAATAGATCATATTCCTCCCTTTTCCAGCTGAATTTGATCAGAAACATGATTTTTAGGATAATCAAGAAATATCACTTCCAATAAAACAGAAAATCTAAAAAGAATATTATCCAATAAATAGCAGGTTACATCTTAGTAACTTACTTTGTCCCAGCAGAAACATTTCACAATGCCCCAAAGGCTAAGAATAACACATATTTATGAAGATAAACTATAATCCAATCCAATACCAAAATAATAAAAAGGCAGAAAAACTGATGAACATTCATTGAAATGCCATTAGAAAAACACTATCACTACGCAAGTATGATTACAGAATTGAGACCTCTTCTCGAAAAATTCAAAAACTGGCTCATTACTTTATATTTGTGCCTTTTATAGGTTCATTTTTAATCTCTTTATTGATTGTTTCATTGCATTACCACCAAGTGTTTTTAGAAATTAAACTGAGATTAATGAGGAAAGGATTAGGAAAATACAAAAGTATTTGATGTCTAGTCCATCTGTCTGGTCTAAAAGATCTACACACCATATGTTTAATCTAAGAGGCCATGGAAAGAATGTATGAATAGCGTGAAGGGAGGTACTTGTGAATACACAGCCAACTATCAAGTCACTCTAAACAACAGTCATAAGAAAAAAGGCATTTTTGTCTTATAATCTGTTAGTAAGAAATTCCTCAGAATGCAAATAGAAAAGCTTCAAAGCCAGACCTTTCTCACATTCACAATATTTCTCTCTTCAATACTGATAAAACTGACAAATTAAAATCATTATATTAAAATGGGCACCAGGTGATACCCACTAGCATCAAAATTACATTGTGAGAGAAATGAATTTCAAAGGAAAACTGGGTCCAAATCACTGAGCTTTATACTAAGGTGTAGCAGAACCCCTATGAATTAAACTTAAGGAGCCTCTATTCTTCAATGTGAGCATGCTGCCATATTCTGTCACAGCTACAAAGAATTGCAAATGTGCAATTATACTATAAAGAGAAAAAGGGAAAATGACAATCATGTGGAAGGAAAAACAAAAGCAGATTTCCAAGCATTTTTCAGTGTTAACAAAAAGTACAGTACCCCAAAGTACTTGGGACTTTTCTCACAGAAAGTTGCCAACTTGTAGATTTCCTACTTTTTAAAAAAGTGGTGATTTTGGTGTTCAAATGATCATTCATTTTCACAAAAATAATCAATAAAGAATGGTATGATTACATTTACCGTATATTATAGATGGTCCCACTTTCATTTCTGGTTATATTTTAAGTGTCAAGTCTGTGTCGGTAATGAAAAAAAAACACTCAAGGTATTAACATTATTGACTTTATCCACTTAAAGGAAAGCACTTATATATCAAGGTACCTCTGCTGTGTAAGATTTGTAAATAGAATGCACCCTCATGTAGGAAAAAAATAGTCTAAATGTATTTTTCATGTGTCTTTTCAAATGTCTTCTGCTTTCCCAAAATTCACTGGACAATGACTAGGCTAGATGGGGTGATTGTCACAATGCTATTGTAATAGTGATAAAAGAAAATTATTAGTAGTTTCCAGCTCATTGCAGAAATAACATGCATATAATTGGAATGTGCTACATTCATAAAAGCCAAAAAAATATTTAATGGAAATATCTGGGATCAAGACCTCACAGATTATGAGCTTCAATCAAGCGTGCATACATTCCAGACACAGGACACAGACATACACACACACTATGATGAATTGCATCAATATGATTTGCTATACTTTGTCTTTTTAATGACTAAATGTTGGGATTTGTTATCATGTAATTAATCAGTTTTCTAGGTATCCCACTTTTAATCTGTCAACACTGAAGTCAGAACATGTAAGTGCTTTCCTTTAAGTGGATAAAGACAATACTGAGAAATATCAACCTCCACTTCTAAAAAGAGAGTAGTTACATTTACTTTTTGATCAACACTATTAAAATTTTTCCTTCATCTTCCAGTGCTTCATTCAGGATCTTTGCTCATCCATATACTGTTTTCTTTGTCTTCGAATATAATGCTCATTTTTTCATTAACTAAAAGTTAAAGGATTATAAATGACATTACCTATCTCCAATGTTGATTCTGGGAATAATTACCCCTAGCTACTTAAATGAAGCAATGGTACCCCAGAATGCCCGAAAATTGCACAGCAACATAACAGCAACCTGGATTTATCTCCTTAGTAAAGTATAATAAGCTTGAGAATGGGGATGATTTTTTAAACCTAAATTTCAACACGAAGGATAGTGCTTTGGACCCAGAAGGCACTTTAAAAATATGTTTGTAGCATTGTACTAGATTTAAGAAAAGTACTACCTTTCTGGAAAGACATCTTCTTTTTAACACAGGGTTACCTTATGTCTCACTGGTGAGCATTTGATAAGTTGTGATAACAGAAGATCATCAAGAGCTTGGAAACATGCTTTTCAGAACGTGACTGAAACTGTGATTGATGACTAAAGGAGTTCTCCCCATCAGAATATGCAGTAAGCAGGTAAAAAGTACAAATAAAAATGCTGAACCTAGCTTCATTCTGATTACCTTCATCACTTAGTCTTCCTTTCCTACAGCTTGTCACATGGAGATGGAGGTGGGGACTTGAGACCATAGATGGTGACAAAAATGAAGATGTGGAAGAAATGAAGGCTATTAAAGCTAAAAGATTAGAGAAGCTGCAGAAGCTAAGACCTGTGATGACAGCATTACTTCTTGCTAGAGCTTAACTATGAATGTTCTCCACATGCTCTTGTGACCAGAGGATGGAGATCCCAGCAAGCATCCAAACTACGGAAAGTGGGAAAGCACGAATATCTCATGTTTGAGGTTGCACCAGTGATCACATTCCATATTTATTCTGAGTCAAACTTTTGGCTTCATCTAGATTCTGAGTCCTGGGATTCTTTCAGAGTTTGTGCCACTTTTTCTAGAGAGCAAAGAGCCTGAATTTCATTCCTTTACCTCCTTAATGGGAAATACACAATGGGGAACTAAACAAAAACAAAGATGTAAAAAAGAAATGCTTTCCTTGGTGGATCTTTATATATTTAATATGTATTGTGCTCTGGTTATTATGATTTTTAATCTTTTCATTGATTGCATAGTAAATATTCTATCACACAGATCTGTTTTTATGAAAAGCTTTTACATATAATAATGAACATCACGTAATAAGAATCAAGTGAAAGCCATGAGTTAAAATGGAAGTGGGATCACTTAGAGACTGAGGACTCAGAGTTAAGTACTAACTGGCACATCTACAAATCTATGTACTCCAAGAAAATAAGTAGGTGATGCCCTATGCACAGAGACAAAGCTGAGGGATGAATCACTAACTTACTATTAACCACAGAGAACCTGTTTAGGCCCAGCATTTCCATTCTACCTAGATATGTTCAAACTGTCAGGAACCCTGAATGAAGAGTTATACATACCACCTGGCAGTTAAAATAGCAATTGCTTGGGAAATCTCTTAAGGTTCAAGATAGTAGTTTTTACCATTCATATTAAGTTCCTATTTTGTTCCATGTATCATTTGGATAGTTTACTTTTTCTCTGTTAATGTTCAATGGTGTTAATTGTTCTTTTGCTCAGGTAATTGTTTCTACATATATTTTCTCTCTCTAGAAAGTACACTTCTTTGTAGGTAAGCTATAATACCTTTCTAATATTCGTGAAATCCCTAAGTCTATACAGAAGATGAGAACAATGAATTTTATAATCAGTCTGGAAAGACCAGTGTTTCCACAAATTATACTATAAATTAACTTCCCATTTTAATTAAACTTGAGACAGAATCAAACATTTAAGACAGAAGATCATATATAATAAAGCAGAAAAATATTCATTTTGGGACATATATTAAAATTCATCTTGTTTTTCCCCAAATCATCAAGTATGTTAATAATTCCTTTCTGTTCATTTTCTAAAATGTAATCTCAAGATACCATTCAAATGTATATATACACACACAACATACACCCCTAGCTAACCCTGGATTTAAAAAAAAATCCTCTGGCAAATAAATACTTCTATGTGACTTGAATCTTCAAATAGCAAATAACTTGTTATATTACTGGAAAGAAGATATGCCTTGTTTGGGAAATTTCAAAGGCAAGTCTCATTATGCCACTTGAGTTGAAAAACAAAAAGCAAAACAAAAACAAAACAAAAATTAAATATTTGACAAAGAACTGCTTATTTGACTTAATTTCATCAAAAGATTTTCTTCCAAGTCTATTCCTAGCAATTATTATAGCCCAGTCTCAGATGCATTATTGTTTTCCTTTTTGTTCTTATGTAATCTTTCAACATGGTCTTGTATAGAAGCCTATTTTTAAATAACTTCTAAACATGATACACGCTTTTTATCCTCAATAGTATCTTATTTTTTCAAATACATGTAAAGATAGTTTTCAATATTCATTTTTATAAGACTTTGTGTTGTAAATTTTTTCTCCCTTCTTCCCTTACTTTTCCTCACCCCAAGGAGCAAACAATCTGATATAAGTTAAATGTGTGATCCTTTTAAACATATTTCCATATTTGTCATATTGTGGGAAAATCAGACCAAAAGGGGGGAAAAAACACAAGAAAGAAAAATCAAGCAAACAAAAAAGGAGAGGGATGAATGCTATGCTTTCATCCACATTCAGTCTCCATAGTTCGCTCTCTGGATGCAGATGACACTTTTCATCCCAAGTCTACTGGAATCGTCACACTGCTGAAAAAAGCCATGTTCCTCAGAGTTGATCATCACATAATCCTGTTGATATGTACAATGTTTTTTTTGATTCTATTCACTTCACTCAGCATAAGTTCATGTAAGCCTCTCCAAGCCTTTCTGAAATCTTCCCACTGATCATTTCTTATAGAATAATAATATTCCATAACATTCATACACCATAGCTTATTCAGCCATTCCCCAACTGAAGGGCATCCACTCAATTTCCAGTTTCTTGCCACTATAACAAGGGCTGTTACAAACACTTTTGTACATGTGAGTCCTTTTCCCTTTTTAATGATTTCTTTGGGATACAGATCTAGTAGAAACACTGCTGAATAAAAGGGTATGCACAGTTTGATAGCCCTTTGGGCATAGTTGCAAATTGTCCTTCAGAATGGTTGGATCATTTCACAATTCTACCAATAATGCATTAGTGTCCCAGTTTTTCCACAATCCCTCCAACATTTATCATCACATGGTACACACTCTGAAGAGTTCAAATGATACTTTATTAGGAGGCTATGTTGATGCTCAATAGAAGAAACTGTTTTTCTAGATGGCTAACTAGTATTTATCAGCACTGATGAAAATTTGTTTATTTGGGTATGAAATTCCACTCCTACTGATATTTCTGATGAGGAAATTCATAGAGGTATTATATCCTTCTGTTCCTTATAAATTTTAGCAGATTCAAAAATAAAAGAATGATAACAGAAAGCTGATTTTTAAATACGGTTTCATTATGATCTCTCTGTTGAACAACTCCCAGTGGAGATCTGCAAGCCTCCTCTTGGCAAACCATAACCATTTATTTACTAAATTTCTGAATATGATGCCATGCAATAGATTTAAATATTGTTATGCAGATGATGCTTAGGCACACTGTCCTTCTGATATTGCTGTGTCTGATCTATTTATACTTCCCAATACTATGTTGTCTGAGATCCAATACCATATGCATTAAAATAAGTTGTTCTTCAGTGTTTCAAAACCTGATTTATTAGTTGTTCACGTAACATCTACCTGCCTCAAAAAACTGTAATGTGGCTTTACTTTCTCAAGCCGAGTAAAAAGGTTGAAGTTAAATTTTCCCTCACTTTATCATCTGATCAGCATGTCATACACATGTGGAAAGTCTCTTTTCAACTGCATAATCTGCTTAAAATTCATCCTTTTTTCAACAGGCCATTGTAATAAGAGTTTTGATTAATGCATTTGTCATTTCTTATATTTACAATTTCTGTTGGTCTCAAGGTAATTGCCCTTGCTGGTTTCTCTTATGCCAATCAGCAGCACCAACATTTGCCAAAATTGAGCACAAGGTTTCCTTATGCTAATGAAATAGTATTCTCAAATTTCCTACATTTTCTACATTTATATATGCCATCAATTGTTCTGCAATTTTCTCCCTACTTCATTTCTAGGGATACAAATATACCTAAAAGAAATAGGGTATCAAAGATAGAGGCACCTTTCAGTGACAATATGAAAATTAAACTCAGAAAGTATGGAGTTGACCCTTTTGTTTATTTTTTTATTTTCCAAAGGATATTTTCCCCAAGTGATATTAAATTTTTTTACTAAAAAATTTACTTATTTATGGACATGGACATGTTGCTTTCCTTTAGTAGAATATAAGTACTCTGAAAGGGATCCATATGTGAAAAAATTTTTATGGCAGCCCTTTTTTTGTAGTGACAAGAAACTGGAAACTGAGTGGATGCCCATTAGTTGGAGAATGGTTGTAGTAAGTTATAGTATATGAATGTTATAGAACATTATTGTTCTGTAAGAAATGACTAGCAGGATGATTTTAGAGAGGCCTGGAAGGACTTACATGAACTAATGCTGAGTGAAATGAGCAGAAATTATATGATCAATTCTGATGGACGTGGCTCTTTTCTTTTCTTTTCTTTTTTATTATAATAACTTTTCATTGACAGAACCCATGCCAGGGTAATTTTTTTACAACATTATCCCTTGCACTCACTTCTGTTTCGATTTTTCCCCTCCCTCCCTCCACCCCCTCCCCTAGATGGTAAGCAGTCCTATGATATGTTGAATATGCTGCAGTATATCCTAGATACAATATATGTGTGCAGAACCAAACAGTTCCCTTGTTGCTCAGGGAGAATTGGATTCGGAAGGTAAAAATAACCTGGGAAGAAGAACAAAAATGCAAATAGTTTACATTCATTTCCCAGTGTTTTTTTCTTTGGGTGTAGCTGCTTCTGTCCATCACTGATCAATTGAAACTGAATTAGGTCTCTTTGTCAAAGAAATCCACTTCCATCAGAATACATCTTCATACAATATCGTTGTTGAAGTATATAATGATCTCTTGGTTCTGCTCATTTCACTTAGCATCAGTTCATGTAAATCTCTCCAAGCTTCTATGTATTCATCCTGCTTGGACGTGGCTCTTTTCAACAATGAGATGATTAAGGCCTGTTCCAATGATCTAGTGATGAAGAGAGGTATCTACACCCAGAAAGAGGACTGTGGGAATTGAGTGTGGTTCACGACATAGCATTTTCATTCTTTTTGTTGTTGTTTGCTTCCATTTTATTTTCTTTCTCATTTTTTCTTTTTGAATTTACTTGTGCAGCAAGATAACTATATAAATATGTATGCATATATTGAATATAACTTTTTTTTTTTACCATGTTTAACATATTTTGGATTACTTGTCATATAGGGGAGGGTATGGGGAGAAACTGGAACACAAGGTTTTGCAAGGGTTAATGTTGAAAAATTATCCATGCATATGTTTTGAAAATAGAAAAGCTTTAATAGAAAAAGAATATAAGTCCTCTAAGGAAAGGGATTCTTTTTTTTTTTTTTTAATATTTATCACTGTACCCAACACATATTACAGAAGAAAGCATATAATTTTTTTCTGAATATATCAATAAATACGCCATATATATATATATACTAATTTCTTATAAATTCTAATATAGAAGACATACTTTTAATAATAAATCAATTAATGAACAAATTTATTAACAAGTCAGATAATTTTTAAATAAAAGAATCGTATTTACTATCATTTAGAATTCTAGTTTTAATTGAGTTCAATAACATTTCATCTCCCACTTCCATGTCTTTGAATAGGTTATCCTCCATGCCTGGCACACTTTCTTCTCTTCTTTCCCTCTGAAAATCTCTAGCTCCATTAAAAGTTCAGGTCAAAAATTCCCTGTTACTTAAAGTTTTTTCTGATCTTCTTTACAGTTTTTACAACACCTGGCCCCCAAATTATTTTCTGATTATTTTGAATGTTTTGTATATATATATATATATATATATATATAGTCATGTGGTTTCTTCAAAAACATGCTTTTATTAAGCATTATATATATATATATGTAAATATATATATATATATATATATATATATATATATATATATATATATATAAAAAGCCTTTTTGTTTGAAATTTAGGTTTCTATGAGTATAAAAACATGTATATATTTAGCTCTTGAGAATGTGGAATACCCTATTGACCTAGGAAGGAAAAGATTAAACTCTAAATCAATCAAAAATATCTACTGCTTCTTTAGTATTTACAAGGCACTTGTAAATAGTATTAAGCTTGGTATTATGACACAGAAAGGGAAGGACATGGTTACTATCTTCCAAGAAACAGAAAGACTAGTCATGGGAAAAAGCATATCTATATGATCATAGATTTAGAATGAAGTGAACTAGTTCAATTTCTCCATTTTATAGTTGAAAAAAAAAAGAAAGACAGATTAATGGATAAATAACATATATAAAGCATTAATTCAGTGCTTATGTACCAAACATGGTGGCATCTAAATGACCTGAAGATTTCATTAGCTTTGTGAGAGATCTATATACAATTTTAAATTGAATAATACATAAAATTTCATCTCAATTTCTTCCAACACCACCTGTATTGATGATAAAATCTGTTGCACCCTTTTTAAATGTGCATGACAAGGCACCCTGAAGAGAAAGGGAAGAGGCTCAACTATTCTTTATTCAAAAGACCCTTAACATCAACAACCTGCATTATAATAACTGAGCCAATTCAAAGTGAGGGGAATCTTTTCATACTTGTAAACCTAACTTGCTAGCTTGGTGAGTCACTATTCATATGGCATTTAAAAGCTATCCCAGTTCAAGGATTTTGAAAAAATTAAAAATATATATATTTTTCCCCACCAAAAGATGTCCTCCACAGCTACATGATAACATCTGTGAAATTAACTCACTGCTCAGCAGGAAGCTTTCACTGCTAAGAGCATGGAGGTGCTCATATGCATTGAATGAGCAGACACTCATGCCAAAGCACAAAGAATAACCAGTAAGAACGTCCAACTAAATTCAAAATGGATCTGATTGCCCAGAATCTAGCCTGTCATAAAGCATTCCTCAACCTGTTCATCCATAATCTCTTTTAGATGGGTTTCCCTACCTCCTCATCATGGTAGCTTTGTTTAGTCTGAAATTCAATCAGAGTTGAATTAGGCATTAGCAAAACATTCCCCACTCTGGCTTTCTAGTCACATCAGAAACTCGAGACACCAGTGTTAATTTTGTTACAGCTTTTAGTTCTCGCATTTCAAAGCAAAATCACTTTTCTCTAGAGAATGCCACTGATATTGGCAAGAAAGCACAAGGGGCTGCCACACAACTCAATCGCCAATAACAACCGGGGTAACTCAACCCTCAGCAGACATTAGTAATCACGGGAAAACAGCCAGAACTTTAATCACAATTCTTTCAAACACAGCCAGGGATTTCAAAATGCTGTTATTCCAGGATATGACCCTAATACAGTGCTTAATCAAAGCCATTGCCAGTACAAGAACAACCTGCAGACTTTAATAAAAACCAATTTCATAAAAGTCAGTGTGTCAGCATCATGCTGAACCTAATTTAGCAAACTCCAAAAACATTACAAATAGATATAACACTCATTCTATACATACTAATTTGCTTGATGACAATATGCACAAATCCTGTATTAAAAACTATATATGTATAAACACATATAACATACATGTAAATTAGAAGTCATGAAATCATCATAAATACTCAGCATGTGAATAATTGAAAACCAGCTGGGAGGACAGGTGCAGAATCTGGGTTGGATAACCCCCACAGAGCAGAAATGGTTCAGGAACTCTCTTCAAAACACGAATTTGGGAGAGAGCACTTTGGGTGTTGAGTCTCACAGTGGCAAGGGACACAAAGCCCAGATGTTAAGAAAACTCTATGGCTTGGATTGGTTCTGCTATCAATTCTATTTTTAGATTGTAGCCCTGCCAAATGACAAAAGCCATGACCCTGAAGATACAATAGCTGCCCTTATTCCTTAGAAAGTCTGAGGAGAATGGGAGAGATTACTCAAAACAGTAATCCACTATTTGGGGAAAAGAAAAACATTATTCTCATTCCAAGAAGAAGAAAAAATTATTCCTGAAAGAAACAAATCAGGAAAGCAAGGCTGTGTATTTATATAAATCAAAAAGTATTTATTAAGCCCCTTCTGCTAAGTGTTAGGGATACAATGATAGGAGGGAAACCATCCATCGCTACCCATAAGCTTACATTCTAATGGAAGGAAGAAAACATGGGCATATGTAAACATGTGCAAAATATATACCAAATAAACACAAAACAGTGTGGAAAGGGAGACATTAGCAATTGAAAGAATCTTGAATGAGAACAAAGATTCTAAGAGAAATACTCTATGTGCAGAAATTGAGCTAAGGGAGATGGGCTAGATGCAGAGAAGGGGACAACAGAAGGACAGCAGCAAGTACATGTGGAAAAACAAATACACTGGACTTAATAGAGAGTACCAAGGGAGGAATCATATATAAGCAGACTAAAGAAGTAAAAACAGCATTAACTTCAATCTAGGAATTATACTTGGCCATAGTTTATAGGGAGCCAGTGGAGTGGACTGAATAGCCCTGGATTTTAGGAAAATCCTTTGGTTGACTGACTAGTATGAATTATGGGGGAAAGGCTGAAATCGAGTGCCCAAAGATGAGGCTCCTGCTGTGGTCCAAAAGGAGGAAATGAAGGCCTGAACTGGGATGAAAGCTCTGTAAGGAGAGAGGAAAACTGATACTTAGATTTAAAATAATACCGTACATTGACATGGCACTTTATGATTATAAAACACATTATACTTAGTGCTCTCATTTGAACAGCAACTCCATCCATACATCCTGAGCTCATGAAAGCTAAAGCAGCAGCACATAAAGTCTGGAAAGTTTTACCAATCTTGAAAGTGTGTGAATGGAGGAACAAAGACATTATGCATTTGTCATCCAAGGTTCAGTTTATAAAAATGTACTGGAAGACACTATAGCTAATGGAGGTTGGGGAAAGGATTTCTCTTTCTTCCCCAGCCCCCTCTTAACAATTATGAAACCTTCTCCATGATCATAGAGGTTAAGGAGCTGGTTCTCAAGAGCTGTATTCTTCATGGATGGCTCTATTCTCTGTTGCTAGAACACTCTTCCTAACCTGTCCCTGGCTCTACTCATTCCTACAGTGTCTGACTTTTCTAGGGCCACCAGATATTGTCACTACTCTTTCAGCTATCTAAAATATAAGCTCCACATTATTCTATCAAGCTTGACTGATTTTTCAGTGCTCTCAGACTGAATGTTCATACGCCACTTACTGGTATAACAAAGTTTACATAACATTTCTTTATACTTTCTTTAGGCCTTAAGACCACAATTTCTCTGTTACCTGCCCCTCCACTTGGGTAATTTCAGCAACTGACCTGACAGAGTCCAGATCAACTCCCCTCCAACCACATGTAAACATTACTTTTTTTTTTTTTTTTTATCAACTTGTATCTTGTCACCAGAAGGAGAAAACTATTTCTCTTGAGAATAGTTTTAAGTTGAGGGTAGATAAGAAGGTACCATACACCACACAGATTTAGAGGCAGAGAAAACTCAAGACACTCTCTTTTTACAGATGAAGAAAATGAGGCAAAGAGGTAAAGATCTGACCAGGATCAACACAGCTGGTATCTGAATCAGGTTTAAACTTAGGTATTCCTGACTTCACACCTATTGCTTATACCATTTACGTGCCTGTAGACCAGAATTAGAGGAGAAGGAAGAGAAAAAAGAAAAAAAAAAGAAAGAGGAGATGGAGAAGAAGAAAGAGGAGATGGAGAAGGAGGAGAAAGAGGAGGAAGAGAAGGAAGAAGAGGAAGAAGTAAAGAAGAAGGAGAAGGAGGAGGAGGAGAAAGAAGAGCAACAAGGACAGTGATATGAAGTATCCTTCATATTTTGGGTGACTAACTGACCCTATTTATTTTCTCGCCTTTATCTAATAGGGTCTCTCTCTTCTCTTATATGTCATCAAGAATTGTGGAATTGGAATTCCACAATTCCTCATTAATTCCACAAAAATTCCACAAAATTATTCCTCATCATCTATGAATGAATAAAAATTCAGATTGTTTAAATGCTGCTTTTAGTTATTAATCTGGTTATATGATTAAAATAATTTATGTAAAATTCAAAAATTCAGACTTCACGTCTACAAATATTATCAGCTGAAGAGAGAAGGAGATTAAGGAAGCTTTAATGGAAGACATAGCATGTAAACTGGATTATAAAGCATGAGCAAAAGCTCAATAGATGGCTGAAGACAGACCAGAGAATTTGTTCGCTGATTAGTGAGCAAAGGCTGGGAAATAAAACAGACAATAATCTTATTTTTATTTCAGAGAAAGGGCATTGTGAGTATGGCTGAAGTACAAAACAGAGGAGAACTTGATTTGTTTGTTTGTTTGAGGGGCAATTGGGGTTAAATAACTTGTCCAGGATCACACAGTTAGTAAGTATTAAGTATCTGAGGCCATATTTGAACTCAGGTCCTCCTGACTTCAGGGCCAGTGCTCATTCTACTGTGCCATCTAGCTGCCCCAAGAACAACTTGAGATAAGAATGGAGAGAGAGGATGATGACAATGAGATGAGATGGAGAGATGGAATATTGACAAACTGAGGACTCTAAATTTGCTTTGACAAGAAAAAGGGTTCCTATAAAATGAAAGAATTTTAAGACCAGATCCAAGCATAAAGATTAGTCATGATATGGATAGTATGAATGGGAGAGAGTAGAATGGAAATGGTTAAAAAAAAAAAAAAAAATTAAAAGGCCAATGCAAATGTCTACTTAGGTGGTAATGAGAAGCTGTAATGGGACAGTAGCAGCTGAAAAAGAGAGAAGAAATCTTGGCTAAGCATATTGAAATAAAACAGTCAAGATTGCGCAATTAATTGAAGGAAAGGCCCAAAGGCAAAAATAAAGTTTAGAACATAGGAAAACAAAAAAATTATACTGTCAAAAATAGAGAAGTAAGGAGGGTAGAAAGCTAAAAAGCTTGGTTTAGGATATGATGAGTTTAAAATATGAATAAGAATGTCTGACTATCCTGGAAAATGATCAGGGCTATCAATACCAACATGGAAATCATCAGTTTAGACATAACAAAACTGTGGAAGGAAATGAGACTAGGAATGGAAAGAAGGAAGAAAAGGAGCAAGAATAACATCCTAAAGAATATTCATCACAGGTAGATAGAAAGAGGACAAGGAATAAATAAAGGAGACAAAGAACAGAGGTAAGAGCATGGGGTCAGGAGTAGGGTTTAACTCTTCCAAGGCTTTTTCATTTATAAATAACTCTTTTGTGAATTAAAGATATTTAATTAGTGAAATATATTAAAGAAATATTTTTTGGAGCAAGAGAGCTTTCTGGTATTCTTTTCTTATCCAACACATTCACTTTCTTTGAACAATTTTTTTTCCACTAAAATATTTGTGACTTCAAGTCAAAATTATAATGGTGTTTTAAAAGATCTCCCAAACTGTGCCTTATTCACAGAAATAAAAATCTATATTTTCATGAGTGCAAAATATTTCATAATTTAGTTTTGACCAAGGTATAGTCTTGGATCAATCTTAGAAGTAAATCCTTTCATATATTTTGGTGAGAAGTGCTTAAATCATGATAAACTCATATAAGAGGATTGTTTCTGGAAAGGATTGTTTCTGAAGTCTTTGATTTGAAAAGAATGGTAAACACTAGATTGAGGAACAATTTGCAGCATGGAGGGATTCCAAAGAACATAATTCAAGGGTTTTCATCCATAAACAGCTTCAACCATAATTTGCTGTACAAATCTGACAATAGAATCCCACCCTCTATTCTTCTTCAGCATAACGCATTCCTGTTTTATAATTATATACACATTACTGATTCTGGCAGCAAGATGGCCTATGGCTTGAAGATTTCTAGCTGGATTAGCTCTGGCTCTGAAGGTTATGCCTGCTGGGTAAGGATTAACAGAGTTAATTTCAGATAGTATACGGAAATGCTAAGAACTAATGAAGAAATGTCAGGGTCCACACTCAAAACAATAAAGTAGCATCTCCCATCTTGCCTTGGCAAATCTTTTTGCATATATGAAATATATTCTCCCATTTTGATTCTAAATATTGCACTAAAAAACAACACCATAACCACTGAATAGTAGTGGTGTTTGTTTATTGTATTTTCATCTATATTTCATTTAAAGGAGTCATACTAGAATTTCAATCTGAGATTTCCCCAGCTATTTAGCCTAAATCCTTTAATTTTTCAACACTTATAAAAGAGAAGGGGGAATAGTCTCTTTTTCTCCTTTCTCCCTACCACTCTTTTTAATCCGTTATGTGTACTATTCTATAAATTACACAGGCCAGAGGGAAGAAACTAATTTCTATGTCCTGCAAAGCCTTCAAATTAGGAATCAATGATCTTCAACACTGAAGCTCACCATTATGTGGCAGTGGATTCCTGAGAAGTCAGCCAAAAGTGGGAAAAAGGATCTCACCCCATCTTCCAAAAGATAGCTAACTGGCTGCTCTGGAGAATAATGTGGATTGTTGATACCAGCATGGAAATCATCTGCTTAGAAATGTCAAATAGAATTGTTGAAAGAAATGAGACTGTGAATGGAAAGAAAGGAAGAAAATGGTCAAGGACAGCATCTTGCAGAGTATCCATCACAGATGGATAGAAAGAGGACAAGGAGCAAGTAAAGGAGACAGAATCATATGGTGTTTTCTTTTCATTTTCTCCTAAGACTCTCTAAGTCCACCCTGTCATGTGAGTTGCATCGAATGAGTAGTCATCAATAGATTGCAATCTTCATGGAAGAACTTGTTACATTCCTCCCTCCCCCCCAAAAAATCCCATTTCCAAACTTCTCTATCTCTGTTGAAAGCAGTATCATCTTTCTAATCACTAAAGTCTGCAATCTCAGTTTTGATATGGTCCTGGGTTACTAAGTGGGGTTGACAGAGAAAAAGCCTGAAGTACTAATAAAATTACTCTCTGAGGCAAGCAGGGAAAGGCCATGATGGGGATCACTTCAACCTTATATTTTCACTTCCGAGGAAGTCTTGGGTAGCCCCACCTATCTGTGCATATATCAGAAATCCTAGTTATGTCAAAACTGTGAGGTTAAATTTCCCCTATAAATCTGATTTTGGGCCATGCCATTTTTGCTAACCCTTTTGGGTTAACCTGCCACGGATTCTGCCTTCTGGTATCTTTCTCCTCAGCCCTTCCCCATGTCTCATGGTATGTTTCTCCTTCTTATAGCTTACTAACTCTTTTAGAGTACTAAATCCCTCTATGGATTTAGCCTGCCAATCAACGGAGTACTCCCATCTCATGGCATATTCCTTTAATGGATTCTTCTATTGCTCAACCAAATCTATTTCACATTTACCACTCCTGGTGCCAATCATCTCTTTTCAATTTGTCTGTAACCTCTTTCCCTAAATAAATACATTTTGGCAAAAAGAATGGCTATTGTGAATTCTTCATATGACTGAATCCCAACTCAATCTAAAACATTTCAATTTCATCCTCATTCCACATATCAAATCAGTTGATATTTCCTTTCATTTTTCCCTCTATAATAACTATCATTTTTCTCTAACCATGTGGCTACCATCATTGTTCAAGTCATCATCACATTTTGCTTGGGCTATTGCACATCTTTCTAAATTTCTCCTTAACTCAAGGCTACATTCTTCAATACAACCTCCATCAACCAACAAAGCAGTTTTCTAAAAAACATTACTCTAAATAAATATCACTCTCGCCCCCCCCCCCCCGCCAATAAACTCTAATGGTTTCCCACTGATTCTAGGATCAAATCTCATTCTATTTCTTCCATGCTTTATAATTAGCAGAGTATAAGTTTAAAACAAATGAAATTTACATGTATTGAATGTGCATGCTCAAAAAAATGAAAACAAAAAAATCTTGAATTCACTTCATTCTATAACTTTCTATTTTTTGCTTATTTTTTTTCTTGCTTGTTTTTAACCAAAAAAATAATAACAGTAAAGAAGGATTAGCAGAGAAACCATGGAGATAAGGAAAGGGATGAAGTGAAAGGAAAATAAATCATTTGTTTTGCCTAAGTAGTATTTAATTTCTTTTCTAGAATTAACTAGGTCTCTGGGTGCTATGAGTATAAATAGTCACAGTTTCCAACGACTTATCACACAATTGTTTAGTTTATTTGAACAATTAAGTGGCTTGTCCAAAACAGAAGGCATTCCTACCTTCTAGAAGATCAAATATATAGTTTCTTGAAAGGGGTTGGGCAGAGGGCAAAAGTACAAAGAAGTGTGTCTAACAATGGGGAAAATGTCAGGAAACAGAAAATGTCAACTCCCCGAGGGAAAAACAAACTCAAACTTTGGTCTGAGCTCAGGCACCACTTTTTTGTGATGAAATTACATTCTACAGTTTTCCCTCAGGGGAAAACCTGCTAGAACTAATCAAAGTGCAATGTTCTGTGGATTTTTTTTAAAGTTCAAAACAAAAGCAATAGCAGCAACATAGCTTTCATGTCACTATTGAGAAGAAATTTAACTCTTCCCAGGACAATTCTCCTTTGGAGTGAATTTTCTTTTAATGCTGTATCCCATATTCCTAGGCAATATACGGAAAAAGTAAGGACATCTGGTAGGAGACCAGTGAAAATTCCAAATCTAAATGAAATGATTTGATTTTGATATTAAGCCTGAAGTCTAGCAATCAGACACAACACTTTTAATAATTAGCAACTTTTGGGTTTAAGCTTTAAACTTTGCAAAAAAAACATTTTAAAACTGATATCTCATTTGAGTGTTACAATTACCATGTACTGGTCTTTATAATTTTATTTTACACTTAGGAGACTGAAACTGAGAGAAGGTAAGGGATTTGTCCATGGACACAGAGCTAACAAACAGCAGAGGCAGAATTTGAAGTCCCATCTTTTTCTATTCAAAATTCAAAATTCTACCTATTAAATCATGCTGTCTTTTGACATTTAATAATCTTAGAAAATTATAAAATTTAAAGATAGATGGGTCCTTAGAAATTCTCTAGTCCAATGCCTCATTTTACAAATGAAAATTGGGGCCTAAGAAGCAAAAGAAAAAATCCAAGATCATACTGATGGAAAAGAATCATGATTTTATTCTCAATCATCTGAAGCTAAAGCCAGGGCTTTTTGCATTATATGCTACACTGCACATTTATTCAGTCTCTTGATAGGGAAAACTGTTACAAATGAAAAATTCATTCAATCAAAACAGTTGTCACTGTAGCATCTTACTAATATAAGTCTTATTTGATTTCAAACCCTGGAATTCAATTAGTTATGAACAAGGCTAAAGTTGACAAATTGTTTCCCTAAAGAGCCAGATAGTAAATATTTTAGGCTTCATGGGTTAAGGCAAAAGCAATAAATATTATAAAGATACTTAAATAATAAGAGAGGAAACAATTTTATGGATAAAATTAAAGTAATAGCAATAATAATAATGATAGAGTATTTTTTTTTCCATCAGACTTACTAATGGGAAGAATGAAATTCTTTTTCTGGGGAGAGAAAGTGAACATTTCACTCAACAGAGGTTAAAAGTTAGTGATTGATATAACTAAAACCAATTGTAACTCATGATGATCTGTACTGGGATTTTGAGTATTTCATCTTTGAAAATGTCTTTTTATACAGGTAAGTACTGCTAAATACTGATATCAGTTCACAAGCATACATTTTTAACTGAGTATATTCATTACTTGGACAGCATTTACAGAACAATATTAGTTCCTTCTCTTGATATGTGCCTTTTGGCAGATATTACAAATTAATCACAACTGAATGGAAGTTTTAACTTCAGTTAGAAGTTCCTCAATTGCACAGTTAAGTGAATTTAAATATGTGTGAATTTCTTTTGCAATTTCATGAGATACAAAAAAAAAAATCACTGCTAGAACTGTAGTTTGAGCTCAGAAAAAAATAACTGCTGTCCATTTGTATGGGAATAGAGATTTTGTTTCTTGTTTTACCTTGTGATGGTATGGAAAGTACATAAAGCTGCTTGATTTTGCTCAGAATTCAAACAATATTAGCTGTCATCATATTGAAGTTAATGCAGTGTAAGCTTTACATGGAAGTGCTGCTTTTCCTTGTTATTTTATGTTGACTTAATTAAGAAACAATATCAAATGTGAAACAAAAGGTAATTCCCCAAACCATTCAGTGTTTGAAAATAGTGGTTGCAAGCAGTTCTCAATCTAAAGGCAGTTAAATGGTGCAATGGATAGAACACCATCTCTGAAGTCAAAAGGACCTGAGTTCAAATTTGGCCTCAAACACATAACATTTCTTAACTATGTTACCATGGGCAACTTATTCATTCATGGGGCAACCCACCTGCCTCACCAAAAATAAATAAATAAATGACTTCAAACTTAGATTTAAGCTCACACACACACACACACAAAAATCACAATACAACATTTTTCTTCTTTTTGTTGCTTTGATAGAATAAAAGAAAAAAAAGAAAAGAAAAGGAAAGAAAAAAGAATGTACTGGCAAAGCACTCTGCCCCCAAACTCTGTCAACTTAGAACTGTGTCACTGTGACCTGCAGGACACCAAGCAACATTGGGAAGCCATAGCAACATCACATATAGTCTCTGAAGAAACTATAAAGCTATTTCATTGTAGCCCCCCAAACAACTACAATACATCAATGGATAAGCTATAGCTATATTCCAATGAAACCATATTTTAAAATGTAAAAAAAAAAATTCTTAGCTTCTCAGCTCAGAAGCTATACAAAAACAGGTAGCAAGTCAGTTCTGGTCCAAGGGCTATTCTCTGTCAACATCTGAAGCAGGCTAATATGGCTTAAAATATTCCATTTTCCCATGTAAAGTTACCATTACACCAATCCAGGCTTACCATAGATTACTAATTTTACCAAAGATTAGTTAATTATTGCTACCACCTGTGACCTTTTGAGTTTTTGTACTAATAGGGGGATACAAAAATGCAGCAGAGCTAGTTGGAAGAGAATTTTAAATGGCAGGAACTCACCATTGTGAAGGAAACTTAAGGAGTGTAATTCCAAAAGTCAGGAGTCAAAAACAAAAGCTGTTTTCTAATATGATAAGTATGGTATAGTAGGTAATCATTTCTAATAGTTGGGAATTAGTAAGGAAGGTAATTACGCTTAGATGTTTATATCATTTTACATTTCTCTTTAAACTGTACTTCAGTACTGCAGGGGACATAAACAGCTCCCCACAGATCACTACTGTTCTGTGCCTTCTTATTTGATGAAACCTATGTACTCCCTTAAATCCTCTAAGAAGGAAGTTTACTGAACGTGCTCAGAGCATGTCTAAATATGATAGGGACACATGCTGTCAATTGGTTTTCCCTCATTCTTTCTATATGACCTACCCACTGTCTTTTATGATCCTATGTCTCTCTGAGTATATTCTTTACCCCATCCTTCTCTTATGAAATTCTTCTTTGGTAACATATTGTAGGATATTCACATCCACCATATGTCTTTCCCTAGCCTCTTGGATGAGCTTCAATTTTAATTCTTTAGAGGATGTGATATTCCATAAGTTCAGTTTTATAACATTATCATAAGCAGATTGTTGTTACAAAAGACAGGCCTTTATTTCAAGGGTATGTTTAGGAATCCTTAAATGCACCATGCAATTTCTCAAAGGCAATAAGTTTACTCTTTTCATTCAATTCTGTATAGAGTTCTCTTCTGTGTTTATACTTAGCAGTTTTAATGAAAACATTTTTGAGGGAAACAAAAAACATAACTGTGTAGAAAATTGTGAATTTCTCTTGAATTTAGTTAACCTCACCAATAGGACATATGACTGTTTAGAATAAAGAGGCACAATAATTCATCACCTAGCAACTTTTTATAATTACAAGGCAAGTACCTGAAATAAGAAAATATTAAATGAAAAATGGAGGCAGCAATTTTTCAAGAAGTTTACTATCTGGTTGGGGATACTATCTAAAGGGAAAACATTCCCTTCACTTATAAAGGAATGAAAAAATTGAAAGAAGCAGGTAAAGCTATCTGGATTCTAGTCATACTTCAAAGAGTTAGTCCTTGAAGTACCTAGAGATGTTTCTTCCAATCCCTCATACATGTCTATCTCTTGGCACTTAGTAAAATGTCTGGCACATCCTCGAATTTTATTGATTGATGTACCAAGGAGGAGGGAGTCAAAGCAACATTCTCTTCATCTAAATTGAGTGCTCTTTCCATTGTATAATGTTTCCTCTCGAAAAATACAAAGTAAATGTTTTTCAGAATGTTCTGGATAAATGGAGGATTTGTAAAATGACTCTAATCTTGGAAAAAAACAGTCTTCAAATTTTCTATCTTCTACCAAGCCATAAAAAAAACCATTTAAGAAAGTCATAAAAGAGTAAGCTCAATTTCAAATCACATGCAGGATTACTTTGGCACAATGAAATATCATAAAAAATTTGTATTAAATAAATGAATTATAAATTGAATCTATAAGTAGACTTGGGATGGATAAATGGAAGGATAAATCAGAGGATGCTGTGGATACAATAAAGGGCATTACAATGAGGAATTAAACAGTTCCTTACATTATCTCTGTGAACAATATGAAGAGTACCTGAAAGATCAGTGAGTACAATCTCATCATTTTGTGACTACCCAAGTGTGTGACTTTAGACAGGACAATTTATTTTGCATGACAGAATCATACAATTTCTCTATTGAAAAAAATATTTTGAAATTACCTAGCCCAGGAATTCACTATTTGACAAAAACTGATGGGAAAATTGGAAATTTCCCAATTTTCTGCTATAGCATAGTATAGCAGAAACTAGGCATTGACCCACACTTAACACCATACACCAAGACAAGATCAAAATGAGTTCATGATCTAGGCATAAAGAATGAGATTATAAATAAATTAGAAGAACACAGGATAGTTTACCTCTCAGACCTGTGGAGGAAGAAGGAATTTGTGACCAAAGAACTGGAGATCATTATTGATCACAAAATAGAAACTTTTGATTATATCAAGTTTAAAGGCTTTTGTACAAACAAAACTAATGCAGACAAGATTAGAAGGGAAGCAATAAACTGGAAAAACACTTTTACAGTTAAAGGTTCTGATAAAGGCCTCATTTCCAAAATATATAGAGAATTGACTCTAATTTATAAGAAATCAAGCCATTCTCTAATTGATAAATGGTGAAAGGATATGAACAATTTTCAGATGATGAGATTGAAACTATCTCTACTCATATGAAAGAATGTTCCCAATCATTATTGATCAGAGAAATGCAAATTAAGACAACTCTGAGATACCACTGCACACCTGTCAGACTGGCTAGAATGACAGGGAAAGATAATGCGGATTGTTGGAGGGGATGTGGGAAAACAGAAACACTAATACATGCATGGTTGGTGGAATTGTGAACACATCCAGCCATTCTGGAGAGCGATTTGGAACTATGCTCAAAAAGTTATCAAACTGTGCATACTCTTTGATCCAACAGTGTTACTACTGGGCTTATATCCCAAAGAGATTTTAAAGAAGGGAAAAGGACCCGTATGTGCAAAAATGTTTGTGGCAGCCCTGTTTGTAGTGGCTAGAAACTGGAAACTGAGTGGATGCCCATCAATTAGAGAATGGCTGAATAAATTATGGTATATGACTGCTAAGGAATACTATTGTTCTGTAAGAAACGACCAGCAGGATGATTTCAGAAAGGTCTGGAGAGATTTAAATGAACTGATGCTGAGTGAAATGAGCAGAACCAGGAGATCATTATACATGGCAACAAGAAGCCTATATGAGAATCAATTCTGATGGACATGAACCTCTTCAACAATGAGAGGATCCAAATCAGTTCCAATTGATCAGTAATGACCATAACCAGCTACACCCAGCAAAAGAAACTGGGAAATGAGGTTGAACCACAACATAGCACTTATACTGTTTTTGTTACTGTTTGCCTGCATTTTTGTTTTTCTTCCCAGGTTTTTACCTTTTTTCTAAATTCAATTTTTCTTGTGCAACAAGATAACTGTATAAAAATGTATACACATATTATATTTAACATACATTTTAACATATTTAACATGTAGGGGACTATGTACCATTTAGAGGGTGGAGGGAAGGAGGGGAAAAGTTGGAACAGAGGTTTTTGCAAGGGTCAATGTTCAAAAATTACCCATACATATGTTTTGTCAATAAAAAACCATAATTTAAAAAAATTAATTACCTAACCCAATTCCAGAGAATTGGGTCCAGAGAAATAAAGGGTCTTTACACAAGGTAAAGGTTTTGGATTGCAGTAGTTATTTGAAATTTATAAAATAAAAATACTGCACTAGACTCAAATTAATTCAAGTTACATATTTACTAAATATATATATAAAATGCTAAGCATTATATCTGTTATCTCAGAAGTGTTATGGGCCAGAACTCTGTGCTTGAAACTAGGATTCTTACAAGGTGCTAACTCAGTGAAATTGATAAGACAATGGTTATCAAATTCAGCATGGTGATTAATAGTTCTCTAGCTTAAAATGGTTAATTTAATCTTACAACAAATAATGGTTTCCTAGTGACATAATGATTGGTTTATAGTCAGTATATTCCATATAAGCTGGAACAAATTCAGTCAGTGACAGACCCAGAGACAGATTCATTCCATTGTCCACCTTTGTGGTGGCTTGAGGCTGAAGCACAAACCCTCAGACTCAGAGAGATTCACTCCATCTCACACCACCATGGTGGCTGGCCTGTCCTCCTGCATTTCCTCCACTGAGACTAAGCTAGCCCCAGCCCCAGGCAAGGAGACAATAACAAATTTGGACTTTAATACCTGGCTATTCTTGTGGTGATTAATTTGCTGAAAGGAAGGCTGCTCCAGAGACCTTTAGAAAACCAACTAGGACACTACACAGAAGAAAAACAACAGTCCTGTCCTCAAAAAGATTATGGTTTGATAATGAGTAAAACATAGATACCTCTAACTAGACTACATAAATTACAACTAGACTTCCATGAATAGAAACCTCTTGTAAATTTTGGAATGTCAGATAAATTAGTAAGCTACTATCATTCAAGAACAAAAGAGATCACATAGGACTATGAAAGGAAGGAGCTATGGTAGGGGGCTAGTAAATACAAATACACATTGAAGAAATAAAACCACATGAAAGGATAATGAAAAAGAAGGTTTGAGGCAATGCAGAGAGGAAAGGTCAAGAGAATTGTAACTGATCTTATAGAAGAAGTCAATGAAGATTTTAATATATTCAAAAATATAATTAAATCAGTAATTTGGGAAGACTAATTTGGACATAGCATGTACTAGAGAGTGGAGATGCTATAAGAAAGCCCACTTCAAAGGCAGAACAGCTTAATAGTGAGGGAATGAGACTTAAACTAAGATGCTAGAAATGAAAGAAATATGGCAATATTGCAAAAGAAAATGAACAGGAGTGGATAACTGAATGAAAGGACTAAATAAGGGAAAGAAGGCATTTTTAAATGGAATTTGAATAGAGAAAGGTGAAATGATGTAATGCTGAAAAAACTGAGCAAGACAGAGATTAGAGACCAATTCAATAATTTATTAAATGGAGAAAAATACTGGGACCAATGGATCCATGTTGATCCCAGGGCTAGAGGAGACTATCATCTCAAAGAGTCTAGTCCCAAGTATCAGGACAGAGAGCTTTTTATAGAATAACAAGAACAATGACATAATGGAGGTACTAGGTGGGGATAACCTAATAGAGGGAGGTTACTGATATTCTAATGACATCTAAAATGGATAAACCTTTATCTTGTCAAACATTAAGGAATGTCTATAAAACCTTTATCTCAAACATTAAGAGGGGATGGTTATAACCTAAGGCAGAATAACGAAATAGGACAATTGGAGGAACTTGTCACCCCATTAAAAGGGAACTTTAGCATAACAATGACAGGTTTTAGATCTGTTGAATTTGTCTAGACATCCAAGCATGAACATTAAGCAGAGTTGGGAATGTAAAGTTGGAGACCAGGAAGATAGAAATTTAAGAATCCTTTTCAAGAAGTAATGGCATGAGTATAAATGAAGTCCCAGAGAAAAAGATGGTAAAAAAGAAAAACAGAGAGTCATAGAATGAGCAGGAGAATGAGGACCTCAGTTTCCACATGCGTAAAATGAATAAGAACTCAAAGATCTGTAAATCATCTTTTACCTATAACTATTTGTATGATCAAAGGTTAGAATGCATCTGCCATTTTCTTTGCAATCTTTGTTGATTTTTTTTCCTTTATTGAGACGAAATTGTTTGGAAATATTATCTGCTTGCTTCAACAAATGAACCCCTTCTGACCACTTATGTATTACTTATTTTTGCCTTTTAAAACTTATTTTCTTTAATGTTTAATGAAAGGGAAATCTGAACATTAGTTATATTAAGACTAAATGACAACACACATTTTCTCTTGTGTGGATTATGTTAAGGAAAATGTCTGATTTATATTTTAAAATAAAAAGTACAATGATTTTAAATTTATGAGACAGCTGGGTCGTCTAAAACGTAAAATAAGGTTAAATCTATTGTGATTAGTATTCTTATTAAATGTCACTATGAAAACTGCAAATAAATGTCTTTTATCTTTTAAAAATGGCAACTCATGGGGCAGCTAGGTAGTACATGGATAGAGCATCAGCTCTAAAAGTCAGAAGGACTTGAGTTCAAATCTGAGCTTAGAAACTTAACACTTCTTAGCTGTGTGACCCTGGGCAAGTCACTTAATCCCAATTGCCTCAGAAAAAAGAAAGAAAGAAAGGTAACTCTTGAAATGTTCATAATTCCATATCAAAGGACCTTTTTGGGAAAAAAAAGAAAGGAAGGAAGTAAAAAAGAAAGAGAGGAAGGAAAAGAAAAAGGTAGTAAGAAGAAAGAAAAATCAACAGAAATTGAAAATGGAACTTAAAATACACTTTTTGCTCATGTGAAGTTTCATATGAGACCAACTCATTCTTCCCTTTTCAACTCAAGTATAATAAAGCAAAGAAATGAAATGAAATTAGCCTATAATTAGTAAGTCTCAAATAAATTCTATTTTCATGCACAAATAAATGAAAAAGCTAAGGAGCTTGTAATATTTTCACTTTTGAGAACCCCTGAAATGGAAATCATCAAATACAAAGGAGATGCTGCCTAGCTTGTATTTACCAGGGAGCTGTCTGAGGAATAGATAAATTATTGTCTCTTCCTAGGTCTAAGAAGACAATATAATATATCAGAAAAGGGCCTTCAACCCCTGTTTTCCCAACTCCAAGCCCAGTACTCTTATCTACTTATGCCACATTTTCTTCTATAAATTTATCATCTATTTCAAATTGATAAAAATTTTACATATGCTCAGCACTTCACATACTTAAAATTTAAAGCAACCTAAATTCTAGTTGTGACCATTCCACAAGTTAGCCAAAGAGATACTGAATAAATCTGTTTTCCATCACTATGGCTTAATGATAGATATTCACATAAAACATTTATTTGAGACTTCTGTTCATCTAGTGTTCTGAAAATCAATAAGAACATTTGAATTCCATATCTTTAATTATTTGGAAAACTACATAAAATTAATGGTGCTTAATTAAGTAATAGGGACATAAGAAAACGTCCACCTTATTTACACTTTGCTCCCATGGTGAAATAAAAGCAAACCAAGAAATGGCAAATTGTTGCAAAGGAGAAAACAGTGAATTATGAATTAAAAGAGCCCAGATTTAAATTCTGACTGTTCTTTACTGTGTGATCCTGGGCAGGTTACTTGTCCTGTTTGACTCAGTTTCCTCATTTGTAAAATAAAAGATAAAAATAGGTGATCTTGAAGGATTTTTTTATGATCCTTAGGTACTGGATGAATTATTATTATTATTATTTTTTACCAAGAAGAAACTACTTTGGAGAGTAAACATCTCATTTACTCATGACAAAAATGGTCTTTTTCTTGCAGGGGTAGAAAGCCAGTATTTTTATCCTCATTGCCATAATATCCTTTCACTTTTAATCATGTTTAAATGAAACTGTTTATAGATGACTACAGACCTAAAACTGAAATATTAGTATGCTATTAATATTTTAATTGAACCTATGAATATTCATAGCTATTTCACTTCTTTGGAGGACAAGATACTATAACTAAATTATTCTAATATGCAAATTTCAGTCCTGACATGACATTTTACCCTAATCTACATTACAAAACTAATGTATTTTAATCCATTCATTATTTATGTAATTCTAGAGTTTTTCCAGATTAATAAGAGCTGAATGTGCACTGCATTTTCAGAGTTGAGGTTACAGTGATTGGAGTATTTTAAAGTCATTTTATCTTAAACTTTGAAAGTGTAGCATTATATTTTTTCATGTACCTAAACTGATTTAATGTTATCCTGATAAATACATAAAAACATACCAATTCATAACAGAATTTAACCCCCATGTCCCTCTACCCATTCTTTAGAATGAAAGAGGCGAGAGTAACACTAAGAATATTGATTAATAAGTGAAGACAAATGATTTTTTGAAGAAAATAGCATCATACTGATTCAAAGATAAGCCAGTTTTTCAAATGAAACCCTCCAGAAAGGAAAAACAAAAACAGATATATACTAAAAAGTATTATATAATAAGTTATATAATGAGGCAAGAGAGATTTAAAGAACATAGCTCATATGTGGAAAGAATATCAATATTTTGTATTCTTTTGATTTGTAGCTAATTTAAAACTGATCTAAATTTCCAAAAAAAGTGAAGAAACAATAATGTCAATTTTAAATGATAAAAATCCTCTCTTGGGGGTAGAGCCAAGATGGTAGAGAATAAACAGGGCATTACCTGAACTTTTCCTGATTTCTCTCAGAATCAACACTAGATCAAGCCTCTGAATGGATTTAGGAGTGACCGAATTCAAAAACATTTGGAGTGTAATAGTTTTACAACTTAAGATAGCTTGAAAGGACTTTCAGTGGGGATGGGGGAACACAATTCAACTCAGGCATGAGCTTAGGAAGGCCTGGTGCAAGAACTCTAGCGGGAAGCTCTTAGACAAAATACAGCAGTGTTGGTTATTCTATCCTGATTCGGAAAGTCAGATCAGCAGACCAGTTGTGAAACTCCAACACAATCACAGAAGGCAAATTGTGAATCCTAGTATAACAGGTGGAACTTGGCCAGGCCACTCAGTACAGTGGGGAAATCTGCAGCACTGGTCCCTGCATAGTCAGTGAGAAGTCCCTGTTACCCTACCAATAAAGCTCAGGACAATGTCTTCTGTGCCCTAAGAGCAGACCACAACTTTTAAAAATGGGCAAAAAACCAAAAAGAGTTCTGACCATAAAGAGCTATTATGGAGATAGGGAAGACTAGAACACAAACCCAGAAGAGGACAGCAAAAACTCAAAAGGGGATGTGAACTGGTCTCCAGTTCAAAAGATTTTCTTGGAAAAATTAAAAAATGATCTAAAAAGAAAGATAGAAGAAAAATGGGAGCATTGCAGAAGAGTTATGAAAGTTTTGGAGGGAAGTCAATACTTTGGAAAAGAAAGCAAAGAAATTTACTGAAGAAAAAAAGCTCTCAAAAAATAAATTTGATGAAATGGAAGAAAAAACATACTGAAGAAAACAATTCCTTAAAAATAGAATTGGTGAAATGGGAAAAAAATCCAATGAATAAAACAATTCCTTCAAAACTACAAGTATCCAAATGCAAAAGAAGGTAAAAAAGATAACTGAAGAAAATAATTCACTAAAAATTAGAATTGAATAAATGGAAATAAATTACAATAAGAAATCAAGAATCAGTCAAACAACATTTTAAAAATGAAAAAATAGAAGACAATACAAAATACCTCATCAGAAAAACAACTGACCTGGAAAACAGATCCAGGAGACAGAATCTAACAATTATTGGACTACCTGAAACCATGATGAAAAAAAGAGCCTAAACAACAGAAAGCTGTTGAAATCAAGAAATCATTAAGGAAAACTATTCTGATATCTTAGAACCAGAAGATAAAATTATCACTGAAAGAATCCACTGATCATCTCCTGAAAGAGATCCCAAAATGAAAACTTCAAGGAATATTACAGCTAACTTCCAGAATTACAAGATCAAGGAGAAAATACTGCAAGGAATCAGAAAGAAACAACTCAAATATCTAAGAACCATAATCAGAATTATCCCAAGACCTAGCAGCTTCCACATAAAAGGATCAGAGATCCTGGAATATGACATTCTGGAAGACAAAGGAGCTTGGACTATAACTGAGAATTAAATACCCAGAAAAATTAAGCATTACCTTTTAGGGGGAAAGAAGAGCATTCAATGAAATAGAGGATTTTCAATCATTTTTGATAAAAAGACCAGTGCTGAATAGAAAATCCAAATACAAAACTCAAGAGAAACATAAAAATATAAATGAAAGGAAAAAAATAGTAAAGGTTAAAATGTTCACATCCCTGTGTGGGAAGAAGATACATGTAACTCCTGAGAACTATATCTTTATTAGGGCACTTAGAAAGGGTATATTTGGAGAATACCATTATAAGCTTACTTTAATGTGAATGATATAAAAAAGAAATTAGGGGTGGGTAAGGGATTGTACTAAGAGAATAGGAAAGAGGAAGTAAAATAGGGTAAATTACACCACATGAAGAAGCACAAAATACCTATTACAGTTGAGGGAAAGAAGGGAGGGGGATAGGCATTCTTTGAATCTTAATTTCATCAGATTTGGTTCAAAAAGGGAAAAACATATACACTTAGTTTGGTGTAGAAATTTATTTTCTCCAATAGAGTACTAGGAGGGGAAAGGAGAAAGGAAAGAGGAAAGCTAATAGAAGGGAGGACAAAAGTAAAAAGGGAAAGGGATATGAAGGGGGGAAGAAAAACGAGAGGACAGATTGAGGGAAGTCATGGTCATTAACAATACACTGGTGAAAAGGGAAAGAGTGAAAGGAAAGAGAAAATAGCATGGCAGTAAATACAGAATTAGTAATCTTAACTGTAAATGTGAATGGGATTAACTCTCCCATAAAATGGAAGCAGATAGACTGAATTACAACCCATAATCCTACAAAATGTTGTTTACATCAAACATATTTGAAGCAGAAAGATACATACAGATTATAAATAAAAGGCTGGAATAGAATCTATTATGCTTCAGCTGAAGTAAAAAGAAAAAAGCAAAGGTGGTAATTCTGATCACAGATCAATCAAAAGCAAAAATAAATTTAATTAAGAGATAAGGAAGGAAGCTACATCTTGCTAAAAAAATAATGCTATAGATAATGAAGAAATATCATTATTAAGCATATATGTACCAAGTGGTATAGCTTCCAAATTCTTTCAGGAAAAGCTAAGTGAGTTGCAAGAAAAAATAGAGAACAAAACTGTAGAGTAGGGATCTCAACTCCCTCTTTCAGAACTAGATAGTTCTAGTTCTAGTTCAGTTCTAGTTAAATCTAGATTTAGATCTAGTTGAAGAGGTGAATAAAATTTTCAGAAAAGTTGGGTATCATAGACCTTTGGAGAAATCTGAATGGGGATAGAAAGGAACATGGCTTTTTCTCAGCCGTACATGGCACCTATACAAAAACTAACCAAATAGTAGGGCATAAAAACTTCTCAGTCCTCCTATGTAAACATTTCAGAGGCTACTTTTCCCTAAAGATTATTTTTATTAAAATTCAAGCCCTACTCATTGTGAGAAAAATATAATAAAAATTTCAATTAACACACATAAGCAATATTTGTTTTAAAGAAACACAATAAGAACAAAATCATGTGGAATCAATAAAAAATATTAAGTCCAGTCATACAATTTATTACTGACAATATGCAAACTTCATGATCATTTTTGAACCAGCTTGGACCTGTAGTAACCAACTGCCACATTCCTTCTTAGTTACAGGTACTTGTGCTATAAGTATTTGCCAAAAGTCACCATCTTGGTGCCTCAAGTGTTCTTTTTGAAACCAGCAAAGAAGCAGCATGGAAAATTTTGTTTAAGCTCAACTAGCTCCCTTGAAAGACAACTGAAAGAAGAGCAGAAGATCCTTCCTTAAATCCTAAAGCTTCAGTAAGAGATGCTGATGTGAGTGGGCGGTAATCCATATAAGAGCTGATGGAACAAAGAGAGATATTTCTACAAATTCTTTATTAGTTGATTTTGAATAAAAAATGAAATTCTTTGAAGTGGCCAAGAAGATCAATGAATAGATAATTACTTATAGGCACAGAAGATGCAACAATAAAAATGAAACATCTCCCACCCTAAAAGAGTTTAAATTCTATTGAAAGTGATATGAACATATCAATATGTTCAATATAAGTTTATACCAGATATATTCTAAAAGAGTATGAGGTAACTCAGGAGAGGTAATAACACCTTGGGGTATATAGTAGAGATCAGGAAAAATAACATTCCCATGAACATAAAGAGAATAAGGTCTATGTGTACCAGACAATAATGGAAGATATCTTCTCCTAACTCCATCTCCAGAATTCTAACAATGTCAGCTGAGGTCCCAAGGCATCACAGACAAGTATAGTTTCTGGAAAGAAACCAACAAACATCATCTTCTGAGGGACAGCTAAACAGCAAAGAACAGTAAGGCAAAGCTAAATATACCAAGAAAGATATACTATGATATATGTTATATATACCAGAAGGTGAAAACAGCAATGAAAGAAGAAAAGAGGTTACCTGCTAGAAATGAAGGGTCTTCACAATAGAGAGGTAGAAAAGGTACAACTGGAGGCAAGAAGTGGTAGCATAGTCTATACCAAGGAGCCATCAAAAGCAGTGTTATGAGTCATAAGGACTGTTTAGGTTCCTGGGGAAGAATGACTTATTGAAGGAAGAGTTCTCTAATAGTCTAACTTCTCCTTAACTTGAGTCTCCCAGTTCCTTAACTATTAGGAATCATACTTTATTGTTTCTACTCCCTTTCACAACCAAATTCCAAGAAAAAGTAGTCTATATTTATTGTCTCAACTTCTTCTCTTATTACCCATTTCTCTCTTTGCAATCTGGCCTCTGACTTTATCACTGATAAATTTACTGGTCTTTTCTCAGCACTTGTTCATCACTGCTTTTCTATGATAATTGACACAGCTACTTGTCCTCTCCTTTAGTACCACTAGTTTCTCATCACTTATCAATCTGATCATTGCTTCTGATGCCAATGGTGAAGCTAAAATCTTTGCCCTGCATCTTCTTTTCTCTTTCTACACATTCTCTCAGTGATCATTGGCTCCTATCAGTTCAATTATTGCCTTTAGACAGATAACTCCTAAACATTTATCAGAGTTCTTCTGATATCCATTTAAACATTACCATTCTCCCTCAACATGTCTGATATAAAGCTCAATATTTTATGTGTCAAACCCATTTTTCTTCTTGTCTTCCCTATTTCTGTCAAAGGTATCACCATCCTTGTAATCATACAGGTTTGAAACAGGGTTCGTCTTTGACTCTCCACTTTCTATATCCTACACATCCAATCACTTGACAAATTCTTGTAAATTTGACCTTAACAATATTTCTCACATTCATTGCTTCTCACTTTATTCACAAAGGAACCACTCTAAATTAGGTGTTCATCATGTCTTCCCTGAAATCTTAGTCTCCTATGTGGCATTATTTTTTTTTTCTATTTGATCCATCCTTCTCAGAAAAAAACAAAAAGCAAACAACAACAAAAAGGTAAAAAGACTATGTTGTGATACATATTCAGCACCTACCATCCTCCCTCTGGGTGCAGATGACTCTCTCCATCACAAATCTATTGGAATTAGCCTGAATCACCTCATTGTTGGAAAGAGCCACGTTTATCAGAATTGATCATCACATAATCTTGCTACTGTGTGCAATGTTTCTTTGGTTCTACTCACTTCATTTAGCATCAGTTCATGTAAGTCTCTCCTGGCCTTTCTGAAATCAGTCTGCTGATCATTTCTTATAGAACAATAATACTTCATAACATCCATATAACATAATTATTCAGCCATTCCCCAAATGATGGGCTCAGTTTCCAGGTCCTTAACACTACAAAAAAGGCTGCCACAAACATGTGAGTCCTTTTCTCTTTTTTATGATCTCTTTGGGATATATGCCCAATAGAGACACTACTGGATCAAAGGGTATGCACAGTTTGATAGCCTTTTGGGCATAGTTCCAAATTGCTCTCCAGAAATGCTTGGATAAATTCAGAACTCCATCAACAATGTTTGATTGTCCCCTAACTGGAACTATTGATTCAAATTTTTCACCTCTCCAAACCATCCTCTATGAAGTTGCAAAAGTGGTATTTCTTGCTGAGAGATGTGACAACAAGAGGTTCAAGAGTCATGAAGGAGTACCTATTTCCTGAAGAACAAAATGCAAACTTCTCTCTCTCCAGCTTTTAAGGACTTTCACAATCCCACTACAACCTCTCTTTCCTAGTCTGTTAGTCACTACTCCCTTTCATATTCTTTACATTCAAGCAAAAGAGTATGTACTGTTCTGAGTATAAAATATTCTATCTTCCATCTTCTTGCCTTTCTATAGGTGGCCTCTCATTCCAGTCATGAACTCTCACTTCTCTTCCACTTTTTAGAAGCCTTAACTGCCTTGAAAAATAATCTCCAGTGTGACCTCTTAGGTAAGAACATTCCTGATATTCCTAGCTATACCTTCCAAAAATATTATTTTGTATGTTTTCTATTAATTTCTATTTACATACTACTTTCCCTGGTAGAATGTAAGTACCTCGAGGGAAAGTAATTTTATTCTTCTCTTTGTAAGCCTATCACCTAGCAAAGTATGTGACATAACTGGAGCTTAACAAAGGCTTGTTCATTTGCCTGATTCTCTACAGGCCCAGATAGAAATCTTTTCTGCATATTTTACTGTTTAAATAAACATCTATGTTTAGAAGCATTTTAACTTCACGTGGAATACTAGTGGCTACCATGGAAGAAGTAGCAGATACTAAAATTCTTAGATTCTACCTAGATAGAAGCAAAGCAATTTCCGTGTGTGTGTGTGTGTGTGTGTGTGTGTGTGTGTATTTGTGTATTCATATAGAGAGAATGCTGTGTATATAAATATAAATATAAAAACAGCAAACAAGATGGCTCTACTTGAGAATCCTAGCTTTCTTCAAAGCTATCTTATTCATGAAACCTTTTCTTATGTTGCTAACATCTATACCCTTCTATAACGTTCTTATGTTGCTAACATCTATGCACTTCTATAATGTTCTAGCTAAACTTCTTTAACTGCCTAGAGTTCTACAAGGCTCATCTTGCCCTAGCCAGGCATCCACTCTACTTTCCTATCTAAAAACAAACAGTTGTCCAATTCCCTGGGATATAGGGACAACTCTAGCCAAGGATGAAACCTTTATGGACAATGATAACCTACCTCAACTTAGTCAATTATTCACAGGCATCCACCACATCACATTCACCATATCACACTGATTCTAAACACTCAGGTGCCTGTCCAACTTTTGTTCACCAATCCCCCCCACTACTTTCTTACTTTCATCCCCTCAAGTCAAACACCTACTCTAAAGTTATCCCAACTCTTCCACTATACTTTTTGAAAGGCTGGCTCCATGGGCAACAAACTGAATTTCGTCTTAAATCTTTCCTTTCTTCTTCCCTCCATTTTCTTGTACTCACTGAGACCTCACTGCTTACAGTTCCCATTTATCCTTTCCAGAAATAGTTGCATTTTCATTCATACATTTTGATTCATTAGTTGTATTGGAGGAATTGGATTATTCTCTGTCTCTCATTGACACTTTTAGACTTTTCCTCTATTGCCATTATTTAGAAATCTTACTGTGAGGTTAATTCAATCCAAATTTATCACCCAATCAAAATCCCAGTAGTAATTCAGAACATTCTTCTTCCTTCCTCAATAAGTTCAGTAACTTCCTCAGTCTTTTTAACCAACTCCTTTTCTCACAAAAGAAGAATTCATTTTATATATTAATAAATACTCAAATACCCTAAACTTCTAATTCTTCAACTTACTCATTTTCACTTAGAGATAGGTCCCCATAGCTTCTCTAACTAATTGTATCTAATTGCTAGAATCTCTATTTAAGGATTATATTATAGGTGTCTTCTGACATGCCCCCACACAAAGTACTACTGTAACACATATACCCCTTTTTAGGTTTTTATATATTATCTTCCCTCATTAGAATGGAAGCTCCTTGGAGGGCAGGAACTATCTTTCTTTCTACTTGTATTTCCAGGAATTTAATAATTATTTAGTTCATGCAAATTGTGCTTACCCTTGTTGAGCCCCAGGTGAACCAGCTCAAACCTATACTACTCTTTTCCTCAGAGTGCCTTAATTCTTTATTCTATCAAAGATCTAACCCTTGTGTCATAGCTTTAAATTAACCTCATCAAGTCTGCCTTTCATCCTAGTCACTTGCTAGGATGACTGAAGATAGAGAAAAATCAAGTTGTAGTGATTAAGGCCAACAGAAATTTATGCTACATAACTTCTACTGGGCTCTCACTGTAGCAAGGCAATTCTATTAGACCTTCTTAACTGATTTACTATATTATCACCACAGAAGTTTCCTCAAACCTTTTCAACCCTTTCAAAACTTCCCACAGGTCCCTCTCCTCCCCACTTCTCAGCTGAAATAAATTGACACAGTACACAGAAATCTTCCTCTGTTTCCCTTCTTTATCTCAAATTATTCAAGTATCTTCCACCACTATCTCCTCAATTATATGTATTTTATATGAATCAGAAACCTTTCTTCCTGCCAAGGGAATCCTGTTTAAATGTCCCAAGTATCTCATTCCTTCTCATTGGCACATGGCTGCCTTTAATCATTACCTATCTATTGGGCTGTTTCCCTATTATCTAAAATATATGTCCTATATTATCTAAAATATGTGTCCATGCCTCTTTAAATCTCAGTAAAACCTCTGGAGTTCAATACCTCCATCCTCACTACCAATTATCACATATGTCTCCTCCATTTGCACTTCTTGAGAAGGCTTTCTATATGAGGTGTCTCCTCTTACTTTTCTCTCATCTCTTGGCAAATCTTTCCAGTCCAGCTTTTGCTTTCATTATTCAACTGAAACTGCTTTCTCCAATGCTACCAAATGAGCTCTTAATTGCCCAAATTCAATGGCCCTATTTCAGTCTTCATCCTTCTTTATATCTCTATACCTTCTAATATTTAGTTAATCACACTTTTATTCCTAGTGAAATTCTCCGGGGTTTTCCTCTCACCTTTTTGTCTCCTTTGCTGAATCTTCATCCAACTAAGTATGAGTGGCTCCCAAGGTTCATGTACTTGGCACTTTTCCCTTTTTCATCTATACTATTTCACCTGGGGAATCTCAAAAATTCCCATGATTTTAATCATTTTTCTACTGATTTCAAATCTACTTGTCCAGTCTTAACCTTTCTGCTAACTTTTATTCTTATATCTCCAACTGTTTATTGTTAGGAAGAGAAGAAAATTTATCGTACATATCAAACTAGTTATTCTATATGATGTCCTATAGACAGTATAAACTTAACATGTCCAAAACAGAATTCATTATCTTTCCCCTCTAAATTTCGTCTTCTTGCTAACTTTTTTTTTTTTATTATTATTATCGGTGTATCTTCAACTCCTCATTCTCTCTCACTTTCGATATTCAATCAGTGGTCAAATACTGTGATTCCTACCTTCATACCACCTTTTTTTACATTCCCTCTTTTCTCAGACACTGCAACCATTATCTTGTAGCTGCAGTACTGCAACAGCAGACTGGTTAGATTCTTTTTCCTCAAGTATTTCCTCACTCTTATTCATTCTCCATTCAGCTGTCAAATTAATCTTCCTAAAACACAAGTATGATCATAACACACATACAAACTCTAATTCAATAAGCTCAAGTGGCTCCTTATCACCTCCAGAAATAAATCTAAAATCTTGTTTGGCTTGTAATGTGACCTCTTCCTAGCTTACTAGTCATCAAACACTTTACTTCCCACACATTTCACAATTAGATATTACTGGCTTCCTTCATGTTCCTTTCACACAATAATCCATACCCTAAATCTGAGTATTTTTACTGGCCTAGAATGTTCTTCATCAGCAGCACCTTCCAGTTTCTCTTGCTTCCTTAGGCTTTAATCCAACCATCTGCAAGAACTTTCCTTATCTTCTTTATTTTTAGTATCTTTTCTCTAAGATAATTGCCAATTTATCTTGAATATAACTTCTAACAAATAATTTTTTGCATATTGTCTCTCCTGTTAGACTTCTTAAGAGGATAAGCAGTCTTTTCCCTTTCTTTGTAATTCTCTAATACTTAGCGCAATACTTGGTACATAAGTGCTTAAAACATATTCTCTGAAAGACTAGCTGGTGTCCCTCCCCTGAAATTACTGTGTTAAGTAGGGGTGTGTGTGTGTGTGTGTGTGTGTGTCACATATATACATACACACACACACACACACATATACATACATAGCACATACATTTATTTATTTATTTATTTTTCCAATATTAGTTAAATTCCATGCCTATAAATATTAGTACTACTTGACTACTGCATCGTATTGAAAGAAAACTATTACAACATTAAAGTACTTTAAAGGTCTAAACAAACATATGGCAGAAATAATAAATTAAAAGTCAATCAGAATGCATTTATAAAATTACAGGTCCTGACACCTGATCTCCCCAAATAAAATGTCATATCTACCCCTAAGTATCAGTTAAGAAATTATTCCAGGCAAAATAAATAATTTTGATTAAGTGAAATTTAAAAATTTTTATATACACAAAACTAATGTAGGCAAAATTTAAAGGCAGCAGGAAAACTGGGGAAAATTTTTATCAAAAGATTTAAACAGTTTTCAGAAAAAGAAATCAAAGCTATCAATGAGAAAATATTCTAAATCACTAGGGATCAGAGAAATGCAAATTTAACTACCTCAGACCTATCAGATTGGCTGGCATGACAGAAAAGAAAAATGACAAATGTTGGAGGCAATTTGGAAAAACCAGAACACTAATGCACTGTTGGTAGAATTGTGACCTGGACCAATCATTCTGTAATGACACTAATTATTATGTGTATATACTGAAGAAATCAAAGAAAAGAGAAAAGAAACTATTTATACAAAAATATTTATAGCAGGTTTTTTATGATTCCCCCAAAATCCTGGAAATTTGGGGAGATGTCCATAAGTTGAGGAATGGTAAATAAATTGTGGCATATGATTGTGAAGACATTATTGTGCAGTAAGAAATGATGAGTCAGATGGTTTCTAAAAAATTTGGGATGTTTTATATGAACTGAGGCAAACTAAAGCACAGAAGTAAAAAAACACTGTACATAGTAAACAGCAATATTGTAACAATGATCAACTTTAAAAGAATTAACTACTCTGATGAAGACTGATATAGACAATGATCTAACATAATTCCAAAGGAACAATGATATAAAATGCTATCCATCTCCAGAGAGAACTGATGAACTCTGAGTAAACACTGAAGCAAAAAACAAAAAATACTTTCCTTACTTTCTTTTTCTTTGAGTGTGATAGAAGTGAGGACATAGGGGTGTACTTTCTTTTGCAACATGGCTACTATGGAAATATGTTTTGCGTGATTTCATATATATCATCAATATATTTTTGCTTTCTCAAGGAATAGGGGAGGTGCAGGAAAAAGGGAAAAAAACCTGAAATTCAAATAAAAAAAATAATCTAATGTAATTGGGAAATATTGAATGAAAAAAATAAAAATATATTTTAAATTATCCCATAACTAGGGTCTTTTCAATAATGAGGTGATTCGGGCCAATTGCAATAGATTTGTGATGAAGAGAGCCATCTATACCCTGAGAGAGGACTATGGGGACTGAATGAAGATCATAACATAATATTTTCACCACCTTTTTTGCTGTTGTTTGCTTGCTTATTTTTTCTTTCTTATTTTTCCTCCTTTGATCTAATTTTTCTTGTGCATAATGATAAATGTAGAAATATGTTTAGAAGAATTGCACATGTTTAACCTATACTGGATTACCTGCTGTTTAGGGGAGGGGGTGAGGAGGTAGAAAAATTTGGAACACAGGCATTTGCAAGGATGAATGTTCAAAATTATCTTTGCATGTGTTTTGAAAAATAGAAAGCTATTATTACAAAAAAATTTGTCCCATATATTCAAAGTTAGAAAAATCTTCAGATATCTAATTCAACCCACAAAGCACCAAGGACCCATGCCTTCCTTCTTCGATATAGGACAAGTTCTTATTTAGTCTTTACTTAAAGGCCTTCAGGGTTAAGAAATTATATTACCTATTAAGAACTATACCTCAGGCATATACTTGAGGCTGCCCATTCCACTGTATGACAGTACTAATTATTAGGAATTTTTTCCATATATTAAACTAAATCGACCCTTACTGTTTCCACTTTGGTCCTATAGGACGGTACACAAGATATGTAGTTCCTTTATCATACTCTAGATCTCCAAAAGTTCCATAAGGATCAGATAGGAAAAAGTCTATAAGATCACAAAGTCTCATATCTACTTTTCTAGATAGTCATAGGGTCTCTTTCTTACACACTCTTGTTGGTAGGCACTTCAATGTTCTTAATTTCTTCTTCTGAAAAACAAAGATAATAACAGCCAGAGCAACTACCCCACAGAAGGGTTAAGAGGCTCAAAAAAGATAATAAAGCCAAGTACTTTGTAAACTTTAAAATACCATATAAATATCAGCTTATTTTTTATATCTGCTTATTATTACATCATAACACGTACTACTAATCTTGTAGGATTGTGAGAATCAAATGAAATGATATATATGTGTGTGTGTGTGTGTGTGTATCTATCTATCTATCTATCTATATATATATATATATATATATATGAATGAAAGCAGTTTGTCAAAAAATGGAAATTATTATTATTTATCATTACTATAATTGTCAAAAAAAACTTCACTGGAACTATTTCTTAGGTTTCATTTTCTCAATCTGGATATCTGCTGCTGCTTTTTTTTTCTTTGCAGATATCAAATGCTTGAAACCTTTTCTAGAATTTCAAAATACTTAAGTGGGAACTTGCTCATTTGCCAGTTGAGAAATTGGTCTTATGGGTCTGTTATTATTGGGATTCCCAGTTATGTTCCCTTTGGGTTTATCTAACTATATTACTAAACTAGCAAATACAGGAGAATTCTTTAAATAAGTCTAATTCAGATAACAGATGCCTCAATAAATGGGCTAAATAAGTGAAAAAATGTTAATATGTTCCAATGCTACTACATAATAGTACTCTAAAGACTATAACATAGATGACAGATTAAAATTAGACAGACAAGGCAACCAATCACTTTTCTTAAGGTGTGATCTGCCAGTTAGCTCAACCACAGACCCTAATATTACCATTCTGGGCCATATGTGTAATTCTCAAGCAAAAAATAAATCTTTTAACAAGTCTGTAAGTGCAATTGGCATTCATTCATGCCAGTCTGTACTAACATCTTGAGATTTTCTCTATTCAAAAAAAAAAAAATAACAAAGGAGGAATATAGAAGTTGGGAGAATGAGAAGGAAGTCAGCCATAAACGTGATATTGTTAAAGGTCCAGAAAGATGTAATGATCCAAGCAGATTTTTTTGGCTAATAGATAATAACAAAAATGTTGGCAGTCCTCACAATGCACAAGCTGAAGGACCACACTGAGGTCCAGAATATTTTCAGCTTTCACTATGCCCATCTGTCAGCAACTTAGTCACTGAACAGAACGAGTAATTACCAAAGCCCTTTTCAGACGTAATCTGTCAACCACATCTCATCTTCCTGCCAAAAGGAATCAAAACTGAGGAATGTGAAAGCAGACTGGCCTTATGGGACCAAAGAAGGGTCCATTTGAGCAGATGAAAACAAAGGTAGGAGGATAAAGAGGTAATAAAACAGTTCCCAAAGCATGAAAGTGGTCAACCAGAACCTGCTTAGATTCCATGTTACTGTTGGCCAGGGAAGTCAATTCAACAAACACTTATTAAACATGGGTATATCATGTGCTAGGTGCTATGCTATCAGGGAGACAAAGAAAAAAAAGCAGCATTTGCAAGCACTTGCATTCTAGTGGGGGATGGAAGAGAAAGAATTCAACTATACATATTCAACTATAACTGAATATGAAATCATTTCAAGAGGAAGTGAGAACTGGGAGGGATCAGAAAAGATCTCTTATAGGAAGTAACCCCTTAGTTGTGCTTTAAAGACAAGGAATCTATGAGACTGATGGGAAAAGGTAATCCATTCCAGACACAAGAAATTACCATATTAGCACTTACCCACGTGCGCGCACGCTTGTGAGCGCGCACACACACACACACACACACACACTCACACACACACACACACACACACACTCACACACTTTCTTTGTAACCAAGAAATACTGTTTTAATATAAGGTATGTTTATCATGATTAAGTAAAGGGAAATGTTGCAAATAGCAAATCCTCTAATTTTAAAATAATGACACAAGGTCCAGAGTTGAAGGGGCTTGCCCAAGGATACACAACTGGCAGACTATACAAAATAAAAAAAAAAAAAATTCATACTATATGCTCAACATTGGGATTGGACACTGTTAGTACTACCAAAAAATGATGCATGGCACTAGGCTTTAGGGAGCTTACAATTTAACAAAGGCTATTCAAGGTAGGACACAAAGGACTGAATTGAATGGCAGAAAATCTAAATGAAAAAAAACCTCAGAGAATGGGGAAAAGAGTGTCTATTCTGGTCACCAAGGGAGGCTCCATTATAATGTTTGTCCTGGATGACCTCTAATCTTTTCTTTACTTCTAAGTCCTAGAGTGCTAACATGGGCTTGAAATGGTGAATACTTTTGGGATGGGTAAAGATGATATTACACTTAGTGTAACCAGCAAGAGCAAAACTATTGAGATGGAATTAAACATGGTATAATTTTGGAGGTCAGTGGAAAGTCTAACCGGACATCAAAACAAAATCTAGGATGGGAATGATTATGGTCAGGCAGAAATTTAGAGATAATTCAAAAGAGACAGGAAAGCATTTCAAGTTTTTGAACAAGAAGAAAAAAAAGATGGAAATGATAGTTTGTTTGACAGTAAAATGTTGGTTTAGAACAATCTTTCAAATCACTGCATGTGTCAGTGAAGAATCTTTATTATGTGCATACCAGGGCTCAAAGTAACTGCTTGCTAACTTCTGAGAATAGAAGTATTTGGAAAACCTCATTGTCAATAGGAAATCCTTCTGTTTGCACTTAGATAGGATGTCTTCCATGAAGTTGAAGAACTTTGTTAACATTTTTTTTCTCTAACACATCGCTTAACATGTGAAGCTCAGGCACATATTTGTCTCAGGAACCTATATAATTTTTGACATATTAAATGTAGGAAAGGCACCATGTTGAAGGATAATCTTCAAGATTTCATTGAGTTTAATCAAGTCCAATATTTTTCAATAATCAATAAATCCAGAAGGATTTTATATTTTCAAGAAGTTATGTAGTTATAAAGATGGGATCCAAAGCAAAAAATTGCCTATGCATAATTTCAGAGAAGTTTTATGGAGATGAAAAAGAAAGTATGTGGATAACTGAAGAAGAGAAAGAAAATATGTGTATAACTAATAATATCATTTCTTTTGTAAAAGTATTTTAATAGCCCATTCTAATTCACCTTTATATTCTATTTATAGCAATTCAATCAAAAATTTAAAGCAAGTGTTTAAAATAATTAATACATATTAGGCACGGTGTACAATAGGGCACAAATAATACAACACAGGTATCCTAGTCATTAATATTTCTTTTCTTCTAAAAAATTTATTTTAAACAAATACAAAACAGGAAAAGGAAAAAAAAAACTGTCATGTATACAGCAGAACATGAGAGGATTCAAAATATGAAGCAATAAATATCTATTTCAAGAAAGCCTTTATAACAAATACCACATATTATGTTCAGAGCTGTCCATCTTTTCTTTGTTTCCTTGTAGGTTTTCTTTTGTTCTCCACTGTGAACTCTTTTACTTTATTCTTGTTTTTCCCTTTCCTTTTCCCCTTTCATCCTCAACCTCATCCCTAAAGAAGGCTATAATTAAATGTAGATACATATACACACAGGCACACACACACATACATATATACATACACACATATACACACAACCTTATATATACATAAATACAAACAAACATATGTCTATATTTATAATCTATATATAGCTATATATATTATAATCATATGTATGTGTGTATATATATATATATATATATATACACACATATACATTCATATGTATCTATATAAGACCATACTATATTGGTTTATCTTCTATTTCTCTGAAGGTAGGTAACATCTTCCTTCATAAGTCCAAGTTTTTCCATATTCTTTTAACTGTATCAGCTCATCATTTCCTACACCTCAGAAATACTCCAATGTTATACTGTCCAATTATTTTAAATAGTCTAAAATAATACTGATTAATATGGCTGACATCTAGCAAAGCTTCCTTATTTTTCTCTTTTGATTTAAATGTATTTTAGCCTAATTGTTGACTATTATCACACCTTCTTATCTAAAACCAAATACTTTTCACCTATAGACAAGTTCTAGGACTTCCTCATTAGGTCCTGATTTTAATCTTTCCAACCTCATTACATAGCTTTTCCTTTTTTTTTTCTTCAAATATGCTATCTCTTAGTCAAAATATTTATTGGTTCCTTTTCTCATACCATCCTCATCTTCCTCTGTACCTTTAAATGTAAGCTGAGGGATCAAGAATTAGAAGAGAACTAAAAAGTCATCTAACTAAAGCTCATTTCACAGATATCCAAACTTCAAAGAATGTTGTTCATCAGCAGTATCAATGAAAAGTTATCCATCCATGAGTTATTAACTTATCCAAAGTTTCACTGGTAGAAAGTAGAAAAAAGTCAGAATTCAGATGACATTATTTTTTGTGCCTCAAATAATGACACATTTTCATCCACTGAAATAATACTTTAATACTTGTATGACTTTGAATAAGTCACATATCTTCCTTGGCCCTCAGTTTAATTACCTGAAAAATGAGGAAGCTATGACTCCTGCTGCTTCAGAGTAGAGCACAGAGCTTGGAATTAAGAACACTCATCTTAATTGAGTTCAAATCCAGCCTCAGACACTCATCAGCTATGTGATCCTGGACAACACTTAACCTTGTTTGCCTCAATTTCTCATCTGTAAAATGAGTTGGAGAAGGAAATGACAAACCCCTTATCCTATATCTTGGAACCTCTTGAGGTTCCAAGAAAACCTCAAATGGGGTCACAAAAACTGGACATGATTGCAGCAACTAAATAACAACAAAAATCTGATCTTTCTAGCTAGATATATTAACTTCATTTCATCAGCATAACCCTATCTGACTCTTTTTCACTCATCAAACCACTGATACCACTCTGTTTGGACTTCTATACTTTTCTCCAAAAAAAAAATTACAACTTGAATTAGTTATTTCTGCATTTATCTTATACTACTATCATGTCCCAATTAAAAAGCAAATTCTCCGAGGGCCTTTAACACTGCACAGTAGATATTTCAATAAATGTTTGATGAACTAAACTTATTGTTGAACTTAGCTGCTGATCAGGAGAAAACTTCAACTTTTGCCTTGTGTTTCTGTTTAAATGTGAGCAGGTCTAGCTCTCTCTCCCTCTCTTTTAATTTCTCCTACTGAGGGTCATATCTAATGTGCTGAACTCTTCTGTCTTGATGCTAGAAAAATAGGAACCTACAAAACAAACTACACAAATTCCTTTCCACTGGAACTGCTGGCTACCATAATTGTTTTTCTTTCATTCTTTCCTTCCTTCCTTTTTCTTTCCCTTTCCTTTCTTCCTCTTTCCTTCTTTCTTTTTTCTTCCTTTCTTCCTCCATTTCCTTATTCTTTCTTTCTTTTTCTCCTTTCTTTCTTTCTCTTTCTTATTTCTTTTCTTTCTTTCCTTCCTTCCCTACTTTTTTCTTTTTTCTTCCTTCATTCCTTCCTACCTTTCTTTCCTCAGAGTATAAACAAAATGTTTTGCCAGATTAGAGAAAATTTTAAAATATATGAATTTCTAAAAGTGTTTGGCTTACAGATTGTGCCTAAAAAACACAATGAGATGGGGGGGGGGGGACACTTTCAATTTTTAAAAATACGAATACTAAGAACTATGCTTTACAGCTTCCTTCAAATATACTCTTTTATTGTATATTAAATACCAATCATATTCAAACTAGTGTAGCAATGATATTTTTAAAAAAGAACAGGCAGTGTTCTCGCCCTCCTTCAGCTCCCAATTTAGTGTAGATGAATGAAGAAATAACAATAATGTAAGAAAGATTTTGAAAATTTATGAGAAGAAGTACTAAGAGGTCTAAGGTGAGAGATAATTTTTAGCAAGGGGGTAGAAAAATAAAGGAGGATCAGAGGGGTGTGGTATTTGAGCTAGTGGGAGGATGGCTAACAATTGCAGAGGCAGGGCTAGATAGGTGCAAAATTTTGAAAAATAATCGTATGGTACTGTCAAACGTTGCAATACTAGCTATAACTTAAAGGCAGAATGAACAGCATCTGTAATTATGCTTCATTACTACTCTGGTATTTATTGGCTATGGATCACACATCTTTTAAAAAAAAACACTCATAGTAAAGAATATTTTCAAAAAGATCTCTCATTCCCACTGAAGCTGCAGGATAATATTTCAACTATTAAAAGGTTAGCAAAATTTTCACCAAAGCATATCTCTGCAGGTGTCACCCTTTCCAGAGCATTTAGGTGCAAAGGGCAGCGATACAGTTATAATGAGAGAAAGATGAAGAGAAGCAAAGAACAGAAATCAGCGTGAGGCTTAAGTATGCCTTTGATGAATGGTAATACCCAGCATTAATGAGATCGGGTAGTCTTACATTTTGTAGAAGCAATAGTTGGTCTGGCCACAAGGTTCTTCTTTCTAAAATTCAACTGTAAAAACTTCAGGATAAAGACCAAGATGCTCACTGGGTCAAACAACTCATTCTCTACAGAAATTGAGATAACAGACAATGCCAAATGAATAAATGGATGGATGGATGAAGAAAAAAAGCATCTGATTAAATGTGTGTTCTGTTCTAGGCATTTAAGTATTGGGATACAAATGTTAGAAAACAATACAGTTCCTCTTCTCAAGGAGCTTACATTCTAATAAGGGAAGATAACAAAAAAGGAGGAGCTAGGAAGTGAGGTTAGGAAAACATCATCCAAGTGGGAGGAAGTTGGGGAAAACGGCCAGAATAAAAGCAGCATGATTTGAAAATAGAAGAAAAGTGATGTTCCAGCGAATATAGGGCAAAAATTTCACCCATAAGAGAGCTCAGAGTTACACAAGAATTCATATTCTTTTATATTCCTTTAGAAGAAAACACAGTAACTCTATAACTATTATCATAATTATTCACTCAGCAAATTATTATTAAGGATTTACTAGGCAAAAGGCACAGTGACAAATATCATGTTTGATGCCAAAATGATGATGAGATATGGTCCTGCTCTTAAGAAGCTCATGAATTATTTGTTAAAGGTTGTCTAAATAAACATTTTAAAATTAAACTTATGAGCTCATCAATGTACAGAGTTTAGATGAGGAAACAATCTCTACTAATGCAGAAGCACACTTCAGAGTATTGGAAAGCTTCCTGAGTCAATGATAGAATAATTTTCCAAGGGTTACACAGGCAACATGCCTCTGTTAGAGGCAGGATTTCAATCCAGGTCTTCTTGATTCTGAGATCTCATACATTTTTTTCTTATCAATGATGGTTCTTTCCATTGCTTTATATATATTTTAAATTTTAAAAAATACAGCAGCTGTCCTGTGTTGGATACAGGTTTATTATGACTTCATTTCTGAAAGTTGTCCCCCCATTTCCTGCAATAATAGTCTCTTGTTCAAAACACAGGATAAAATATTTTTGGATAAATTTAAGTGCGGAAAATCCAGCACCTAGGATGTTTTGGTTGCTTCTGAGAATACCACCTTCTTTTCAGAAGACCATATTCCCAGAAGATCAAGACCATATTCCCAAGTCCCACAATTAAACTTTCATTTTAGTTACATCATAAATTCAACCTCTCTGAATGTGAAGAAAGGTAAGCTCTAACTAAATAAAAATATCTGTGATATCTTTACAGGAGTTGTAAACAGTATATTAATTGTGCAACATAGCTCCTTCTTTTGTTACTTACAAAGAACCAGAGTAATTTCTTCAAAACTATACACAATACCCCTATTTATTAATGCCAGATGCTGCTTAATAATCATATACAATCTCTCACTCTATCAATAGGAGCAATATTTTATTAGAAGTCTTATTTAATAAGTAATGTGATTTAAAAATACTTTGGTAATACAAAATGTTTTATAAATACTAAATAATAATTAAAATAATTAGAGTACAACGTAACCAAAGAATTTACAAGGTAGGTATTTAGAACTGAAGGTTTTCTCTTTATTTTAAAGTGTAGATCCCTCTGAATCTAACACAGAATTTTGTGAGGTACTGTAGAACTTCAAGGTCTGAAAAATTTGGATTATTCTTTTGCCCATATCTTTGCTGTCATATTATACCATGAAATGCTAGTAATATTCATCAAGGATAAGTACTTAATCTTGGACAAGGTATAATTTGAGCCTCAGTTTCCTCATCTAGAAGACAGTAAAGCTATTTAATCAATTAACAATCAAAGCACTTAATTTGTGAGGGAGAAAAAAGAAAACAATCTCTGCACTATGGGATTTTAATGGGAAACAACATATACACTCCTCCCCCTCCCAACCCCATACACACACACCCATGAGCAAAGCAAATACAAAGTAACCTTGGAGGGGAAGACATTAACATCTTAAAGGATCAGACAAGATCTAATGCAGAAATGGAACATGAGCTGAGTCCTAAAGGAAACCAGGAATTCTAAGAGTGTGATGGGACCAGGTTTGGCACCTAAATGTCAAACAGAGGCATTGTATTTGATTCTAGAGATAACAGGGATTCACTAGAATTGAGGATGTAGGAATATCACACGACTGAAACTTTTTCTTCTTTGTAATTTTTCATACACATTGCTTTATGAATTATGTTTTATTTAATTAGACCTTACCTTTCTTCACCCTCAGAGAAGTTGGAATTATAATGTAACATAAAAACAAAAGTTTAATTGTGGGACTTGGGAATAAAGTCTTGATGTTTTTTTCTGAAAAGAAGATGATACTCTCAGAAACAACCAAAACATCCTGGATGCTGGATTTTCTCCATTTAAATTTGTCCAAAAATCCAATACTGTGTGTTTTGAATAGGAAACTTTCATTGGAAAAATGGACGAACAACTTTCAGAAATCAGAGCAAAAGGGAAAAACCATGAGAGAGATTAAAAAAACAAACAAAAAAAGTGAACAGATCATGTGCTGACTTACATTCAGTCTCCTTAGTTCTTTTTTCTTGATGCAGATGACATTTTCTATCCAAAATCTATTTGGGATTGCTTTGGATCACTGAACCACTGAAAAGAACCAAATCTTTCATAGTTGATCATCGCACATTCTCACTGTACAACGTGTTTCTGATTCTGCTTGTTTTGTTCAGCATCAGTTCATGCAAATCTTTCCAGGACTTTCAATAAGTCCTGTTCATCATTTGTTCATCATTTTTTATAGAACAACAATATTCTATTATCTTCATGAACCACAACTTGTTCAGTCATTCCCCAAATGACTGGCATCCACTCAGTTTCTAGCATCCTGCCACTACAAAAAGGGCTGCCACAAACATTCTTGCACATACAGGTCCCTTTCCCTCCTTTAAGATCTTAGGATATAAGTCCAGTAGAAACACTGCTGGATCAAAGGGTATGCACAATTTTATAACCCTTTGGGCATGATTCCAGATTGTTCTCCAGAATGGTTGAATCATTTCACAACTCCACCAACAGTGTATCAGTGTCCCAGTTTTCCCACCTCCCTTCTAACATTTACTATTATCTTTTCCTATCATCTTAACCAATCTGAGAAGTGTGAAATGGTACCTCAGAGTTGTTTTAATTTGCATTTTACTCATCAATAGTGATTAGAGCATTTTTTCATATAACTATAGATAGCTTTAATTTCTTCATCTGAAAATTGTCTGTTCATATCCTTTGACCATTTATCGATTGGGGAATGACGGGTATTCTTATAAATATGTAAAGAACTGTGTGAAATTTACTTTATCAGAAACAATGGCTGCAAAGATTTTTTCCCAGCTTTGTACTTCCCTTTTAATCTTGTTTTTGTTGGTTTTATTTGTGCAAAATATTTTTAATCTAATTTAATTTTAATCAAAGGTATCCTTTTTGCCTTTTCATAATATTCTCTAGTTCTTCTTTGGTCATAAATTCCTATTGAAATTTTGTTACAGGAAAATCACTTTGATGGTTGTATGGAGGATCACAGAGAGACTACAGACAGGAAAAAAAGAGACTATTGCAATATACCAATAGGTGATGAGAATCTAAAGTAGTGTGTTGGTTATGTAAGTAAAGGAAAGAGAATGTATGTAACAGACACTGAAGAGATGGAAACAAACAATTTGACAAAGAAAAGGATCTATGTGATAGCAAAAATAAGGCATTAAAGATGACCCTGAGGCTGCAAAGCCAGATGACCAGAAGGTAGTGGAGCCTTAACCTTAAAGAAGGAAATTTCTGAAACATGAGTTTAAGAGGCTTATGGAACTATTAGAAATGTCTACTTAGAAATAAATATTCAATAGACAGTTGAAGATACAGAACTGAAATTCAGGAGATTAAGACTACACATGTGTGAACACTAAAGAAAATGCTTTATAAAAATAAGAGAATTGAAACTTGTGGAGGTTTTCCTGGGGCAGCCTTAGTCTCAGTTGAAATAAATAATTACTCCAAAATGCAGCCAGCTGGTAAAAATGTAAACGTTTATTTCTCCTTCCAAATTAGCCCGGTTAGTTGAGGCCTCTCTCTCTGCCTGGCTCCAAGAGATCTTGCAGCTTTGTCCTTGGCTTCTGCCTCTGCTTTCTTCAGCCTCCAGCCAGCTCCGACTCGTGGCTTCTGAATCTCCAGTCTGTCCCAAGCTCCAAGAGCACCCTCTATTTATGTGATCTCCCAAAGGTTAATTCCGCCTTCTGGAGGGAGAGGGATTCTGGGTTATCTCCCAGAGTGCTCTCTGGTTCTAAGGGAGGTGTGAATTCAGACTAAGCCCTACATGTGTGAACTCCATTGAGTACTTAGATGCTTATGAGCTCTCTAAAGATGTGAACACAAGCATTGTTTCCATCAGTATTAGCAACTTATCAACTTGTAAGGATTCGCTCTAAGGTGTGAACCAATAAGCACTGTATCAATTCTATTGAGTTAATACCAGGATTCTGACATCACCCTTGAATTTTCACCTTGTTTCAAGTTGAGTTGACACTAGGATTCCAACAGAAACTAAAGGAGCTGATAAAGTTGACAACTGATAGATGGAAGGAAGAATTAAAAAAGAAGGCGCAGACCTGGGATATATTATTCACAGTTAGTGATATGGATTTGAATAAATACTCAACAAAGGAGACTGAGAAAAAGCAGCAGAAGTATACAAGAAGAAAGAAAAATCAAAAAAATTAAATACTGGGGACACAACATGAAGGATGAATTTTATGTAAAGACCATTAGGTTTGGCAATTAAAAAATCATTAGTGATTTAGAGAAAGCAGTTTAAGTAGAGGGATGATACATAAAGAGAGTTTAGAGAGGAGAGAAAGAAGGCAATGTATAATCAGCTTTTTCAAGGAATTTGTCTGAGAATGTGAAAAAAATGGAGAATCAAAACTCCAGTGGGGATAGTAGGTTCTAGTAGGGAATTTTAATATGCCCAAAATTTTATTGTTAAACAACAAGGCAGGAACTAAGAGCCAGAGAGAAATCGAAAGATCAGAGAGAGCAAGATAAAGAAAAAGGGAATGATAATGGGGGCAACCTACTGAAGAAGAGAAGAGAGGATGGGATCAAATGCCCCTTAGAGGAGTGAAGGGCTATCTATTCACCAGAGAATGATGTGAAAGGGAAAAAGGTTATACAACATTTTAGAGTTTCCAAAGTGTCCTACAGCTATTATCTTATTTAATCCTCACAATAATTCTATGAATCAGGTCCTGTTTTTATATTTATTTTTAGGCTAGGAAAGGAAGTATAAGAGTCTGGTGCAGAATTCGGACTTAGATCTTCCTAAATACAAAGTCCAGCATTCTATCCATTGTATCACTAAGCTGTCTCACATAAGAGGAATGACATCAAGGGGTGATGGTGTGAGGGGGGGGAAGGGGGGAAGGAGAAGAAAATAAGGGGAGAAGAAGCTTGTGGTAAATGGTCTCAATGTTTTCAGTAAAGTATGAGGCAAAGTTTTTAGCTAAAAGTGGGTGGAGATGACATCGGTAAAAGCCGGACAGAAAAGAAGATTTTGAACGATTGCTATGCTGAGTGGGACAAAGAATGAACTCAGGAGAATTTTGAAGACTGCCTTGCTATAGTGAAGGCCCAGGTGAGATTAGATAAATTTTTAGAGAACTCAGCCAAAATGAATGCACAAATTCTTCTAATTGATTTAAGCACACAAGCCGAAAACAGGAGGTAGATGAGAGTGATGTAGTATTGGAATTTGATAACGATGAGTTAAAATAATACAACAGAGAAAAGAAAATGAAGAGAAGAGGATAACATAAAATTCAATTTAATCACATAAGGGGTCAAAATTGTGATGGGATTAAAATATAGCCAAAACAAGAGTGATGACTTGGGAATATCTGAAACAGTGAAGAGACTGATTCTATACATGCTTTTATATAATTATATTTTTAATTTAGTTCTGTTTCTAAGATTAAGTTTTTCTTAATGCATGAATAAGAGGAAAAGAGTAGATTGGATTGCATTTAAAAAATTGCAATGATTTTAATCAATGTGGCATAAAATAGAGGGGTCAAACTTAAATAGAAATGGGGGACATTAAACTATACATAAATAACCCTGTATACCATAGATAGACCTAGAAAAAGACATTTTTATCTATGCTCTATTATATTTTCATTTTGTTAAAAATTCCCCAGTTACATTTTATTTTTGTTCAGGAGATACCAGAAAAAAATCTGGTTCATTTCTATTTTCCATTTAAAGCACCACATACATAATCTCTTCCTTCTTGGTAACTTGATACACATCATTTTGAAAGGTTAAATCTTGCTGATTTTGGATGTTCCTTAAATCCCCTGTGTACCCATATCATTAGGGAGCATTGGTTATGTTACTTTCCACAACATATCAGTCTTTGATGAAAGAAACATGTCTCCTTTAACTTCACTTACAGAATGATTTTTGTATAATTATGTCTGACATAAAAGATATCATGAAACAGAATTATGGCCAGAAAAGGAGGTGGATTAATCATTCCATACATGAAAAATGGAGATTTGGTCTACATAATCTAGAACTTTCTCCATAACCTAGAAGAATCCCTCTAGATTCATGATCCTATGATGAAGCAAGGGGAAGGAATAACCAACAAACAGTTCATGGGCTGAAAAGTTATGCACAAAATGTCAAGGGACCTAAAAAACAAAGGTTCTGAGTACATTCGATAGAGACACTCTTTAGAAGATTTATGGGAAGATATAGATCAAGATTTACATAGAAGAAGTAATACCAGGTCAGATCAAAGTATCAAAACACAGATATATACACATGATAATATAAGAATTCATTCAACTCATAATGAGAAATAACTATTCACTTGGTGTATTTCCTTCTATTAGTAGTTAGTGGGGTAATAAAGCTGCTTGGGAAATGATGGAGAATTTCTAATCATGCATGAGGAGTAACTGGTTTCTTATATGCTATTGATCCTTAAGTGTTATCTTAAAGTAATGGGTGTAGCTTCACAGCCCACTAAAACTCAAGCTTCCCCAAATATTCATTATTTCAGAATATTCTCCAATTTCAAAAAATGTAACATGGCATAGATAACATTTATTTGCCATATGTACCATTTGCCATAAAAGCCACTAAGAGTTGAATAGCTAAACTCATCACCTGCAAAAAGTTAGGATGTGAGTCATAAGGCTTTTTATATTTAACCCATCTCATATTAATATTGTATTATTCTTTGATTCCTGATCAGCAACCATATATAATTATATATATATATATATATAATTATATATATAATATAAATATTAGGATATTTATGAACCTCTAAAATATTTCCCAGAATTCCAACCATAAATCAATGATATATCTTCTCTATGGTGCATTGTGTTTGTTTTTTTTTTTAAGATTTTTTATTAATTTGGGAGAGAAAGAGAAGTATTTTTATTTTTCCTGTCTCAGTTTCCTTTATGTTATCAAATCTTGCTAATTAAGAATTAGAAAAGAAATAATTGATTAGACACATAGACACTATCAATTTCTCTTATTCTTTATAAGAGGATTAATTATCTGAGTGATTTAGTTATTTAGTATGCTTGCAGAATTGCTTTTTTTTATACTGAGTACCTTTGCCAGATTTTTTCTAAAATTATTGATTTTCAGTAGAAGCATTCTTTTCTCTATAAGCTATTCATGGTTATTCATACACTTCCACAGTAAAGAACTGTTTTTCATCTCTATAAATAGATACATAGGTAGATGAATAAATAGACATAAAAAAATAGATGTCTGTGTGTTTGCATACATGTACACACACATACTTTGTAATTCTAATCAAATTATCTGGGACTTTATTATGTATTGCCTTACATTATACTGTAAATCTCTCTGGTATCCAAGTTGACCTTCCTAAAAAGATTGTAAAATCAAGGGCAGATCTCATTTCTTAAACTAGCTTTGAATTCAATATCACACTGAGTCAAATGCACTGGACACACAGTAGGTTTAATGAATATAAACTAACTTGACATGATAAATATATTATTGAATACATTATTAAAATTGGTTTTTAATGAAAATATTAATTTATCATGTTGATATATTTATTATGTTGATATATTATATATCTTATCAACAAGACTCATCAACTGCTTTCTCCTCTGTAACCCACATCTGCCATGACGTTAACCACGGCTGACTTCTTTGTAACCTCCATGCTAATGGAGCATCAATATTTTTCATATGCTTCTTCCTACATGTTGGCCAAGGGATCTACTATGGATCCAGCATTTTCATTAATAACCAGTTCCAAATACAGACATTTTAGAAAAAAAATCTACTTCATTTCTATTTTCCATTTAAAGCAACATATAAACAATCTCTTCATTCTTGGTAACTGATACACATCATTTTGAAAGATTAAACCTTGCTGATTTTGGATGCTCCTTAAATCCTCTGTCTTCCCGCACCATTAGGGAGCACTGGTTATGTTACTTTCCACAACATGTTAATCTTTGATGAAAGAAACATGTCTCCTTTAACTTCACTTACAGAATGATTTTTCACAACAATTAATCAAAATGTATTTATTAAGTGACTACTATGTGTCAGGCAATGCACTAGATGCTAGAAATACAAAGAAAAAAAAAACTTGAAATTTCCTGCTTCGTAAACCATAGCTACTCTTAAGGAATTTACATTCTGATGGGGGTATCAGGGAAACAACACATCAATATGTAAGTAAATATATATCGATATGTAGATATTCACAGAACAAGTGTAAGGGAACTTAGGGAGGGAGGGCATCTGCAGTTTGATGAATCAATAAAGGTTTTGAATAGAAAGTGATATTTGAATTCATCCTTGAGGGAAGTATGGGATTCTAAGGAAGGAGGAAAGGAGACAGGGACTTAGGGAGGGAGGGAATGAGAGAAAGAGAAAAGAAGGAAAGGGGGAGTAGGGAGGAAAGGAGGGAGGGAGAGAGGGAGGGAAGGAAGTAAGAAGTAAGACTTATTTGGCTTAGTGCTTTACAAATAATACATCATTTGACCCTTACAATAATCCTGAGATACAGGTGCTATTATTATCCCCATTTTATAGATGAGGAAATACAGGCAGACAGGAGTGAAGTGACTTACCCAGAGATCCATGGCAATTAAGTATGTGAGGCTGGATTTGAACTCATGTCATGTTACCTCCAAACCCAGTATTCTACCCACTGTGCCTGCTAGCTGCCTCTTAGGCAAGAGATGAGCTAAAGCAAAGACACAGAGAAAGGATGCTATATGTGAGGAACAGCAACAAGGCCCAGTTGGCTGGACTGAAGACTTCAGAAAGGAGAAGTATAATGATATTGAAAGGTAGATGGGGCAAGCTTGTAAAGGACATAAAAGCCAGTCTATATCTGATCCTGGAGGAAAGAAGAAGCCACCACTGCAGTCTGCTGAGTAGGGGAGTCAGACCTGGGCTTAAAATCTTTACATCAGTGTAGAGGCTGAAACTCTTGAGTCGTTGTACTGAGGTCACTGAGTACTGAGTTGTACTGAGTACATTGTACTGAGGTACTGAGGTCGGTTCAATCACTTAGCGCTAATTACTGATTGGACAATACTCTATGGGCATATGCTTGGAAAATGGTCCTTCCCTATCCTGTGGTGGCTCAATGATTGGTGTATATAGAGGATTATAGGAGGGACTAGGGGGTGGAGTAAGACAAGCCAGAGTCACTTTTTGCAGTGGACCAGGAAGAAGGTGGTTGCGGAGATTCTGCTTCCATCCTGTTCACTTCTACCCCTAAAGACCAAGAATAAAGACTGAGGACTTTTGCTTATCCTGACTCCAGCTGATTCTGAGGTAACCAGGATGCTAACGCAGTCGTCACACATCAGCAGGTGTGTAAAGACTTGAGGCATGGGGATCATTTCAGAGACCAAAACAACAGACTAAGGAGAAGAGATGAAAGCCAGGATCAAGGGTGTGTCTATGTGGGTAATGAGTAGAGGTCAATGCAAAAGGTCTGGCCAAGATAGGAAGAACAAGACAACAACAGTTGGGATAGAAACCAGTTGTTTGTGAATAATGCTGAGCTGGCAACCCCAGGCTGACTAGCAGAATGGAATTTTCAACAATAATAAAAGAGAAATGGAATTGAAGGGAAGGCTAATAAGTTCTGTCTTGGTCTTGTTGGGTTTAAAAAGCCAAATGGACATTCAAGGTGAAACTTCCAATAGACAGCTGATGCTCTAGTTTTGAGGACTCTTTTCCGAGAGGAGAAAAAAATTCAATAGTTATGAATCAGAGAGCTCAAATAAGAAAAACAAGAAATGATAGCTGAAAATGAAGCAAGATTCTAGAACTATCAGAAATGAATAGATGAGCTATGTCTACTCACATAATACAATAAGCCTGCAGTGTGTATTTTGGTAGGTGCCAAAAGGAGTGATGATTAACCTTACATACTCTTTACAGTAAAACAGGTCAAGTACCTCTTACTTACCTTATATCAAAAAATAGGCAGACATTATTTTGCTCAAACAAATCAACAGTCTCTTTAAGTTTTGAATGTATCAACAGTTAGATAACATAACATTGTAATAATTTGTTATTATAAAACTTTCCTCACAATTATCCTGTTAGTTAGATTGTACACACATTATTGTTATCCCTATTTTACAGGGAAGAAACAAGATGGTCACACAATTTGGAAAGGTTATATGACTCTAAACCCAATATCTTCTCCATCATACCATGCCAGTTTCCCAGGCCTATGTGAAAACAAAGCTCACAGGAATTCTGGCCTTCAATGACGTGTGTTACACAAGGGGTTCAGACACCATATATATGTGTATATGTGTGTGTGTGTGTGTGTGTGAAATATATATGTCAAAATTGTGCCTCCCTCTGAACCTCTTGGTTTACTGTATTCATTTATTTTATTTTTGTTTCCTATTGCTAGGACTTATATATTGCCAAAACCCCAAAGTCATAGCAAAGGTTTGTAAGTTTATATTCCTATATCCTTTTGGACATTACTTCAACCTGACATATCCACCACACCAACTCTGAGCATGGGGTGACAGTCGTCTGTTGAGAAATCTAAAGTTCTTCTACCATCAGAATTCTAAATTACAATTATATAGAGGTTTTGCCCACTTCTTCCTCATATATTATGCTTAAAATGCATACATAGAGGCATTTATAGATATAGATATAGATATAGATATACAAATTTAAGTGTATTCACTAACAGTTTTTCCTCTTTACTTATCTAATACTGGATTAGTAACTAGTTAGAAAGTATGCAAAGTCACTCTTTGGTTTTAAACATAATTTTGTTTTCTTCCTTTCCCAATGGAAAATACCTATCTATTGGGTTGTGATTTCTGATAAGTGTAGTCTATATATTTTCCTGACTATTATGTCATCTATTTAATCTTATTTTTAAAAAAATCAATCTGAACTCTTATTAGTAAATCTGGTGGATGTATCTGCCCATTTTGTAATCCACTTCACTTGTTTTCTAGTTTTCATACATGATGTTTGAAAACAATCTGCTTATTTTCATCTGGCACACAATTTCTTCAGTGTGATTTGACTGATCTCTTTTTGCATTCTCTAACCACAACAGACTTAGCTATCTTAACCAAGATTTGTAGATTTTCCTACATTAGCCTTATTTGACTCACATTCATTATTTTTTCTCTTCTTTCAAAAGTTATCAAAACCATAGGGTCGACTGATTTGCTATATATCCTCGCCTAATGTGTTGGTTCTTTTTTTCTTCTTCTAATTTTGAACTCAGCTACTGATATATAATTAGCATCAATGAAGCTACTCATATACCAAAATCTTGACAGCATTTCTTTTCTTCTTAACATTTCTAAAAGAAAGAATGCTGATCAATTTTTCAATCAAGAAATTGTGGGCTTTTAGATTTCATGGTACATATTTCCCTAAAGGAAAGAGCATAACTATCCATGTGAAGTCAGTCTTAGAATCAAGAAAAAGAAGGCAGATCACTTTGTTTTGAAATCAGTCATGTCCACCCATCAATGCTAAAATTTTTCATCCATTTCTTAGTCAATTCCTTTAAGCTGACAGTTATCATCTACTAAGCTAAAACTTGCTACTTCACTTACTCTTAACTTTCATTCCAATTTTATAGTTAAAGGAGGAAAAAATCATCCCCCGGTAAAAACAAGACATCCTACATGATACTTTCTATCTCTTGGTTTATTTCTAGCTTTTGCTGACCAGTAACAGATTAAATAAATATACTTTACTTATACTACTTTAGTTGGATTTCTTCTGATATAGTGTTCCAAAGGGTGGTAAAAATGGCAAAGACTTAATCTATGTAATTTAAGGTTTTAAATATTATTGGTAGAGCACAGTTATGGCAAAGTTCTCATTTCTAGAACTTATGTGGTATAAAAGGAAAGAAATGGAGATAAATGGAAGTTCTAGCTTCTTTAATGACACTATCAACTCTCCCGTTTCCACATTAACTATCATAAAATTTACATAGAAAATGAGTGACTAACTGAAACTACCTCAAGTAATAATTCTAAAAAATACCAGATTTAAAAATCACTAAGCTGTGCTACAACAAAATCCCTAATTAAAACCTTCCCTTTTATATCATATAATAATATTATTATAGCATACAAGCATGCATACACTTTACTGTTTGTGTTTTCTTCAGTTTTTACTTGAGGATTAAAAAAATTAATAAGCTGACACATATAACATTTTTGTAATCTCCACTAAAAAGCTCTTGCTTAGGGGGCTGAGATCCAATCATAAATGTGGTGGCAACATTCACTCTTAAACCAGTAATCTCCCCATTATTCTTCTCCATTATATGTATTCATCCTTCAGCCCTTTCCAGGTATTTACTTTATCCTCGTGTTTCCAATTCATCTAAATTGTTTGGAATGATATAATTTTCAATTATTCAAATCTACATTTATTTTGACCTTTTGTCTTCTTTGTGTAATCAATAGTGCATGACTAACTGTGCCTTGCTTATACATTAATCATTCTTCTATTTTCAATATATTATCATATCTGTTGGCTAATTAATCACCAAAATTCAGTATTTCAAGGTTTTTCCTATCCTCCATTTTAAAATTTGGATTCAATATTGTATATATCAAATCAGGTGAGTTATTTTCTCATACATAGACCTGTAATGTTCTTTGCTTGATTTTCTGGAGGTCTTGGAGCAGCCTTCGTTTTAGTTCAGTATTTACCATGAGAGTAGCCAGGAGTTAAAGTCCAAATCCTTTATTATCTCTTTCAAAATCGTGTCTCTTCCTGGGGCCTGGTTAGCTTTCTTAAAGGCCTTCCGGAGTCTTGGTTTCAGTGGAGAAAATGAAGGAGAGCCTGCCACCAAGGTGGTGTGAGATGAGATGAATGAATCTGAGTCCAAGGGCTTGTGCTTTAGCCTCCAGTCCACTTGTCTCCCCTAGTTCTCAATCTGAGCCTCTCAGTCCCCCAGGAGAGCCACCAGGAGCCTGACTGAAGATAAATGAATCTCTCTCCTTGGTTCTGAGAGCTTGAGCTCCTGCCTGACTTTGCCCTCTGAAGGAATTTAGCTGAGGCTCCCAGCTTATATGCTCTACACTGAGTATAAACCAATCATTATATCACTAGAAAACCATTATTTGTTGTAAGATTAAATCAATCATACTGAACTTAGAGAACTATTTATCACCATGCTAAACCAGATAACCATTATCTCATCAATTCCACAAATTAGCACCTTGTAAGCATCCTTGTTTCAAGTTCAGAGTTCTAGCCCCTTAAACATCTATCATGCAACACAGTAAGTATCCTTTTGAAAATAGGATGCAAGAAAAGCTGATTGTTTACTTTTAATGTGCAATTGTGATTTTTTTTTTAAAAATCAGCCAAGTAGTCAATCTGATTCCACAATAAGTAATATGTCATATCTGTTGTACTAACTGCCAAATAATGATGAATGAATAATAAGATCAGATAAAGACATGTTAGCATTTGTACCTTCTCCCTAGAGTATTTTCTGTCCTTAGGACTATGTTAACAAGTCATTACAACTGAAAAAGATTTTCTATGGCATAGGATCAACCGATCATCTATTCAGAGAAGAAATGGACCTCAGAGGGTCCAGCCCAATGTCCTCATTTTCCATAAAGAGAAGCCATAACATGAAGAAATTAAGTATCTTGCTCACAAATAACAGGATTTTTTTCCATTCCTCACTCCTCTGACTACAAATGCCTGAGCACTCTTTTTGCTCTATTTATAAGGAGCAGCCAAAAGCTCTGTCCTTTTAGTTAGCAGGAATCTTTTCACAACTTTACAGATAGTAGCAAAACTCTTTCAGTAGTTCAATCCTTCAGTTCCTGTAAAAAATTTGAGCAGATGTGCCCCACTGCATTCTTCAGAAATTCTCTTGTAAAATCTCTATCAAAACTTCAAGGACCACCAGTTGGTCACTGTGAATTCTCCTTCTACTACCACAGAGTGCAATCCCCAAGTAACTTTATAGTCTTTTCTCAAGAACTAAGGCTAAACGCACCTGGAGAGGAGTATCTCCCAAAGTTAGCTCAGCTGGTCCTCCTACAACATATACCCTGGACTCTTTCCAGCCTACTGGAACCTGCCAGGGCTCTAAGGTTCTGCTGGCATCATCTCTTATGTCATCCAGTTTTTCTAAATCTGTCTCAATGAAATAAAAATTAATACAGTGACAGAAGACAATATAGGAGACACTTCTCACTCACTCCACATAATTGGGCTACAGCTGGTGAAGATTAAATTCAACTGTTAACAGGTGTTTAGAGGAAAAGGCTTTAAGATAAGCATACTTCTCTTTAGGGCTCTTAAAAAAACACAAATAAAACCTAAATGCTCCTTTATTTTATATTCCAGTAAACCCATCTGACCCAGGAAAGAGTAGAAAAGAGGAAATGAAGTGACATGTAAAAATGGAAGGAAGGGAAACTGGGGAATAAAGCCACAAACTCACAATTAATAACAGCTGCAGGGCCAATTAAACTCAACAGTTTACAGATGTTCATAGGAAACTTTTTTTTTAATTTTTTGCCCAAATTGATTCACTTTTAAGAGACACAACTCTTGGGACTTACTTGAGACTCTTTAAAAACTCTTTTTTAAATGCATTTCTACTTTCCTTCCTAATCTGAGGTCATTCCCAGCATTTGAAGTTTTTCTTCTTTGTGGGCTTTTAAAATTCCTTCATTTTTCAGTGCCAGACAACCCAACAATTTCAAATGAAACATAACATTTAACCTCCTGACTGTTGGTCACAAATATCCCATATTAGTCTAAAATGGCCATTTAAAAAAGTCATTGGTCACAAATATCCCATATTAGTCTAAAATGGCCATTTAAAAAAGTCATGTCACTAAAATGCCCAAAATGATTTTTTTCCTGGCCCTACTTGTCATCATATCCCAAAAGACCAATGCATCCCTAATGAACATTTCTATTATTAAAATTAATTAGGAAAAGTATTTGGTTTGGCCGCTGGGGGCTAGCAAGCAAAAAAAAAATGTGATGACTCAGGGAATAGAAATTAAAAGCTTCTATTAAGAGGCATGAAGATTACTAATGGCATATTAAGAACCCCACCTCTTTTTTTTTTTAGAATTCCTAAGCAGCAGAGTTCCTTGTGCAAACCGGAACACCCATAATGCATTAGTTGTATCAGAGAAAGAAATCTGATGACTCAATGCTTTCAATTTGTCTTTTTATTTGTTACCTAATAAAGAACATCTCAGCATTGTTGCTCTGAGCCTAATTGCAATTTTCTGCTTCTTTGTATGTTTGTGAAAACTGCTATGAGTAAATAAAGGTAATGTTTTTCCTAAATAAGAAAGAAAGAATTGCATTTGTTAATGCTATATATTAACTGCTGGGGCAGTATAATAGAATAAAAGGTCTGAAGCTGTGAGCTGTGGGGGAACCTGTAGAACTACATTCATAAAAACGAAGAAGCAGTATTTATCTGAGGTCAGCACAGAGCTTTAATTACAATGTTAGAATAGCTGAAGAAGAGAATCAATACAAGATAATAACAAAAAAAGAAATATTTTATTGCTAATCACAGCTGCATTTATATGGTTCTTAAGGTTTGTAAAGCACTTCACAAAGATTATTTCACTAGATTTTTAAAATGATCCTGTGAAGTAAGTTCTATTAACACCCCAAATTTACAGGTAAGGAAACTGAATCCTACAGGGTTTCAAAACTGGCAAGTTTAGAAAACTTAGTGATAGTCCAGACCACCAGCCGTACTTCCAATCTGTAGCCATTACTAATGGAAATAGGCCTCTTGAAGAATGAACCTACTATGAATACCAATTGATAAACTGACATTGATCAACAGGTGAGTGAGCCAATAATGCCAGAAATAATAGTACCTCAAAGCACTGGTCTTGGTATGAGGCCAGCTCCCACAGTCATTAACCTGAAGAACAAACATTATAATCAATTATCCCCAACAACTAGAGAATGAATGACACCTAAAAAGCAAGGAAGCCAACTTAGATGACACAGCAAAGAGTCCTGAGAAAGAAGACACATGAGACAAGTCAAACCACTCCCATCATCTTGACTACCTTATGTCCTCAGACTCCAGTTAATCCAACAGGATCAGTAATAATAGTGATCCTCCTCCAAAGACTATGGAATTCTCAGTCCATTTTGGATCCTGCAACTATCATCCAGGGACTGATCCTCTTAAAGGGTATAACCTAGCTTCTGCAGGAGTTATCACCTCTGTCACCTCAGGCAATGCAGTTAGTGAACACCAAGGGAAGAAAACTTTTGCCACCAAAGTCAAGGCCATGACTATAACATCAAAGAGAATTCTCTACCAGCCACTTTGCAGCTCTAACCTAAGGAACAATAAGGCCTGTTCTCAATTCTAACAGGGATTTCCTCCCAAATAGCAAAAAAACTGGATTGTTTCCTGGCCAATTGTAGACTGGTTCATGAAAGGGAGGGTTACTGAAACTAAAGATTAAAAAAAAATGGTCTCAATAAGGGAGTATGACTTTACAAAGAATAGGTCATGACAGACCAATTATCTGTCAAAATCTCTCTTAATATTCTTGTGGATAAAACAGAGCAACATGGATTATATGATTGTACAGTTAAGTGGACTTAGCTCTGGTTAAATAGCAAGAACTAAAGAGTAGACAATATTATTATTTCCATGTCAACTTGAAAGATAGCACCAGGGATCTGTGCTTTGACTCTGTTTTTAGCTTTTTTTAAATCCATGACTTGGTGAAAAGCAGGAATGCCAAGCTTGTCAAATTTGCAGATAACTCAAAGTTGTGAGGGAAGTGGCTAGATCTCTGATCATAGAGTCCAGATCCAAAAGATGTTGAAGAGCTACAACACTGAGCAAAATCTAATAAGAAGAAATTAATTTTGATAAATATAAATAAAATATAAAATAAAAAATATATATAAATATAAAAATCTTAAGTTTGAATAAAAAAAATTAATGTTTCAAATACAAAAGAGAAATGGATTTTTTTCTTCCTAAGGTAAGGCACTGAATTTGTTGAGTCAAATTTAGGCCTGAGGTAAGGATTGAAGAAATGCCAAAAGCACCGAGTTTGATGTTACAGGAAACAGGTTTGAACCTTGGTTCTGCTGAAGATCTTCAAGCTAAAGTTGCATTTTTGTTCACAACATTAGTTGGCCTTGAAGTTTCTGAGACTTGGTCCTTTATTGCAATATTGTGTCTTATCTACTCAAAATTGTCCTTGGGAATTAAGAAAACATTCATCTTGAAAGAATATTAATGATTCAATACAAGGACAGGATGACAACTACTCTGTACACATGGGCAACATGTAGAAAACAAAATATGTGATAACTACTTCTCAGTGGTAATTTACATCAAAACATGTTCTGGAACAAGTCATGATTCTATTACTCTGAATTACATTCTCTGTTTGCACTTGCCTAGGATATATATTTGTTGCTAATTTCAATGTCTAAAAGCTCCTTTAGTGGAAAAACAAAATGAAGGAACTCAAAATGCCAACTAACACTTCCTTCCAGGAAGCATTTCATAGGGGGTGCTTTAACAGGCATCTTTGTGCTTTGATCAAGAAGTGAAAAGCAGTTGAATTAACAAACATATGGCAGGGGTCAGAAACAGTACGTGATGGGAAAATGCTTTGGATACCAATTCCCCTTGCCTGCATTATTTTAAGGACAATAAAGAATGGTTTGTTGGATTTGGGCAGTTGGTAACAGAGAGATTTCTTTAATATTCAATGTTCAGGGCCCTATAAAAAAAATCACTGCATGTTTTATTCACTGCACACCTGCATCTCAGCACACTGACGGTCCCTGAGTAATGGCATGATTCCAATAACTATATTCATTCAAAATAAAATCACATTTTAAAAAGCCCACAAAAAAAAAAAAAAAAGACGGCTCTGATTTAAAAATAAAACTACTACAATTCTGAGACTGAAATACTTCTAAGTCAGGAACAGAATGCATTTGACACTCATGGTTCAATGCCTCAAAAACCAGCCAAACCTGAAACTGTGTTCTTTTAGCAGGGATGCTTCTTCCTTTGAGAATGGCCAGGTTAAAGATCATAATGACTGCAATGTGTAAGTCTGTGAGAATCAGCAAAAGCCTCTTCAGAAAACATGAGAGGGCCAGTGAAGCATTGAAGAAAATGATGGTAATTAAGATACTTGCTCCTTTCAAGAAGAATGCAGCAGGTGACATGGTGCTGAGAAGCCCAAGAGAATACCAGCTGGTACCTGGTGCCCATCTCCAAGCTCTTCTAAAAATCCATGGGATCTCTGTTCTCCCCCAGTGACTAAAAGCTAGATGTCTCCAGTTTAACCCTTTCTCTGCCCCGGCAAAGGCAAAGAATGGTAATCTGATTTATACTCTAAAAGCCCCAAAGAAGCCTCAGTTAATGGCCTTGGCTACTATTTGAAAAGGAGAAGTCAGTCAATTCACAAACATTTCTTAATCACCATCAGGCAGGGGCTAAAGGACTTTATAAAAGTCACTTCATTTGATCCTTACAACAATGCTGAGAGGAAGGGGCTATTTTTATCACCATTTTACTGTTGAGGAAGGTAATACAGATGGTCATAGAGCCAGTAGTGAATCTTCCTAGCTTCAGGTCCAGCACTCTGTAACTACCTCCAGAGACTCAAAGACAAAAACAAGTTCCCTGAACTGAAGGAGCTCCCATGGTCATCGGGACATACACAGGACATAACCAAAGCAGAGGGAAGGTAATCTCTGAGAGAAAGTATGATAGTGGAGCCTGGGAGGACTGAAAAGGCTTTGAGATGACGTAAAGGGGGCCAGGGAAACCAGCAGGCAGAGGCAGAAAAAGTCATGTTCTAAGAGAGGAAGAAGAAGGCTCATGTAGCTAGATCTTCAAGGGCATGAAGGCAAGCAGGGGCCAGACAGAATGAAAAATAAAAAGCAAAAAGGCTGGGAAGGGTTCTAAATGTGTTGCACCAAGGGTACAAGAAAACCCTGGAGTCAATCCCATGTTTTAGGAGAACCAGTCTGGCAGATGAGAAGGGAGACTGGGACGGGAGGGAGGAGGAGAGACAACACAAGAGAACCAGGACAATGCAACCTCTGAGAGTGAGATAATGAGAGTCTGTTCTGGCTCTGTCTCTGGGAGTGAAGAAAAGGGGACACAGAGAGAGGGAATCAAAGTGGAAGTCAGAAGGCATGGTAACAAAATGTAGCTTACTAAGATTGGAAGAGGAATTAAGAATATGAGCCTGCAAGACTGGGAGGATTGAGGTGCCCTTAACAAATTGAAAAGAGGGGAGCTTAAGGGGAGCTTCAAAAGCAGGAAGGAAGATAATGAGTTTTATTTTGGAAATGCTGAGTTTGAGATGTATGCAGGACATCCAATTTAAGATATTCAAAGGCAGTTGATGATGTGAGAATAGTGCTCAGGAAGGAGGTTAGGGCTGGATATATAATTCTGGATATAATGCTCAGATATAACTGTACCCATGGGAGCTGGAAAGGGACTGGACCTATGATTTCATTGTTATAGAGATCCTCCAGCTGAGGAAATACCCTATACCAAATGAAAGAACACAAATCCTGTTATTCTTGGCTTTGGGGGTCACTACCACTTGTATTTCTCAAAGGAAAGGGTTGGGGTAGTGGGATGGAATTAGAACAACAACAAGAACTTGGGAAGAATTACATGAGAAACAAAATTTTTCTTAATCATGGGAAGAAATATGAACATGAAGAAATGCTTTAGTTAGTTGCAAGAAATGACTGCCCCCATTAAACTGTCCATAGCCAAAAGATAGAAGTTTCTATAATTCTTCATATTTCTCACTACCTACAAAGTGAGGATTAAAATCATTTATGCATTGTATGAAAACAACTCTGTCATTTTCACAAAATGGTTCAAGAAATTATCCACAGTTCAGGTGTATTTCTGCTATGCATTCAATTTGAATAACCCATGTGTAGCTAACAAAGATTAAAATTCTAAGTAAATACAGATTTTAATAAATAAAATAAAATAATAAAATTGCCAAAGAAATAAATATCAACAGTTCTCAAAACAATCTCCAGGCATTGTATATGCTCTTTAAGAAGAACTACAAAATTTATTCATGCTGCTTCTAAGGTCAGAGGTCATAAAATAACAGATTTAGAACTAGAAGGGACCCTAGTGGATAAAGGGTTTAATCCCCTCATTTTTATAGATGATTTGTTTACAGTCATGGGTCATATAACTAATAAATACCAGAAACCCAGCTTTTAATTTAAATCCCGCTCTTTCTAACTCCAAGTGCAGAATATTATCAATTACACAATGAGACTAAACCTAAAACCTCAACACAAGATCTATCCATCAGTATTTAATACATACATAGTAAGTAAAAACTACTGTGGAGGTAACAAGGATGAGTGTTTACCATTTAGTTACAATTCTTAAACAGTCATGTCCAAAAGGTGGCAAAACAAATACAATGAGAGGTTCCTAAATATAATTAAAACCAATTAAGTTAGTTTTTAAATCAGACTATATTGAGACTTTTGAAAATGTCAAAGGTCAATTGTCCCTTAAATATGCACCCTGAAGGTTTTGTTTATCTTCTAAAAGACTGATCCACTACCTACCTTTAAATGACTACTTTTCCCTTTCCATGGTTTTATATAACTGGTCTGTAAATTAGAGGTTAAACCAAAACAGAGATGATTTTATGAGCCTTGGAAATTTATTTGATAAAATTTTAATAACAGAAAAGACATTCTATATACATTTATTCCCCTATTATTAATAGAAATTAAGACTGACACTTTTAACATTTCAATCATTATTTTGGATCCCTGTGTACTTTGGTTTTTCTCTATAGTCATCAATGGTATCTTATCCAAAGTTGATGAGTTTCTCTCAGTTTCCAGTTTCTGCCACACTCTTTGAGACTGTTTCTTCAATTTTTCACTTTCCTAAGCTTTCATAACTGCTTCTTCTTCTAGTTTTTCTTTTAACAACTATTTCTCTTAATTTGTTAGTTCTCTTTACTTCCCAATTTCAGGCATCGACCCTTTACCATATGTCCTTTTCCCCTCATCCCATTTTCATCGAGACATAGTATTTGATTGATTCATCAATCTCTTGGTGACATAGACCACTTCATAATACGAAACTTTCAGTTAAAAAATAACTGATTTCAGACGTGATTTCATCGCGTTTTTATTCTATTTGTTTTCCCTTAAAGTCTAACAGGGGACATTTGCTAAATGCTGAGATGCAGTCTCTAGACTGCTGAGTTTTTGTCTTAGGATAGGATGCAGGAATAGCTACAGGATTTTTTTCATTCTTTTGTTGTTGTTGATGGTGGGGAAAGAGGGGAGAAAAGGCAGAGTCCAGTCTTTAAGAAATGGGGTGGGGAAAAGTAGGGCAAGAACGCTCCTTTCAAAGTAAGAAGAATTAACTCTCGATACGTATGGAAATTCCATTTAGGATAAAAATCAGCGACAGGAAACAGCCAGAAGGGACTATTTGTACTGAAATATAAGCCATTAACTTCAGCCAAGCTAACAGCAAATGTCTGCAGTGGCAACTGCTGGCTGCAGATAATTAGTTTAGAACCTATTTTAACATGAATATTTTATCATCCAGCACAAACCTCGTTATGGAGAAGAATTAGAGAGCCAGGACGTCCGGAAGCACTGGAGAGGTGATCTGTCAGGTCCCAATAAAGAGCCTTCCAGGAGAAACCAAGTTTAGTGATTCAGCAAGACTGGATTTCATTAAAGTTACAACAATCCATTAGAAACATATCTGGTGACAAGTTAAAAAAGTACAGGTACCAGGCTGTATTGCAACAATTCAACCATGGGCGACAACCAACAGGAACAATGAAGTTGGTATAAAATCAACTCAAGTCAGTATTATTTTATGTGATGTGGAGCTCATTTCAGCCAAAAAAGTGCCATGAATGTCTGGCCAACTCTCAGTAGCAAAGCAGAATTAATATATAAATCAAGTGACAATTATTTTCAATATTGTGATGATTAAAAGGGAGACCTGCACTCTATGTCTGGGTAAAGGGAATTTTTATTTTTAGTATAGCTTAATTCCAAACTATTACCTTAACAATAATAGTGGAGAAGTCATGATATGTTAGACTACATGAATTCTCAAACACCCTAACAAATATAAGATTTCATGATGCTATGTTTCAATCAGTGAACAAGTATTTGTAAAATGCCTACTATATGTCAAGTACTATCCGTTGTGTTTGTAGACATAGCCAATGACACTTGTTTGTAAAACTGCTTACTTGTTTCAATGTAATGTATCTTAGAGTTGAAAATGTCTCTCATAAAAAAAAAATTTCCCCCATTGTTCAGCAACATCTAATGGACATTATACAGGATATGTTTAAAGTAGATTTTTATCTCTGAACAATTCTCTCTATTTCTACAAGAACCACTCCCTGTAAGAGAGTCAGTCAGTTTGATAGAGGAGATTGCCAAATACTCCTGGAATATACTCCTCAATCTCAGGCAGGATACTACCCAACTGGAAGACCTTACTTTTTTTATTAGGAATAGAAACAGAGTCTAAGTATATCCCAACCCTAAAAACATAAAATCTAGGCCCTTGCCCCCGCCCATTAAAGTTCTGGGTGACCCAGTTCATGAAGAAGAAAACCAACAAATTGATCTGGGTAGAGATGGGATTCTCTGTCCAGATTCCGGGAGGTAGATGAATCTCATGTTCAAACCACATTCTCAGCAAAAGGAGCTAAAAAATGTCTATCCCCTCATAAATTGTTCACCAGTCAGTGTTGATTTCTCCTATCATGAGTGTTTCCTTCTTTAGAAATATTTAAGTCATTCAGTATCTTCATTAGATATCTTTGGTCACCAAGAAAAACTACTAATCATCAATTTATTATCATCTAGTCTAATAAATAAATTGGTTATCAATTACCCAGGCATTCTATTTCTCAGACTTTTTATCTCAATACCAAGAGTTCAAAAGGTCATTATAACAGTACCAAAGCCAGGTTTTCTTCCCTAATAAAAATTGAAAAAGATCACAAAATTGTAAGATCACAAAGCCATTGTTCTTGACCCAGAAGGGACTTAAAATAAGGGCATAGAGTTTAATTTGACATTAAATGGGCAAATGAAAGCTGAGTTAAAAGGAGGTCATAGACGTATTAAAAGGGCACAAAATTAGGTCCTTTGGCTCTAAATCTAGGGTTCTTTGCCTTGTGGTATATGGAATGTAGCTGGTCAGGGTGATGATAAACCTCTTTTAAAAACTATATTTGGTAACCATTGTGTTAAAATGATATCAAGTTCTGGTCCTCCTGACCACCACCTCCTCTTCTAGTCAAAGGGGAAACTGGCAGTCACATACAAACTATCCTAAAAAAATCGAAGGAGCATAATTTATAATTTGTACCATATAGTAACTAAAATTCACATGCTGGCAAATCTGCCACATCACAGGAAACCATTTAGGCACTGCTTGGCAAAGCTCTGGTCATGTGATAAATAAATTCCAGCCAAAACCCAGACTTCCATAGCTCCAGATGAAGAGAACCTCAAAAAGCTGCTATAATTCTGGTATGATGACTTTGAAGTTTTACTAAAACTTTGAGATGTGAATATGTTAATGAATCAAAGTGAAACAGATAGGAATTGATATTTGTCCCCCAAAATCTATAAAAATAACTCCTCAGATTCCTACCCTCACTCCCAAGACCACCCTCTTCCAACTCTACTGGGTCTACACCACCCAGAGCTTCCAAATCTAATGGACACTCTCCACGCTCCCTCCTTCCCATAACTCCCCTCTATGTGATTTTCCTTTAACATCATGGCTATTCGCCTCAGTACTTTTTTCACTACTTTTCTCTGTGCCTTTTATGATTACCATCTCCATTTCCTGCTGTCAGTTGTGCTCTTTCTCAAAGAACCAGGCTTGCCTGCCCCTGTTTCATAATTTTATTATCCATTTACATGATGAGGAAAAGAGTATCATAATGGCTATTTCCTTATCATGAAGGGAAATGGAGGAAAGATGAGGAAAAGATGAGAAAGGATTTCTGCATATTCAATAACACAGAGGCTAGCACCTGAATAACCAGTTTTCTAATTCATGAGGATCACATACCCAAAAAATGTCATTTTGAAGTATACTGGAAAACAAAATGAGTATAGATATCAATACTAATGAAGCAGCTGCTCCAATATTCCCCCAATGGGGGAATTAAATGTGTACAGATTTTTTTTTTAAGTCTTATTTTTATTTATGGTTTCTGCTTTTACATCATATTGATTTCTGAAGATCTCTCATCTTCCTCCTCTTCTACCCAGTGAGCCATATCTTATAATAAAAATTAAAATTACACGGTGGTGAGGGGGAAAGAACTTCCAAAAAATCTTCAATCAATCAAAAAGCATTTTTTAAATATGTATCTACTATGTTCTAGAGATACAAGAACAAAGAATGAAACAATATTTACTTGCAAGGATTATATATTTTAATAGAGAAGACAAATAAATGCATATATTAAGTTTAAGCACTGTAACTGGAGTACAAATGAATACTAAACAGTTGCAATAGTTTGAGAAGAAGGATATTTCTGTTCTGGAGAATGAAGGAAAACTTCATGCAGAAAGAAACTGCATCTTAAAGGTAGAGAGGGACTCTGGGAGCAGAAGGGGGAGTGCATTCTCAGCATGTGGGATTACCACTGGAAAGAAACTTAAAAAGGAGTATCTAGTATGACAGACAAGGCCAATTTCACTGGATTGTAGAGAATAGGAGGAAGCATAATGTTCACTGATGTGATTGGTTTATGTCAAATAGTGTATACAATATTCACTTACATAGAGTTCCACTCCTCTTTAAAGAAAGGAAGTATATTTTCTCAATTCTTCTCTGGAGCCAAAGTTGGTAATCTTAATTACACAAATTTCAGTATTTTTTAAATAGACTTAAAATTTTTGTAATTAGGAATAGGTCAGAAAACCTTTCTAAACTTTTTAATTGCCCTTGTAATTTAAAAATGCGACATTTTTTGAGATCTTTTCACATATTTAGATCTCTAAACTTAGAAAAATTTTCTCAAAGGAAAATCATATCACAGAAGCATACAGAGAATGTTGAAAAATTGGACCATGATTATATGAGAAAAAATTTGATAAGTGAGATTTTCTAATAGGATCTTATTGTATTTTATAATGGAACTCACCTTCAATATTATATATACTGTGCCTAGAGGTGCCACCATCTAATAAGCATGACTTGATAAGAAAAAACCTAATTTATAGAAATTCAAACTTATAAACACGCAAGAAATTGTGAAGTAATTTTTGCACATAACTGATTTTACACTTTACAAAAATGAAAAAAAAATTCAATATATTGTTCTGTTAAATGGCAAACTCCTCTAAGGCATTTAAGTTACTATTTAATTGACAAATGGCTTTTCCAGAATATGACAATTAGAAAAATCAGAAAGAGATAGAATAATAGGAAACAATCCTGGACTTGATTCCAGTTCTAACACTGCCAAATGGCAGTTCCGTTAATCCTGGCAAAACCAAAAGGTCTCTATTTCCTCATCTGTACAACTAGGGGGGAAAAACTTGAACTTCAAATTTTTTGGAGCTTTTATGAGGCGGTATTTATTGCTGTTGTTTGTCATTCATTACTTTTCTAAGAGGACTATGACATCGAAGAAGTGATGCCATGACATGTGATTGAAACAGATTTGAGTAATTGTATAAATATGTAGTCATATATTGGATTTAGCATATATTATAACATGTTTACCTGCCATTAGGGGAGGGGGTGGAGGGAAAGAGGGGAAAATTTGGAACACAAGGTTTTAAAGGTCAATGTTGAAAAATTACCCATGCATATGTTTTGAAAATGAAAAGCTTTAATAAAAAAATAAAAAAAAACGAATCACATGTGAAGTTAGACAATACATTTCCATAAAAGATATGAAACAAAACATAAATCTTCCAACCTAATTTAAAAAATCAAGAAAAATAAAGTTAGAAAAAAAAAAAAAAGAAATGGATTTGAGTGAGAGAGGGTCATGCAAGGTCAACTGTCTGACTTTCCCCTCCAGAGCCCGTATATAGATCAGGACATAAGAAATAAGACAGAAGCTCTTAAAGCTGTGGAGTACTTCAGGAGTGAGACCATCAATCAGCATTATTCTTCATATAGCCTCATTTGCAGAACAGAAAGGAGAATGCCTCTACATTCAAGAGAGCAACCTTAAGAAGGTGACATGCTGAAAATTAGCAGAAATATTCAACTTGTCATCAAACCCAAAGCAAACTCTACAATGCTCCTTCAAATATCCTTTGAAATCTGGGTTAAGTGAATATTAAAGAGATAATCTTCAAGATTTAAAGATAATACAAATGGGCAATTCATAGCCAAGAGGTTATATGTTCAGGTATAACAAGGCCAGGGCTTTGCCTTCTTATTAGCAGAGGGGCTCATGGGCACTTTGTAGTTACTGTTATTATTATTTTCAATATCAATAATTATTATGTATAATATATCAATGATAATTATATTCATACATAACATGTTATATAATTTACAAACTAAGCATATTAAAATTGACAATAATAATAATTACAATAGTAATAGCTTATATTTTTATAACACTTTTAAGATTTGTAAAGGGCTTTATATATATATATATATATTATCTCATCCTCATAACAATCCTGTGAAGAAGGTACTATTATTATCCTTGTTTTACAAATAAGGAAAGTGAAAATGAGAAGTATAGGCCAAGATGTGTGAGGCAGGATTTCAACTCAGATACTTATTATGTGATTCTGGACAAATCAATTAACCCCTATTTGCTTCAGTTCCTGATCTGTAAAATGATCTGGAAAAGGAAATGGCAAACTACTCCAGAATCTTTGTCAAGGAAACCCCAAATGGGGTCATAGGGAGTTGTACACAATTATGATTTGCTTTATTAGACTAATGCTTACTTCTTACAAGATTTTTGGTTTTTCTTGTTTTCAAGGTTAAATATAAGAAAAAATGGTTTTGGAATCATAAAAGTGATAGAAGCAAGAAACTGGGATGAAGTACCTTACATATATTGGAATTAGGAAAATAGAGTAAGATTGACAGAAAGCAAGCTTTATTTAATCTAGAAAAGAAATATTTTTTTTTCATTTTTTTTTCATTTTTCATTTTTTTTTTTTTTTTTTTGGTTCTAGAAGAAACAAATCCTTGGCAAGATTTGTATTAGAAGAGCCAAAAATAGTTATGGAGCATATAAAAATACAAATAAATAAGAAAGGAAAGGACTTCCAGTTGTGGCTCCATTTGTCTGCCACAATTCCTGACATAATTGTTTCTCATTCAGGACTGATGGGCCAGAATTTCTTACCACAAAGCTCCTTAGGGAAACTGGATAGATGGGGCTAGCCACACATATCTGAATTTAAAAGGAAGGAATCATTTTTTGTTATAATAAGGAAACAAAAAATAAGAAAGTATCTATCCATTGGGAAATGGCTAAACAAATCATGATATGTGAATATAATACAATAATATTGTACCATAAAATGAGACAGAAGAGGGATTCAGAGAAAACTGGAAAGATTAATATGAACTGATGCTCCAGCATTCTTTAAGTGAATATAGAATTGTTATGAAGAGAAAACAAAGAAGAAAAAGTGTCTATGATTTAGAGTATACATTCATAATTCTCTAAAGACCTGTATTTTTCATTTATAAATTAACTAAAATTATTATGAGAATGGGGGGAAAAGGCATAAGAGTATTTAATTTCCACTTTTATTTTGAACTAACAAAATTAGGTTCAAAGTCTTGAAAAGAGCTACTAGAATCAGAATTATCTGATAATCAAATTACCAAGTGAAGTGAAAAATTCTTTAAAATGGTGTGTGTGTGTGTGTGTGTGTGAGTGAACCAAGGACATTCCTGGGGCATTCCACTACAATTCCTTCTAAGGTGGCACTGAAACATTAATGACTACTCGTTGGGTCCAATCATTCAACCAGTTCCAAATCCATCTAACTGTACCTATCATCTAGACCATATTTCTTCATCTTGCCCACAAAAATGGCATGAAACATGTTTACTAAAATCTAGGTAACCTACATCTAAGTCATTCCCTTCATCTATCAATCTAATAACCTTGTCAACAAAAGTGTAGCTAACTATTTTGGTGCCTAGAGCAAAACAGCAGGAAAAATGAACTTGGCCCTCAAATCAGCTTAGTAATTCATGATGTGAAAATAATGCAAATAATATTTAAAGCAATTTAGCTGAATATGAGGAGAGAAGCCAGGACATAGGGCTGAGAGGGGTGTGAGAAACCATAGAGAAAGAAAACACTGGAAGGCAAAAAGTCACTGCTGGGAAGACTCGAAAAGGTAGGATTAGGGAGGTGGATCAGGATGGAGCTATGTGCCAAGAAGAAGTTCACCTGGAGATTGATTGTGGGAATAAAGACTAAGTCATCTCCTAGTTTTCAATTCTAACAGATTAATATTATTAATTATATGTTAATCAAGCTTATTCTATTTAAATTGCTGCAATACAAAGGCAATCAAAATTTAAGTGTTTTACAATCTTCTAAAAATATTTTAAATTAAGTATCCTTTACATTTTAGTGTCCCATGGAAAACTCATTTCTTTGTGCACTAATTATGTCTATGCTAGGACTGAAATTAATATTACAGAACCTATTCTTTATAACAGAATGCTAGCTTTCTATAACCACCACCTACTTTTTAGATGTCAACTAGCTATCCCTTTGATAATTTGCCTTAATTTTGATTCTGAATGTTGAATGATTTAAGTAGTATGATCATAAGTCATACTTACATAACATTTTCAAATATAATAGTAGCTCACATTTAAAAAGCATATATAGGAGTTTAAATTGACTACTCAGTGTAATGTGAGACTGACACATGTACAGACCCCACACACAGACTGCTGGGCTAATGCAATGTGTCTGTATATGCACTAAACCTCCATTATATATACAACAACTTTACAAAATAAATTGGGAAAGTATTATTTAATCTGTTTTACAAATAAAACAATTGAGGCTCAGAAAGGATGAACTTGAAGTCAGGTCTTTTGATTCCAAATACGGTGTTCTTCCCACCTCAATGAAATGCTTCTCAATTCACTGATCAGGTATCTATAGCACCAAGGAACCTGCCAAAGCACAAACCTTAAAGCAATAATCTCATAATATCTTAGAATCTAGATAAACATAGAATAGGTATAGGTATAGGTATAGGTATAGCCTCACTAAAATGATCCTATTTAGGAAAAATTATTTTTGAAAAAAATCCACTAAAATACTTAAAATGTGATGCAAAACAATCAAAGATGACACATAAACTAATAACTCTTTTTCAAGTTTCAGGGACCATTTTTATGACGTGTGAAAATCATAGTTCAATAAAGCCATCTTTTTTCCTTTTTTTGAAGTCACATTTTCTTAATGACATAAAACTGCAAATGCCATACAGTGAGAATACAACCAGTTTTATTACTTTTTATATTCAATCAAAATGCCAAATGTCATTCACAATACCATTATTCCTGAACCATGAAAATGCATTTAAATTCATTATTATTATTGCCCTTAAAGATGCCTAAAACGAACTTACTCCATCTTCTCCAGAAAACTCAATAAAACAACAACAACAAAAAAATGAATTTCATTCTCTATTTAGCAATTCAGAAATGGATGCATCGCTCCCTACTGCTAATGAGGTATTAGAAACATGACTTCTATATTACTAATGCACTCATTAAATAAATTTGTTTTTTCCTTTGGTAATTACTGTAATAACAGTAACTCACACCAAAACAGTGTTTTAACACTGGCATCTTATTCTGATTTCCATATTTATTTTGCTTTACCTCTAGGGCAAATTCAAATGACTGAAAATCAGCTAGATTACAGGTGGTATAAAACCAGAAAGAAACACCATATGGAGATCTATATGCTTTGGCACTATATCAACATGTGACAAAATCCTGGAATCCTACTTCAGAACAACTGACTTACCGTCTGTATCAATTCCCTGGACTGGAAGCCTCAAACATTTCCATTTCAAACCTAGTTCTGACATATTCTAAGACTAACTACTGAGCAATAAACATAAAATGCACAGCAGTTACTTTCTTCTCTTTTCAAAAAGTGAACACGGCAATCTCCAGCACCCAAGTACAACAACAGATCTGTGCTATACTACAAGCCCAAGAAATTTTCATCTGAACAAAACTTAAGAAAATAAAGGGAATCATAAGACTACAGACTAGAGATTTTATAAAATATCTTAGGCATCACTGAATCAAACTTGTTTCTTTTCCAAAATCTGGGTTCAAAACTCAGTCCTCCAACTCTAATTCCTGGGCAATTCCCACTGCACTATGTTGGCAGCTAGGTGAAACAGTGGATAGAGGATTGGACCTGGAGTCAGGAAAAACCAAGTTCAAATCAAGCCTCAGACATTTTTGGTCTATGTAACCTCACTAAGTCACATAACCTCTATCCCTATTTCCTCAGCTGTAAAATGTAGATAAAAGCATCCAACTTGGGATCATTGCATTGCTTAGAAGAGCCAAGTCCATCAGAGTTGATCACATAATCTTGCTATTACTATGTACAATGTTCTCCTGGTTCTGCTCACTTCACTCAGCATCAGTTCATGTCCACTACAATATACTCCAAAAAGAGTGAGCAAATTTCTTTTGGGGAGTTTTAACTAGGTAAGATAAAAAGAGAATTGTGTTAATCCTTGTAAGAGCCATGTTTCAGGTGGAAATACAGGTTAATTCAAAAGAAAAGTAATTTGTTCTATGGTTCTATCATGTTTTTTTAATCTATGCTTTTAAATTTTTTTAAAATTTTGTTTAAAATGTTTTATAGAAAGAGATATGGGCCCTTTTCTGGAATGATTCTTAGAAGGGTTTATATTCATGGTCAGAAGTTAAATTTTTGAGTAAGCTCTACCACTATGCTAAGTTTATGCAAATATAAAGTTAAAAAGATAGAAAAAGAGGGAAACTGCTTTATTTGTCTTGATGACTGAACCAGGGAAATTTATCTTTCTGAAAACCGTTATCACAGGAATAGTTTTATTTCTTCAGCATATAGATACTTTGGCAAAAGGTATTTAAAGGCAATTCAGTCCTCTGGGGTGACACAGCAGCAAACTGTGGAAAGGGACAATAATCGAGACTGCCTTCATTAGCTAAAGTACCTAGAATTGGCAGCTGAAAGTTGCTTTGGCTACTAAGCTTTCCTGATTCTATATCACCTATAAAATCCAATCAATTTTCCCACAAAGAGATTTAGAAAGTCAGGAGCACAATACTGATCAATATATCAAATGCAAACTAAAATGAAGAAATGGAGAATATATTTGTCAGGACCCATAAAACAGAAAATGAAGTAAGGGCAGAGCATTTGTTGACACATAATCATAGGGACCTGATCTTGCCATTTTAAAAAATTATCAAGTTGTATATTGATTCATTCTCATGGTGGATAAATTCTATTAGAGTGAATTCTAATTCAAAGATCCCTACAAAAGGAGTCATCCTCTCTTACAAAGTAAAATCAGTGGTGATTCAAAGCACCTTTTCTAGTGTGATTATCTATTAATGCTATTCTGATCTGTAAGTAAATCAAGAGAATAGGAAAAGTGAACAGAATAGTCTGTAATCAAGCTATATTACAAGAAAAGCCATAGGAGGAATGCATGATAATGTAACCATTCAAGATATGCTGTCATAATTATCAACTGGAAACCCGAAAGTTAACAGAGCAACATTTCTCAGTATAGGCAGGGGTAGCATTTCTTATATTCTTGATCCTCAACCACATCTTTTATAACAAACCAAAGATTTTAAATTAAAATACACACCTCTTTTACACCTTATTTATTTTTGGATTTGATTCATAAGAAAGGCTTAAGCAAGGAAAAAAAAAGTGTGTCATTTATGTTGTTTATAGTTAATGGAAGTACTGACTAACTCTAGGTGTGCCATTTCCTTCCGTGGATTTCATTTTCTCATGGATAAAATTTAGAGTTTACCTGAATGGCCCAAGGTTTTCATTAGCTCTAAAGATATACATTCTCTGAAAATAGACAAATCAAAGTTAAGAAAAAGCAAGAAGAACAGGCCTGTGACCACCCAAAATACCAGTCCCTATTAAATTTAAGCACGCCAAAATTGTACAGAGGTTGCATGGAGAAAAAGGTGTCCCAAAACAGACAACTGTGGAAGTCTTTAAAGGTACTCTGTTTCTTGAAGCATAAACCTTTTTCTTTTCTGTCTCTGACCCTTAGCTTTAGTGGTGTTGTCCTTTCCTCTCCTGTCTCTGACTTGTAGGGTTCAAGACTGTGAACTAATAAACCTGACTCTGTCCATCTTACATCAGCTTGGCAACCAGATTCAAGTTTCTGACAATCCTTCCTGGATCTGTCATTGGCAAGCTTTGATCTTGGATAAATTAAATTGCAAGATGATTAGCAGAGGTATTCTCCTGTTCTGATAGACTAGGAACTGTGCGAATTCATCCCCACCTAGTAACTCAATCAAAACTCTTTTTGAATTGTTTCCTTACAACATGGTTTTTAGGTTTATTTTCCCTTACACCAAACTGAGCTCCAAATTTTATTAAACAAGTAGCATTCTATTAAAAGATGGGCTTGAGTTCCTGACACATGTTCTTTTTAGTGTATCACAATCAAGAACATTTCTCTTCCTTTTTTTTTTTTTGGCAAAACAATTGGGATTCAGTGACTTGCCCAGCTGGTGTCAACTATCTGAGGTCAAATTTGAACTCAGATCTTTCTGGCTCCAAGGGTAGTGCTCGATCTACTACTACATTACCTAGCCAGCCCTTAATCTTCTTAGTAGTCAGTTTAGACAACTGAATTAGGTAGGAAGGGGTACATTCTAAGTGCTCCACTGATAGCTGTCAAAAGAAACTGAGGAAGGCCTCTGGCACGTTGGGTGAACTCCATTTAGGTCACATAAGGAAAAGTGCAGATGAGAACCAAATAGAATGTATTGAGATAACTTGCAATTTGCATCATTTAAGAAAAGATCCAAATAATGAAATCAAAGGGTCATTTGGGTATTTAACATTTAATTACTATTATGATGTGGACTCTCTCATTCTCATCATTCCCCAAAGTCCTGACCTCATCTCCTTGTCTCTCCTCCTTTTCTGGAGTCCATGACAAAGAGGTAGCCTCTTGCTAAAGGGAAACCCTCACATTGATTCATTGTTGGTGGAGTTGTGAACGAATCCAACCATTTTGGAGAGTAGTTTGGAACTATGCTCAAAAAGTTATCAAACTGTGCATACCCTTTGATCCAGCAGTGTTACTACTGGGATTATATCCCAAAGAGATTATAAAGAAGGGAAAGGGACCTGTATGTGCACGAATGTTTGTGGCAGCCCTTTTTGTAGTGGCTAGAAACTGGAAACTGAATGGATGTCCATCAGTTGGAGAATGGCTGAATAAATTGTGGTATATGAAAATTATGGAATATTACTGTTCTGTAAGAAATGACCAACAGGATGATTTCAGAAAGGCCTGGAGAGACTTACACGAACTGATGCTGAGTGAAATGAGCAGGACCAGGAGATCATTATATACTTCAACAACAATACTAGATGATGACCAGTCCTGATGGATCAGGCCATCCTCAGCAACGAGATCAACCAAATCATTTCTAATGGAGCAGTAATGAACTCAACTAGCTATACCCAGAAAAAGAACTCTGGGAGATGACTAAAAACCATTACATTGAATTCCCAGTCCCTATATTTATGCACACCTGCATCTTTGATTTCCTTCACAAGCTAATTGTACAATAATTCAGAGTCTGATTCTTTTTGTACAGCAAAATAATGTTTTGGTCATGTATACTTATTGTGTATCTAAGTTATATTTTAATATATTTAACATCTACTGGTCATCCTGCCATTTAGGGGAGGGGGTGGGGGGGGTAAGAGGTGAAAAATTGGAACAAGAGGTTTGGCAATTGTTAATGCTGTAAAGTTACCCATGTATATATCCTGTAAATTAAAGGCTATTAAATAAAAAAAAAATAAAATAAAAAAAATAAAGGGAAACCCTCCACAAATGCACTATATCTCTTCCCATTTCATCTTCTTTAGTAAACTGTTTCTTCAATAATCTTTTTCTCTTTGAAATCTTCAAAATGCTTACCCATGGGCTCCTTCTCAAGCCTTAGAACATGCTCAAATCTCTCCACTTAAAAAAAAACCTATTCACAAGACCTTACTATCCCCTCAAGTTTTTGTCCTGTATCTCACCTCCATTTCTCAGGCAAACAAAGTTTTAAAAAGGCTGCCCATACTTGTTGCTTCCACCTGATCTCTCTTACTCATTATTCAATCGTTTTCAATCTGACCTCATCACTGAAGTGAAACTGCCTCTCTAACACTGACCACTTTTTCCTCCCATATACATTCTCTCCTGGTTCTTCATCAATCGATCTCACCACTTTCCTAGGTCACTTTTGTTGGCTCACCAGCCATATTATATTTTCCAACTGTGAGTGAAATCCTAAGTTCTGTCCTAGATTCTTTTCTATCCTTCACCTATACTCACTCTCCTGATAATTTCATCAGTTCCTTAGATGTAACTCTCATATTCTAGGCAGATGACTCCCAGATGTATCTATTTAGATCCAGTCTCTCCCTGAACCTCAGTCTTATATTACCAATTGTCTCATCTATCTATATTCAAACTGAATATCTCAACAACTTAAAATATAATACATCTAAAACAGAACCATCTTCCTTCAATAAACCATTCTAGTCCAAATTTTCTTATTTTTTATTGTTGAAAACACCATCAACCTTCCAGTCTTTCAAGTCTGTAACCTCTGAATAATCCCAGACTCCTCTTTTCTCCCTCATTTCACATGCCCAATTAGTTGTCATATTTTCCTGTTTCTATATTTAAGTTACGATTAGATTTCTCATGGCCAATCCCTTTTCTCCACCCACATAATTAGCAGCTTAATTTACCCTGTCATAACGTTTTGCTTATATTATTGCAACAATATCTTAACTTTTTAATTGGTCTCCCTGAGTCAACTTTCTCTTCATTCAAGGACCATTGTACACATAGCTATCAAAAGTTATGTGTAGATAATGGATGGCATGACTCCTGTGACTATTTAATTTCAATGGCTTTCTGCTACCTCTAGATAAGGGCATCTAAACTCCTCTACCTCTTAAAGGTCTATACATTATGGGTCCATGCTCTTTGCAGCCTCCCATTATTTTCCCTCTCACACACTCCAATCCAGCAATACTTCCTTCTGTTTCTCCCAAAAGGTTCTCTGCCTTCCCTCTAAATGTCTTTGCATTGGGTTATTCCACAGGAGTGGGATACAGCCTTTCTTCCCCTTTGCTTCATAGCATTTCCTTCCTCAAGCTCCACTTTCTAATTGAAGTCTTTACAGATTTCCAAACTTTCTAGAGTTTTCCTCCCCAAATTTCTTTGGATTTCACTAATTGGTATATGGTTACATTTATTCATTTTATATTAATGCTATGTATATTCTTAGAGGCAATTGTCTTTTCTCATTAGAATGTAAATCTTTGTTACTAGGAACTGTCTTTTTTTCTTTGTACTTAGAGGTGCAGTACCTGGCGCATTGCAGGAACTTAAAAATATTTTCTACCCTTTCTCCAAGAAGTTGGGCTGAGATGATCAACATGCCAAGAACAGCTGGGGTAAAGTGAAAATTATAAAATCTCACCTTTGGAAAAATCCCAAGAAGCTTATGGTCCCCAAATCTGGTGAATTTTAAAGACTGGTCTCTGCTTTTAAGGCAGCAAGAGAGCTGCATGGCATAATGGGAAGAAGCAGGATTTAGGGGTTTAGGTTAAAAATCTGGTTCTACAAAGAACTAGCACTTTATCATTTTTATTAAATCATTTTTCTTCTCTCAGATTTAGTTCCCTATCTTTAAAATAAGAGGAGTAAGATGACTGCTAAGATAACTGATTAAGTGCTTCTATGCATAAATGACATTGATCCTGATGTCTTTTATGTCATGAATTGACAAGCTCTCTTGACAAATGGCAAAATCAGAACACAGTACTTTAAAAATTTTAAAAATTGAACCTGACATTTTCATTTATGAGGCAATATGTAGAAAAATAATAAAATATATTTTCTTATGAAATCACTTTTTTTTCTCGCCAAGAGAATATTTGGTCAAATAATGTTAGTTGGAATAACTGAGGCAGAAAATGAAGCATCTTTGATCACAAGATTTTTTTGTTTTTAATTAGTCAAATTATTTTGAAGAGTAAAGGTATGATGGGGTGAATTGTGAAATGTTGTATTAAAGGAGGTGTGGCTGTGTTCAACAGTTTAGTTTTTAAGAAAATAATAAATAGATATGCTATAGTTCAAAAAAAATTTTTTTAAGCCAGTTTTGCTAACATGTACAAGCCATGTGGAAAATATTAATATTGAATGAATTTTTAAAATTGATTTTGGTACACATTTAAACCATATTCAATAGTTAAATGTAGATTTTTTCTTTATGATTTTAACATCTCTAAGTTATAAGTTTATAGAGAACAAGGACATCTTATATATCTTTGTTCTGTCTCTGTTTCTCTGTCTCTCTCTGTCTTCCCCCTCTTTCCCTCCCTTCCTTCTTCTTCCATATATATATACATAAATACATAACATACACATATAAATAAATGTATGCATTTATCCCCTCTTCTTTATATATGCCCTCTCCTATTAGAATATAAGCTCCTTGAGGAAAGAACTTTTTGCCTTTCTTTATATCCCTGGAGTCTAGCAGAATGATTGCTCTATTTATTCACAGAAATACATTATTGAAGTTGGTTAGGACTAGAGATGGAGATGAACTAGTCAAGTAGCAAATGTTAGCAATAACAGTCCAAGTGTTAGACTGGTATCCATGAAACATTTAAAAAGATCTCCATGGAATACTTATAGAAAGATATTGGCAAGAAATACAAGTGATGAAAAGACTCAAACACTATCTTCTACATGAAGCCATTTTTCGAATCTCCATAGATACTAGTACCTTCCTTCCAAATTACCTGATATTGCTGTCTCCAATAGAATAACAGATCCTGGAAGGGAGAGACTGCTTCCTTTGCTTTATAACCCTAGTTAGTACTAATGATAGCTAAGTGGCACAGTGGATAGAGCACAAGACCTAGAAACAGGAAGATTTATCATACTGAGTTCAAATTTGCCCTCAAATTCTTACTAGCTATGACCCTGGAAAATCTACTTACCCTATTTGCCCCAGTTTCTTCATCTGTAAAATAATTTGGACAAGGAAATGGTAAACTACTCCAGTATCTCTGCAAAGAAAACTCCAAAGGGAGTCACAGATAATTGAACATAACTAAAAAACAACTTAAAAGGTATACACACAATACAAATACTTGCACAGTATTTGGCACATAATGAGCACTTAATAAATGTCTATTGACTGAATGTAGGATGCTGTCATTGATGAGATAAAAATTTATTGAAGTAGTATTCATATAGATATGCTTCACTTAATGATAATCCTCTGATATCTGGAACATATCTGAGAATCAAAGCAAATGGGAAAAAAACAGAACTGTGGAATCCAAAAGAAGTTAATTCAAGTCTGTGAAACAGAGCACATATATTTTGTAAAAAGTAAAATTTCTCTTTAGGTACTTAATGAGAACTCCACTTGAAAGCTACTCACAAGTTGAATAAAGTTATTTGTCTAGTTTTTAATAAACAGACTGTAGAATCCTAGTCTATACAGATTAAAGTACATATTTTTGGGGAGTGGTTGGGCTTAGGAAGGTGGCTAATCGAAATGGAAGAAGTAATGGCTGACTTCAAAGAGAAGAAAGAAAGGAAAGAACAAAGAGAAAGAGGGAGGGAAGGAGGGAGGAAGAGAAGAAAAAAGAAGAAAGAAAAGGAGAAAGGGAGGGAGGAAGGGAGGAAGGAAGGAAGGAAAGAAGGAAGGAAGGAAGGAAGGAAGGAAGGAAGGAAGGAAGGAAGGAAGGAAGGAAGGAAGGAAGGAAGGAAGGAAGGAAGGAAGGAAGGAAAGAGGGAGGGAAAGAGGGAGGAAGAGAGAGAAGGAGGGAGGGAAAGAGAGAGGGAGGGAAGGAGGGAGCAAGGGAGGAAGGGAGAAATAGAGAAAACCAACTATATTATGTCATTCAAATAGAGAAACAGGCACCTTATATATTAATATACACACTTCTACATATACAACCTGCATTCATGGTTTCCTTGAGTACTATATTACAGCATAGCATAATTATCCACATGAATAATTTATAGGACACACCAAAAAAAGGTCAAACTTCTTCAGACAATTTTCAAGAGAGTGGAATGAGCAATATGTTTTTCCATGATTTCCATTTAAATAGTTAAATTTTTACAAACATTACTGCCTAAATTGGCCAGCCTCAAATATGCAGAACATTTCATTCTCCAAACAAATCCAGTAATTGAGACATACTCTCTAAAGCAAGAAGTCCTTGTGAGGAGATAAATTATGAGTTTGATAGAATAACTTTTATCTCAAATTTTAGTCTGCAAAGCAATAGCAATGCTTAAAGAGCCTTTTACACAGCTTGAAAATTTTCAAATAGAGAACAATCCTTCTTAGATCCCTTGACTTTTAAAAGGAACAAGGTAAAATGGAATGAGAAGGAATGGAACAAAAGGTGAAGAGACATGCTCCTAATCAGTCAACCTCTATCTCCATGTTCTTTTATTTGGGCCAAAAAGAAAGGCCCTGAATCTCACTGACCAGGAAAGGGACAGAAATGCTCACAATTCAAAGATAACAGGCTTTTCTCACAGCCCTCATCCCAGCACATCAACATCCCATTGCTTAATATGCAGAATACAAAAGGTTACTGCTTTAATTCCCATTATTTGGCTAAACCTCACATATTGCATAAAACAATCTAATGAACTTATTAGCATGATCCTGGTGATCAAGAATAGAATATGGGAAAAGAGAACAGTGCTGGTGCCCTGAAATTTGAGTTAAGATGAAAGAATGAAAAAATAGGGGACACTGTGAGGTGACCTAATTTAATTTGTTATAGGAGTGATAAAAATGGGTACTGAAGTCCTTGATCCAGACTGAAAAAGAAAAGACAATTTCAAAACAAAGATAATAGAATCACATGGAGAAGTCAGGTAAATCAGCTTCCCACTGGGGAAACAAATGGATTGAGGAAGTCACTAAGAAAAACCATTTTAACAGCATGAATTTTACCAGAAATCAATTTAACTTGGTGTTAAAATGATTAAGGGACCAGCGAGAACACAGACAAAACAATGAAGATATTAGCCCTGGGCATGCTGTGATTATACACATTTCAAAATGTATTTTAGGTTCTAAAAATGAAGCTGGGATTATGATACACTCTCAGGTGAACCCAAGTGCACAGAAAAATTCACCTTGAACAATTATTTTTTCAATCGACCCAGGTCTTTTTTTTTTTTTTTTTTAAAAGGTTCAGTCACATCCTTGGAGCTCAAGAATCCTGTATTGTGTTTGAAAAAGGTATGCTGGGATCTTTAAGCAAATCTCTTTTCCCAAAGCATCACTATCTGGTGCTAAGAGACAGTCCCAAAATATATGTAAATAATCACCATCAAAATGTAGCCTCTGGCCCTTGCTATTTAACTTCTACCAGAAAGGTATAATTCAAAATTTTCTAAGGAATGCTATTTCTGGGGTTAAATAAGATAAAACTAATTTCATCTATGGGTTAACTAAAGACTGAGGGTCCATTTATCATTTTTAAAATGCTACTCAGCAGATAAGATTAATTTCTGTCACTCACAGCCTGTCAAGAGGATTCAAATATGATTGCAAAGTCAATTTTTATGGCTTTATTTGAACAAATAATAAATGTTTCCATGGAGCCTTCAGTTCAAGGACCACAAAGAATTCGACTAGTATAGTGGATAAATGCAGATGGTACCTCTAACAGCAGGTTCATTTTATAGCCTTATACTAGCCTTTCCCCCCCAAAAAAAGAGCTAGAAGAAAAGCCACAAAAATTACAAAGGTTTAGGGGAAAAGAGAATTTGTAAATAATGTTTAATGGAATTGGAATTATTTAGCTTGGAGAAAGGAAGGCTTTGAGATAACTTAATAACAGTTATCAAATATATGGAAGCTTATATACATGGAGGATAGTAGCAGCTGTTCTTCAAAGAGAACCACCCAAGAGAAAATGGATTTAAATTTGACAGAAAGGATTCCAGGAAATATAAAAAGAACTTTCTGAGTGTATACATACCTATATATATGTCTGTCTATCCATCTTGCTGCTAGGCATTGACAAGGACATAGAATATCCTTTCCTGGAGATTTTTAAGAATAGAATAAATCTAGTGAGCTATGTGTTAGGGTCAGGAGCTATGTATAGCTTTGGCTAGGTGGCACCAGGAAGGTAAATTTGGAAACAAAAGATCCCTATCACTTCTATTATTCTGCAATTCTATATATATCCAAAGAATAATAATTTAAGTTGAAATGAGAGAAATCCTCTTCAGTGAGATTTTGAACCAAACTATCAGGAATCTTTCTTCATCTTCTTAAATTTTCAAACCTTTATATTACATCACACTTAGAATAAAAGCCTAAATTTGACTAAAAGTATTTTTTAGAAGCAGGTATGAAAAGTTCTTAGCTTGTTATGCTTTCACTAGGATAGATGTTCAGGAAGAAATTCATTTAACTATCCATTTTAATCCAAACATATTAAGATTTAGAATCTTCTACCACATTCAATAGCATATGCTCTCAAATTCAGTGCTGACATGTATTGACAGCCAAAAGCTTGGAAAGAAAAAGCCAAAAACTGTTTTGGTAAATGAATGGAAGAATAAATAATTTTCATTTCCTGAAATTTAACATTCAAGGAGTGGTACCATAGTTTTATGACTATTTCAACGTAGGTGCCCACTTCTAAAGACAGCATGTGCTCTTTCCATGATAGAGATAAATATGAAAGGTCCAAGGTTAATTAACTAAGGAGCTCCAAAAAGACGTACTCCTGCCAAAAAACAATCTCCTCCAAAGACCTTGAATTTAAATATTTTTCCTACCATATTAAAAACCTAAAAAAAAAAAAAAAAAAAAGGGAGGGGGGAGAGAGAGAGAGAGAGAGAGAAAGCAAGCAACCAGTGTGTTGTCAATAATATCTAAAGCTTCAGAGAGATCAAACAGAATCAGGATTGAGGGGGAGAGAAGTTAAAAGCTTTAAAAGCTAAGGAATTATTTGGTAACTTTAGAAAGAGTAGTTCAAGTCAACTAAAGGGTTTGAAGTCTGTTTCATTCTTTTTTTTGAAGTTTTCTATATATTTGTAAAATTTTTTATATTTTATTTTTCCCAATTAACAATTTTTTTACATTTGTTTTGAAAAACTTTTGAGCTCCAGATTCTCTCCTTTGCTCCCTTATCAGGTGCCTCCCCCCCCCCTCCCCACATCAAGAAGGCACATGGGAAGTTATGCAAAACATTTCTATAAAAATCATGTCAGGAAAGAAAACAGAAACCTCCCCTCTCCTCAAAAAAACTCTCAAGGAAAAAAAAAGTATGTTTCGATCTGTATTCAGAAACAAGCAGTTCTTTCTCTGGGTATGGATAGCATTTTTAATAAGTCCTTCCGAGCAGTCTTAGATCATTGCATTGCTGAAAATAGCAAAGTCTTTCACAGCAGATCTTTCCATAATATTGTTATTACTTTGTACATAGTACATTTCACTTTGTATGAGCTCATGGAAGAACTTCTAGGGTTTCTAAAAGCATCTTGTTCATCATTTCTTATAGAACAATAATATTCCATCATAATCACACACTGTAGTTTATTCAGCCACTCCCCAATTGATGGGCATCCCCTAAATTTCCAATTTTTTGCCCTGAGAAAAGATTTATATATAGGTCCTCTTCTTTTTTTTTTTTTTTTTTTTTAAAATCTCTTTGGGGATATATGCCTAGTAATTGTATTGTTAGGTCAAAGGGTATGCATGATTTTCTAACTCTTTTGGTCATAGATCAGAACTTCTGATCATGTATCAAGTGGAGAATAGCTTTTTTAAAAAAATAAATTTGACTCATTCCCTATACATTTGAAAAACTGAATCTACAGAATTTTCTAAGAGTTGATATGAGAAGATATAACAAGGATAAGCAGAACAAATACAAGTAAATTAAGCATGGAAATTTTTCTGAGAGTTGATAATGAAGGACCAAAGATGATAATAGTTCTAGAGATAGACAATAGAGGCTCAAATAAAGGTTTTAAGCAATTAGTAAGAGATAAATTTGATAGATATGGATTAGGACAAAGTATATAGTTCTAGAAGAAGACAGAATTAGTGTTTCAATAAATACAAAGGCATTCTCTTCTGGAGATCAAAAGTGTATGAAACTGAAAGAAGATAAGATTTGAGGATATGTTTAGGAAGAAAGGTAGTTAAAGTGAATCAGAATAATTAGTTTTCTTTAATAAAGATAGGACCAGTCAAATCAAATTTTCGAATCTACTGGAATGATATAGCTCAAAATGTATAAGAACTGAAAAGAAAAGAAGATTATGGTTATTCTGGGAAGTGATGAAAAGTGAATAGGAATAGATGGTTTCCTTGAAGTATGAGACCACGTCGCAAGATCAAATACTCATATTGTTTGATCGTGACCACCTTAACTGATTGCTATAGCTCTCATCAAATGTTAGGATATAAGAATGCAAACTAACCAGTACTTATGAAGTATCAGAAGGTGGTCATGAAAGTTGGCATATTGAATTGAAGACACAAATCTCCTGAGTATAAATCTGCTCTCCATTTATTAGTTATGTGATCCTGGGCAACCACCTTAACTCTACTTGCTTCAGTTTCCTCATCTGTAAAAGTATAGGATAAAGAAATGGCAAACTACTCCAGTACCTTTGCCATGAAAATATCAAATGGGGTCATGAAAAGTTGGACATAATTGAAATGTCTAAGCAACACAAAAACTCAGACATAAATAATGATAATAAAAAGGGGGAAGAAGATGGGAAGGGAAGAGGATAGAGTATAATTGAACTGATAAAATATAGTCTATAAACAGTCATTTAATATTAATAAAGAGTCAAGATTGTGAAAGGAAGACAATAAGAGTAGAAAGGGGAAGATGGATTAAGTATACAAGGAGCAACAGGAAAAGTAGGAGTCCTCCATTGAAGTAAATCAAGTCCGGGGGTTTAAAAGAAGGATAGAGAAGTGCATTATCAGTGTAATCAGGTTGCAACAGAAGCAATGAAGAATTCTGAATGTCACTAGAGCAATGTAGGATAAGGAGGGAAGATGGATTGATCATAGGATTAAAATAAGAGATCACAGGTAGAAAACTAGGGAAAAGCAAGGAAGGTATTTACAATGGTGGACTCCTTGAAGACAACTCACTACAAGACATGGACAGGAGTTGCATGAGATGAGTTTAGATCTGTATTACAGGAGATCCTCCTACAATAAGGAGACTACAGATCATTCTAAAAAACAAGGATGAGCTGGGGTGGGCATGGGAAAGCACATTGAAAAGGTAGCACAATTCCACTAATGCTATTCAAGGCACTTTCCTGGTTGGACCAATTCCTGACGCAATTTACTGTCCACTGGCTATGATTGTGTAAGGTATGTGTAATCATGAATTAGCTCGACAAGCTATCATAAAAGTCATACTTTAATGCCTGGTTACTGGATTTCTTGAGAGAAGGAAAGTTAAATACAAGCTCTAACAGATTCTACTATGCTGGAAAGACTTTGATATGGTACTAGCTATAATCTATTATCAATGTCTCAAAGGAAAAAATAGCTGAATATGAAGAAATATATAATGAGTAGACTGATGATTAAGTGATCAAATCTTTGGCCATAACATCCTATGAAAAAAAGGAAAATACAAAATAAGGGGAGAGGAAGAGATACCCGGTATCAATTAATTTCAATACAAAATACAAAAAATAGCACTAACCTGATGAAACTTTGAGTAATGAATCAGTTTCTTTGTAAAATAATTTTATTCTCTCCTTCATGATAGAATGTTAATAATTAGGTGTCAATTACAAAGTCCATATACAAACCTGAAATCTGCTGGTAGTTCCAAAAATGGTAAGGATTCAGAAACCGGGTCTCTGGTCAGAGTAAAAAGACCCAAATGACAAAAACAAAAAAGAAATGGCAATACGTCAGAAAGACAGATACATACCTATATAGAGATTAAGGAATTAATAGAATTGAAATATATGTTTGTCACTTTGATAGTGAATAAAATGGCAATTTGGCCAATGATTACCCAAAAATGAAACCATGCAAAAGAAACTTATTAATGTGTTTTTAACAGTTTTCTGAAGGAATGAGAACTATGATGGAATAATCAGTTCAAGTTATATTAGTTAAAGTGTCTTCTTTTTCTGAGCACTTTATATTATGTGTTGCTAAGAAATTTCCATTAATGGCTCATTGATAAATAGAACTGAAATAGAATTTTTGGACCAGTGTTTGGGGGGGAAAAGAAATCCAATGAAACATTTAGATAGTTTGTGGTTTCTTACAGATTATATAACGACAAAAAGAAGCCATCAGGAGTAAAATTGCAGCTCGTATAAGCAATTGCATTAGTGACCCAGGTGTTACATAAATGATAACAAGTAATGGCAATAGGAAAAATAAAAATGTCTTATGTTTATCTATTGCCTTTCTTCTAAGTGCTCAAAACTCTTTGCGGGCAACATCTACTTTCTCCTTTTAAGGTGGTAAGGGGGTTTTGTTTGTATGGCTTTTGTGCTGAATTATAAAATGGCATGCCATAGGAACTCTTCTGTCGTAAAGATAGAAGGGTCCCTGAGAAGTCATCTCCTTCACCCCTTTGCTGCCAAGATTGAATAATACCTGAATCATGCCTATCTCTAGGTTTTCAGAAGACACTCATAGAATTCAGAAGAGACTAACAATACTCCAGAATAATACAAACAAATTCCTTTGGCAAGGAGATTACACAAATCTCTAGCTCTGGTGTTCACAAACTTTAGTGATTAAGAACCTCATGCAGACATCCAATCTAAATCCCTAATAGAATCAGAGGATATCCAAAACAGATGAGACCTTACAGGTCAACTGGTGCAATGTACTATATGATAATAGTTTGTTTGCTGGCTATATTCAAAGGGGTCGGCAACTCATCACCATTTCTTTTGTTTTTTATTTTTTTAAGGTTATACATATACATACATTTTTTATACATTTCCAAATGGTTCATGTTGGGAGAGAAAATCAGAACAAAAAGGAAATACCACAAGAAAGAAAAATGAAAAAAAAACAAAAAGGTGAAAACAATGTCCATTGATCCACATTTGATCTCCATAGGTCTTTGTCTGGATGTGGATGGTGTTTTCCATCCAAAGTTTATAGGGTTTGCCTTAGATCACTGAATTGCTGAGAAGAACCAAATCTATCATAGTTCATCATCACATAATCTTCTTGTTGCTGAACTCATCACCATTTCTGCAACATCCTGTCATATCTTTCATAATTATTTATAAATCTGATAAAAGGGAAAAAATCCAACGTGATTTCAAGACATATAATCATACTATGGCCCAACAGTCAGTCAACAAACCTTTAAAAATATTTTGGGTTTATTTTTTCCATGTTCTGGATTGATTATTAAATAGCTTGCTTCTGTTTAACTTATTAAGAGATTTTAAGCCAACAAGAACTGACAAGCAGGCAAAGGACAAAAGGATCTTACTCTCTGGAACCAATTTGAGTTCATTTTAAAGGTTAGAGACTTTCATTTGTCATGCAAAATGAAAAATGCTGGCCTAGGAGGTAAAAATAAAGGCAAAAAGAGACCCACCACAAGCAGCATTGGTCTTCAGACACTAATTGAGAATATTAATCAGATCAGGAAATATTATCCTATGACAAAATGTACCACATGGGAAGAAACAAATATCAAGCTTTGGTACATGGAGAGAAGATGGATATGTCAGGACAAAGAAGCGGTCATCTCCAAAAGAGACAGCCCATCTCAGGCATCATAGCTTCTGGGTATGAAGGAGACAAAAAGGAGAAGGTTAAAAACCCTCTCAGAGTTTGCAACATATTAAATGACTTGATAAGATAAAGATGTAGACGAATCATCCAACATGCTATTTACCTCTCAAGACATCTTCAGTTTCCTGAAACTGGGTAATCACCCTTTTCTCAGTGTGACAGAAAAAAAGGAGCAAAATTAGAAGGAAAAAAGCTTCCAAAAAAAGTAGAATGGAAGTAAGGAGGAAAAGAAACAAGGCTCCCCTCAGGAAGGGTAACTTCAGAATTTTGAAAAAGAAGCAAAATCACCTTACTCTAATAGAAAATTAAGGATGATACAAAGACATCATTCATCATAGATGCTCTCAGAAATGTTTTAAAGATTTAAAATGCATATGCCCTGAAGGAATGTGACATGACAGTGGAAAGAGCTAAAGAGACTTCACTAGAGAACTCAAAGGATCTGAGTTCAAATTCTGGCTCTATCACTTATTAACTAAATTATGACTGTAAATCCTTTAACCTCTTTGAACCTCTGTTTTCTTATCTATAAAAACAGGTAACTAAAGTAAATGATCACAAAAGTCACTTTCAACTCTCAATTTTTATAATTCTTTGACAAGAAGAACAATATTGGAGGAAACAAGACAGTGGAGATGAAGCCGAGTATTTCTAAATTAAAAAATAAGAAGTTGATTAGAAACTTTACCTATGGCCTTCTACAACTCTGTACCAATGCATATACTAGGGATAACAATCAAAGTGAAACTGAGGATTGGGTGTGAAGTCTGGAGACTTGTAGATCAGTGGAGGTTCTCTGGTTAATTAGTTTTTGCTACTAAAGGCGGCATTTGGCCTCTTTTCATTTTATTTTCCTTCTCAATAAAATGTTGAGGCTGAATGAAATGATTGTTCAACTCAAGTGTCCCTCTGAAATTCAATGATTCTATGAATCAAGAAATGTACCTCAGAAGAAAAGAGATTTTATGTCATGAGGATACAGTAATATAAAGGTATGCTTTGTTCAAAAGGGATAAATTCAATTCAACAAGCATTTATTAAGGACTTGCAATTTCCAGGAATTGTACTAGGTACTAGGACCACAAAGTCAAAAAGAAAACAGAACCTACCCTCAAGGAGTGAGGAAGACAACAAGTACAAAGATAAATGAATAAAAAATAGAAATCATGCAAAGAAATTTCTAGAAGATCACTAACAATTGGGGAACAAGAAAAAGACTTTCTTATAGGAAAAGGAAAATTAAATGAACCTTCAAGAGCATTAATGGTTAAAAGGAGGAGAAGGGAAGAGATAGAATATTCTGGACATTAGGGATGACATAAAAAAGGCATAGAAAGAGAAGATGAAATACTATATTTTGGGGCCCCTACAAAGTCACCCTCTAGGTAAACAGGAAACTCAAATCCCAAAGGTATGAAGCACCACTCTACCTGAGATTCAAATAATTCCCCGGTAAAAGAATTTAAAATGGTATTTAAATAGAGTCTAGGACTATGTAGGAAATGACAGCCATGTAAGGCCCAGAGCAGATCTCCCACATCACTGGTCATCTGAGACAACAAATGCCAAGTGGCACAATTAAAAATCCATTAAATCTTAAAGACATCTTTTAAAAAAAGAGAGAGATAGAGGAGGAAATTTGGCTAAAGAAGGAAATTCATAAATCTGAATATAAGAGCACCATTAGAATAGTAGAAGAGAGAAACAAGTGATGTTACTGGGTGCATAGAATAGATCACCTAATCATATGAAGACTATAAATGATGCCCTATTAATAGGGATTACAAAAATGTAACAGAAACAAGATACAATATCAGAGGGGATGGGGAGATTACTTTCCATCTGCTAGCATATTAATAACTTAAAAGTAAAGTATGACTTGTTACCAATTTTTTAAAGCAACATAGCAAGTCCTTTATAAATTCTAAAATAGACAAATGTACAAATAAACTGGTTAGAAAGGCGGAGGCAATAAAGAACTTCTTTTTTGCTTATTTCTTACTTAGAGAAATGAATGGTCTTTAAAAAATATGTAGAGTATATAGAACAAAGAAGAATCTGCTTCCCAATATGAGAGCCCATAGAAATTTTAAATTATATCCTAGGATACTAAAGGAACTTAAATATGTGATGTCAGATCTGGTGTTAATAATCTTTAAGAAAATGTGTAAACTGAGGAGGTCACTGAAGATAGGAAATTGATCATTGTTATCCTGATTTACAAAAAGGAAAAAGAATAGATTATAAAAACTACAAATGAGTATATCTGATATAAATCCCTAGAAAAATTCCGTAACAGATGGTATGTGAATATTCAGGGGAAAAAAGTGATCACAAAGAGTCAACATGTGTTCACAAAGAATAAACCATGCCAAATTCATCTCATTTCCCTTTTTGATAGGTTAAACTAGGTTGGTAGAGAGTTATTGCTTGATTTCAGTAAAGCATATGACAAAGGCTCACATTATAGTTTCGTGGCTAAAATAGTAAAACATTAATTGTATAATACTCTTAAGGAGATTCATAACTAGATGAAAAACTGAGACCCAACAATCTTGACTAATGGCACAACATACCAGAGTAAACAAAAGAATCAAAATTGTCTCAAAGTGTTATAATATTAAGTAGGAATACATAAAAAGTAGGATTACATAACATGAATTGTAACAGATATAAATGTAAGGTCTTAAATTCAAATTTAATAATCAAGTGTGTTAGACAGAGACATCTGGCTTTATATGTAACAGTTATGGGGGGGCAATCTTTTGCTGTTCACATTGTGACTTAGAGCTCCAATACTAGGAGTATTCCCCAAAATCAAAGACATTAAGGAAGGACTTTGTTTAACATATATAAGCAAAATATCCACAGCAGAACTTTAAAATGTAAATTTTTATTGAAAACTTCCCTATTCACTATTCCAGACAGTTTATTTCTTATAATAAAGTATAAAAAAGAGAGATGGGGGGGGGGACCAATTTAGCAAAACTGACCAATATGTTGAAAACATTTGATACCATCAGCAGAATGCTACAATATTCATAGTTCCTCTCACCTTTAAGAATAAGGTGTAGAAGGGAGCAGGGTAAAAGGAAAAAGAGTAGAAAAAAGGGAGGAAAGAAGAAATAGGATGATGTAATATAGTTAATAAAAGTCACTGTGAAAATAATTTTGAAGCAAGTTTCTCTGCTAAAAGCCTCATTTCTGAAGCATACCGAGAACTGAGTCAAATTTATAAAGAGAAGAGCTATTCCGCAATTAATAAATGATCAAATGAACAGTTTTCAGATGAATTCATCAAAGCTATATATAACCATAAGGAAAAAAAATACTCTAAATCCCTAAAGATTGGAGAAATTCAATTTCAAACAATTTTAAAGTACTACCTTATACCTATTAGATTGGCTAACAGGACAGAAAAGGAAAATGATAAATGGTGGAGACATTAAAGCACTGTTGGTGGAACTGAACTGATTTAATCATTTTGTACAGCAAAGATTCTTAGATTCTGATTCCAAATGGGGTTGTGAAACTCAATGTGGGGGGGAGGGTGGTGACAAAAACTGTCCACAATAAAAGGCTTCTGAATACAATAACAAATTAATTTAAAATCAAACGTATAATGAAGCTAAGGTGTTTCTAGTAGTGCTTGATTGTGTTGCATCCTTGACTAGGGATGCCCAGATTTGGAAATTCTTGAAATTTTTGGTAAAGTTCTGGGGAACTTTTGCTACCTTTGCACCCTCCCTGGGACATTGAAAGAAGTGAGGTACTAGAAGATCAGGAATTCTAAGGTGGCAAAGATGGGACAATTCACCTCTGTCCTTATCCCTAAAAATTCTCCCCTAGGCTGTCTCTTAAAAAAAGGGGAGGGGACCTAAAAGATCTTAAAAGCAAGAAACTTATTGTCTTGCAATACTGCCTGGCCTCAATAGGAGGAAACCAGGAAAAATGGCCCATTAATGGATTCACTAACATAATACTATCTGTAGCTTGATTTGTTTTGTTGTAGACAAGGCAAGTGGACTGAAGTTCCTATGTCCAAGCCTTTATGGTCTTGTCCCAAGATCCTAAACTAAGGATGCTGCTGTTAAATTTATTGGAGGGGAATTAAAAGTAGATACCAATTACTGTTCTGTAAGAAATGGCCAGCAGGATGATTTCAGAAAGGCCTGGAGAGACTTACGCGAACTGATGCTGAGTGAAATGAGCAGGACCAGGAGACCATTATATACTTCAACAACAATATTATATGATGACCAGTTCTGATGGACCTGGCCATCCTCAGCAACCAGATCAACCAAATCATTTCCAATAGAGCAGTAATGAACTGAACCAGCTACGCCCAGAGAAAGAACTCTGGGAGATGACTAAAAACCATTACATTGAATTCCCAATCCCTATATTTATGCCCACCTGCATTTTTGATTTCCTTCACAAGCTAATTGTACAATATTTCAGAGTCTGATTCTTTTTGTACAGCAAAATAACGTTTTGGTCATATATACTTATTGTGTATCTAATTTATATTTTAATGTATTTAACATCTACTGGTCATCCTGCCATCTGGGGGAGGGGGTGGGGGGTAAGAGGTGAAAAATTGGAACAAGAGGTTTGGCAATTGTTAATGCTGTAAAGTTACCCATGCATATAACCTGTAAATAAAAGGCTATTAAATAAAAAAAAAGTAGATACCAATCTCCTATATGACCCCCTCCTTTCCATTCCTCCAGAGACATGAGATTCCCACTCTGTCCACCCCCATGCAGTCCTTCTCAGGAGACTTAAGAATCTCTTTCAAGACCACCCCCTTATCAAGATCAGAACCTTATAATAGGGTACAGCTTCTAGGGAAAATATAGCAATAATTTTAAGGTACCCTGACCTTAAAGTGCTTCGGTTCTAACAATCTGTCCATCAATGATTGTAAAAGTCTTCAGGCCTAGAAATATAATAATATTTTTTCTCTTGAACTTTAGGGAAGATATATTAATGATCCTGAAGCCCTCTGGACTTAGGGTGCTTTTGTTCTAACAATTTGTCTGATTCTGAAGTCTTCTAGTCTTAGGATAGTCCTACAAACATTGCTGACTGTCAGAAAATCTGCTGGTCAGTGATACTCAAATTCCTGAGACAATAGTAAATAGAGCACTCCTCAGTTCTATCTCTAGGCCATAATATAAGCATATCCGGAACATGAAGAACTGGATAAATTTGCTCCTGGTTCTTTGCTAATTTTTTTTGGAACTTAGCCTGTATCAAATGGCATTACAATTACAATAAACTTTGCCCCATCATTTGGAGATGGGTTCAAGCCTACAAATTCTTTTGAGACAACTCCAGACAGTAGTCTGTGACTCCAACCTTTTGGAGTATCTTTCCCAATCTCAGCACTTGCAATATTTCTTCAATCACCCACCCACCTCTAAAGCTGAAAGCTCCCAGCCCCTTCTCCTCAGTCTCCCCCATACAAAGTAGAAGGACACCTTTTTCTCTCTCTCAAGATCCTTATTCAGGCACCCCTTCTAAACTCTGCCCATTGAGAGAAGCAGCACTCTCAGAGTGGAAAACTCAGGGTTTTCATGAACCTTTTTCAATGTCAGACCTTTCCCAGGTTAAGGAAAACATTGAATGTTATTCTGAGGATCCCACTAAATATATTGAAGACTTTAAAGGCATCTCCCTCCAATTTGATCTTTATGGGGGAAATGTTAATATTGATGTAAATTTTTGTCCCCTTTGACTTTGGGGGGGGGGGCCTCTGAGGCTTTGTCCCCCTTTGGGGGGGGAGGGGAGTTCCTGAGTCTCAAACTCTCCTCTGAAAGAGCATCCTCAGGGAGCCCAGTTGGGTGACCTCATTCAGTTGGAGATCATGGCCAGGGACGCGGTTGGGCACTCTATTGAGTTGAAGATTAGTCCAAAACCATTCCCAGTAGTTCAAACTCTCAAAATAGTAATCTCTTTTCAATTTCAGATCTAGGCCGAGGCACTGACAACACTGAGTGACCCAAACTCTCAGTTAAGTAATCTCATACCTGGGTATACAGAGTTACCAGATTACCAGAAAGGAAGCAGTATGCTTCATGTCACTGATATGCTAATTTTATGGTTTACAAGTAGAATTGAAGATAAGCCTGGTAAGCACCTCATTGTTATCTCAGAAACTTCATTATTACTGACCAACAGATTGTTGTTATATGGCAACCAGCACTGTCTGTGAAACTACAGCACTCCCAAAGCCAGGTGGCCTTAAGGGTTACTGCCACATTTCCCCTAGAAGTTGCACCCTGTCAGCAACACTTGACTTTATTGTAGACTTGGTTCTGAACACACAACAGTCACTGTGCATGCACAATCACTGCCTAAAACATCTCAGGTCAGATGAAAAGATATATTAATAAGCAAAGTATACAGAGCAAGGAAAAAGGTAGATGAACTGATGATTATAATACCTAATAATGAGAAAAAGAAACTGGACTCCCATCAAGAAGGGTAACTCCAGAATCTTGAAAACAAATAATATATACTATTATAATATTGTAAATGAAAAGAATATTAAGCCAAATGGTATGTAATTGGAAGGATAAAACTTAGGAGTAGAGATGAGGAGGAGGGATTGTCAATGTGGAACACTGCATATCTTATTGGAGATGATTACTGAATTATTCTTTGTGGTGGTTGTTATTCTTTTTCAGAGGAAGGCTTGAGAGGAGGAGGGTTAGTAGATTGGGAAATGAAAGTATTGTAGAAAGAAGAAACATAAAAATTTATGAAAACATTTTTAAACCCCTATTCTTTTAACCACAAACAATATTTATTCAAAGAATAATTTATTATTATTGTGCTAAGTAAGCTGAAGCTACCTTAAACTACTTGGTATAGAATCCAAATCATAAATAATAATTTACTTAAAATTCTGCCTTAAGACTAGATATTTATAAATTACAAAGCACTGATTAAACACTTATTTTAAGCTAAGTAGGTGCTAAACTGGGGGAAGGGACATACAAAAGTAAATACAATTCCTGTCCTCAAAGAGCTTCCATTCTAAAAAAGAGAGACAATACATAAAAGGGATCTGTGACTAGGAAGGAACATTTGAGTTTGAAATGTTATAAAATGAGTGAGTGGGAATCATAGGGGAATAAACTATGAAAGCAATAAGAATTTTAATTATAAGGGCAAGGTGACTACTGGGGAAATGAATGGAAGTTATTGACTATAGCAGGGGTCCTCAAACTACCGCCAGCGGGTCAGATGCAGCAACTGAGGACGTTTATCCCCCTCACCCAGGGCTATGAAGTTTCTTTATTTAAAGGCCCACAAAACAAAGGTTTTGTTTTTTACTATAGTTCGGCCCTCCAACAGTCTGAGGGACAGTGAACTGGCCCCCTATTTTAAAAGTTTGAAGACCCCTGGACTATAGCTCATGCTTAGATATAGTGGGCAAATGAGACAAACATCAATCAGGACAGCAGGAATACAAGGCAGGAGGTACAAATATGAAAGGGCTAAGTCCTCCACAGCTAGGTTTATTATTTATATAGCTAGTCAGCTAGTGAGAAAATAGCAAGGGAGTTTAGTACTGTACATATGAAGTATTATATTCAAAAAATGGAATCTTATTTTAATAGATACAAAATGTTCAGAGGTATAAAAATATTATCCTGTAAGGAATGATTGAAGTACCTAGGGATTCTTAGAGGGAGAAAAAATTCAAAAAGATATGGCAAATATCTTCAAATATCTGAGGAAAAATTATATAAAAGTAGAACAGTTGTTCCAAGTAGGCTCTAGGACAGTATTTTTCTTAGCAGCCACAAAATATATCTGTGTTCTAAGTGCAACCTCAAAGTCACAAATTCAGAATTCCATTTGACAAGACCACAGATCCTTATGGATTTAGACAAATATCAATAAAGACTATTCACAGTAAGGACTTGGGAATAGGACAAAGGCTTATGAAAAGAAACTGTATGGCTGAACTCAGGATATTTTAGTACCTATTTTTGTCATCTTCTCTCAAGAGGTTTAAGGAACATTTCTTGTAGAAAAAAAAAAAAAAAGAAGTGAAAATGAATAGAAAGATTTATATGGATCCCAATAGGGGTCTAGAAGCAATAAGGGGCTGTGTCTCTTAGTTTAGTAAGGGTCTGTCTCTTCTTAGCACTGGCTATATATATATATATATATATATATATATATATATATATATATATGTATGTAGCTCAGTGTATACTTGAGACACGGAAAATTGTGAATTATAAATGTTCAGCATTCATTTATACATAATTCTCTTTGCCTAAGTAGAATGACCTCCATTCTACTGGTCTTTACTACTCATCTACATTCTTGATAAATTCAGTTCTGGCAACTACTGATTTATTAATATTAAAATATTATATAATTATTAATAATTAAATTATTAAATATTAGGCCCAAAGAATTTAGATCTGCCCAAAACTACAGAGTGAACCAGGAGAAAAGAAACAAAATTTCCCAATATATAGCAGGAATAAGATTAAAAAAACTCACATCCATCCAAAACTTTTAACATTACAAAGCATTTTCCTTATCCTTATGAGATAGTGTATCACTTTAATAATAATAATAACTAACATTTGTATAGCACTTACTATGCACCAAGTGCTATACTAAACACAATTATTAACTCCTTTGATCCTTGCAACAATCTTTGGAGGCAGGTGCAATTACTATCCATGTTTTACAGATGAGGAAACTGAAGGACAGAGGTGCCCTGTAGACAGTCACAGAGATAGTTGAGGATGAGGAGGAGTCAAGTCTCTCACAGAGGTCTCCACATCCCTAAGCTAGCACCCACTTTCTACTTCACCAGCCCAAATTTCACACACCAGGCTTTAGTCTCCACAATTAGAGACCTAGGGGAAAAAGATTTGGGAGGTTCTGAAATGAATGCAATGGGGTCACCACAAAGCAAAAATCACCTGATACATTTCCTAAGATTTTAGTATTTGCATTTCAATATCTAGCATCTGACACAGTGTTGAGACAGAAAGCAAGCACCCTGTCTTTATTTGCAAATCTGTGATCATTGATAAGATACTTTCCATTTCTGTTGATCTGGATCTTTCTTTGATAATGTCTGATTGCCTTTTAACACTGACATAACATAAACTCTGTGTGTACGTGTATGTAGGAGTGTGTTTACATGTTAGTATAATTCAATGCAGCTAAGTTTAAGTGCAGAGAAAATAAGGCTCAGACCTTAATTAGGGTCTGCATTAAATGATTGGTCCCCATCACAAGCCTGGCTGATGAGTAGCTATTTGGCCACACACAGAGATGTGATTTTTATCCACTTTGCTAATCAGCAAGTTCAGATTTTCTGTTAATATGACATTGATGAACAGGAATGATGTTAATGTGACATTGAAAAACAAGATTGACAACTCAGGGTTGATTAAAATTAGCCAAGGTTCTTCAACTGAGGACGAAATGAAAGGGCTTTGAAAACAACTGGGTCAAACTTGTACATTTGAAACAGAGAGAAAACAAGAAAAACATATGTTTCCTAATGATCTACGAACTCGGGCAATTAAAAAACCCAGTATATACTGCCAGAGGACATAGTTTAATATATATATATACAGCCACTAATCAAGACTTACAAAGAATCGCAGTCAGCAGCAAAGACATTATATACATATAAAGTTTTGAGCAAAGCATTTAATAAATGTTTAATACTTCTATTCTAAAAATGCTTAGAAATACTACAAACACAAATCAAAGATCTTTCAGAGCTGATGTGAGGAGCTGCAGTGATAAAAGCTAAATGAATGTATTCAAGAATGCAAAAAATAGGCCAAAATTATATTTTCTTATTAAAGTGTTTCTATGAGCTGAAGGGTCCCTGTGTGTGTGCACGCATATGGGTATATGTGTGTGTATACATGTGCAAGCATCATGGGTGTGTTCTCACACACTCATAATAATTGGAACTATCATAATAAACTATAAACAGGATTTCTCACATTGTGTTTTATAATCAGATGAACAAAGTCAATCAGCAGAAGCAGATCTTCAATTGTTGCATTCCAAGTACACTTCAGGGCTGTTTCTGGGTTATGCTTAATCTATGTAATTCTTATCCCAAAAATTCAAAACGTATTTACAGAGCTCTTTTTAGCAACAAAGTAAGGAAGCATTTCAACCTTCAACTGTTAATAGTCCTTATTCCTTGGTAAATAGTCTTTTTTTTTCACTTATACACAATTTTGTTAATTATCTATTATTATAATTCCTTCTCAAAAAAATGAATTTACATCTGAATTATCTCATTACTTTTGAGCAAGTCAATTATCAACTCTGCAGAACAAAATAATTATATAGCTATAAATGTTGTTCTAAGGTTATGAGTTAGATAGTTTTTTGTGACTAGGAAAATTTTGACTACCATAACCAAAATTCCATATCCTTTTTTTTTTTAAACAAAGAAATCCATTTACCAAAATCAGTAGCAAAACAGAAATCAGGGAATAAATATGAGAATATATGCTAGACAATACAAAGTGAATGAGCTTTCCTACTGGAAGTGAGATAACCCAGTCTAACAGAGGGTTCTAGATCTCATCCAAGAGGAAACTCCCTGTAGTCCCTACAGCAAAGCTTATTTTTTTTTTAATTAAAGCTTTTTTATTTTCAAAACATATCCATAATCCCATATACTTTTAGAAGATAAACTTATTAAATAGTTTCTTATTTTATTTTAGCAATCGGGATAACAAAATTCACATGTTATTCTAATCCCAAAACAAAATTGGAGAGCTATTCAAAATCTTGAAAAAATATTAAAGTAGTTTAGTAAATTGAAATATTATTAGAGATATTATGAGGATCATGGAAGAGCCAGAAAGGATGAAGGTTTTAAAAATATTCATCATATAAGTGATAATTTAACCTCGATCATCTTATAGTTGAAACGTTGCAGCCACATTCCCTTCATCTATGCCTGGAAGCCAGAATCTGAGTCCTGGGACAACACAAAACTTTATGGACGTAGCAATACCTTAAAAAAAAAAAAATCTAAAATGCTTATGATGTCTTTGGTTCTTAAGTTCTGGGTTGCTTCTTATAAACCAGGAAAATCTAAGATGCTGAACTCATTAAAGTACAGCAAGTTTTGCTCAATTTATGAGAAAAAGTTAAATATTCCAAAGGAAATGCAGTTATTATATATGAAATTACTATCTAAATATATTTTTAAAATTTAATGTCAGAAATGATTATTTTATCATTAGTTCTAGTTACATAAAATGTGTTTCTAAACTACACTTCAACTTTTCTCACGTTTCCATGTTTTCTATGAACTCAATTTCTAAGAGAAACAGTGGGCATAATTGTGATCTCTTCTTTTATATAATAGAATCGTTCCCTCTGGGAGCAGGTTTCTTGAGGAGGTTTTCTGGAGGCAGCCTTAGTTTCGGTTCAGAGTAATAATCACTCCAAACACAGCCAGGAGTTAAAATCCAGTCCTTTATTGTGTCCTTCAAAGTCTTGAGCTTCAGCCCCTAGCTCCCTCCAAAAGTCTCCAGCCAGCACAAAGGTGGAATGTGGAATGAATCTGTCTCTGCCTCCGAGTGGGCTTCTGTCCCTGACCCTGAGAGCTTCTTGCTTACATGCTGTACACTGAGTACACACCAATCATTATATCACTGGGAAACCATTATTTGTTGTAGGATTAAATCAATTCTAAACTAGATTTAAACATTGTCTCCTCAATTCCACTTAGTACCTTGTTTCAAGTTTTGGCCCATAATATCTCCTTGTAGGATCAGATCAATCATACTGAACCATGCTAAATTAGATAATTATTGTCTCCATCAATTCTAATGACTTCACACTTTGTAAGGATTCCAACACATAATGAATAGAAGAAAGAAAGCTGGCCTTTAAGCCAGGAAGACCAGCATTGTGGTTCTTCCTCAGATCCATAATGGAAACAAGATACTAAAGTTTTCCACTGTTCCAATCCATGGTGTGAAACACACACATTATTCCACACATAAAGAGCTTTGCAGGACACAAAGCTCTTTTAGTTTTAAAATGTTATCTATGTCTTATTGTATTTATTATTGTATTTTGTAACACTTGCCAAATTACATTTTAACTGGGTCTCCTCAGATCACTATTTGAAGCCTGTGTTCTAGGTAACTCAATGAGATGGTAAATTTCAAATAAGGTGCTTGCTTACATTACAAGTTCCTATCTCTGTTTCCAAACTCTCTACTTCTTTGGAGTTACCTAATGTTTCCTTCACCTTTCAATTCTTGAGGCTCGTTTTAATCTGTCTCACTTTTATTGAGGGAAGAAGTTAAGGGGTGGAATATGAAAGGATGTCTTCTACATGATAAGTTTTAATATATGCCAGAAGGAGAAAAAGAGGTGGTGCCATGGGAAGAAAGGTTAAGGAAAAGTTGGATTCAGCCAAGTAAAAGAAATTATTCTGTGGTATGTGTAAGGTGTGTTTTTAGTCAAGAAAAGGAGAAGAAAGGCAAAATCTCAGATAATTTTGAAACACAAAGCATTGGGAGGGGTGTCTTGGCTAATCTTTGGCCAGAAAGAGAGCTGCCTTTATTCCAATAGAGTTCCTATATTGCACTGGCATAAAAGTGAAATGGGAGAGGTCATAAATGAGGAAGAAGACATAGAAAACAAATTGCAAGGGTGCCTAGATGGAGCCAGATGTTATATTCTTTTCTTCTAAAAGGAAGAGGCTGGACCTTTGGGCATATATATAAGGTGACAGTGATACCATGAGGTGGTGCTACAGATTTTTGTACTAAATTTAGAGAACCCTGAAAGTTCTTAGTTCTCCCAGGATCACATCACAGGGTCTCCCAAGAACAGCTACATTGATAGCTAGAGACATTCCTTTGAATGAATATTTTCATCAGTCTCGGTTGCCTAAAATATTGCTAGTAGTTAACAATGATGTGTCCTTAGCATGAGCCCCAAGACATATTTTATGCATGGCTAAAAGTAATAGTATAACTCTTGGAACCTATATTTAATTTTCTGTATCTAAAACTTAATTTACAAAATAAAAGGGGTAACACTGGTTTAGTGAGGAGAGAGCTGATCTCAAAGCCAGAGAGACCTGTGTTAGAGTCTCACTTCAGCTACATACTGATGAATGACTCTGTCTCCATCCTCTTCCCCTTCTTTGATAGATTTATCAAAGGCAGCAGAAACATCTATTTTTAGTAGTAGGCCTCATCAGAAATCTCTAATATGTAGGTTGAATGATTTTTTTTAAAACTGGTAACAGCCATAAATTCCAGTGATAAGTCAAAATAAGCAGATGCCAATCTCATCTCATATCTCACAAGAAGCCCCATGTATCAATGAAATCACAAGTTTATTTTAAAAAGTCAACTAAGTAAGCACTAACTGCATCAGACACCTTTTATTTCAAATAAGAGGCATAGGATTTACTATAAACTTAATGAAAAGCCAAAGGAGACACATAAAAGAATTTAAAAAGGCAACAGCTGGTAAAAAGTGTGAACATCATTCAAAGATGCAATGGGGCCAGAAGACTTTTCAATAAAAGCAGGAAAACACTAGGTGGTAAAGAAATGGATACTTTAGATCTCATGCTGCAGAATATATTCAGTATTTTTCTGGATGCTAAGGGAGCCTTGGATAACATCTTCTGTCTTAATGAACTATATATTCTACTCCCAGCTGTTCAAAACACTAAATATATTGTGACTAAGAACCAATATGCACAAACTCCAGTCAGACTCAGGAGTTTAGGGGGAAAACTAAATTACATATGGGTTGATCTGGGACTTATATTGGTTGGCAAATACTTAAAAAAATTTCATATTCTTTCTCCCCTAAGAGTATATGTTCTCTAGTTTTTTTCTAATCTTATTCAGTCAAAGAATTCTAGATCTGTGCTTTTGGGCATCCTGGTAAACAAATTATTTTCCCTCAGCCTGGAGAACTGCTAGCAAATTTTCTTTTTTTTTCAAGTTTTATTGATGCTAATTTTTAAAAACATTACCAATACTACCCAAGGACCACCTCCACCCATAGAACCTTTTTTTGTAATAAAATGTCATAAAAACTTAATTAGCAGGAAAATGAATGAAATAATAAATTACAAGAGGAACTCTTCCTTCCAAGAGTTTGGGTATGGGGAAAAAAATCTTTAAATTAAGTGATTAAAGAAGAGTGTTTGAAACTCCACTGCCTGTTCAGGTTAGGGAAAACCATCTAATGTTGAACCCAACAAACTATAAATTTAAGGGTACAGTGACATATTTCAGCACCAGAAAGCAGCATGTATTAAGAAAGAAGCTACTGATTGTGTTTTTAGTTCAAAAGTCTTAAGTGAGAGATTTGTCATATGTGTTCCATTTGTACATTCAGAATCCGATAGGCCAACTAAGAAGATTTAAATATCCTTCATCTTCAGTCTGGCTAAAACTATAGGAAAACACAACTACAAAATGGACCTACAATCCAAAATTCCTATCACCAGTCTGGAAGACCTGAGTATACTGCTGTCTGGTCTCAGTCATACCTCCTAAATATTTTAAGATGCTAGTCTGTAATTCTTAACTGAGAAAGAGGGCTTCCTCTAGTTCTAGATATGTCATTCAGGTTAATCAAATAAACATTATTTGTCATGAACTAAAAAATGAACTCATGAGGTAAATGAATCATCATTATTATTACAAAAAATAAATATATATTAATATAAACGCATATAGTGAATAGGTATATAACAAATAATATAAAGATTTATTTTATCAGCTTATGTTTGACATACTATTTTTCTCTTTTTTAATGACCTAATATTTCTATTAAATTTTTTTTTATTTGATATACTATTAAGAAAGATTGCTAATTCCTTTTTTTTCCCCCTCCCTAAAAACAGGAAGAGATAACTCTCAATTGTTTTTAGAAATCAACTCCAAAAATATATTTGTCATGGAAATTGATGACTGTTTTATAACACTTTATGGCTATAAGTCAATATACAGAAGGCACAAGACTATCTTTTAGCTAATCCAATTTTTCTATAATAAGATTTTATTCAGTTTTATGTATCAAAGATAACAGCATTGACACTAAAACCTTTTGTTCTCCCTAAATTTACCTTTGACTCCCATGCTTTGTTATGTTTTCTCCTAATCAATACGCATTTGTTAAATACCTACAATGGACAAGACCCTCTGATCAGCACCAAAATATACAAACAGAGAAACCAAATAGTTCTGCTTCTAAGGAGCTTAACTGTCTACTATAGAAGGGATAGACTTCAAGTAACTGTCAAATCACTATCATAAATTTATTTGGTAAAGGGAGTTTCTAAATTCGGTGTTTTCCATACTGAGGAAATCACTGATCATCCTTCCAATATCTGTAAATTCAAAACCAATTTGATATTTGTATGTTGTCATTGGTACTATTTGTGTTATGATTCCTTAATAAGGAATATTTTATATTTTATTTTTATATTTATATATATTTATTATATTTATAAATAAATATATATTTATATTTTATAAATATATTTTATATTTATAATATTGTAACATTATAAAGAAAAATAACTCTGAAAGACTTGGGAATTCTGTTTAATACTATGAATAATCACAGTTCCAAAGGACCAAAAACTAAATAGGCAGTCCAGAGACTAAGGGTGCTGATTGGGACATGTTTTTAGACAAGCCAATAAAGGAATTAGTCTTGGTAGATTATGCATATTTTTTACAAGACTTATTTTTCTATTTCTTTTTTTTTTTTTAATGGAGTGGAGGTGGGAAGTAGATAAAATATTTTTATAAAGAAAAGAAATGAAATTTAAAAAACCTGATAGTGGATCTGCCATATCTCTCAGGCATGATGATGATAAGAATAAGAATAAAAACATAACAACTAATACAACACATTTTGCAGGAAGGTGGGGGGAGGGGGGACAAGGGGGACTTGGTGTTGTTGTTTTTTTAAGGGCCTTTGTAGCATCTTACCCTGTACTATAATCACCCCAGCAGCAAAAAACAGATTTAAGGAGTAACAAATATACTATAGGAAGGATGAGGTATACAAAGTGAAGCAACAAAAATCTCTCCCCCAAAAGCAGTTCCCCGTATTTTCTCAGCTGAACAACAAATAAAGCCAATATGCACTTGGAAAATGTTTATTTTTGACTCAATAATTTAAACCACATTGGTTTGTAATAGAAAATTTTTCCATGACATTATAGTTAATTTTTTTCTTTGCTTCATTATCTTTTCCTTTTTTCCTAATCCAGAATTCTAGGTGAACTCTATACTAAGCTTCTTTAGCTTTATGTTACTTCATTTCTAATGAAGTTTAACAACAAATGAAATCCCTATGTAATTCTAGTTGATGGCGTGGAAACTCAAAGCCTCGTGTTTATGGATAGAAAGACTATAGATGATAGGAAATAGCCAAGATATATTTTTAGTTGGGATACAGAGGGAGCTGCATCACATGATAAAGAAAAAAGAAGAGTGTCATTTCTTTAAATTACTCCATTTCACTAAATAAGGCCATAAGTCATAGTAGTCACTGCAACCTACTGATTGCAAACAACATTTGCAATTTTTGCAACTTCAAGTATTCAGGCGATTTTATTAGTAATTTCATTTTCACTTTCACCTTGGCAATCCTTTATATTTGAGGTTATGCATAGAAGAGGAAAAAAAATTAAAGTTCAATATACACAAGTTTGCCAAGCAGCAGATATCCTACTAGGCTCTGTGATGCTCCTATAACCTAGGACCCTTAAGGATCTCAAACAGGGTTGAAAGCAGATGTCACTAATGGGTTATTTCAAGATAGTGCATCCTTCATAATGTCCGATGCTATCCATCAGACTTGAAGGACAGAATGTGGGAACTGATATCGAGTCTCATCAGCTTCTGACGACAGTGACTAAAATCCCAGCAACTCTACCTTGGTTTTCAGAGAACAATTAGGATATTTGAGCAACCAAAATGAAAAAAGAGTTCAATTCTACCTGATATGCTAAAGTAATGATCCTCAAAAGATAGATAATAGAGAAGAGGGAAAAAGTATTTATATAGAACCTGTTTCATGCCAGGTTCTATGCCAAGCAATTTACAAATATTATTTCATTTGATCCTAAAAACAACCTTGGAAGGTAGATACTATTATTATTCCTATTTTCACAGTACAGGAAACTAAGGCAAATAGAAGTTAAATGACTTTCCCAGGATCACAAAACTAATACCTGTCTTAGAGTATACTTGAACTGTTTTCTAAACTAGTCAATGTTTTAAGCTTACGAGATTTGTACTGTTATCAGAATAATTATTTTATCAGAAACAAAAGCTGCATTATCACTTGAATTGTGACCACTGAAATCACAATACTATACTTTTATTTTTAAATATATCTTTCATCACATCCTCCCCATCCTCAAAAAGCTGGATTATGATAATATATTTTTATTCACAAAAATAAGACTTCCATTTAAAATAAATTACTTCAATTGCCTTATAAATAAAATATGGCTAAATTTCTTCATAAAATAAATAATGAGGCATTTGTATTTGATCCCTCTATCATATTAATGTCCTTATCTGCAACCAGGAGAAGCTGTTGTGTATTTTCTGAAATTTATTATGTGTAAAGTCCATAATGGAGAAAAATCACAACTAAGGTATAGTTGAAATCTATGCAAACAAAATGTATTGTTGTGTTTTAGAAAGAGTCAAAACATAAAAAGACATAATATTCAGTAAGCTTAAATACAATGAAATGCTCCTACTGCTTTTTCCTTGAACTAGGAATTTAAAACTTAAAACTATAGGAAAGCTTACTTGGGAGTAGTATTAAAACAATGCTTTAATTTCTGGAATGTTAACTGGCAAATCTACTTTCAGCTTAGTAGCTGAAATATCTTGTTTTGTCATATCCCATTCCAAAAATATTTCCCAAATTTATTTTCTTAGATTCAGTACTGGGAAACAGGGCCATTCAAGCTAATTTCAACAAGAAATGCAAAATCAATAAGAATTGTCACTCTTCTTACTTTGCTTAGTTACTATTGGCAAAGGGCTATAAAAGCCAAATTAATATTGCAACTGTCAAACCTTTAAAATAACAATAAGAGCTGGCATTAATATGGCATTTTAAGGTTTACAAAATGCTTTACAAACTTGTCTCATTTCATGCTCCCCACAACCCCAAGTAAATAACATTTCTGATTTTATAAATGGCAAAGGGAGTCTCAGCAAAGTATCTCAAACGGCACACATGTAAAGTAAGATTTGAACATCCAGGTTTCTCTAAGTTCGATTCCAGCATTCCATTCAACCCATAAAAATGTTATTTAAAACGATTTAAAACAATGCAACTAGCTTTAACGTGTGTATATATGAGAAAGAGAGAGAGAGAGACAGAGAGATACAGAGAGACAGAGAGACAAAGAAAAATACATAAATAGAGACACAACAAACAAAGAGAGATAAACAGAGACAGACAGAGATGGAGACACTTTGGCACTTCATTCACCATGAATGCTAATGAACTGCATCTTCATTATACCAATATCACAGAGCTAATTTCAGAAGAAAAAGAACAAGCATTTATATAGTATTTTAGGTTTGCAAAGGGCTTTACAAATACTATCTCACTTTATCCTCACAATAATCCCGTAAAGCAGGTATTATTTATATTATCCTGTTTGTGTAGAAGAGGACACCAATATGCTCAAAGTTATAGAGCTAGTAAGTATGAGATTGAATTTAAACACAAATTTTGAGATTATATCCACTATGTATAATCTAGCAGTCTATCTTCCAAGTAAATGAAAGGATTACAGTGAGATAATATTTGTAAATGCTTTGGAAACCTTAAAAACATTGAATAATTACTAATCATCATTGTTACTGATGATGATGATGACCAATGACTGATATTAAGAAGAATCAGAAAAGAATCTTACATTATTATGTAAGATGAAATTTTTACTGGAACCTAAAGAAAATAAAGGAATCCAGAAATGAAGATGAAGAAGAGTATTTCAGACACTAGGGAAAGCCAGTGAAACTTCTCATACTATGGCAGAAACTAGGCATTGACCCACACTTAACACCGTACACCAAGATAAGGTCAAAATGGGTTCATGACCTAGGCATAAAGAATGAGATTATAAATAAATCAGAGGAACACGGGATAGTTTACCTCTCAGACCTGTGGAAGAGAAAGGAATTTATGACCAAAGAAGAACTAGAGATCATTGCTGATCACAAAATAGAAAATGTTGATTATGTCACACTGAAAAGTTTTTGTACAAACAAAACTAATGCAGGCAAGATTAGAAGGGAAGCAATAAACTGGGAAAATATTTTTGCAATCAAAAGTTCTGATTAAAGGCCTCATTTCCAAAATATATAGAGAACTGAAGCTAATTTATAAAAAATCAAGCCATTCTCCAATTGATAAATGGTCAAAGGACATGAATAGACAATTCTCAGATGAAGAAATTGAAACTACATCTAGCCATATGAAAAGATGCTCCAAGTCATTATTAATCAAAGAAATGCAAATTAAGAAAACTCTGAGATACCACTACACACCTGTCAGACTGGCTAGAATGACAGGGAAAGATAATGAGGAATGTTGGAGAGGATGTGGGAAAACAGGGACACTAATTCATGGTTGGTGGAATTGTGAATATATCCAGCCATTCTGGAGAGCAATTTGGAACTATGCTCAAAAAGTTATCAAACTGTGCATACCCTTTGATCCAGCAGAGTTACTAATGAGCTTATATGCCAAAGAGATCTTAAAAAAGGAAAAAGGACCTGTATGTGCATGAATGTTTGTGGCAGCCCTCTTTGTAGTGGCCAGAAACTGGAAACTGAGTAGATGCCCATCAGTTGGAAAATGGCTGAATAAATTGTGGTATATGAATATCATGGAATATTATTGTTCGGTCCAACAGGATGATTTCAGAAAGGCCTGGAGAGACTTACATGAACTGATGCTGAGTGAAATGAAAAGGACCAGGAGATCATTATATACTTCAACAACAATACTATATGATGATCAATTCTGATGGACATGGCCCTCTTCAACAATGAGATGAACCAAATCAGTTCCAATAGAGCAGTAATGAACTGAGCCAGCTACACGCAGCGAAAGGGAAGATGGGAGATGATTAATGAACCATCACATAGAATTCCCAATCCCTCTATTTTTGTCTGCCTGCATTTTTGATTTCCTTCACAGGCTACTTGTACACTATTTCAGAGTCCAATTCTTTTTGTACAGCAAAATAACAGTTTGGACATGTATACATATATTGTATTTAACTTATACTTTAACATATTTAATATGTATTGGTCAACCTGCCATCTGAGAGAAGGAGTGGGGGGAAGGAGGGGAAAAGTCAGAACAAAAGGTTTTGCAATTGTCAATCCTGAAAAATTACCCATGCATATATCTTGTAAATAAAAAGATATAAAAAAACAAATAGTGCCTATTACTGTTGCTGTTATTATTATTACATATTTATTAACTACCACATAGCCATTTTTAATATTCTGTGAAGCACATAGGTGATTAAAAAAAAAAAAAAAGAAATGGAGCATAAATACCAAAGAGGGAGAGGGAGAGTTTGCTCTCATAAATAGAGAGAATGGAAGAAAAAGAGAGAACAATAATTTTTTTTTCCACTTCTTTACCTCAAGGTAAGGAATGTTCTTGAGATGTGTTTCTAAAGTGCTGTTTCAATGTTCACTTTGGTTTCCAAATTTGCATATACTGTGTACACATTAAAATTAGTGTACATATTTCATCTTATGAGACATTTTCACTGTACACTTAGTAGATGCTATTCTTGGTTACTGTCTCAATGTTCTTACTATCTATTCCAGTTCCCTATTCCAAACAAATTCTACTTGATGTAATTTATCTTCACTCTATATAATAAGGAATATTTTATGTTCAATCGACAAATAAAGCTGTCTCTATAACTTGCATTTAATAGGTAATATCATTAATAGGTACATTTCTTGCTTAGTTTTTGAAATGGTCATTATTTTCCTATATGCTAAAAGGAGAAAAATTCAAAATAAAACAGTTTCTTTATAGCCATTTTCAAATTTTAGTATACTTTTTAATCTCTATTTCAATAGAGTACTGAGAGAAAAGGAATAGTACTTTTTAAGTTACTTTCTTTGAAATTGCTTACTCCACTATACCTCCCACTCCGCTTACTCCATACTCCATTGTATCTCCTACTCCTCCTCCTTAAAGCATACTGGACAATATTGCTGCCTCTATCCTGGTTTCCTATCTTTCTAGCCTACCTCTGGGTTGCAACATATATCCTTTCCCAGTTTTTTTTTTTTTGATACTGCTTCAGCTTATTCATTTCCCACAATCTACTCTTCTACCTCATTTCAGTCACATACAAAGATTGCCATACCCTTCATCTTACCATCATTCACAAATGCACTTCTTTCATGTTCAACAACTCTTAGATTCTCTAATCTCACCCCAATCTATTGTCTTTCCAACTCTCCTGCCTTCCCACAATAATCCCTATTCTTCATCTATACTGTAACTTCCAATATCTTGATAATTCAAGCCTCTCCTAGGCATCATCCCTGCATTAGTCATTCTCTTCTCTCCCCAGTTCAACCCCTTTATGAAACAATTAAATTTTATCCTCTCCCTTTTTTTTTTCTGAGACCCTGATCTTTAGCATGGTCTGTGTCTGACTATGTCCTGCCAAGGCTCAGCCTTGGATCACTCCCATGATCTTCTGTCTTCACTGCTACACATGTGCAACTGAACAAAGGTGGACAAAATTTCCAAAAGAGTCCACTAAAAATTTATGTTGGTCCTGAACTGGCCCTCACTATAGCAGTCTTATCAATTCTCTATCTCTTGCCAAAGGAGTGCTTACAAAAAAAATTTTTTTGGATCCTTTCTTATCTTACCCTCTCATCTGAGAAACTTGTTTTCAAACTTTCATAATTTACAGAAAAATTTTTAAGAGAATAAAATAATTGGCCCTTGATGTAGTAGGAATAAGATTTTTCATAGCTTCAATCTTTTGAACACTATTCCAATTAAGGGAATTCACTTGTCAAAGTTTGACACTTTTTAATGATTAAAAATAAATATCAGGAGAAAAGGTCTTCCATCCATCACTATCTTTTCCATCCAGTGAAAGTGAATGAGTCAAGGTTTCCCTATCTAGCAAGGGGTTGGGGGGAGAGGGGGAAGAAGGGGAAAAGGGAGATTCCTAAAACCAAGACCAAAAAGCCAGTATACCAAGAAGGGTACCAGAGAATATAATGAGTTCACTGTCAGTAGCACAACAATAGCAAAGTCAATTTCTTGGAGAGGAGTGTTTTATTCTTTTATCTCCAGCACCTAGCAAAGAATCCAGCACATATTAGATACTTAATAAGTTACAGACACCTGATCCATTTGGGAGCAGTTAGCCCTAACTAGAAGTGCCTTTTCCTTGTTTACTTTGGTTTTTATGTGCCCCATAATTGTAAGTTGGGTAGACAGACAGACATGTAAATAGACAGACAGACAGACAAATAGATACAGATATAGACAAATATAATTATGTCTGGGGTTTTATTAGTGTGAAATCCCTGCATATTTTTATTCATCATATATTATCAGAATATTACAAAAATGGTCACAGATCTTCAACTTCCTATTGAATAAAAATAATTTATTATATTCTATAACTTTATCTCCTTCCCTATTGTGATTGGTTTCTAGTTTCTCCTGCTTTTGTCTATTTAGGGCTTCTCAACTAACCTGGATCTTGCACTTGTATGAATTATCCTTACTTTTTCAAAACTGAAATCTTATATGTCAACCCAATTCACATCCAATTTTGCTTTCACTTCAGCTGTTAATATGTTCTTTTCAAGTATGGCACAATAGCAATTCCTTTTCAAAGAAATCATAGAATTTCAGAGTTGGAAGGCAACTAAAGTGGTCATCTAACCTATTTTCAAAAGGAATCCCCCATAATAACCTATGGAACAAGTAGTCATGCAGCCCTTGCCTGATGATTTCAAATGAAACTGACTAATTCCCAAGGTAGCTAATTTGACTTCTGGACAGTCCTGATTATTAGGAAATTTTCCTGACATTAAGCCTAATTTACCTTCTTTGCAGTTTCTACCTACCTATAGTACCTATTTCAGACTCCTAGAATCTAAAAAAAGAACAATTCTTAATCCCTTTTACATAAGACTATCCTTCAAATACTTGAAAGTATCATGAATCTCCCAGTCTCCTCTCCTTTAGTTGTACATAAGTTAGACTAAATGTATTCTGAAACCCCTTCAAATTCAGAAACTGTGATATTCTTTCCTGATTTAGCTAAATTTGGACTTTCTTTTACCTTCATTCTCTGTGTCTCGTAATTTAAAGATCCAAGGATCTCTATATGATTCAGCAACATCTTCACCTCAAGATCTTCTAAAATACCCAAAGAGGATTTCTTATGAAAAAAAATTCAAGAATTGTAAGATTAACATAAAGAAAAACTTCCTAACAATCAGAAATATCCCAAAATGCCATGAGCTTCTTGGTGGGCAATACTGAAAGTTATGTCGATCCAGTGACTCTGCCGTACTTGGCAATCATTGTTGGAAGAGGCTTGGTTGGTGACATGGAGTCTGCAGTCTGTTCTTTGTCACATATCCCTATCTGTGATACTGGTAGCCCTACCTAGATTAAGGCTGAAATTGATTGGGGAGAATTGGGGAAGAACTGAGAGACACAGGCCCAATATCTTTGGCTGATACAGGCCTGTCTGAATTGTCTTTATCACATTATGAATGTTACTTGAAATTATCTCTGATATTCAGTGATCAGCCCACCATTGTGATATGCTACCTTGAGGTGACTTTAATAAACTTTTAATTCTCTCTTTCCTGACTTTTGCCTAACGAGGCAAATCTGAGTAAAAGCCTAAAGAATTTTCTTCTCTACCATAATAAATTCTAAGTCACTGTATAATATGGATGAGATTGATAACTTGAGGATGGGTTAGACTAAGGGACCTGTGAGATCCATTCTAAGTCTTAGATTCATGTCTTAGGAGTAGGAATGGAGCAGAATTGTATGTGTTTCAGAGGATATTATTATAAGTTTTAAAAGATTCTTATTTACATTGTCAAATTGAAACAAGATACTAGCCATGTTACTGACACAGAAATTTAATTTAACAAAATTATATCTGGTGTATAAAAGAAGTACGGGCATAATATGAGGTGTGATGCATGAGGCAAATATCCTCTTTTTTCCTTCTCTCAAGACACTGGCTTACCCACTAGAAATGTAAACTGCTTGAAGACAGGTACTTCTTAATTCTTAACATTTTATCTCAAACCCATAGCAGAGACACTTGCACAGAACAGACACTCAACAAATGGTTTCAAAATTAAATTAATTGAATTGCGGAGGAGAAATGTCATTAACTCCTGGGGAAGAAATCCATCATGGAGGAGATAACAGGAAAATCAAGGCAAGTATTCTCACAATTAATGACATTTCAGGTTCACTTTAAAGCAGGAATAAGGATTCAGCAATCAGTGAGGTGGAGAAAGAATAGAAAAAAAATATATATATATCTAGTCATCAGTGCTACAGAATCACTATAAAATAGCCAGGTACTACTTAAAGGGTTAACTTCATGCTTGGAAACAATTCAATAGGCTGTACTGATGGTTCCAAATAATAATGTTCTTGTATCAAGGGTCTGAACTAACCATCTTTATTCTTCCAGGACTACATCCATATTTCTCCCTCCCCCTATACTCTCTTCAGTCCAAATGCATCATTAACTCCAAATACATACAATCAAACCCTATAATTCCAAATGCAGAGACTTTTCATCAAATACATTAGAATTTGCTTATCTGCTTCTATTTGCATCTATTTTAAAAGGAAAAAGGTTTCCATCTCTTTTTTTCCTCAGTTAATTTCATCATGCTATGTTATTTATAATGTTTCTTGCCCACGCCTTCAGAAGAAACAAAATATATTTTGTTAAATTCAGGACATATCCAAAGAAAGGAGGAGAATATCAATGACACATTAAAGACCACTTCCTTTCCCTCCCAACCTCCTCCCTAACATCTTCTTGTGAAAAAAAAAAAAAAGGATTTTTAAAAACTGGCCACCTAAATCAATTCCCCAGTCAGTAAAAACATTCCCTCTCACAATTCACACAGCATTTTGTTAATGACACAACTCTTATGCATTTATATTGTATGTTATAGGTAAATGTATTGGCATCTTAATTTCCCATCCAAACTGCATCCACTGTGGAGCTAGCATGGAATTCTGTATATGGTAGGAATTTAGAGAGTATATAATGTGTTGTTTACAAATCAGCATAAATTCATTAGTGATTACCAGTTTGGGTTTATACAAGATTCACACAAGATTACACCTGTGGGGGGAATTTCTCAGTAAACCAATTCCCGCTACCAATGAATGCCTTTAAATAGTTGTTGAGAACACTTGTTCATATTTAAATATCTAGTAGGAGCTCAGTTGGAAAGGAGCTGTTCTGGAGGAAGCTTGGACCACCTGTCAGGAATACTGGCATAACCTGAAGAAATCTCTGACCATGTTATTTCACATCATCATCATCAGCGTATTAAACCACATTCTGATGCAACACTCAAAAGTCAGCCTGTAACATCACTTGTGCTATCAAACAAAAGAAAACAAGGCTGTCAGCAGATTCCAGTTAGCCACTCCTGAGTAACAGTGACATTAACTCCCTTGGGCTAGTTCTCAGCCATGGGATTAACCACCGTTATAACACTATTTCCCATGTTAGTTGTCATGTACCACTCCACAAAGTAGGGTGTCCTGTCATTACCAGCTAAACTTGAGAACACACACAGCATTCAGGTAGCAAGCACAAAATGGCCTTTGCACTGACATTTCTATGAACATAAGAAAAAACAAAATGCAAAAAACTACCCAAAGAAACAACAGGAATCCACCCTTCTCTGCCCAACTCCATCCATAGATCTGGACAATACCAACATCTCACCAATGACCAGCTCAACTAACTGGCAGCAAAGTCAAGTATAAAACATAAAGGAGCTTTAAGGTCCCTGCTAGTGAGTAATAATAATAACAATAAGCATTATATGGACCCAGAGAAAAGTACTATGCTAAATACTTAACCTTATCACATTTTATCATTATAACAATATGAGAGTTAGGTGCTATTATTATCTCCATTTTATAATTGAAGAAATTGAAATAAATACGAGTTTAAGGGAGTTGTCCAGGGTCACATAGCTAATAAGTGTATATGTGGCTGGTTTTGTACTCAATTCTTCCTGACTGTTAGCTCAGGGACCTATCTATGGGACTACCTTGCTGACCCCAGTTCTAAATATTACATTTGCATGTTTTTGAAATGGGTTTCTAGTTGGAAAGAGATAAAAAGTAAAGGGAAAATTGAGGGGGAAGAAGGGGAAATGTGATAAGAGAAGGAGAAGAAGGTGAAGAGATACTAAAGATCCCAATAACCTTTGGATAGAAAACGCCATCTGCATCCAGAAAAAGAATTATGGAGCCTGAATTTGAATTAACACATGCTATGTTCACTTCTTTTTTCTGTTTTTTTTCTCTTGTGGTTTTTCCTTTTTGTCCTGATTTTTCTCTCCCAACATGATTAATAAAGTAATGTGTATTTAAAAGAGAGAGAAAGGGGGGAGAGGAAGGAAAAAAAGAATGTTGGGATACAAAGGGAAGGGAACAAGGAAGGGAGAGGGAAGAGGATTCATTATCTCATATGTTAGCATTAAACTCCAGGATTTATAGAAGAAAATGAAGTCTTATAGAATACACTGGAATTCTTGTCATTTCCTAAAATGCTACAAGAGTAACTTCATAAGGACAGTACTTAACAGAACCTAGCATTTATTCCTGTACCATTTACAGGTAACCATCCATTGGAATGAAAGCACATATATCTCAGAAAGTAAACTATGTCCTATAATCAGGTATAAAAGCACTGGATAAAGCACTGACCAGAATGAATTTTTCCTTTCTGGTTCTGTTACTGTATGACTTTTAGCAGGTTATATAACATCTGTTTTTCAGTACCGTAAAGTGCAACTTATGTCAACTCCCCATTTTTTCTACAGAGATGTCATGAAAAGGATCCATAGTGAAGACCCAGGTCAATCTGCTATATTCATATGTGAAATATGTTAGTTAATATTTGTGGCTACAACAAATATATACTTTTATTAATTTAGTTATAAGTCATTTTGTCAAATTTAAGGAAGTTAGACTAAACATAATGAAAAACTTTTAAAGCTTTAAAGTATGGGGAGTACTAGGTCTCCCATTTAAATGTGCTCAGATAACAGCATTACAGGCAGAATTTTAAGCTGAATGGGTTCTAGCTAAATCTGCTTGGCAAATCTTGGATAACTAGGCAAAATAACTTAGTCAAAGATTATTGTACAGTTTAAGAAATTGTCCAACTGAACTGTGGAATCTCTTTTCTCAGCAGTAAGATGTAATGGAAAGATAGTTAATATTTAGATGTGGAAAAGACCCTAGTGGCCACCTAGTACAAATGCCTAATTTGACAGATAAAGAAAGGAAAGCTCAGAGAAGGTAAATTACTTTTGTGATATCACAAAGGAAATAAGCATCAGAGGTGAGATTGAAACTTAGTATCCAGAGCCAGGAAACTTTTAACCACATAATGACAGTGAGAAGATACAGCTCTGGGTGAGGACATTTCCTGTGTGGGGGTTACAATAAAATCTCTCTAAATCTTCGCTTACTCACATATAAAATTGTTTTACAGTATAACATATACTACTTCACAATTCACCTGTGCCAATGAAATAAGTTGTTTATAATATGCATCAAAAGCTAACATTTATCAAACTGAAATGTACATCTGCTCATATGGATGAAAATATTCCTACAAAAGGGCAAACTCAATGAACTTTAGGCTTTTTTAGTTCGGCCTTTCAAATAAAAGATATACTAAATTTAAAAACACACACACAAATGTTTCTAGGGTCCTTAGACCCTCAACTCTCCATTTATATATTTAACATCATGAGTAGACAAATTAATATTTGAAAACTATATTTGTATCCTACATCTAATCCTTTATCTGTCTCAAAATACAAGCTTTCATAATCCATTCAAGTACTCTAAATCCTGACAAATTCTACAACTACAAAACTGGGTGTTATAAATCTATTTCCAGCATATTTCTGCTTATTAGGAAAAAAAAACCTCCAGTCTAGGGAGAATCCATTTAAGAGTATTTATATATTCATTAAATACACAAAGAAGGGACTGTTTGTTCACCCTTCTCTAAATGCCCTGATAGGCAAAGACTTTATAATGAATGAGCTGAGGACTTTAGCAGTGGTTAATGACAATTAAGTTGAACACAACCACAGAATCACAGCAATTAAAAATTCCCAGAGAGAAACACGGGAAGTCATCCAAGCTTCTAATCACTTATAATATTTTTGATATTATTTAAGGGAATCCAGCTATAGAACATCAAGCTTTTGTTATTATACCATCAAGCAATTAGAGAGGAATTTGAAAACACTAATGAGATCTGTAAAAGTACTGAGCAGTAGTCGTTAGTTAGAGGAAACAGAATTAACGTGGGCTTCTCTCAGTGACTTGGGAGGAATTGCAACCAGCTGGGCTACAGAGAAGGTGCATGATGAGTAAACTGACATTCTTGCTGTTATAAAGGAAAGTTGACATGCTACACTGATTTCTTTTGAGTCAACGCCATAAGAACAAGCCATTTCCCTTAAAGAAATGATGTCATAATTAAAAAGGGGGAATTTCTGGTCAAGATGGCAGCACAAAAAGTCATACACACAAGCTCTCCTGTATATATACCAACAAAAATGTAAAGAGGGACCCAGACTAAATAATGATTAAAAAACTTAGAAGCAAATGAAATAAATTCTTTTCTCCCCTCAGAAAAAGTCAGCCAAAGTCTGGGCTTCAGGAAAGGGTCTCACAAATCAAGTCAATTCAAGCTCAGGTAAACAAGCCAGTCTGACTCTGAAATTACCGGAGCACTCTGTTTCCAGTAGATAAGAAACCCAGGTAGGAAAGTAAAAGAGGGAGTAAGAAACCCATAGTATGATTCAGACAGGAGTTAAATTCGCCCCAGTAGGATCATTAGTTTGCAACAATATGACCTGGGTCATTTTGAAGGCCCTTGATAATTGCAGTACAGTGGCCCATGGCAACACAAGAGAATTTTAACCTTATCAATGTACTGAGTATGAAGATATAAAGAGAGGCAAAAGCCAGGGTCAAGAGAACTATGAGTCAAAAGATGGAAAAGAAGTAAACCCAAAAGAAAAGAATAACTCCACAATAACTAAAAGTAAAATCCCAGAAGGGGAAAATGGTTTGGCCAAAAGTTCTCAAAGAATATAAGAAGTGAAACAAGAATTAGAAATTAAGATTGTATCCATGAATTGGTGAATGGCTGAGCAAATAATGGTATATGAAAATATTATTGCTTTGTAAGAAATTATACACAGATTCATAGAATATTGGGAATATTTTTATGAAATGATGTATATTGAAGAACCAGAAGAACAATAGAAAGAATAATACAGATGAATGCAATGAATATTCATTACCCTAAAGGGTCTATGATGTATACTATTCACCAATAGAAGGCAAGGTCAAAATGTTTCAAAATATTTTTGACATGGCAAATGAGAAGCTTTATTTTGTTTGGTTATGCTTACAAGTTATAAGGATTATGATTCTCCACACCCACACCTTTTTTTGGAAAGGAAGAAAAAAAAAAGAGAAAACCTAATTATAACATACAAAAAGAGGAGGAGGGGATAAAGGAGAGTCATTGTTCAGAATGAAGCACAAATAAGCATCACATCTTTGCTTTTTTAATATTCAACATTCACTCCTGGAAAACTTTGTGCTCCAAATTTTTTTCTTCCTCCCTCCTACTCCTTCCCCTAGATGGCAAGTAATCCAATATATGTTAAACATGTGCAATTCTTCCATACACATTTCCGCAATAATCAAGCTGCACAAGAAAAATTTGATCAAAAAGGGAAAAACGAGAAAAAACAAAAAGCAAGTAAACACCACCAAAAAAGATGAAAATACTATGTTGTGATCCACATTCAGTCCCCATAATTCTCTCTGTGGGGGCAGATGGCTCTCTCTATCATGTCTATTGAGATTGGCCTCTATTGAAAAGAGCCACATCCATCAGATTTGATCATCAAATAATCTTGTTGTTGCTATGTACAACATTGGTTCTTCCTACTTCACTTAGCAAAATTTCATGTAAGTCTTCCAGGCTTTTCTGAAATCAGTCTGTTGGTTATTTCTTATAGAACAATAATATTCCATAATATTCAAATGCCATAACTTATTCAGCCATTCCTCAAATGATGGGCATCCACTCAAGTTTCCAGTTCCTTGTGACTATGAGAAGGGCTGCAACAAACATTTTTGCACATATGGGTCCTTTTACCTTCTTCATGATGTTTTTGGGATATAGGCCCAGTAGAGACACTGCTGGATCAAAGCATATGCAGTTTGATAGTCCTTTGGGCATAGTTCCAAATTGCTCTCCAGAATGGTTGGATCAGATGACAACTCCACAACACTAGTTTTCTCAAATCCCCTCCAACAGGGGATGCGGGAAAACTGGGACACTGATGCATTGTTGGTGGAGTTGTGAACAAATCCAACCATTCTGGAGAGTAGTTTGGAACTATGCTCAAAAAAGTTATCAAACTGTGCATACCCTTTGATCCAGCAGTGTTAATACTGGGCTTATATCTCAAAGAGATCATAAAGAAGGGAAAGGGACCTGTATGTGCACGAATGTTTGTGGCAGCCCTTTTTGTGGTGGCTAGAAACTGGAAACTGAGTGGACGCCCATCAGTTGGAGAATGGCTGAATAAATTGTGGTATATGAATATTATGGAATATTATTGTTCTATAAGAAATGACCAACAGGATGATTTCAGAAAGGCCTGGAGAGACTTACATGAACTGATGCTGAGTGAAATGAGCAGGACCAGGAGATCATTATATACTTCAACAACAATACTATATGATGACCAGTTCTGATGGTCCTGGCCATCCTCATGAGATCAACCAAATCATTTCCAATGGAGCAGTAATGAACTGAACCAGCTACACCCAGAGAAAGAACTCTGGGTGATGACTAAAAACCATTACATTGAATTCCCAATCCCTATATTTATGCCCACCTGCATTTTTGATTTCCTTCACAAGCTAATTGTACAATATTTCAGAGTCTGATTTTTTTTGTACAGCAAAATAACAGTTTGGTCATGTATACTTATTGTGTATCTAATTTATATTTTAATATATTTAACATCTACTGGTCATCCTGCCATCTGGTGGAGGGGGTGGGGGGTAAGAGGTGAAAAATTGGAACAAGAGGTTTGGCAATTGTTAATGCTGTAAAGTTACACATACATATAACCTGTAAATAAAAGGCTATTAAATAAAAATAAAAAATAAATAAAAAATCCCCTCCAACATTTATTATTATCTTTTTCTGTCATCTTAGCCTCTCTGAGCGTTATATAGTGAAGCACCACATCTTTGAAAATTAAATGTTGAACAAACAGCAAAATTAAAATGATGAAGAAAATTAATGAACAACCCCTCAGACACATCTAAGTAGAAGATAAACAAGAAAGCAATTAATATCTTGAAATAGCATTTTAGAAAAATTAGATATGTTTGCTCTTGAATGATCACTGAATGGTATCAGAAAATAGTATACAGGTTTCTTATTTGCATTCCCCCCTTTATAAAAACTGACTATGTGCTAGAGCATAAATTCCTTACAAATAAATGCAGAAAAGAATAAGTATTAAATACCATTTATTGACACCCCCCCCCCAACATAGTAAAAATGTTCATCAGTCAATAAAGGACCTTTGAATAAAAGATATATAATATTAAATATAATATAATTAATTATATTAATATAATTCAATATAATATAATATGAAATATTATCTTAACTATAATATAAATATATAAATAATATTTATATGTATATAATATAATGTGTTAATATATATCAATATATAATAATATTTATGTAAATACAATAAAATCAATAATATAAATTGTTAATAATCCAGGAAAATATATAAATCATCAGTCTTTCTACATATTACTGACAGTACCTTCCTCCCACTCTTTAATATAAAGGGAAGAAAGAGAAAAGAAATTCCATTAAAAAAATTACACAATGTAGAAAATATATGGGAGTCTAGTTTGATATATATATATATATATATATATATATATGAATTATATGACCATAACTATAAAATACTTGATAAAAATACAGATTTGAATATATGTAAAGGAATTAGTTGTTCATATGCAGTTCATGCCAAGGTAATATATAAAAAATGCTGAGTGAAATGGGGAAACTGAGGACTTCTCAAAATAACTCTTGAGTAATTCAAGACTCAGCATCAAGGATCTCTAAATCATTTAAGGATCCTGAAAGAAGAGCAAAAACTTGTTCTTCTAGCAGAAATACCTAAAATAATCCCCTTGACCTTTACTTAAATGCTTAGAGAAGAACCTGACTAATAATTTAATGGCCTGGAGATATTTGAGAAGCCTCCAAACTAAGTATCTCTATTTGTTGATTGAGAAAGCCTGAGGTAAGCTAAATCTCCTTAGTTATTCTAGAAACCTTTAACCCCTCTGGCTTAATCCATTACTTATCTCTAAATAAATCTCCTTATTTTGAGGGATTATGTGTTTTCTCATAAAATCATTAACTAAACCTATAATTTAAATTTTAGTTTATGAAGGTCCAATAGATTTGGTAAAAATGAAATTCTTTGTACTAACCTTACGATAGAGTGCTCAAGTAAGCATTTGCAGACATTGTAACAAATTGACCACCATAAGTTTAGGCAAACACATCTGCAATAAGCATATTGGCTTGACTAGAATTTAGCAAACCTTTGCTACTTCCATTTAAGCAGGCAGCGAAGATTAACCAGATGAGGAAAAGGGGTCATGGATGTCTCTTAGCCTTTGTAAAATCAGCCCTCCTTTCTCTGAGACCCCAGTGATCAGACTGCCTGCTTCTCACAAAATTATAATAAAGTTTCTGATTTTTACTTTGAGAAATCTCTGAATAATCATTTTTGAGGAAGGAATTGCATTGCAGTTCCACACAATGCTACTTACATTTACTTATAAAGAATCATAACATGACCAAAAGCCAATTTTATAGAGCTACAAACTAATCAGTTAATTACTTTGCAATTGTCAATAAACATTTATTAAATTACTTACTATGGGAGAATCATTGGATTAAGAACTGAAGATACAAAGAAAAGTTATTTTTCTGTTCTTAAAGAGTTCACAACTTAAAGAGGGATCTAACACTCAAATAATTATGTACAAGCAAGCATATACAGGATAAATAACTGTTCTGGGCCCCCCTTTTAGATGGAAGTTTTGGAATTCTTGGCTTTATCTTTAAAAAAAAAAAAAAAAGGGCAGAATGTACTAATGATATATAAGTTGCAAGGTTGGTTCAGTCCTGAAAGCTGGTGAGATTTTCCCAAGGATGAGGATCCTAGGGGATAATGGCATAACAGAAAAGTCCAAAACCTGGGTGCCTAGTGAGAAATAAGTAAATGATTGTCCTAAATTTCCTCCTTAAAAAGAGGAAACATTCTGTTATAGGAGCCACCTGCTAGTGGCTACTGGGGATCTAATTCTGACCAGCAGAATAGATCCCTTCATTTGATTGGATGATAACCATACTAGGAGACTGAGAGGCAGTTGCATTCTCTGACCTCTCTCCTTCCCTCTTGCCTCCGATTTATTTCATTCCCAATCTATAAGCAACTTCTGTGTCAGGAAAGGCTGATTTGCAATTCCTTCAAGTGTGTTATGATTCAGAGCTGTGGGGAGTTTTCAGAGATTCCCTTTCACTTATGTGTGGTTCTTAACAACATTCCTTGGAAGGGCTGGTGCTAGGGACCATCCCATGAACTGAAACAAGAATGAGAGCAGTAGAATGATGGTAACAATGGCACCCTGTCTCTGGAAATGGCAACGCCAACCCTCACGATTATATGTTGACAGATTGCCGAGTTATTCGAAGAGAATAGTCTCCATGACTTTTTTTCACCTTAAAAAGGGGATTACTTTATTTCTATGAAGGTTTACCAGAAGGCTAAAGGATGAAAAATGCTAACAATACAGATGAAATAGTAAACAGCACCAAGATACTAGTCCTCTCTCTAATGGTTCCTTAGGCTAAACTCTTCTTGCTATGTTCAACAATGATCAATGTTTTGCTATGTCATCATACAAAAAACACTATTCTGCTCTATTAATATAATGCTCCTAATAAAGCCATTGGTTAAAAAAAAAAAGTAATGATTAAGCAGACTAAGTGCAAAATACAACATAAGGGTAAAGAAGAAAAACTGTATTCCAGCATATACATAATCAGACACCTGAATTCAAATCCAATCTCTTCCAATTGATGCCTGTGCTACCTTAGCAAAATCATTTGACTTCTCTGGATCTCAGGTTCTGTAGGTATCTGTAAAATGGCCCTTAGAAGATATCCTTATCTCTAAATCTATGACTTCATGATCTTATGATAATCATCAGCTCTCAGACAATCTGGGGTCACAAGGGTCACTCTTATCTTCAAAAGACATTCACTCACCTCATATTCCTCCCTAGCTCCTTCAGTTTTTAGGTTTACTTTTGATACTGTCTTTTTTCCTTGGGTCTTCCTTGATTCTAACTTCTAACTATATCATTATTCCTCTTCTCTCTGCTCTATCTTTCTGACTTGGCCTCAGGTATCTCTACTTTCTTCTTCATTTGATTACCTCATTTCATCAGATATGTGTCCCACCTTCTCCCCACTTTAGGGAATCCTGGGTACTTGATTTACCAGTTCTCACTAATTCTCTCTTAAAAAGCTGATAATAGGCAACCCCAAAAGAAAAACACTCTGCAATTCTCTTGGCACCAGTCAAACTTTTTTGCCCCAGTTAGCTTGTTTCCAATACTATTAAACCTATCAATTTCATACTGCTGTGACTTAACTGGATTAGGAGTCAGAAGAACTGAGTTCTAATTCCAACTCTGAAAATTTATATGGCAGCATTATTTGACTAAAATTCCAATAATAAATGTGTGGATCTCTCACAGCACTACACATCTCCCAGGATGCAATCAGACCATTCATTAAAATACTCTCTGGGTTCAAGGTCACTTTGAATCCTGCCACTCTGGCTCCAAAGCCTACCTCTTAATGGTTCTTGGTCCATGGCTTATAATTTCTTATAAGATTACATGACGCCTTTGACAAAAAATGAACAAAAAATCTATTTTATTTATTTGCTTAAAGAAGGCAAGAGACAAATAGGAAAGGAAGAAGAGTATAATACATTATATTTACTGTCAAATTCATCTGAGGTGTTTGTTAGTTTTCCTGAACTACTTTTATTCCCACAACTTTGATTTTGATTTTGCAGTTATTAATATTCAGAAATTATATAAAAACATAAAAAATCAATAAGGACTATATCATTAGTCCTAATTTTAAACCTATAATTTTTCTTATTCTCTCATTACAACTATACAGACCAAAGTCAATAGTTTCTTTAAGCAGATATCTTTTGATATCTTTCTTGGGAAAAGAGTTAAAAGAAACTGTTTTCACTGATACTGTGTTTAAACAACTTTGAAATGAAACTTTCTCTTTTTCTTCTGGGGGTAAGAGATACAATGTTAATATAAGTGAAATTTTTCTAACAATTAGATCTGTCCAAATATGGAATGGGAATCCTCAAAAGGCAGTGAATACTGTGTTACTGAGGTGTTTAAGTGGAAGCAATATTCTTTTGTCTGAGGTGCTATAAAAGGGATTAATGCTTAGGTAATGGCTGGGTAGGTTGACCTCAAAGGCCCATTCTAATTCTAAGATACTATGATTCTAATTTCTAGATTCAGACATTAGGTGATTAGTCCACATTTCCCAAGAGATAATGGAATGAGATAAAACTGCTAAATAAGCACAGAATATGTTTAGTCCAGAGCTTCATATACTAATATAGTCTCTTGTAGAATCTATAACAAACTGTATAGTTATAATTAGGTTAAAATGTCTGTAAAGGAACAAATATGTTGAAGCAATGAATAGTTTCATCTCCAATCCACTCCAAAGTATTTGACATGCAAAGATTTGTAAGGCTAGGAAAAACTCTTAACAAAATTACTAAAGCTATGGAAATTGTATAACTGAAACATTTTTACCTTCATTATTTTAATTATCAAATATTTCAAATATTAATACAATGCCAGTGATATTCTCTTATTTTAAGTATCACTGCTGTCATCATTAAAATAGGCTTGAATCCACAAGTCATATTCCCTAAAGATTCATTTATTCTTTAGCGGTACTATTGTCTGGAATTCATGTCAATCATGATATTTTTGCTTCCAGGTCAGGATATAAAAAGATAATCACACTGAATCCCTTTTCCACTTGCTATGAAAGTGCTTCCAATCATGTGGGTTTTCCTACAAAAAAAAAAAAAAATCCTCTATATAACTAAGTTCATGACATAGGGAGTTCTTCTTTTCTCTATAAATTATTCATTTTTTTCAGATTAAATATTTTTTCTCCCCTTCCTTTGAACACTTTTATAAATAATTAGAAGAGAAAAGATTTACATATTAGGATCTTTTTTTAACAAATATAAATTTTTATCAGAAGTTATTTTTTCTAAATTACATAATGTTTGCTGTATTCTTATAGTATAATTCAATTGCAAAGTGGAATCAATTTCTCTTATCACTTATTTGTGTAATATAAATCAACTAAAAAACAGAATTTGATAAACACTATTTTGTTGTGTAAAAAGTAAGAGTATATCCCTAGTGAGTTAAGTTGGATGAAATACAGTTAGAGATAAAAAAGAAAACAAAGGTAAGATATCTGTCCTTTTGCTTACTGAAAACAAAGCATCCTCTAATGGACAGAGGACTGTCCTAATACAAGGGAAAGGTCTATGAATATATCACTGTAAGCTCATTCATTTAACAAATATTTATTGAGCACCAAAAATCATATTACCATCACCATTCAAATCCATTAAGATCCACATGGAGGCTAAAAGCTAAAAATTTAACAAGATCAACTCTACATGTTTTGATTGACAGTTTTCTTCTCTTTCCTCAAGATGAAACTGGAGCCAATTTTCATCCAGGTATGAGAGATTCTCTTCAACAACAAAAGAAGGAGGATTAAGCAAGGCTGACATACAAAGCTGAGATCCATAGTGGGATTGTATAAATAAAAGGCAGATCAATGAATCATGTTATTAAACCAGAAATGTTTTAGAGGCAAAATTCAATAACCAAAGCCATTGGTAGTATGGAAGGCATATATTCACTTCTATTCATTGTGCTGGCAGAACATCTAAGGACTTTACAATATAATTTTATTTGAAGTAGTTATTCTTAATGAAAAATCTTTTTATAAGAGCCACCCTTCTTTGAAAATGGAAATACCAAGGCAGACAAAGGATGACAATAGTTACATAAATTTAAACAGAGACAAAAACAAAAACAAAAAAATCTTGGAAATTAAGAGAATCTTTAAAGTGCAAGGAAATCTTTAAAATACAAGGAAAATAAAATTTCATAGAGTCATAGTTAGAGCTAAAATAAACAGATGAGAAAATTGAGGGCTATAGGGGTTAAAGGACTCATCCAAGGTTTCACAAGAAATAGCAGATCTTGAGTTTGAACTGAGATATTTTCCCCCCAGATTCAGAGTCGCCCTTGACCCCATGTTGCCTCTTATGCTCAATGGACTTGGTAACTGAGGAGCATAGAAATCAGATAGTTCAATCCCATCATTTTGTAGATAAAGATAACTGAGGCTCAGAGATAGGTATAAAATAATGTGTTGCTATTTTCTAAGACTTGTAGGAGAACTTAACTAAATATTAGACAAGTTGGGAAAATATATAATAGAATACAGACATCATTATAAAGTGGTAGAAGTATCTGACATGAAGGGTTAGTTTTTCTTCCTTTTTCATAATCCCAAAAATCTAAATTATGAGCAGAAAGAGAAAGAGAAATATTTTCTAACACCAAATTGATTTCTTCATTACATCTCACCTCCCTAAGGAGCACTAATTATGTTGATGATGAAATTGTTTAACAACAGTTCTGGGGATGCTCTGCTCCTTATCACAGACACCTAAGCCTGACAAAGGACATACTTTAATAAGCAGTAATATATATCAAGAGACATCTCCTTACTTAAACTCTGGCAAGAAAAAAAATATACTAATTCCCCAGCGGAATAGTACCAATTACAGGCAAATCTTTTGGTATGCTGATTTTTCTATTTGGTTTTATTTTTGTTTGTGCATTTTTTTTGGGGGGGGAGAGGGGAGGGGAAGGTTGAAGCATTTGTCTTTTCACAAAGGATAAAAATATTTTGAATATTTTAGAACCTTCAAATACCTCCAGATGAGTTACTAAGAAAGGATGAATAATAATAAACAATAATACGGTAATAAAAATTATTACTGTGCTTTCAAATTATATTCAGTCAAACATGGAAGGCAGACACTTGGCATACCAAGTAGGATATTAATGAATCAATGTCTGTTTCCTGTATTTTCAGGAACTTTTTTTTTTCTTTCCCTCCTCTGAATTTATCAGTGCCTTAACAGCAACCTCAGAAGCAAAATCAAGGAACAAAAAAAAAAAAAAAAAAAAAAAAAAAAATTTTAACACATAATCTCCCCCTTTGCTGTCAAGTGCCTGACCCTGGTTTGATAATCTCATTTTCTGAGAATCAAAAAGCTGGAAATTTAAGCTTCCTAGAGTGTTAATTGCGGCCCTGCTCCATTGCTAATCAAAAAATTGGATGTTTTGCATGAAAATGCTTCTCTAATTAATTCTCAGTCATAAAGCGCCCTGGTTTTAATAACCTCTCCTTGATTGGCTAGCCTTTGAAGAGACAGTACAGCTAATCCACTAAACTAGAAAAAACACACGCAGAAAAAATAATAAGTGGGCTTACAAGGTAGGAACTAGATAATTGTATTAATACTGCAAAATCCAAAAGGTGATTCTTGTTCTCAGAACCCCAACACACCCCAGTAAAATATACCATGAAATTAATCATCATGAACAAGTAAGATGAGGCACCATGTCATAGCTCTTGCCTCACCTCCTAAAACATCATTTCCCTTCATTTTCTTTAACTGTTTTCCTTTGGCTTCCCCTCATATCCCCTCCTCAATCTGGTAACTAGGGATCTGGGGATGTCCACTTGTCACACTGTCTATTTTAATAAGACAAGGATTTTGCTTCCTTCTCCCTTTGCTTCAGACTGACAATATATTATCATATATATCTCCAAGAGGTGCTGAACTGAATTTTCATTATCCGAAATGTCAAGATTCGTTTTTGTCATCAGAGAACACAGCTGGTCTACACTAGCAACCCTTTGATTAATTCAAATAGAACAAGGCACCTATACATAACTTCATTTCCCTCAGACCAGACCTGGCATGCTGCAGGTTTAAATTTACAACTCATCATTTTGGGATGCCATTGGCTGCCAAGGTGGCACTCACACACAGAAAAGAAAGTCTTAATTAGGAGAACATTGCATTCTTCTTCTAATTATTAAATAGGGGATTTTTATTTGTAGAGCAGTGCTCATCTAGGACCTACTGATGTTGAACCAATTTCAGAAGATGCTGGACTGACATGACACACTGTATAATCTGTATTATCACTGCTGAGCACTTTTTTCAGATTGATTTGTAAGACTGTAGAGTCTGTTCTCTTTTTTCCTTCAACACTTGCACAAAAATTGGCAACCAAGTATAAAGATAAGAGATAAAAATGACTTTCAGGATCACCTAGGCAACTTCATCCCCACTCCCAATTTACTAAGGTTTTTTAAAGTTTTATTGATGCCTTTTGTTTTTATTCTACAATAATTTCCTAATATCCACTCTAGTTCCCCCACTGAACCCTAAATTGTAACCAAGAAAAAAGCAAAATCAAACAAGAAAACTGACTACACCTGATAAAATAAGCAACATGTGGTATTCAAGGCCCCTGCCCCTATTATACAGACAAAAACACAGATGATTAGGAAAGTATTTCCTCGAGGTCTACTTGCTGTAGTCTGTAACATTCTATCATATTCCATTCCCCACCACTGGGCCTTTGCACAGGTTAGGATACGTCACACTCATGGATGGAGAGCAGTCATCTTCTTCACCTTCTGCTTATAGTTCCCTTTAGGGAATAGCTCAAGTCCTATCCAAAGTCTTACCTATTCCCCTGCCTCCTAGATATCTTGTAGTAACTTTGTATACATTTTGTACTGACTTATGTGTGTACCTGCTATTTCTTCCCATAGGATAAGAGCTTTTAAGGGGCTCTTACTGACTTGCTTTGTCTTCCTATCTCCAGTGGCTGGCACTGGTAGATGCTTAATAAATACCAGCATAGTTGAAGGATATGTTATAACAAGATGAAACATCCAGGAAGAGACAGAGTTTATACTTACCAAATGGCCAAGGTTTAATCAGTTTGGGTATATTTTTGCCTCTCACTGATTGACTGCATTAAATGGTGTTTTTTTTTTAAGTTTTCATTTTTTTATAACTTGCACGACACTGAGTCCAGGATTCCTTTCATTATTATGCTGTGTCCCCAGAGGAAAATACATAAAAAAGTGAAAGATCTGTGCTGACTGCAAAGGTAAAGGAATTAGGAATAAATTCTAGCATTTTTTAAAGGAATCCCAATCTTTATTTCCATTTAATGATTCATCAATAACTTCCCACAAAATAAATGCACACAAATCATCAGCATATCTATATATTGCTGACAAAGCCCAGCAAGAGATAGAAATAGAAATTCCCTTTAAAATTACTGTAGACAAAATAAAATACTTAGAGGTCTACCTGCTAAGACAAACCCAAGAATTGTAAAGAGCTGAAACTCTTAAAAGGTGTGCTTGAATCAGACAACCCGAGCACTTAAGGCTATTTACCTATTGGACAATGACTCTATTTGCCTATGTTTGGAATGCTCTTTTCACAGTTAATGCTAGCTCAATGTTTGGGGTTAGGAGAATTGTAGGTAAGGATTAGGGGGTGGGGTAAGGGAGGCCAGGGAACTGTACTTGGCTGCAGCACCAGGAGGAGAAAAGTGTGGAGATTCTGGACTCTAGAATCAAGGAAGGATCTTTGGCAAAACTCCTGGTAGTTTTGTCCATCTCCTTCACTTCTCCCCCTAAAGACCAAGGGCTTTTGCTTATCCTGACTCTGGCTGATCCTGAGGCCTCCAGGGAGGTAGCCTGGATTTTATAAAGAACTATATGAACATAATTAAAAAGCATTTCTCACACAAATAAAATCAGATCTAAACAATTGGAAAACTATTAAATGTTCATGGGTAGGCTAAGCTAATATAATAAAATAACAATTCTGCCTAAATTGGTCTACTTTCAGTTCAGTGTCATACCAAACTGCCAAAATATTTTATAGAATTAGAAAAAATAATAACAAAATTCATCTGGAAGAATAAAAGGTCAAGAATATCAAGGGAATTAATGAAAAAAAATATATAAAAGATGGTGGCTTAGCAGTACCAAATCTAAAACCATATTATAAAGCAGCAGTAATCAAAACTACTTCATACTGGCTAAGAAACAGAGTGTTGGATCAGTGGAATAGATTAGATACACACAACACTATAATCAAGGACTGTAGCAATCAATCTAGTATTTGACAAAAATTGCTAGGAAAATTGGAAAATAATATGTCAAAGACTCAGCATAGACCTATATCTCACACCCCATATCAATATAAAGGTCAAAATGTATACCTGATTTGGACATAAAGGAGGATACCATAAATAAATTAGGAGAGCAGGGGAATAAATAAAACTATGTTACAAACTTAGGGTTCCAATGAGTTACAGATTAAATCATATCTCCCTAAACATAATAACCATATACAGCCAGCCTTACATAACATGAAAAGATATAAGACTGGAATTAATTCTACATCCCACCCAAGAACTTCTAACAACCTGGAGATAATAGCATTTCCTAATGATGTAAAGTGGAAGGAGAATGGATTACATATTTTTCTTTCTTAACTTCTTTGGGAGAATACAGATTTTATGGAGATCATAGATCCAGATTAAAAAGCACTAACCTGCTGAGGAAATATCTGGCAATTTTAGAAAACAATGAAATATATATATAACTAAAATAATTACAAAGCTTCTTACTAAAGGTAAAAAGAAGAAGGACAATAAGAGATAATTATTTGCCTAAGAAAAGAAAGGATGAGCTTGTGAAGAAAAAAAGTATTCTGGTATCTTTAAAGGATTTTTCAAGACTTGTTACAATGAGTGTAATGTACATATATATGCTCTATGGGCAAATCATGGCAAGGTTCAGTCAAAGTTAAAAGTTGTATCTTACTAACTAGGAATGACATTAGTCATAACTTACTCAAAAGACTGTTAGTAGAATTGGCCATTCAGAAGGCCTAGGAAAAACTAGAACTAAATCCCTGCCTAGAAAGAATAAGATCATGAAAGCATGGGTTCTGGGAAAGGACATAGGAGAATGAGCTAGATATAGAAACCATTGTTCAAATAACTTTCCAGAACAATAATTACAATACTCTCAATAATATTTACATATTTACTTTCTTCTTAAAAACAAAAATTCAGATTTGGCAAAGAAGCAACAGGTTAGGAGTATGTGAAACTGAGGAATAGAGAATTTCATCAAAGCATGATAAAAGCCATTAATCTATGAGACATCTGAATCACAGAATTACAAATATGGCTTTGCATTAGACCTATAGGATCTATAAGCATGAAGAGCCTAGAAGCAAGAAGATGAACAGGGGAGAGGGAAGGTAGGATCACAGCCCAAGGCGTATATTTTAAAATATAATTCCAAAGAATTAATGTTTGATTGAAAAAATTGCTTGATCTAGAGTTAGAGGATCCTAAATTTAAAATTGGAAGGAAACTCAGAAGTTATGTAGTCCAAGCCCTTCATTTTACCTATAAAGAAACAGTGACACCAGAGGCAGTGAACAACTGACTTGCTCATTATAGCAAAGCTGGGATCCAACTAAGGTTCTCCAACTTCAAAATCAGCACAAATTCCATTTTAATATGCATATTACCTAAGCTTGAAACTTGACTAATTGATTCATAATTTGCATGAGAATGGGCAAGTTCCAAATTGTCTCTGGGTAGCAGATGGATGGGCCCAGAGATGACTTGGAAGAGACAGCAGGATCAACTGAATGTGGGAAATTGTATAGCATTTTCAGTGATTCTAAGTTTCTTCTTTCCTGCTCATATCTCTAAAGTATTCTTAATTTCAGCATTCTACTGTTAATGTTTCATGACTGCAAGTCTACAGAATATTCACAGTCTCCAATGAATCAAAATTTCAGGTCACTGAAAGGACAATGGTGAATTATAGAGAACAAAACAGGCTACATACAGCATTTTACCAGTAACAAACTGCTCCTAATAGGGGAGTTAAAAACACTAAGAGACAGATGAAAAAAGAGAGAGAGAGAAAGAAATAAGATGGTCATATAGTACAATCAAATACAATCAGCACCTAAACTGATAACTACATAAAATCGGGCGATAATGGAGAAAGAGCTCTAACACTTTAGGTATAGTACTTCCATAGAGAATTATAGAAGCACGTAGACAAAAGTCACAGAATGAAAAGGGATTAACTAGATGTTATCAATGAAAAGGGCCCAGTGATGTGCACAGGTATTGTGATGAGGTATATCTAATGGCCCAACATCCTGAAAAGGGGTTGGGGAGAGGGGAAGGGGGAAGGGCAGAAAGAGAAGGAAACGGATAGTCAAGAGAGAAAAATTTTAAGGTTACTAGGTAAATGGTATAGGAACTTTAAAAAAAAGAGGAAGATCAAAGGTTAAAGATTCTACGGTTATTGAGGAAAGTATCTATTTTCTGATAATTTGATTAATAAATAAATAGATAAATTCCATCTATATCCAAAAGGAGTTGAGGAGATACACAAAAGTGAACAATTTGAAAATAAAAATTAGGCATTCAAATCAGAAGAGATAACCTAAGAAGATAATGAGAAATAGCAGTTACCAGGCACTTTAGATGAGCTAATTACTAAATTTAGCTTCAAATTTCCTGGCACCTAATGCATAAAAAGAGAAACATGCTGGGTTATATGGTATTGATTGTGTTACAATAGAAAGTATGCAAATTCATTTGTAGAAACAAATTTTTCCTAGAATTGAACTTAAGGAGAAATATAATGTATGGATCTTTTTATCAATGACTCTCAGTAATTCCAAGCTTATGATTTTTAACTCTAGTTATAAAAAAACAATCAATGCTCCTCAAAAAGAAAATTTTTCCATGACCCTCAATGTTGGTGGTATAGTATGCTGGCCTGACTCATGAGAGCATGTATGGAAGAGGATGAGAGAAATCAAGGCAGGTTCTTTGCTTTCTGATAAGCTAACTTTATAAAGGGATAACACCTGAAAAATCTAAAAGGTCATTTAATGGATCCATTAGACTCTCTCAAATATTGTCTGAAGTGAGCCTTTGTCAGTGCTGGATTAATATAATCATCAGTTTTTGGCTGAATTTTCTAATAATTATTGTCATAGTACATTGGTTAAAGTATAGATAATATAAATGAAAGAAGCAAGACTGTTTTGCTATGAAAATTTAAGGATAGGGGCAGCTAAATGGCACAGTAGATAGAGAACTGGCCCTGAAGTCAGGAGGACCTGAGTTCAAATACGAATTCAGAGACTTAATTAACTCTTATTAGCTCCATGACCCTGGGCATTTCAACTTAATCCCAATTGCCTCACCAAATATATGTATATATAAAGAACTGGAATAACGTATTCAACTAATGTGGTCAACATTGATAGGAACCTAACTACCCTTGGGAAAAGGGTAGCTAACAAATGACAATATCTAGTTGTTTGAAATGGGAGGAGGAAATGTCTCTATCCTTATTTGGTTCCAACCAATTAAAAAGTATTCAGCAATGAGTCCCAAATTAAGAGCACAGCTTATCATTTATGAATCAGGAAGAACTCTTTTGATTTTAGATTTCTGTAACACATTTAATGCACTTTAGCTATGTGAACAATATTGAAGGGGCTGATCATGAATGGGGGTAGACTATCTTGATTCAAAACTGATTCCTTCATTGAAATGTTAAAATGTAGATGAGATCATCCCTGACAAAAGATCTGTGGAAATTAACAAGACATATTATTACTAAGATAACATGATTTGACTGTAAGTGATAGGTAGGTTTGCTGGAGTCTTTTCCTTTCAGCCTTCCTTTCTTTTTCTTTCCTTTCTCTTCCCTTCAGGTCAACTAAATATGAGCCTAATGACCCTATTCTAATCATGTTCTCTGTCTTGGGAAATTTCTCTTAGAAATAGAATGGGAAACATAAAAACTTCTCAATTTTTTCAGGAGGACAAAGCAGGAGACTTCAAGGACTTCTACTGGTCAAAGGAACAATAAAGTAGTTCTATTTTTCTTTCTTTTCTTATTTTTGAGTATTTATAGGCCCACATGATAGAAACTATAATGTTATAATATTTTTGTAAGCTGTGAATATAAATAAAAAGCTATTATGAATTTGAGAATAGGTTTAAAAGAATCTGGATTTTATAAATCATGCTATCTATATACATTAAAAAATACAGTAATAGTAATCATGTACTTTGACAGTACTGGAGATACAAATATTAAAATGAAACAACCCCTGCTTATAGTGTAAGCTTACACTCAAATAGAGGACCGACTGTGTATGCATGTAGAAAATGTTTGCTTATTTATGTTTTTTTGTGGTTTCATAAGCCCCTTATTATTTTAGGGACCCAAGGCCTACAGTTTGGAACTCCTGTTGTGATACAAATGTTTATAACATACCTAACTCACACATAGTTTAAAGTCCCAGAATACAATGTATCCAGAACTGCAGTAAGATCATAAGATCACAAAAATTTGGCTAGAAGATTCATTTCCAGAGATCCTAGAGCAAAGATATCAAACATGTAGTCTCAGCCCATAACAGTCCAAACCAGATTAAAATATAATTGGGACATGTTTAACAAAATAACTAAAAATACAGTAAAATATAGATAATATGAGTATTTGATTTTTTTACTTGATATATGGCCTATAGGGATCCTTATATGTAGTTTGATGGCTCTCATTTTTATTTAAGTTTGAAATCACTGATCAAGATCAAACATCTTTAATAGATGAGGAAACTGAAATCCAGAAAGGTAAAATAGCCTCTTTGGAAATAAGTGGCAGAGCCTGAACACGGAACCAAGATTTCTAACTCCAAAGCCAAGATTCTTTCCACTGGATATAAAAAAATAATAATAATAAAAATTAATAAAAGCATGTAAGTCTTTGGCTGAGAAAGCCCTCTACCTTTCAGCCACTGACCATGAAAGCTAAGAGTTAAAATAAGGTATGTCAGCAGTAGAGATGGGATAACATACTCCAGACCAACAATGTAAAGTGTTTACCAAATATGATTAGTCTAGAATTGATGTAAAGCTAAAAACCACTCAGAACATAAGTACAGCTTTATACTCTATGGCTGAATATTACTATCCAACGAAATAAGAATATGTAAATTAGTTGACTAATGTTCAGAAGAAAGCTTTAATGTGCAAACAAAATGGGACTTATGTGGCTAATTGTTGGAATCTTTACAAAGTGTTAAGACATTAGAGTTAATTTAATCTTGGAAAGAGTTTTGGGCCAGAACTTGAAATAGGTACTAAGTGGAACTGATTGAACAATGCTTGTGTTCACACCTTTAGAGAGCTCATAAGTATCTAAGTACTCAGTGGAGTTCACCTCCCTTAGAACCAGAGAGCACTCTGGGAGATAACCCAGAATCCCTCTCCCTCCAGAAGGCGGAGTCAACCTTTGGGAGATCACATAAATAGAGGGAGCTCTTGGAACTTGGGACAGACTGGAGATTGAGAAGCCACGAGTCAGAGCTGGCTGGAGGCTGAAGAAAGCAGAGGCAGAAGCCAAGGACAAAGCTGCAAGATCTCTTGGAGCCAGGCAGAGAGATAGGCCTCAACTAACCGGGCTAATTTGGAAGGAGAAATAAACGTTTGCATTTTTACCAGCTGGCTGCAATTATTGGAATAATTATTTATTTCAACTGAGACTAAGGCTGCCTTCCCAGAAAAAAACCTTCACAGCTAATCGTATATGAATATGCAAATGAACAGATTGCAATTCAGGAGATGTCATCACAAATCTAGCAATGAACATCCTATATTATGATTATAACAATATTCATACATCATTCACATATACTACACTGTAATATAAGCTTTTTAAGCCTAGAATTGTGGCAAAGCCAAAAGTCTGCACATATTTACAGCCATACCACAACTCCAAAAGCCTAAAATTAAATATGCACAGAGAACTTTACCTACCTCCGTATATAACCAAGCTGCCTCAGTATTCTAATTTTAATCCAAGAACTCGAAGTTGGATTTCACTGTGGAGGTCTTGAAATATGATCTACACCTTATATACATATTTTTTTGGTCCAGAAATTTCAACATCTGGATCAGACTAGTATCAATAATAGTACAGAGGAGAACTATGTACATAGCCACTAGCTTCCTATTTTTTTTTTTTTTTATTTAATAGCCTTTTATTTACAGGATATATGCATGGGTAACTTTACAGCATTAACAATTGCCTAACCTCTTGTTCCAATTTTTCACCTCTTACCCCCCCACCCCCTCCCCTAGATGGCAGGATGACCAGTAGATGTTAAATATATTAAAATATAAATTAGATACACAATAAGTATATGACCAAAACGTTATTTTGCTGTACAAAAAGAATCAGACTCTGAAATATTGTACAATTAGCTTGTGAAGGAAATCAAAAATGCAGGTGTGCATAAATATAGGGATTGGGAATTCAATGTAATGGTTTTTAGTCATCTCCCAGAGTTCTTTTTCTGGGCATAGCTGGTTCAGTTCATTACTGCTCCGTTAGAAATGATTTGGTTGATCTTGTTGCTGAGGATGGCCTGGTCCATCAGAACTGGTCATCATATAGTATTGTTGTTGAAGTATATAATGATCTCCTGGTCCTGCTCATTTCACTCAGCATCAGTTCGTGTAAGTCTCTCCAGGCCTTTCTGAAATCATCCTGTTGGTCATTTCTTACAGAACAGTAATATTCCATAATTTTTCATATACCACAATTTATTCAGCCATTCTCCAACTGATGGACATCCATTCAGTTTCCAGTTTTTAGCCACTACAAAAAGGGCTGCCACAAACATTCGTGCACATACAGGTCCCTTTCCCTTCTTTATAATCTCTTTGGGATATAAGCCCAGTAGTAACACTGCTGGATCAAAGGGGATGCACAGTTTGATAACTTTTTGAGCATAGTTCCAAACTACTCTCCAAAATGGTTGGATTCGTTCACAACTCCACCAACAATGCATCAATGTCCCAGTTTTCCCGCATCCCCTCCAACAATCTTCATTATTTTTTCCTGTCATCTTAGCCAATCTGACAGGTGTGTAGCCACTAGCTTCCTGAAACAATATCCCAATTTTTAAAAACCCTTAATGACTCTGAAGCAAATCTCTGTCCCGGATGTAAAAGAATCATACAACGGTATAGCTGATTGGACTATCTAAAGACAATACCATCAGTTTTCTTTGCCAGAACAGAATAAGGGGAAGAAAGGAGAAAAAAAATAGATTATCTCTAAAGTGAGGCAACTGTACAGCAGAATGCATAGGGTGCTAAATATGAAATCATTAAAACCCAAGTTCAAACCCTTAAGAGCTACGTAAACCTGAAAAAGTCATCTTTCTGTGCCTCAATTTCTACATCTATAAAATGAGAAGCCTGTATTTGGCCACAGGGGATACTTCTAGCCCTAGATCTCCAGTTATAAATCCAAAGATTCCTTTTCCCCAAACTTTGCCAGACAACATTCAGGAAGCAGAATGGTGCAGAATGAAAGAAAAAGTCTCTGTTTGAATAATACTAACTATACCCAAGATAAGAACCATGCATGGAATACTGTCAGGTCAATGACAATTCTTTATAAAAAATAAATTAAATTAAATTTTATTAATGCCTTCTAGTCTTTTGTTTTTGCTTTGCTATAGTTTGCTATTTGCTATATTTACCAAATATAAATCCTTATATCACCAATGAATACCCACTTTATGCCAGAAAAAGAAATTAAATGAAACCAGCTGTGTCTATGACCATGTTACATATATGTTTCAGGCTCCCATTGCTTGATCAAAAGAAAGATGAGAGTGTGTTTTACCATCTGATCTCTAAGGTCAAAACAGGTTATTGCAGTCACCTAAGAGTTTATCTCTTTTTTTGTGATATTGTAATTTATATTTATATCACCATGGATACAAATGTACATTGTTCACCATGTTCTGCCCATTTCATTCTGCATTAGTACATTAAAAATTTTTCTGTGCTTTTCATAATTCCTCATATTTACTGTTTTTTAACAGTGTAATAAAATTCCATTACTTTCAAGTGCAATAGCTTATTTAAAGATGCCCTCACTCAAAGTACAATTATTTTGTATCTTGTTCTTTGGAAAGCCCATATTTACAATAACTCTATTCTCCCACAGATACTACATGGCTATAAATTATAAGCACTATAATTTCAAAAGAATTACAACTTTAGGTGACACAAAAAGCAACTGAAAATTTTATGGTGGGGTCTATGAACTATATCATGTGACCAATCATTACTTGCCAATAAAGAATGAGGGAAATAGATCAAGGCTAAATCTGTATCCTTAAGTAACTGCTCTGGGTTCTGTTTCTTCATTTGTCAGATGAATGGTAATGTCCTTTCTTTAAATCTAATGATCTAAAACAAGTGTTAACTTGAGTTTAACCTAGGTTTAGTGAACTTATTTTATTTTAATAGTGTAAAAACTGTGTTTCAAAATTTCCTTTGGAATCTTATCATTAAATAAAATTACGTGTAAACTTTTGGTTATGTGCTGAATAAGGTCCCTCATCCCGTGGCAGTCAGATATTTAATATTTTTTTCAAAAAGTGAATAAAGTACATAATTTTTTAAATTATGAGGGATCTTGATGATAAGAGCTGAAAAATATTTTGGAAACTAGAAACAGAATCCATAGAGACCATTAAAATAAAGTCCAATTCTTCATTAACAATCAATTCTTGGAATGCAATTCGGTGTCCTATGGACAAATGACATCACCTCTCTGCGTGGGTTTCAATTTCTTCATTTGAAAAGTAAAGTACAGGACCTCTAAGGTCCTTTTCATACCAAACTTTATTATCCTATAACTACAGAAAGGAAGTTGAACAGCCATATTTTGGAGACATAGTGGATGAATAGATCCAATATTTACTGTCTTTCAATATCGGGTATATTACCATAGACAATTAGCAGAAAGAATGGGGAGGGGAGGGCCAATAAGTAAGGAAGAACTCTAAAACTCCAAATTAAAAAAAATAAACATTTTAGAAAGAAATGTACATAATTTGCACTGGTAAAAGAAATTTCAACAGTAGAGGTTTTAGGTCTTGCTAAAAATCTATGAGAGTATATCACATTAAGGAGCAAATGTTATATTTATGTTGATTAAAATTAAATGACAAGATTAAAATCCCAAGAACATAAATGGACAATTAGCAATAAGTTTTGATGAGTTTCTAAGGCATGAAACAGTGCTAATACATGAAAAACTAGAACAATTTTATAGTAACTGCCCATTTTAGGAAAAAAATTGTATTTCTGTATGGTTTTCTGCATAGTTTATTAATTCCCTAAATAAATGGTAAACAAATCTTTAAGTATTTTCTCACCCAGCCTAAACAAATAAAGCTACACCTGTGATAGGATTTTATGACACAAATATGAAGTTTTTCTACCATACTAAGGTACCTCATTTTCTATAAAAAACATATTGCTAAAAAGTTGCATACAAATGAAGTAGCACTTTAAATATACTATCAGGGAACTTATTAATTAAAAGCATCTTTTAGTGAATTACTTTGCAAAATAAATAACTGCAAGCGAGTTGACCAATGATAAATCTGGATTTTTATACATAGGTCAAGGAATAGGTAGAGATGAAAATTATACTACTCAAAATTTTTAAGGCTTCATAATCCAACCAATAAATTATAATGGAATAGACTCAATAAAAATGTCAAAAGCCAAAGTAAGCCAGGTTAAAATACAAGTATTACTGGCAACCAATTCTTATGATGCTATTTTGGGAGATAGCAATTCTAAAGTAGTAAGATCAGATCATTCCAAAGCCTGAATCATTTGATAACGTAAGTCATTATGTTACAAAAGTCAAAAGCAGTCAGAGATGTGGAAGTAGGAGCAGTAATCATCATCATCATCATGGTATTTGTTTCCATTTAAATCAAAACAGGCAAGTAAGAACTCTTACTTCACTAAACTATTATTCACAACAATAGAGTTTGCCAAAACAAATACATATGGTTCTTACCTACTGTGATAAGTAGTATTAGAAGTAAAATTCAGAAATAAAGAAAGCAAAATTCCTATATTTAAAAATAATAGCCCCATTTTAACTTGTTTCACACTTTTTATTTTTTCAAAGAGCACTCATATATTATATATAGCTTAATTTTAGCATCAAAACATGTAAAGGCCAGTAAATCAAGTATAATTATTCACACTCAACATGTGGAAACAGAAACATGGTAAAAGAGTTTTGCTTATGAACACACAGGTGGCAAAGATGGGGCCAACCTGCCTAATTCACAGCAAAATATTTTTCCCCAAAGAATTCTCTATTAATCAAACTAATCTTCCTTTCCAATAGAATTATGCACAAAAACTGAAGTAAACTATCATCTTAATTTCTCTTAATATTTAACAACAATTTAATTCAAGAAGCTATGGTCATACTAAATATTCATTAAAATAATTATCCTTCTTGTTACCTTACAACACAATTACTTAAATAGAATGAAATTCCTAGAGAGGTTCAGAGAAACAGGATGCTACTGACAAGATCAAAGAACTTCACAGAAATCTACCATCTATCCCACAAAACTTCAAAATGAACTAGCCCACCCCTAAAAGTAGAAGGGAAAATGAACCATCTGTACCATAATGTTTAGAGCCAATTGGGAAGACCTGATTTTTAAATTCCTTTGCTTTTCGAATGTGTAACACTTTAATTGAAGAAAAAGTGGGGGAGGGAAGTTAGAAGGGACTTTTTTTTTTTTTAATATGAGAATTTTAATGTTACTTTGATGCTCTTTTTGGTGGGTTTCTTTGTCATGCTCCTATGTTTTAGTGAGAATAGCCAACCCCTGTGGCCTGAACTGCTGCGAAAAAAAGCTTACAACTGTGCGCCATTCACATAAGAGACAGCTTTCCACCACTGCCTACCAATCTGATGCAACAATTCAATTAGACTTTCAAGGATAAAGCTAAAATGCAGATATCGCTATGGTCCATGGATCAGACAGATTAATGGAAAGACTGAAAAAGAACAATCGTTTATCATGGAAAGCAGTTATGATTTTTCTTTTCTTTTTTCCTGTTGAAATGTTAAAAGCATTCAGCACGGAAACTTTCCTTCCCAAATGAAATATTAGCTAACTTTTTAAAAGATCAGGTTAGCTGATGGGGCAGCTTTCCTATCAGGTGATTTGGCAAAAGAGCCAAAATTCTCCTTTAACAGTTAGTCTGACCTTCTTTCCATTACCAAAAGGATCCTTATACTTCAGTGAGCATTGGTTATTATATTAGAATATTTTTGCCAAGTACCACATTTTTGAGTATGTTATTAAGAAATGGAAAACTTTCCCAATAGGTTCATTTCCATGCCCTGCTCCAAAGTATTCAGTCCTGAACAAATGTCATTTATGCAAGAAGTTATACGTCAATTGATGGATCTCCTGCAAATAAAGCTTCTTTAGGAAAAAAATTTAAATCATCATTAATCATGCAAAGTTGGGTTAGTATATGTCATTTAGCTTAAAACTCTATATTCTGGGAAGATGAAACCATCTACAATTTCACTTGCAGTAAAATGTGGCCTTTCCATCCACTAAGATCCTGTAGTACTCATTTATTATCTGCAGCATTCATCTAACACTAACCTACTACCTACTATCAGACCACACCTTGCATAAAGCAAATGTTCAACAAGAACATGACATTTAAATTTGCTCCATTTCAATAATTTCTTTTTTCAGTTACTTTTTCTACTCTTTCCTAGGAACCACCTAATTTCTACATATTCCACATAAAATGAGGGAACCAAAATAACATATAGTATTCTAATCAGCATCCAATCAATAATAAAGTAAAGAAGAAAGATTATTTATCCACAGGCTATTGTGCTTCTACTAATCTGCCCCAGTATCTCATTAGTACATTGCTGACTAGTACTCAGCTTGTCATCCAAAAGATGAGTCCAAGACAGTAATCAACATACATTCCCCAACTTTCAAAGCATTTGGAAACCTAATAAACCTACCTCCATCACTAGCCACCTCTAGCCTCCAAATCCAAAATATAATATGAAATAAAATTGAATCCCCAAATGACTGCTTACTTCACCATTTCACAAGTATTCCAATGATGAAGCTCTGTCCTTCACTAGTCCTTGGAGATATGTCTGAGCACTTCTTCACCCATGAAATCAATTTTTCTGATTCAGATTCCACAGTATCAGTTTACTGAGAATATCAAGTGACACAAAATTAAAAACCTTAGTAAAATCCACGTATTGCTTCTTCTTTTATCTATCAAGTCCATCCGCTCTGTCATAGAAGGCAGTGTTTTTAAGACAATGATCTGCTTTCCATAAACGTAGGTTATTTGCTCTCATATAAGATTCCTTTGCCTTGTGTCCTTCTAGGTGTCCACAGATTAATTTCTTGATAATTTGTCCTAATATCTTTCCAGATACCATAATTAAACTGACTAGCCCATAACCTCCAGAATTATCCTTCTTCCCTTTCATAATAATGGGCTCTGAATTTCTCAAATTGCAACCCACAGGCATGCCTTCTATCTTGAAGGAATCCTCAAATATAATAGTGAAAATCAAGGGTGGTAGACAGAAACAGAACACTGGAACTTTCCTGGAGTCTGACAAGGCCCAAGCCTGCCATGCCTTTGAGCATGAAGGGTCTGATCCCATTTTTATCTTGACTCCTTGAATAGCAACTAGTCTGAATTCTGTGGTCATAATGGCAATTTGAGCTGCCCTACAGCAGATGCTGGGAAGTGATAGAAGAAACAGATTAGCAAGTCTTTAAGTTTCTGTTATCTTCAAAAATAACCTGTGAATAAAGGTTATAAACTCACAAGTCAGGAAAACTTCCTATTTTGCCCATAAAAACAACTTTATTTGGGAAGTTTTGTTACCTACCTTGAAGTTCTCCACTGCGGCTGTACAGCTCCCTTCTCTGCTCACGCAAATAAGCACTCATACTGATAGCATGGGAGGATGACTCAAACCTACAGTGGAACAGAAAGCCAGGAAAGGTTTATATGCTAATAGAACAGACCACCCAAAAGCCATTTAATCCAAAAGAACAATATCCCAATCACCTCACACCTGCTCCTTCAGCATCATGGGCAAGAAAACTACGGGAAGCAAAGAAGAATAACAGGTAACAAGACCAAGGTCAGTATCTGACTTATGCTGAACTGTTCAAACTCTTTGGGGTCATTTGGGGATTCAATTTTATTTCATATTATATTTTGGATTTGGAGGCTAGAGGTGGCTAGTGATGGAGGTAGGTTTATTAGGTTTCCAAATGCTTTGAAAGTTGGGGAATGTATGTTGATTGCTGTCTTGGACTCATCTTTTGGATGACAAGCTGAGTACTAGTCAGCAATGTACTAATGAGATACTGGGGCAGATTAGTAGAAGCACAATAGCCTGTGGATAAATAAAGGCCTCCTGGTAGGCCTTTTCCCAGGTTTAATCTACATTCGATACTTCAACAATCTTAGAAACATTTATTAAGTGACTACTATGTGCAACTCAATATCCAAAATGCTGGAGATGAAAAGATGAAAAACAAACAAAATGCACAATTCCGGTTCTCAACAAGTACACTTTATATTAGGGGGATGAGAGGAGAGAGTAACGTTAGAATTAACATTGGTATAATAATGCTTTAATGTTTTCAGAGTGTCTTATTTTCAATATCTCATTTGAATTTCATAACAGTCCTAAAGAGTGGGTATTATAGATATTTTCATATGCCTTTTACAGAAGAGAAAATAGTCTCTCATAAAACTTAAATAATCCAGTTATAATCAAACAACTAGAAAGTGTCAGGGGCAGGATCTTGCTTGACACATGTTTTCCTACCTTCAGGTTTAATATTCTCTCCCCAAAATAAGTTTCCTCCAATAAACAACAATGAATAAATACAAGGTAATTAACGGAGAGAACCTAATATCTAAGGGACCAAGAAATGCATCCTGTGGGACTAAGCCTTGAAAGGGGCTAAGGATGATAATAGGCAGACCCTAGAAGAAGATAGGGGACAGCCTGTGCAAAAGCACCAATTTTTAGGGAATAGGAATGTAGGGCAAATACAACAAGAGAATATAAATATACCTGCCAAGAGAGATTGGTGTCAGATTGGAGGACACTACATCAAGCTGCAGTCTTATCCTAAAAGCACTAGGTAGGGACTAGCGATTTTTGAGCAGAGGCATGACAAGATCAAAATTGTGGAGCAATAAGAATCATTTTAAGCTTTGAGCCAGCATTGGCACTACTGGCAATATTCCAAGGTCTATATCCCAAGGAAATCATAAAGGAGAGGAAAGCACCCACATGTGCAAAAGCGTTTGTAGCAGCTATTTTTGTGACAGCAAGGAACTAGAAACTGATTGTTCTATAAAGTAATGCAATATTATTGTTCTATAAAAAATGACAAGCTGATTTTACAAAGGCCTAGAAAGATTTACATGAACTGATGCTGAGCAAAACAAGCAGAACCAGGAATACATTGTACACAATAACATCAAGAATGTGTAATGATCAACTATGAAAGACTTGATTCTTCTCAGTAGTTCAGTGATCTAAAGCAATCTCAATAAACTTTGGACAGAAAATGCCATCTACATTCAGAAAAAGAGCTAAGGAGATTGAATGTGAATCAACACATGCTATGTTTTTTTTTTTTTCTCTCTCCCATGTTTTTCTCTTTTGTTCTGATTTTTTCTTTCCCAACATGATTCATAAAGCAATGTGTGTTAAAAATAAACAAAAAGTTAAATTAAAATGTATACATATATTGTATTTAACATATACTTTAATATATTTAACATGTACCTGTCATATAGGAGAGGGGGTAGAGGGAAGGAGGGGAAGAGTTGAAACAGAAGTTTTTGCAACGGTCATAGTTGAAAAATTACCTATACATATGTTTTGTATACAAAAAGCTATAAAAAAGTTAAATTAAATTAAAATTAAATCATAAGGCTAAAAAAAATTGCTTTAAGTGTGATTATGAGCATATTACCACCCAGTTCAGAAAAGATTCAGTATTTCAGCTGTCTCTCACCTGTCTATTTGGACAGCAACACTTCTGTCATTCCCAGAAGGCTTCTGTAATCAGGATTACTCTAGAAATACTGCTAACTGACTAACCTAAAGAACTAACCCAAAGTCACGAACTACAATTTAGAGCTCTTGAAGCAATATATCTGTTAAAATATCATTCAATTTTTCCTGTACAAAGCATCAAATAAAACACTTTTACAGAATTAAATGTATGTTACTATCTTCCATAAAAACAGTTTTGCAATAACCAAGTGAGAGAGATTGTTATCTATTTTATATGGCCTTGTACAAGGAGGCATAGAGAAAATTAATAAAAACTGAAATAATAATATAAAAATAACATTGAAAAGACTCAAGGCATCAAATCAAAAGTATGTAAAACAAAACTGAATAGATTCCTAAAAATCTGAAACAATTTTTGAAAACTCAAGTTAGAAAGACCTGAGTTCAAATCCAGTCCTGGAAACTTTCTAGTTGGCTGACCTTGGCCTGTTTATCACTGGAGAAGGAAATGGTAAACCACTCCAGTGTCTTTTGCCAAGAAAATCCTATGGACAGTCATTTGTGTGGTCAAGAAGAATTGGACGCAATTGAAATGACTGAACAACAACTGAAGAATGAATCCATTGGTGGGGTGCAGTTGAACATTGAAATTTGAAAAGAAATAAACAAAACCCTCCAGTGGACAGCAGACACAGAAAGTAGTCTTAACTATTACTATCATTAAAGAGTAAAAGTCAAGAGCAGGAAAGATAATGAGCCAGATTTCCATTCACAATGGGGAAGCTGGACTATCATATTTTAACCTAACAACTCTGAGGACTAAGAAAGGTCATTCATGAACAATGGAAAGGAATAAACAGTTTTTGGCTTAAAAGCCTGATAGAAAAAATCATTACGTGTAATTCTTTTCTGTGCACTTGCCAAAACTAAATAAGCATCAAAAGTATGATATAAAGTAGTGTGGAGTCCTTCTACCGTAATGTTACCAAAGAGTCAACTGTAGAAAAGACAGGTGTGACCTCCAAAAAGCATGTTAAAAGCTACTGGCCAGAGGACAAGAGAAAAATAGTGTTGTAAAAAGGGAAAGGAAAGACAAATATACTAAGAGAAGATAGCTACTAAATATACACAATTAACCTTAATTAGAGACAGTTAATGATAAATAATAAAGTACTTCTTATACTTGAGAATAATGGGTTTTTACCAAAATGTTAATCCTTCATAATCAGAAGATTTTGGGAAACTGAAGTCCTTTCCAACTTCTGAAATTCAATGATCTACAATCCCAAGAGGATCATGGATGAGTTAGAATTGTGTGTGAAAAACCTAGAGCTGAGAGTTTAAGATCAAGAATATTTGCTTAAAAATTCTTAAAACTACTTAATATATCAGATAAAGACTGAAGAAGGCATGAAGTACACTAATTGTGTCAAATTATCTAGTTCCTATGTATAATTGAATAATAACATGGAAAAGAGAAAAGAACACACTCCAAAATAAATAAATTCAACTCTTTAAAAAAAACAAAATGCACATCAATTCCAAAATTGATTCAGTAAAAGGTACAAAGACTCAACTATATTACAACAAACAGAAATTAAATTTTTTTAAACAATAAAAAAAATCTTAACTACATTTTTGTTTCACATATTATATAGAGAAAACAGATAGTATGTGTTTCACTTGTGTCCAGTGGAAAAACAGAATGTGAATACATGGTAATAAAACAGTTATAACCAAAAAATAGTGAAAACGAATTTTTTCCTAAATGATATAAAAGAAAAGGAGAGAAAGGAGAGGGTTTTTTTTTTTTTTCATTGATTAGTTGTGTCTGATTCTTCATGATCTCATCTGGGGTCTTCTTGGCAAAGACATTTAAAAAAAAAAAAAGGAAAGAAATTTTTCTTTAACCAATTAATATTGTCTCCAAAGAACAATAAAGAACATAAATAATGTGCAATTTTATTAAAAAGAATAAGTAAGTACATAAGATTAGGGATTTTCTCAGAAGGTAAAATTTTCCTTTTCCATTAATTTTCCCAAGGCTTCTTGGATTTTGTATTAAACAATGAAGATATTGCAAGAATCATGTTAAACACTACATTTTTAACTAGCAATAAACAATAGTAAAAGGAACTGAAAAAAAGTTAGAAATCAAGTTACTATGACATTATTCAAACTAATGCTTTAAATGAATATTGTAATTTACAATCAAGCATAAGTCCCAATATATTTGAGAACATAACAATTGCTCCTATCTGCCCTCTTATTACTTACTTAAAGAGAGAGTTTTTTGGTCTTTGAGGTTTCTTTTTGGCAAAAAAAGCTGCAAATTCCCGTCCTGTACTTGCATAACTAAGCTGAGCTGATGGTTCAGAAGCCGTCCGAGTGTTCTTCATATCCAAATATTCTGTCAGCAGCATCTACACAAGTAGACAAAACAGTTTCATATATTCAGTTCCAATAAGCTAACAAGACTCAAATCAGCAAATACGTAATAATTCAATTACATATCATTATAGCCAAAGTTATACTAATCCAGATATTTTGAGTTCTTCCATAATTGTTTTCCAAAATGAAGACTATTCCAATAACTGGTCAATTTCCTGCTCTCTATGCTTAAAAGGTCAGAGAAATGAGAAAGAGATAGAAGGGCAAAAGACAGAAAAGGTTTTACTCAAATCAAATTAGTACTATTAAGAATGGAATAGTTGGATAAATTTCTTCACTTAAACCCAAATTTATTATCTGCCTTTATAAGGCCTTGAAATAAGGTCCCTGCTTTCAAAAATTTTATTCTACCTACCAAGTGATGAAACAAAAAACACAAATAAGTAAACATAAAGTAATTCAGGGTAATTTCAAGAAGAATAAACAAAAAAAATAAGGAATCGGTATGTGTCATGTAAGAGGTAGCTCCTAAGTTGTGCTCTGATGAATGTTAAAAATTCGAAGAGGCAGAATTGAGGAACAAGGACATTCCAGACATGTGGAAAATATGGGCTGGGGAAAGGAGAGCCTAAACAAAAGAATGACTAACTTATAAAGCTATTCAATAGTCTGGATATGTAGAAATAAATGGATAAATGGATGTTGTTTGTCCATTTTCAAAGAAGACCAATAATATCACAAGGTGATGTCTTGTGTTAAGGCGGAGTTATAGAAAGTCATTACCCTCCCTCCCAAAGTCATGAAGTCCAGTGGCAAGACAAGAGTAAGCGCTGTCCTGATTGAAGTGTCTTCAATGTCCTACCAAGCTCTCAGAGCTTCAAAAGTATGACCTGAGGAAGGTAACTCCCTGGGGCCTAGTTTCATTACTTGTAAAATGAGGGATCATTAGGCAGCTCTGCAGGGAGAGCACCAGACCTGGAGTCAAGAAGACTTCCTGAGTTCAAACACACACACACTTAGTAGCTGTGTGACCCTGGATAAGTCACTTCACCCTGCCTGCCTCAGTTTCCTCATTTGTAAAATAAGCTGGAGAAGGAAATGGCAAATCCTTGCAGAATATTGAACAAGAACCCTCAACCTGGCCATGAAGAGCAGAGCCTGACAAAACAACTGAATAATCACACAATAAGAACAGGATGGATAATCTGTAGGGTTCCTATGCAGTGCAAGATCTGTGATCATGTGACCCTTAGCAGCTAATTTGATATTATCCCTGAGAAAGAGGACAAGTCAAGGATTAGGCCAAAATTTGAGACAGGATAACCAGTGGTTTTGGATTTAGCAAGTAAAAGATTACTGACAAAGTGTTAGAGGAAATTTTACCAGAGACGTAAGGTTGGAAGTCAGGCAGCAAGGAGTTGAAAAAATGAATAGGAGGACAGAAAAATGAAATAAAACATGAAGTTTTTTGTTTTACTTTTGTGCTATGAAAGAGAACAGTTTCCAAAGGATAATAAACTTGAAGAGCTTTCAAGTTGAAGGATTTCTTTCTTAATGACCTAAGCAGTCTTTTTAACCAAGAAGTAATCAATAGAAAAGGAGAAAATGAAGTTAAGAGTAAGGGGGAAATTATAAGAAGGCAATCTACTTCAATTGTAAGGATAGGTATTTTTATTTATTTATTTTAATAGTTTCCCCAGTTACATTCAAAATAATTTTTTTTTTACATTTTTTAAAATTTTTGAGTTCTAGGTTCTTTTCCTTATCTCTAACCACAATTAAGAATTCATATGTGAATTTATGCAAAACATTTCCATTAAAGTCAAGTTGTGAAAGAAAACATAGTTCTCTCACCCTAATGAAAATAAAAACCCTCAAGAAAAGTTAAAAAGAGAAAGAGAGAAAGAAAGAAATAGAGAATGCTTTGATCTGTATTCAAACATAATCAGTTTCTTCTCTGGATATGGATAGGATTTTTCATCAAAAGTCCTTCAGAAGAATACATTCAAAAATATAGCTTGCCCAGATTAACAGAGGAAGAAGCAAATAGACTAAACAGTCCCATCTTAGAAAAAGAAATAGAATAAGCTATTAACCAACTCCCTAAGAAAAAAATCACCAGGACCAGATGGATTTACACGTGAATTCTACCAAACATTTAAAGAACAATTAACTCCAATGCTATATAAACTATTTTAAAAAATAGAGATTGAAGGAGTCCTACCAAACTCCTTTTACGACACAGAGATGGTACTGATACCTAAACCAGGTAGGCTGAAAAGAGAGAAAGAAAATTATAGACCAATCTCCCTAATGAATATTGATGCTAAAATCTTAAACAAAATATTATCAAAAAGATTACAGAAAATCATCCCCAGGATAATAACACTATGACCAAGTAGGATTTATACCAGGAATTCAGTGCTGGTTCAATATTAGGAAAACTATTAGCATAACTGACTATATCAATAAGCAAACTAACAAAAACCATATGATCATCTCAATAGATGCAGAAAAAGCATTTGATAAAATCCAACATCCATTCCTAATAAAAACACTTGAGAGTATAGGAATAAATGGACTTTTTCTTAAAATAGTCAGGAGCATATATTTAAAACCGTCAGTTAGCATCATATGCAATGGGAAAAAAATGGAACCTTTCCCAATAAGATCTGGAGTGAAGCAAGGTTGCCCACTATCACCATTATTATTCAATATTGTATTAGAAACACAAGCCTCAGCAATAAGAGTCGAGAAAGAGATTAAAGGAATTAAAGTAGGCAATGAGGAAATCAAACTATTACTCTTTGCAGGTGATATGATGGCATACTTAGAGAACCCCAGAGATTCTACTAAAAAGCTAATAGAAATAATTTATAACTTTAGCAAAGTTGCAGGGTATAAAATAAATCCCCATAAATTCTCAGCATTTTTATACATCACCAACAAAATCCAACAGCAAGAGATAAAAAGAGAAATTCCATTCAAAACAACTGTTGACAGCATAAACTATTTGGGAATCTATCTACCAAAGGAAAGTCAGGAATTATATGAGCAAAATTACAAAAAACTTTCCACACAAATAAGGTCAGACTTAAATAATTGGAAAAATATTAAGTGCTCTTGGATAGGCCGAGCGAATATAATAAAGATGACAATACTCCCTAAACTAATTTATTTACTTAGTGCTATACCAATCAGACTTCCAAGAAAATATTTTAATGATCTAGAAAAAATAACAACAAAATTCATATGGAATAATAAAAGGTTGAGAATCTCAAGGGAATTAATGAAAAAAAATCAAATGAAGGTGGCCTAGCTGTACCTGATCTAAAATTATATTATAAAGCAGCAGTCACCAAAACCATCTGGTATTGGCTAAGAAATAGATTAGTTGATCAGTGGAGCAGGTTAGGTTCACAAGACAGAATAGTCACCTATAGCAATCTAGTGTTTGACAAACCCAAAGATCCTCACTTTTGGGACAAGAATTCATTATTTGACAAAAACTGCTGGGATAACTGGAAACTAGTACAGCAGAAATTAGGCATGGACCCACACTTAACACCATATACCAAGATAAGATCAAAATGGGTCCATGATTTAGGCATAAAGAACGAGATTATAAATAAATTAGAGGAACATGGGATAGTTTATCTCTCAGACCTGTGGAGGAGGAAGAAATTTGTGACCAAAGATGAACTAGAGATCATTATTGATCACAAAATAGAAAATTTTGATTACATCACATTAAAATGCTTTTGTACAAACAAAACTAATGCAAACAAGATTAGAAGGGAAGCAACAAACTGGGAAAATATCTTCACAATTAAAGATTCTGATAAAGGCCTCATTTCCAACATATATAGAGAATTGACTCTATAAGAAACCAAGCCATTCTCCAATTGATAAATGATCGAAGGATATGAACAGACAATTCTCAGATGATGAAGCTGAAACTATTACCACTCATATGAAAGAGTGCTCCAAATCATTATTAAGCAGAGAAATGCAAATTAAGACAACTCTGAGATACCACTACATACCTGTCAGATTGGCTAAGATGACAGGAAAAAATAATGATGAGTGTTGGAGGGGATGCGGGAAAACTGGGACACTGATGCATTGTTGGTGGAGCTGTGAACGAATCCAACCATTCTGTAGAGCAATCTGGAATTATGCCCCAAAAGTTATCAAACTGTGCATAGCATTTGACCCAGCAGTGCTACTACTGGGCTTATACCCCAAGGAGATACTAAAGAAGGGAAAGGGACCTGTATGTGCCAAAATGTTTGTGGCAGCCCTTTTTGTAGTGGCTAGAAACTGGAAAATGAATGGATGCCCATCAATTGGAGAATGGTTGGGTAAATTGTGGTATATGAATGTTATGGAATATTATTGTTCTGTAAGAAATGACCAGCAGGACAAATACAGAGAGGCTTGGAGAGACTTACATGAACTGATGCTGAGTGAAATGAGCAGAACCAGGAGATAATTATATACTTCAACAACGATACTGTATGAGGATGTATTCTGATGGAAGTGGATTTCTTTGACAAAGAGACCTAACTCAGTTTCAATTGATCAAGGATGGACAGAAGCAGCTACACCCAAAGAAAGAACACTGGGAAATGAATGTAAACTGTTTGCATTTTTGTTTTTCTTCCCAGGTTATTTTTACCTTCTGAATCCAATTCTCCCTGTGCAACAAGAGAACTGGTTCTGCACACATACATTGTATCTAGGATATACTGCGACATATTGAACATATATAGGACTGCTTGCCATCTAGGGGAGGGGGTGGAGGGAGAGAGGGGAAAAATCGGAACAGAAGTGAGTGCAAGGGATAATGTTATAAAAAAAAATTACCCTGGCGTGGGTTCTGTCAATAAAAAGTTATTATAATAAAAAAAAATAAAATAAAATAAAAATTCCTTCAGAGTAATTGTGGATGATTGTACTACTGAGAATAACAAAGTCATTTATAGCTAGTCATTCTAGAACATTGCTTTTACTTTCTATATAATACATTTCACCTTAATTGAGTTCATGGAGGACTTTCCAGGTTTGTTTGTTTTTTCTCCTGAAAGCATCCTGCTCATCACTTCCCATAGAAAAATAATGTTTCATCATAAACACATACCACAGTTTATTGAGTCATTCTCCAATTGATAAGCATTCCCTTAATTTCCTTTTTCCCCCCAAGGAAGAGAATTGCTATGAAAATTTTTGAACATATAAATCATTTTCCATTTTTAAAAAAATCTCATAACAACTAGTGGTACTGTTAGGTCAAAGAATATGCATGAAATTGTAGTCTTTGAGGCATAGATCATATCTTTTGATCATTTATCAATTGGGGCATGGTTCTTATTTTTTATAAATTTGATTCAATTCTCTCTATGTTTAAGAAATAAGGCCTTATCAGAGGAAAATTGCTTCAAAATTCTTTTCACAATTACTATTGCTAACTGTATTTTCCACACACCCCCTAAACTCCATTTATTCTCTCTCTCTTTCACCCCATCCCTTCTCAAAAGTGTTTTGGTACTGACCATTCCTTCCCCCATTATGCCCTCTCTTCTATTATCCAATCCCCTTTCCCATATCCCATTCCCTTCCTATTTTCCTGCAGGGTAAAATACATTTCTATATCCTTATTGAATATATATGTTATTTCCTCTTTGAGTCAATCCTGATGAGTAAATTCTCTCACCTTCTTCTCCCCCTTTTCTCCCCTTTATTATAACAGCTTTTTCTTGCCTCTTTTTTGTCAGATAATTTGTAACAATCTACTTCTCTCTTTCCCTTTTTTCCAGTATACTCTTCTTTCATCATTAAAAAAAAAAAAAAAAGATATGAGCAAGTATTTTTTTTTATTAAGGCTTTTTATTCACAAAGTATATGCATGGGTAATTTTTTCCAAAATTGACCCCAGAATAAATCCTTATTGCAAAATTTCCCCTTCTTTCCCCCATCCCCTCCTCCACCCAGCAGGCAGTCCAATTCATGCCAAATATGCCAAAATACATGCCAGATCCAATATGTATATACATATTCACACAGCCATCCAGTTGCACATGAAAAATCAGATCAAGAAAGAAGAAAAAGAAAAACTGAGAAAAAAGAAACAAAACGCAAGCAAATAACAGAGAGAGTGAGAATGCTACGTTGTATGTTCTACCCTCTGTTCCCATAGTTCTCTTTCTGGGTGTAGATGGTTCTCTTCATCACTACACAAGTGGAACTGGTCCAAATCATCTCAATGTTGCAGAGAGCCACATCCATTAGAATTTATCATCATATAGTCCTGTTGTTGCTGTGTATAATGATCTCCTAGTTCTAAAGAGCAAGTATTTTTAAAGCATACTGGTTTAACATCTAGAGTAGTGAAATGTGGTGGAATTTATTCAATATCCTTGTCCCTTCTCATTCAATACACCTTAATATAAATCTCAATTATTCAGAATACTTAGCAAAATACTCAAATAACTAAAATTTCTCAACAATTCTGTGAAATAGAGGCCATTGTAAGGAGTTAATATGTTCTCAAAACAACAACCACCATTCAGTCTCCTAAGGATCTCTTCATGTTCAGATAAGAAAATGTTAGCCAAGTATTATACAATTTTGATTTATAATGCTACACAATAAGATTAAGTTTTATAAATAACATAATACCTTTCCAATAGGTATTGTACAAAAGGTATTGTAGTAGAAGAAAGTTCATTTAAATCCACTATACTTTACTTACTAAGGCAGGGAAATGTAATTATATTCACTTACCCAGAACTCCAATCTTTCTATAGATCGAAATGAACTGATATTGTTCCTGTACCAAGGATATATGCCTGAAATATGTTAAAGAATCTATATATCTAGTGATCCCAATTCCTAAAGTAAGTAGAATCAAATTTACCAGAAGGCAGAAAGGTGATGTCCCTAGTGAGGAATACATGAGTCAAATACCACCCAGGACACTTATTAATAGTGTGATCTTGGACTAGTTAATTAATCTTAGCTTGCTAAAATGGGGAAAAAATAGTACCTATTTGCAAGATTGAGAGGATCAAATAAAATAATATTTGTCAAGTGCTTAACACAGTGCCAAGTAGAGAGCAGAAACTATATTAGTGTTTATTCCTTTCTCCTTATCCTAAAATATATTGATGTCATAATATGTTAATGTGTGATACATGAACACATTAGTAATGTAAATTAATATATTACCCATTTTTCAATATTTTCTTTAATTCATTGATAATTTCTTGCTTAAAAAATTTTGTCCTATTGTAAAAGATATGATCACTTTAAATTTCTAACTGCAGCAGTATCTAAAGCGAAATTCTAAGGTAATTCATGGTAAAAAACCTTTAGCTACGTCTGGTTAGAGATCTTATGAAAATTGAATTTTAAAAGACAAGGGAGAAAGAAAAGGGAGAAAGCTGTGCTATCGCTTGTCTATTTTAGTTATAAACCCTTTGATCCTACAATCCTTCCTAGGGAGTAAAGTGGGAAAATATTTCTTTCTTGCTGGGAAAACAAGATAATAGCAGAGAAGTGATCATACAGAGGGGTACAGAGGCACTGTGTTTGCTGTTTTCCTCCAGCTTCCTTTTTTAAAAAGCTGAGAAAAGAACCTGAGGTAAAAGGAAAAGGCTTTGGGCAAAGAGAGGAGTTTGATAAACAACAAAAAAAGTAGGAAATTTAGATTAAATTACTGGGCAAGACTTGGTACAGAGCAGAAGCAAGACTCACTAAAATTATGTTTAACAGAAGAACACTGTGCACAGCAACAACAAGATTGTGTGATGACCAACTCTGATGAACATGGCTCTTTTCAACAGTGAAGTGATTCAGGACAGTTTTAAGAGATGTGATGGAGAGAGTCATTCTTACCCCAGAGAGAGAGAGAGAACTGTGGAGACTAAGTGTGGATCACAACATAGTATTTTCCTTTTTTGTTGTTTGTTGCTGCTTGCTTGCTTTTCTTCCTCATTTTTCCCCTTTTGATAAGATTTTTCTTGTGCACCAAGTTAAATATGGAAAGATGTTTGGAAGAAATGCACATGTTCAACCTATTATTAGATTACTTGCTGTCTAGAGGAGAGAAGAGGCAGGGAAGGAGGGAGAGAAAAAGAAAAATTTTGATCACAAGGTTATGCAAGGGTGAATTCTGAAAACTAGCTTTGCTTGTATTTTAAAAAATAAAAATAATTTTTTATTATAAAAATATTATAAAATTTATATTATTATAATATAATTATAATAATTATTATAAAAATAAAAATAATGTTTAAACATAAAAGGGAAGAGGAAAAGCAATAGTTAGGACATGAGCAAAAAATAGATATGTTCACATACCTTAGGTATTTTTATTAAATAATTTCAAAGAAAATTAAAATCTACCCCCCCAAAATCACAATCCTTTATAACTTTGAGATCATATGACTTGGTCAAAGCAACAGAGATTTGGAGTTATGAATGAAAGTTAAGCACGTATGACAAGCATATAAGGGAGTGGTAGGCAGGAACCGGTGTACTGGTCTAAGAAGTCACAGGGATGATGAGTAGAGGCATAGGGGAATCAGTTAGCATAGTTTTACAATAGTTCTGGTGGTATGGATTTGATTACTATTCCCACAGCTACAAATGGAGAACAGGTGGAGATGACTAAAAAGGGTATGCATGCATCTTGACAGGGCAGATGGCAAGAAGATGTCCAGGACAGATGGTAGGAAAAGATACTGTGATAGGACCAATAACGAATAGGTTTTTCCTTTCCCTCTGCAGCAAGAGCTATGCTAGTCTTTCCCACCTCCTCCCATAAAAAATAAAGTCACATAGTTATCACCAGAACCTAACTAAATGGGGGTTGAACAAGAGGTTGGCAAGAAGAGATTCATTCACACTATGCTCCCCTAGATATATTCTCTCTGACAATAATGATGTCACTCCCTGAACAATTAAGGGCCCCAAAATGCCCAAACACTATAGCTAGGGCCTTTTACACTTAAAAGATACTTGCCCTATAGAATACAGGAATTTTTATTTAGAGATAAAAGGAACTGTTTCTACACAAGCTAAACTACTGGTATACCCTTTTTAACTATCCTTTCTAGGCTTCAGCTAAGCAAACTTCCTTTGATTAAGTATTAAATTGTTTGTGGTAACACTATTTTGCCCCCAAGTGGAACTTGAATTAAAACTGAGCTGATCTGAGTACCCACCCCACCCCCACCACCAACAAAGGGAAACCCATTAAGTATGATTTGGGTTTAGCTGCACAGAGCAATGAAACTGAGAGATGGAAGTGCTGTTGGAGGTCACCTTATCAATTCCCTCATTTTAGAACCTAAAGAGTTTAAGTAATTTGTTTCACAGAGGTCAGTGAAAGCAAAGTTGAGATTTGAACTCACATCCTCTGACTTCAAATTTGATGTTCCTTGTTCTTTATCACATTGGTAATAGTGTATTCAAAGTGAAAGGACAATAGTACCTCCTATCTAATGCTTTGTACCTTTCCTTTTACAACCACAAATAGAACAAGAGGGGTCACTCCCCCTGAGTCAAAACACTTCATTTTACAGATAAAGAAAGAGGGACTGAGAAATATCAAATTATTTGTCCCATATCAGAGTGACCAAGCAGGCTTCAAATTCAGCATCAGTCATCATTTCTCCACTATGTAGTCTTCTATTCTTAATTCCTCACTGTATTCTAATTTCATACCTTCCTCACAATCATCCTCTGGCATAGGTAAAGCAGTTATTATTTCAACTTTATCAATAAGGACTCTCAACCCAAGTCCTACTCCAATGTATTATAGTGCAATGAAAGCAATGCTACATTCTCAAAAGGCTGGGCCAGCAGAACAGCCCAAGTTTTTGGCACTTTTACCTACGAATAATTCATCTAAAGGCCAGACTAATCTACTTCAATCACTGCTTCCATCACTTAATTCTTCTGCTCATAAATCTTTAATAATCTACCAGAGAATGTCCAAATGTATGGGTCTAATATTCAAGATATTCTACAGTCTGATCAAAATCTGCTTTCTCATTTTTACTTCCTCTAAATACTCAAATATGAGTCTCTAGATAGCCTGAGCTAATTCTCTGAATATACTTTTCATGTCCCTACATCTACATCCATGTCTTTCTTCAGAATATGGCCCTGATTGTAATTCTCTCCTTACCTTTTCTTCTGCTTATGTGAATGTTACTCTTTTTTCAAGGACTAGTAAGTTTCAATATCTCCATAAAAATCTTTCCCAAGTACCCCATTCCATAGTGACTTTTCCTCCAAATGGAACAGAATGGCACTTACTATCTATAACACTCAAATAACTCATCTCATGTACAATTACTAGTTATAATTTTTGATATCTCTGAAACCAAATTATAAGTAAGCCTCTTAAAGGAAGAGGCTGCTAATAATAATGATAATAAAAACAAGTGAGTTTTTATATAGTACTTTATGTTTGCCATATGCTTTATAAATATCTCATTGTATCTTCACAATAACCCCAGGAAATAAGTTTAATTATTATCCTCATATTACAAAGGAGAAAACTGAGGCAGATAAAGATTAACTAACTTGTCCAGGGTCATGCAGTCAATGTCTAAAGCAAGATTTATACTCATGTCTCCCTCAATCCTCAGTCCAGATTGAGAGATCCATTGTGCTCCCTAACTGCCTCATTAGATTAGGATTCTTAGTATAGCTGGTAGGTACTTGATAAATGTACTGCTTGATTAATTAATTAATGATAACCCTTTGTGGCAAGATGTTGCTACTAATACAAAGCTACATATCAACTGAAAATTATAGGTTATATAACAAGATAGTATCTCGCCTATAAAGCAGGATTTTTGAGACACTTTTTCCCCATTTGTGGCTCAAAGTGTTGCTTTTTAAATATACTTAAAATATTGCTCTCATAACAAAAGTAACAATAGCAAGACATTAAAATTAAAGCCTTTTTTAAAAAAATTCCTAGAAGAATAATGGGATAATTCTATATTGTATTGAACTGGCTGAATCTTCCAAAAGGAGAATAATGAAGCAAATTATATTAGCCAGTTCAAAAAAGCTAACCACTTAATGTCTTCATTGCAAATAACACTCTCATATTTACATAATGATTTACAACTTGCAATTAGAACACAAATACTCCTCCTTGAACCCCTGTGAATTCTTGTTGTTATTTTCCATAAAAGAAAACTGAGGCAGATTAAAGCTGTGTTTTGTCCATTTCTGCCTATTTCTACATTCACAAGGCACACTATAATCTCTACCAAAAATGCAAAATAGTTCATACAGTGATCCTAGTTAACTATCTCTTTGGAATTCTTAATTTTTTGGTTTCAAATATCAAGAATTCTCTTTGGTAGGTAAGCACTCTAGCATAATAAAGTCATATTTTATGAGAGATTCTAAAATAAGTTAAAAGGCATTATTACCTAGAGTGACAAAAACACACAAAAAAGTCACAGCTGGAGAATACTTGAAAATTTATATAACGTTATTGTTCTCTTTAATGTCTGCTGTAATACTTTACTAGCAGTTGCTAAGATATTAGTCAAAAAACTCATGATGTGTAAATGAGGGACAAGATTCTAAGATTTATAATGCAATAGAAAGTTTACAATATCCCCATGTTGAACAAGTATTCCCTACTTAGAATTTAAAATGTTAGAACTCAATCACACTATTTTAATTCATTGAACATTTATAAAACACTCATGTACACAGCATGCTACTAGGTACTGAGAGAGGTACAATGTTAATATTTTTTGCTATTGCTGTTCAATCATTTTAGTCATGTCTAACTCCTCATAGTCCTACTTGGGGTTTTCTTGGAATGATTGGCCATTTCCTTCTCTAGCTCATTTTACAAACAATGAAACCACTGAGGTAAATGGGATTAAGTCACTTGCTTAGAGTACATAGCTAGTAAATACTTTATGACAAATTTTGAACTCAGTTCTTTCTAACTATAGGCCTCGGTGTTCTATTATGCCACCTAACTACCCCTAAATAAGATATTTTTCAAAGGTCAATACAGGAGAGGAAAAATATATGCCAAAAAAAACCCTCACTATGCAAAGTGGAAGGTGAAAAGCATCTGAGAGGAACAAAAAATTATTATAAAAATTCCTAAAAAGGAAAGATTATTTCTTTTATAAATTTTAGAGAAAGCATTATAAGGAAGTAAATTACAAGTTCAGTTTGAATCACTCAAACAATAAACATTTTTTAAATAAAATTTTACTGACATGTTTCCTTCTTATGATGCCCTAAATTTTTTCCCATATCTACCTCCCTTCTTCCTCCTAGACAATCATCTCTTATAACAAAGAATTATTTATTAAAAGAAAAATAAGAAATGAATAAAAATCTATAAAACCAATAATAAATCAAAAACCATCTGACAGTATATGCAATGGTCCACATTCAGGGACCTCTGCAAAAGAGTATGGAAGAAGGAATTTTCTCATAGTTTTTTGGGGAAGGACAAATTTGTTCTTTGTAATTTTCAATTTCATCTTCATTTTTTTTTGTTTTCATTAATTCTACTATATCATCAAGTATTTGTTTTCTTGGCTCAGCTTCATTTTACATACATTCTTTTAAATCTTTCCATAATTTTCTGTATTCATCATATTCATTATGTTTTACAGCATAAAAGCTCCATACTATAATTTATTTTGTTGTTCAGTTGTTTTTCAGTAGTGTCTGATTCTTCCTGATTTCATTTGGGCTTTTTTTTCACGATTCTACCAACAAAGCACTAATGGGTCTATTTTATAACTCCAACATTATTTGCTGATTGTGGGGTAAATTCTCTGGATCATTTTGATTTATATTTCTCTTTTATTGATTTGGTGCATACTTTCACATAGTAATTAATAGTTTGCAATTTTTTTTGGTAATTCTTCTTTTGAGAATTCTTTGACCATTTCTCTTTTGGGAAATGGTTTTTGGTGTTACAGATTTCTGCTAGTTATTTGCCTCTCTTGGATACCAACCCTTTTTCGAGAAATGTGATACAAAGAATTTTCCCCCTAGTCAACTGTTTTATATCCTAGATGCTTTAACTTTATTTGTGCGAATGTGTTTCAATTTCACATTATCAAAATTACGTGTTTTATTTTTTGTAATTTTCTCTTCATTGCTTGGTTATGAATTCTTCTCCCATATCTGGTTGTGAAAGGAATATGATCCCTGACTCTTCTGATTTTTTCATGATATGAGCTTTTGTATTAAGGACATGTATACATTTTGAATTTATTGTGAAATATAGAATACATTGTTGATCTAAATGTAACATCTGCCTGATTGCTTTCCCGGTTTCCTCAGGAGTTCATGTCATATCAATCATGGAGCTAATTCCTAAGTAATTTATGTCTTTGAATTTACTGAACACTGGGTAATTGAGTTTCATTTCCTATTCTCCCTGGTGTTGTTTCTCCCAATGATCTAATTGTTTAAAAAATTTTAACTAAAATCAAATTTTTCTGAAAGCAGCTTTATTATATAATTTGAAGATCTAGGAGTGTTAGTCCCTCTTCATAAGTACTTTTAAATACTTCCTTTGATACACTAGATCTTTTGTTTCTCCAAATCAGGAGTTGATTACTTGTTTTCATAAGGCTGACAAACTAAAAACGATCTAGTTCATGGACTGTACAAAAGAATCTTGTAGTCCAGATTTGGCCAATGATTGTTGATCTCTGCTCTAAATTAAAAGTAAAAGTATCTATTTGATACTTTGATTGGTGTAGCATTAACACTTTAAAGTAACTTTGAGAGCATTGTAATTTTTTATGTTGGTATGGCCCAGCCATGATCACCAAATATTCCATAGTTATTAAGTTGTTCTTTAATGGGGATGGAAGTTTTCGGGATAAAGAATGGCATGAGCAAAGACATAGAGGTGGAAAATCAACAGGTATATTTGTGAAACATCCAAGAGTGAGTTAAGCTTAGAATCTGTGAAGAAAAACATTGCTAAATATAAGGCTGAAAAAGCAGATTGGTCCTTTTTGAAAATGAAAAACAAACAGCAACTAATGTCATCATGGAATAATGGCTTGACTCTTGCATGAATTGAATTTAAATGAGACAAAGTCATCAACCTCATTCTTTCTTCCAGAATCATCAAATTCCAGTAGCAAAGTCAGATAACCAGCAATTACCTGGAATGCAGTGGATGATCTTGATGTCTGACTGAGCTCAAAGTGTTCCACGGAGCCTGTTTCAATTGCCTTCGTGTCCATTGAAAAAAATTTATCACAAAAGTTTTTGCTGAAATGTGATCATTACATATGCTACAGTTCTTGGAACCATAAAATTTGGTGGCAAGAGGACACCAAAAGTGAATGAGCAGCCCTGAAAAGGTTCAGCAAACCTTCACATGAGAGCTGCTAGCCCTCCTTGAACACTCCATATAGTACACAGATTGGTATCAGAATGGATAAGGCCTGACTACCATGCTAAGTCTGAACTTTATATGTTACAAGTGTCACTTTGTGTCTTATAAATGTCTTAGTAATTTAAAAAACAAAACAAAACAAAACAAAAACCTGATAGTTACATCTTCTCTACCCAGACAGACAACCATTCACCCAATATCTTTTCTCAAATCCTATTGTTATCTACATAACAAGTTCATGTTTATATGGCATATTCTGTTTTGCACAACATGTACAGAACCTCCTTATGTGGTCACTGTGCAAACAACCAAGTCCCATATAGTCCACAGACTCAGAAATGCATTGTTACCACTTATTACTTCCATTCATTCAAACCTTGATAATGAGTCAGCACTGCCCATAACCTCAAAGCTGTGCTTGAGTAGTAGCTTATAAGCCAAAAAGTAGAGCAATGAAGAAGATGAAATAGCTCCCTACGAAGTTTCAACATACATTTGACAGCAATTTACAGGCATATCCAAAACATCTCATCATGGTCTTGAGAACATTCATTTTAGAAGAAAATGAACACAATATTGGTTCCAGAAAGATAAGAATGAATAATATCAAGTTTTTGTGCTATAATCTGTATCTATATCATTTTAATAATAAAACAACTCTAAGTAAACAAGACATGACAAAAAAATAGAAGAATGAGAAAGAAAAGCAAGAAAAGAGTTAAGAAAATGGAATTAGAAGTCCAATTTCCCTATGATATAGAAACTAAGAAGCATTTTTGTAAGGAAACAAAATAAAATGAACACAGTAATTTCAATAATAGAATAACTCTGAATTCTATTACATTCATTATGAAAATCAATTGTTCAATTAAAACAGTCATTGGTATGAACTTGTGAAAAAGTCCCTTTCTTAGGGACCTGTATGTGCACGAATGTTTGTGGCAGCCCTCTTTGTAGTGGCCAGAAACTAGAAACTGAGTGAATGCCCATCAATTGGGGAATGGTTGAGTAAATTGTGGTATATGAATAATATGGAATATTATTGTTCTGTAAGAAATGACCAGCAGGATGATTTCAGAAACGCCTGGAGAGACTTACACGAACTGATGCTGAGTGAAATGAGCAGGACCAGGAGATCATTATATACTTCAACAATGATACTATATGATGATCAATTTTGATGGACGTGGCCATCTTCAGCAATGAGATCAACCAAATCATTTCCAATAGAGCAGTAATTAACTGAACCAGCTATACCCAGTGAAAGAATTCTTGGAGATGACTATGAACCACTACATAGAATTCCCAATCCCTCTATTTTTGTCCACCTGCATTTTTGATTTCCTTCACAGGCTAATTGTACACTATTTCAAAGTCTGACTCTTTTTATACAGCAAAATAACTTTGGACATGTATACATATATTGTATTTAACTTATACTTTAGCATATTTAACATGTATTGGTCAACCTGTCATCTAAGGGAAGGGGGTGGGGAAAGGAGGGAAAAAGTTGGAACAAAAGGATTTGCAACTGTCAATGCTGAAAAATTACCTATGCATATATCTTGTAAATAAAAAGCTATAATAATAGCAAAAAAAAAAAAAAAAAAAAAAAGTCCCCCTTTTCAATGTGCAGGATAAAACAGGTAGTTCCAAGAAGTGGATTACATCTAAAATGGTCCCATATCAAAATTCTGATTGGAAAGAATGTAACACAAAGTTAATTTTTTTTTTTTTAACTGCAAGAAAGAACACTTTTCCAGGACTAGTTAAGAAACAGAATAGAGAATCAGTAGAATGGATTACGTTCATGAGATACAATAATCATTGACTAGAGTAAGCTATTGTTTGATAAACCCAGTGACTCCAGTTTCTGAGATAAGAACTAGTTATCTGACAAAAATCAGTAGGGAAACTGGAAACAGTATAGCAAAAACTAGGCACTAATCAACATCTAAGATCCTATTCCAAGATAAGATCAAATTGGGTTCAAGATTTGAACACAAAAGGGTGGTACTAGAAGCAAATTAAGAGAACAAAGGACAGTTTACTTCTCAGATCTGTGGAAAAGGAATCTATGGCCAAAGAAGAACTAGAGTACAGTATGAAATGCAAAATGGATAATTTTGATTACATTAAATTTAAAAGGTTTTGTACCAATAAAACTAAAGCAGTCAAGATTAAAGGGAAGTAAAAAGCTGGGGAAAAAATTTATATACAGTGTTTCTGATAAAGGCCTCATTTCTAAAATATATAGAGAATTGACTCAAATTTATAAGAATCCAAGCCATTACCCAATTGATAAATGGTGAAAGAATATGAACAGACAATTTTCAGAAGATGAAATTAAAGTTATTTCTAGTCATATTAGAAAATACTCTAAATCATTATTGATTAGAGAAATGCAAATTGACCCACTGAGGTACCATTTTTCACCTTTCAAATTGGCTAAGATGACAAGAAAATACAATGATAAATGTTGGAGGAAATGGGGGAAAACTGGGACACTAATGCATTGTTGATGGAGTTGTGAACTGATCTAATCATTCTGGAGAGCAATTTGGAATTATGCCCAAAGAGCTATCAAATTGTGCATCCCCTTTGATCCAGCAGTGTCTGTATTGAGTCTGTATCCTAAAGAGGTAAAAAAGAGGGTAAAAGACTCACATGTACAGAAATGCTTGTAGCAGCTCTTTTTGTGCTGGCAAGGAATTGGAAATTTAGCAGATAACATATCAATTGGGAAATGGCTAAATAAGTTGTATAACTGTAATGAAATATTTTTCTCTAAGAAATGATGAGCAGACTGATCTCAGAAAAGCCTGGAAAGACTAATATGAATTGATGTTGAATGAAGTGAGCAGAACTAAGAAAAGAACAAGGAGACTCTGCCTTTCGGAAATCACAGGGTCAAGTAAAGGAGTACATTTTAGGGATGGAAGAACTTGGGACTACTATAAATGGCAAGGAAAAAGCCAGTACATAATGGAATATAGAAGATTAATTAAAAATAAATAATTATCAGGAAGACAATCACTCAATGGATACTGGTTGAGAACACAACTAAAGAAGTTAACTTTGGCAAGGAAAAGAACTACATCTTCTTCCAAGAATGGAGCAAAGAAAGGGGTTAGATGGAGGAGTTTTGAACTGTGAACCACAACAATTTTCTCAGTAAGGTAGGAGGTGATGAGGTGGGGAAAAAAGTAATACAGAGATGAGAATAGAAAGTTTAAAAGAGATTATGTGGTGAAACAGGTTTTTGTTGAACTGAATAAAATTTTCTATATATATTAAAATATTTTGCATAAAGGAGGTGTTTAAGAAATTCAATTTGGCTATACCCTTCCGTTCACAAGAGTTCAATCAGCATCTAATGAATTGGAATAGGATTATTTTCTTTTTGTTTGTTTTTAAACAAAAGTATACTTTTTATTTTATTTTAGTATATTTTAAGTAAACTATGCTCAGTTGGCCTGAATTAAAATTTCTCTCAAAATACCTTGCCTTTAGGAAGAAACTTCTTTAATGGACAAATAAGGTACTTTTATACTTTGTCATCTTCTGTAGTTTCTAATACATTGCTAGAAATTGTTAGATTTTAGTCAAGACTTAACCTAGATTAGACAAGGCATTGACCACAGATTTCAAACCCCTCTTCTCGTTGGTTGGACAAAGTAGTATAGATGAATCACATTTCTTCCCTATCTTCAAAGGGGCTTCTTTTTATGGTACTACTGGAAAAGCCCCCAATCTATTTTCCCACTGCAGTCAGTAAAATTTAATTGCATTATTAACTTGACTCAGTAGGATGAATGAGAGCATGTTTGTAAACACAACTTTGGCATATCCAAAGTGCAGAACACGTGTAGCTCTTGCAATTGAGAAAAGCAGTAAGAAGTGCCAGACTCTACCTAATTATCCAAAGTCTTATTCTATCATTGAACAACAAGCATATACAATAAAGTGAACTGGAGAAAGAGACAGCATGCTACTTAAATACCAACCATGTTAACTCAGCGATAGTACAGTACAATTCATGTATTTCATGTTGTCTGCTAATTGTTTGAGACAACCTGCTCTGGTGGAGACAGAAACAGTAGTCTGGCTCCAGTCTTCATTAAATGCCAGTTCTTAATAACAGACTCCAAAAAGGTCTTAATTGCATTTACCAGGAGCTCCTGAACTTTAAAAGTTATTAATCAGATTTCTATGTAAATGGAATGACGATTAAAGGTTAAGTACAGGTTTCTGAAATTCCAGAAGTTGAGAATATATTGCCCTTCACAGAGGGGGAAAAAAATATCAGTCTTGACAGGAACTAAACATCTTAATTAAACATGCAGAAGTACCATACTTATTTCTATGTGAAGTTCTATTTTCAAATGTCAAATTTAATCACATACTTGACTAAAAATGTACAATATTTGCTCCACCAGGGCATAAATGCCTTAGTATTCTTTTTTGAGAAGGTATCTACAGGTCTTTAAAAAAAGTTTCTTCCTTTTCCTTCAAGACTTGCTCCTTACCTCCACACTAGGAAAGCCGTACAACCACAGTAAAATGTGTTACACTGAGAGAGTCTTAATTGCATTGTCTTCAAGAGTAATCTTAAAGACAGAGGATTTCAATCATAAGGAGAAACACAAGTTGCTTCCTTCCATAAATGTGTTGCACCTGTGTCCCTGGAATGACATGCTGACAAATGAACATGACATAGCTTCAAACTCCAAGAAAATTTATGATTCTCTGAAAGAACATGCTTGAGCAACTATAGTGTCAACCCAGTAGAAAGCAAAACTGTGTCCCTGGGGTAAACTATAAAAAACAGCCTGTGAGAGATAATGTGCTCCAGAGGGATAAATGAAAGCTCGCAAACCCATGCACAGAGTTCTCATTTCAACTATAGACCTCAATTTCCAGATTGTCTGCCTGAGTAATGGAGAGATATAATAATTATTGTGATGAAGAATAAAAGAAATAAGTGGAGAGCACTTTAAATGAAGAATGAAATCTAGCAAGCTAAGTTAAATTATAAAATTTTAATGAAATGTAGATTTTTTATCTACATATTAAATTGCAATCTTCTACTTTCCTCCTGTATTCTTTCTGTAAATTACATATATTATCAAATTTTATTCTCACAACAATATTCAAGGTTGGTTATGCAAGAATTATTATCGTCTTTTGTTCTCTAATTCTTCTGATTCCCTTTTCTATTACTGAATATAGAAGTTTGAGAAATGTTCACTAAGTTCAATGAAATTGCAATGGGTTCTCTGGAAGAAAAGCATAAATTCTTACTACCGCTGTTATTAACAAACCAATGATAGAGTCTTAATGGACAAGAAGTCAGAGTTCCTCACTTATGAGAACTCTTTATGTAAAAAGACAAAGTCAATGGAACTAGTTAATAGCATGAATATGATGAGAATGCTAATGACAGTTAACTTTTTATAAGGAAACAAAATAAACACAGCAATTTCGGTAATGGAATAGATCTGAACTCTATTATATTCATTATGAAAGTCAATTGTTCAATTAAAACAGTCATTGGTATGGACTTGTGAAAAGTCCTTTACTTCAATGTGCAGGATAAAACAAGAAGCTCCAAGAAGTGGGTTACATCTAAAATGGTCCCACATCAAAGTTCTGATTAGAAAGAATGTAACAACGAAGTTCACTTTTTGCAGCAAGAAAGAATACTTTTCTAGGAGTACTTGGTACTGATTAAAAATAGAGTAGAGGATCAGTGGAACAGGTTCATAAGATACATAAACATTGACTAGAGTAATCTAGTATTTGATAAACCCAAAGATTTCAACTTCTGGGATGAAAACTAATTATTTGGCAAAAATTGGTGGTATAGGCACTGATTAACATACAACATCCTATGCCAAGATAAGGTCAAATTGAGTTCAAGATTTAGACATAAAGAGTGATACCATAAGCAAATTAGGAGAACAAGGGACAGTTTACTTCTCAGATCTATGGAGAAGGATGGGATTTATGGCCAAAGAAGAACTACAGTACAGTATGAAACACAAATTGGATTACATTAAATTTAAAAGGTTTTGTACCAACAAAACTAAAGCACCCAAGATTAGAAGGGAAGCAGTGTACAACTTTAGTGTACAACTTTACATATATATCACTTGATCTGCTTTAGGAAGAAAAATAAACAAGGGAAGGAGTTCATTGCTCAATATTTTGATTTGGCAAATGGAGCTTCTTTCTCACTTACAGAGTTTAAATTTCTTTTTCAATGAATAGCTGAGAATGGCACAATCCAATAGTCCAGGATATATGGATACTCTGAGTTTAGATATAGTCACAAAAATATATGTCTATGTATATTTGTGTGTGAATATATATGTGTGTATAATATATATGTATATATGTAAGTGTGTGTATATATAGATATAATATGCATCTCTGTGTGTGTTCTTGTCCTACAGTTTGAGAGTTTTGTACCCAATTCAAATGATAAGTATGAATACTATTTACTGACTGATAGGAGATAACAGGAATGGAGATGTTTCAGTTTAGAGACAGATTTGTACTTCTTACACACTTCTGGACTGATAGCTCTTGTAACTCACAGAATTATGAAATAGCTTGCTAGATATTACAAAAACCATATATAAAACAAAACTTCTCAAGGCAAAGGTTTTTAAAATAAATCTCAAAAGAAGGAACCCCACAAAGCATTATATTCTTGTCAATAACATTAAACATTCCAAATGAACTGGAGAAAGATACAAGAATGACAAAGAAAGGAATAAACTTCCATAAAACTATCCCTTCATTCCATTTACATTACACCCTGTAACCAACACGAATCTACTACTCTATTCAGACCTTATTGTCATACAAATAAGACAAAATGATTCCTATTATACTTTGATGAATATATAATCCTTCACGATCCTTTTTTCATCTACTCATTCTCCAATTAATCAACAAAAATTTAGTAAGCACCCACTATGTGACACATATTAAGAATAAAATATAAAAATGAAATATTTCCTGCCTTCAAAGAGCTTATATTCTATCAAAAGAAACACACACACACACACACACACACACACACACACACACACACGATAAGGGTAACCAACATGACATTTCATTGGTTCAGAGAATTTCCCCATGGAGAAAATTATTCTATCAATGAAAGCCAATACCTTCTCAGTAATCTAAAAGTCGCAGGGAGTTGACTGGAACATGAGAGCATTTATATGTCAAAAGCAGGATTTAAACTCAACTTTCCCTTAATCCAAGGCCAATTTCTCTCCTTTTCTCTCTTTCTCCCCTCCCTACACCCCCTTTTTCTCCCCATATATATGCATACATACACAAATGAATTCTGAGCACCAAAAGTGTCAGTAATGTTTCCTGTAGAAACTGCTGCTTAAGCACTAATTTAATCTTCTTCTAACTAAGCAGCTGAAATATGGTTTTTAACCAACTCCCCGTCAATTATGAGGGGCCTGAGGTCATGGATTATGTATTCCATTTCTTCTATATTCCCTAAGTAGCCTAACATGGTGTTAAAGGATTCTTACTATACATGCTTACTAACTGATGCTCTACTGATGTACACAGAGTAAATTTCATATAAAATGATGATGACAAAGCACATATTAAAATACATTAAAATTTTTCTCAACTTATATGACCATAAACGTTGTTTAATTTAATAACATTTATTCCTTAAGAATCATTTAATATTCCAAAGGCCAGCTTCTTCAACTGTATGTTATGACCCCATATGGGGTCTCATAAATGAATGAGGAGTCTCAAAATTATGATTTCTTATCAGTAAATGTTTGATTTGTACACCTATTTCTCTAGTGAAAAGTAGTCACAAGTGAAAAAAGTTTAAATCTTCTTCTGAAGAATATGTAAAAAACATTAACAAATGGGATTAAAAGTTTAGTGAAAAGTTACCACTGGAAGGTAATATAGAAGACTTTACCCTGAATATACTAATAAAAGGAAGTATCCATCAACCAAAAAGTTGACTACCTTCATGTTATGCTTCTAAGATTAATTTTCCTTTGAAAATCTCATTTAAGGAAATGAAACAGAAAAATGATTAATAAAATGGGTTTTCTAGACACATCACAAAACAAGCAGCCCAAAGTACTCTTAGTTATTCATCTCAAAGAAATGACCCATGCCTGAATCATTACCTCTTAATAAAATGAGATTATAAAACAATTCCTGAAACCTACAGGGCAAATTTTTAATCTGAAAAAAAAAAAAAGATTACAGGTTTCTATAATAAAACTTGATTTCTTTATCTAACCAAGGTTACAGATAAATGAAGGTTTCTCTAAATAATACAAAACAAAGTATCTGAAACCCATACCAACTAAATACATTGCCAGGTATTGAGCATCAATGTTCCCTACTAAAAACCATTTACTCATAAGCTTTTGAACAGAATTTTTCACATATTCTGCTGCAGAATATGTTACTCAGATTTAAATTGCTGAGTCCAAATGTGGAAAACAGTAAAGCATCCCTATCTACAAATAAATTCTTTGGCATTACCATACTGTATTGTCTATTATTTATAGAGCATTTTATATTCTTTAAAATGTTGCATGATAACTTTTGTTAGTGATTTATGTTTGGCCTCTTTATAAATTTAGTTCATATTTATGGTTTCTTCAGTTCCAACAAAGAAAAAGCATGCGACAAGCACGTCATGAAGTCACACATTATTTATCCAGGTAAACACATAGAGTAGTTTAATTGACAGGGCGCAGATACACAGCTCAAACATTTAATGAAAATGTAATTGGTGAACTATTACTGATGCCATAAGGAACCTTGGAAATATAAAAAGCTATTTTTAAACTGTACAAAATGGAGAATAATCTACAACACCTAAAATTGGATGTATGTTTCAAGCATCTATAGAATTCACTTTTATTGAAATTAAGTACAAGTTTTCATCTATGTAACATTTGCTTATATGACTTTATATACATTTGTTAGATTGATTTATAGAAGTTGATGACCTAGGTTGGCAAGGATTAAAAAAACTTCATGATCAAAAAGAATTATTTTGCTCTAGGAATTAAGGCAGTAAAGAATCAGAAAATTCAAGTGATCTGATTTGAAAATTTTATATAATCTTTTGTGTTTAGAAGAACTATATAGGAACTATCCAAATAACTGGGAAGGATAGTTAATCCTTTAGGCCTGGAAACTTTTAACGTTTTTAAGGAAATATTTCTAAAATTTTATACAGATAACACACACATTTATTTCTGAAATACAGCACAGCAAAAATGATGGCATGAAATAAAGAGCAATGGATTTGGACCATAAAATCTGGGATTCAACTAAGGGTTCTACTGCTTAGTAAAAATGACAAGGACTATAATGGTCATTGAGGTTCTAAATACTATGATTCCATGGACTTTGCTCTGAAGATTCTGGCTCATTATTATGTTTATTAATGAACAGCTTTAGATGTTAGTTATAAACAATGAGACACAATCTAATTTATATTTTAATGTACTTAACATCTACTGGTCATCCTGCCATCTGGGGGAGGGGGTGGGGGGGTAAGAGGTGAAAAATTGGAACAAGAGGTTTGGCAATTGTTAATGCTGTAAAGTTACTCATGCATATATCCTGTAAATAAAAGGCTATTAAATAAAAAAAAAATTAATAAAAACAAAAACAAAAACAAAAACAAAAAACCAATGAGACACAGACCTGAAAGACTTTGACAATTTTACTCCCAGTTACATTCTGCAATCGCAATCCCTTCCTATTTCCCCTCAGATGAATTGTGGAAGTATCTGTCCTTTGAGCATGGCACATCAGTGCCATGTGATATTAAAATAAAGAAACTTTAAACCTCCTCTCTTACAACATATGAGATAATATATTACAGATGTGATGAGTTTCATGCTTTCAGAGATGTAAAGATAGATGTTTGGCAATCATTCTTTCTTCTATACAGCTATCTTCTGTCTCTTCATCATTGATTTTGATTTCTGCCCTTAAGAGTATCGATTATTTGTTGTCCCCATTGCCACATTTTATGTCTTCTCTATGAAGGACAGCTACAAGTATTATTATTCTCAGTTATAAATAAACAAACGCTGGGGAAGAATGATTCATTTGTCCAAATTTCAAAAACTAGTAAATAGTGGGATTATGACTAGAACTGTCTTTTGATTCAAAGTAGTTAGATAGCATAGTAGAACCCTTGTTGGGTTCAGAAGGAAGATTCCGTTCAAATCCTGGCTCAGACATGTCCTGGTAGTGTGAGTTTGGGTAAATCACTGAACATTTCTTAGCCTCTCTCCTCATCTGTAAAATGAAGATAACACTAATACTTTCCTCACAGCATTGTGAAAATCAAATCAGGAAACACAGGTAAAGCATTACATAAATATTACTTTTACTATTACTTTCTGCTATGCAAAGATAAGGAAAAAAGAAATGGAAAGTAAAGTAATAATATGATGGAATCGGTCAATATATCAAAGATATGATAAAAACTTGCTGGACAGTACAACCATAAACAACACAACTATTTTACACTTGAAGCAATATGGCATGGTGGAGAAAGGGCAGGTTTGAAGAAAGGAAGACCTAGGTTCAAGACCTGCCTTCAATATAGATTGGCTGTATGATTGAGACACCAAACTTCAGAAGGCCACAAACAATACTCTAAAAATTGCAGAATACTAAGCTATCTGTAAAGACTGAAGGAGCTCCTTGTAATGAAAACAATAATGGATTCTCATTATATGAATATTTTCTTTTTCTAATTTCAGGTGTTTATCTCATAATAAAAGGAATTGAAATAGGAAGAAGTTTGACACAAATCACAAGGGTCACAAGCCAGCAGAAGATAAGAAATAAGAATCTAAAAGCTTTTATTCCATTTCCAAATCTAATGTGACACATGAACCTTTATGAACTGGGAGGATATAATAATCCTTCTTGGCCCTAGCCATGCCTAACATCCCAATCCAACTGTCCTCCCAGTCAACGAATTCTTTGAACCTTCAGATATCCAAAAAACATGCCCTTGGGGAACTTAATTCCCTCAGTTTTAGAATTCTGATCTGGGACATTTGACTACTTTAATGGTGAAAGCTCAGGCCCAACCTCACATACAGAGATCATTCACAATATCTTCTTAACGTCACTCATGCTTCAGAATCCACACTGTTGATGTCCATATATCCTTCTCTGTGGTGTTCTCTTCTTTTTCTAAAATATGATCATTCTCTGTGGAAGCAGGTTTCTGGAGGCAGCCTTAGTTTCAGTTCTTAGCAATAATCACCTCAAACGCAGCCAGGAGTTAAAATCCAAATCTTTATTGTCTCTTCCAAAATAGCCCAGTTAGCTTTCTTTGGTTCCGAGAGCTCTCATTGCTAGTCTTTTGCCTCTGCCAGCTTCTGCCTCTAGCTCAACTCTGACGCTTAGCAATCTTCCGAACTGACTGACTTCTGGCTTTCAATCTCTTCCACTGACTCCTCCACTGACTCTGCTCCTTTTATGTTCTTTTAGAGGTGTAAACTCAAAGGTTGACTCCTCCTCTGAGAGTGGGATTATGGGAGGTGTGAATCTCATATTGAATTCTGACTTGTGAATCTCCCAAACTTGGGAACTAATGTGTGTGAGCTAATGTGTGAACTGTCAAAGGTGCAAACCCAACGCACACAAGCATTGCTTCCATCAATTCCAGTGAGTCAACACTTTGTTTCAAGTTCTGGCCCTTAACACTTCTCATGCCTTTATTCCAAATCCCTACCTGACCTCTTCTCCTGGGAGTCCAACCTGGGAACTAACATTGTCATGTGATGAGAAAAATATCCTTGGTTTTACTTACCAGAGCCAGAGACTAAGAAAACCAAATTATCCATCCCTGGCTGTCATTCTCTTTGATATTTGTTCTACTCCTATAACGTTATAAACTCCTGGAGAGCTGGTAATCATCTCATTTTTGTATTTCCAAACCCATGGAAAAATTAGCACAACATAGTGCCATCATTATTACATTATGCCATTATTACTCAATGTGCTCAATAAATGCTTTTTGATTCCTTTGTCATTGAATGAGTACATCATCTCCTCAGGACTTTAATAATAATAGTCCTATAGTAATGGTAATTAGTAATAGTAATAATAGTAAAATAAATAGTTAAAAAAAAATAAAAAGTAAATAATAATAGTAAAACAAAATAGTAATAATACCAAGCACTATGCCAAGTAACTAGTAATCCATTTTATACTTACAATAACCCTGTGAGGTAGGTGCTCTCATCATCCTCATTTTAAAGTTTGGTAAACTGAGGCAAGCATATGCTAAGTGATTTGTCTAAGGTCATATAAGTAGTAAGGGTCTGAGAAAGGTTCTGAGGATTTAAATGAAGATCTTCCTAATTCCAGATCCAGCCCTCTATCTCCTGAGTCACCTAATAAATTACATATAAATTATAATTATAAAAACAGTACATCTTTAAATTATATATCCCCCTACAATGCTGAAGGGACCCTCACCTAGTTAAATCCCTTCATTTTACACTTGGGGAACCCTTTTCCAGTCAACTTCCTGGAAAATCCATCTGCACATACTATCTCTATTCATTCTCTTTTCATCTCTTTGCAAGTTGTCTTATGACTTCACTTAATTAAAACTCTCTCTCAAAAAGCATAAATGATCACTTAATTCCTAGATCTGATAAAGAAATCTCACAGTAGATAGAGTGTTGGGCATAAAGTCAGGAAGTCAACTTCCTTAATTTAAATTTGGCCATAGACACTTATTAGCTGTGTGACTCTGGGCAAGTCACATCACCCTGTCTCTTCAGTTCCTTACCTGTAAAATGATCTGGAGAAGGAAATGGCTTCTGTACTGTTGCCAAAAAAATCCCAAATGGAGTCACAAAGAACCAGACACAAGTGAGACAATTTAGTAACAACAATAAACCAGGCCCAAACCTACATTTTCAATCTATGACTCTAATACATCACTGTATTATTTATAAGATATATAAATATAATCTATTATCACCTATTATATAACACAGAACTTATATCATGTTGATCCACCCAATCTGACCTTATAGTTCATCACATTAAAGCCCATTTATCATCTCTATGCCTTTGCATTGCCTGTACCTATGGTTGAAATAAAGTCTCTCATGCATGACCTCTATCTCTTTGAATGCTTCCCTCCCTTCAAAACTCAGCTCATATGTCAATTTCTGCATTAAGCCTTTCCTGATAGCTACAGGTGCAATGCCTCCTATTATCTTCTTTTATTTAGCATATACTTATGTACATGGAATTCCTCCCCGGTCCCCACCCCGAATAAATTGTTAAGCTCTCTGAAGCCAAAGACAGTTTCATCTTTGTTTCTCTATTTCTAGTAGTTGGAACATTCTGATTAATAAATACTTGTTGGCAGATTGGTTGAGTGAAAGGTAACTCTCAACTGCTTGAGTATCAAAGGGAAAAAATCTCAACTAACCAGTTCATAGGAAGAATATTAGATTTTTAAATGAGCAAAGTTTAAAGAATTATGGTATGCCCTAGGATGATGGATTAAAATCCATCATTGTGCAAGATGCCAAGAGTGTCTTGAGACATCATTAGGATAATGAAATAATTAACACATAGAGGATAATAATTCCTCTGAGGAAAGTAAAGAAATGATAACGAACAAGAAACACCTAATGCAGTTTTCACAAATTAGTACTCAAGTATTCAAAGCAGAATATGGTGACAAATACAAAAGGAAAAGACACATTATATCTTTGTTAAAGTCACAGCTTACTAGCCAAAAGTACAGGTAGTGAATGAATTAATGCTATACAAATGAATTAGATATAAGAAGGGCTTTTATGAATTATCAAGGGAAAAAAGCCTGGGGTGGAGAAAAAAACAACAACTTGTAAATGTGGTAGGGCATGGAATTAATGCAGATGCTAAACTAGCTCCCAAACTGAACTAATTCTTTTTAATTTGTCTCTGACAAGAGAAATGAAGACATTTGTATAATTAGAAGAGAATGAAGACTTTGCAAAAATAATGACTGACAAAAAGCAGATGGGGAACATTTGATAAAGCTGAATGTACACCCATCAGGAAGCTTGTATGATGAGAAGCTGAGGCTCCTGAGGGAATTGGTTCACATACTTGCTGAGTCACTTACAATCACAGTAGAAATATCACTGAAAGGTGGGGAAACAAAAGATTTGAAGATGGGGGTAGGGGAAAATTGAATAGGAAAATACACTATCAATCTTAAAGTAGTTAAAAAGAGCAATTATGTAAATTTCCTTTCTGACAAGATTATGGCAACACAAGTGAGATCTCATTACAGGGAACTTAAAAAGGTGCCCCTTCCTTATGTGTGTCTATTTTATCTCTTCAATTCCTGCATGTTGTAAAATCCATGAGGGAATTAATGTACATTATTTCTATGTTCTCCAATACAAGCTAGTGTATACCACATTAAAAAGTACTCAGTAAATGGTAATTATAAAAGATTATTGAAGAGAATGTATAGACTTGAAACGGATTTCCATTTCATTTTTTTTTATTTTCATAATAGTGATACATTGTATGTTTTACCTCATAATCGTATTTCAAGATCTCCCATACCACCAGAGTACTTTCCCCTTCATAAAACAAGAACAGAATTTAAAATAAAACATCAGCTAGAGCAAGTATAATGACAGTATATGAATGCAACATTTTAGACTAGGTAGTCTATACTATCTCTAGTGAAAATAGGTGTATTTTATCTTCAGAACTTCATTTAATTTCAATTTTATTGACTTTTAATGTTGCCTTCGTTTATAATAATTTAGTCATATATTATTTTCCTGGATCTACTTTATTTTCTGCATTATTTTGTATATCTTCCTATGTTTCTCTGAATTCCTCCTATTTGACATTCCTTATGCCATAAAAGTAGTTTACTGAATTCGTATACAACAATTTATTCAGTCATTTCCCCAACCAAAGGACATTTACTTCAATTCCCAATTTCCACTATAAAAACTACACTTAATAATACTTTGGTCTGTATATATAAATTTAAGAGTAGGCTTACTGAACTAAATGACAGGAAAAATTCAAACAATACAAAAGACACAAGTACAAAATATGAAACAATCCCTTGGAGAAGTTTATTTTCTAATGGGGAAGATGTAACATGACATAAATATGATAATTAATAAATGTAAATTTATAAAAATGAACTAAATACAAAGTAGTTTAGAAAGGAGAACATTCACATTTTGGGGGATCAGGAAAGGTTTAAAGATCAAACTGATTCTGTATCTTTTTTATTGATCCTATTTACAATTCATTCATTCATGTGCATAAGTCACAGTTCTTCATCTATAAACAGTGCAGAATTCAGATGGCCTATAATGACTTAAATTTAGAAATCCAGTCCTCCTGTTCATCTTGCCTCTGGGTAATCTACAACCCTTGGAGATGCAGGTAAACACCAGGAAGTTCAGTCTAGTATAGTCTAGCCATCCTTCAGGAAAGGATGTCTGATTTGCTACCCAAAGAAATCTGGCCTACTATCTCTAATTTTACAAATAGACTCAAACAATTTATCTTTCTTAGTCAAAGGAGGGGAAGAGGGGGCTGTTGCTAGTCTCTCATTAACAACTTCTAAAAAGTCTGTTCTCCACAACTCAGTCACATAAACCTCAGCTCCATGATGTCACTACCCCATGACCAATTGTACTATTTCACTCTGTTTGTTCTTTGTTCTAACTGTATAAAAAAGGAGCGAATCTCCATCTCAGGGTTTTTGCCTTAAACTAAGGTATCCATTGACCCATTCTATGTGCAGGTAATACTTGCTCCTGTTAAGAAAACATTGTCTTGCTCATAGAAAAATCTGCCTCAGAATTTCACAATTTCACTTGTGACAATATTATGCTGAAGCTGCACTTAAAGTGTGTTAAAGGAAAAAATGTACTCTAAGAGTCTAAAGTAAGAAAGTACATTCCAAGCATGGGCAGTAAAAGGTAAAAAGATACAAAATAGATTGTAAAGTGTAAAAAAGAGAGAAAAGGTCATTTTGTCTGGATCTCAGTGTAGAAGAGGAATAATGTCCAATGAGGGGAGATAAACATAAAGGCCAAGTTGTTCCAGGCTTTCAAAACTAAACAAAGAAGTTTGAAGTAATAAAAAGCTGCACCTGGCTTTGTAGAGTTTTACATGATCAGATATTCACATAAAGAGTAGTGGAAGATACACTAGAGTAGGGAGAAATTTGAGGTTAAGAAACTAATTAGGTGGCTGTTGTAATGATCTAGGTAAGAGGTGATGTGGGCTTGAACTGAGGTGGAAGCTGAACTGGGCATAGAGGAGGTTGAATGCATGAGATGTGAAAATAAAAATAACAAAATTTAGTAACTTAACTGTTATGTGTGATGAGGGAAAATCATAGTTTCTAAAAATAGAGTTTTCAATCCTATTTCTGATACTAACTCTTATAATTTATTTTTCTTGTTTTATGAGGATAGCTTACACTATATAATATTGGGGAAAGAGAGCATAGAGTAAGAAACTTTCTCATATTTCTCCCCTGAAAATAATGCAAGCATCTTTTGGTTTCAGAGACTTCATCATATTAGGAAAGGACCTTTGTTTGCCTACATTTTTCAAGATTTTTATAACATAAATGGGGCAGTACTTTGTTACTGGCTTTTTCAGCTTCTATTGATACATTTGTGTGTTTAGTTTGTCTGTGCAATTAATTATATAAACTTTAATGCCTAACGTTGAACCATCTTTACATTCCTCATATAAGCAATCAATCCACAAGCATTTAAGAGCCAACTAAGTGCTAAACACTAAGGATACAAAGACAAGATTGAAGCAGTAGAAGATGAGATTTCAGGGGACTCTTGAAAAAAACAGATTTCAAGAAGCATCATAAAGAGGGAGCATATTGCAAATATAAGGTTGGAGGAAAATAAATGTGTGACAAAAGCAAGTATATTTCAATGTGGCTGAAATGCAGAATGCAATAATGTGTAGTATATAGAAAATGTAGAAAAGGGGCAGGTTGTGAGGAGTTTTATATGCCAAATATAGCTTATATTTGATCCTGCAAGTTACCTGAAGCCACTGGAATTTATTAGGTGGTGGGCTGGCATGATGAGATCTGTATTTTAGGGAAATTATAGTATGATGGATAAGAGAGAAGAAAAATTTTAAACAGAAAAACAGACTAATGTGATTGTTCTTTAAAGAGGTTAAGGAACTACCTGAACTGAATGGAAGAGATGTTATAGTTCTTGTAACAGTAATACATAAGTTAAAAAGAAAGGCATATTTTAGGGGAAAGACAAGTATTCTTTAAAATATACTGAGTTTGAGATTAAAAAAAAAGTTTGAGATAAAAATGAGACATCTAATGCCCAGCAAGCAGGTTGGTGATACAGGACTGAAGCTCAAGAGAGACAATACGACTGGATGTATAGATCTAGGATCACTTACATAGAGATGATACATGAGATCTGATGATATCCCCAAGTAAGAGAAAGTGCAAAGTAAAAAGAAAAGACATCATAGGACAGTCTTAGATTATGTTCACAGCTGACATGAATGAACAAATGATAATCCAGCAAAAAAGACTGAGGAGTCAGAATACAAGTAGGAAATGAAGCAAAACAGAGCATCATTCCCTGTTCGTCAATTTCCGAACAAAAACACAAAGAAGAAAGGGTATAAGGAAGAGAGAATGGTCAATAGAGTCAAATAATGTAGAGAAGCAAATCAGAATAAACAATTGTAACTTTTCTGTATTTCATTCCTAAAGTATTGCATTATTTCAATTTTTTGTATCAATATTCATGATATAAACACAACACAATATAACTATTTGCCCTCCAGAGTTTAGTAAAATGCTTTCTTTAAAAATTATTTATATTATCAATTTAAATCATTCTGAAATACAAGATACTAGTAATGGGTTAAACCATATGGATAAAGAGTTTTCCCCTAAAACCATAATTATTCATTTAAGGTCTGCTCGATTTTTCTTTCTAAGAAAAAACAATAAGAGATCTTTGGGGGAGGAGGGGAGGAGGAGGGGAGGAGGAGTGTTGGTTAATTTAAGAACTTCTTACTTTTATTGAAATTCTAAGTCTATATACTGGTATATAATTGTGTCTTTATTCTACATTGTGAAGGCAATTTGTTCTTTTTTATTTTGGTAATCTGATTTTCTTCTTTGTTTTTAAATTTAGTTAACAAATAATTTTTTAAAGTTTTAGTTTTAGTTGTGGTTTTTTGTTTAACAATTCAATAATCTCTTTAGTTTCAATTTCAACTTATTTCTCCTTGTTCTTAAAAATGGTTATGTGTATTTGGGTATGATTAATTTGTTGTTTTTCTGTTTTTTATAAGAAGCATGCTTAATTCATTGCTTCTATTTTATTAATTTCTCTTTTAAAGAAAACTTGCTTATGAAGACTATTTATTGCATTACATAAATTGTTATATCTTATCTCACTGTTATAATTTCTATCATTTGTTCTTTGATCCACTAAACTTATGTTTGTAGCTTTTATTCAAGTTCCCATTAATTGCTCTTTTATTGTGTTATATTCTGAAAGGAATGTGTTTAATATGTTTGACTTTTTGCATTCATTCATGACTTCTCATACATCATTTTTTTCTAAAGAATGCTAACAAACACATTTACTCTTTAATAATTGTCATTCACAATTCACTAAACAGCTTTGAAATCTAATTTAGCCATCTGTACAGCTTTACATCTCCTCCTGGATCACTGCCTTGTCATGGCAGAGAGGCTTGCTTAGTTCAATGAAAATATGAGCTATGCATGCAAGTTTAAACAAGACAGACAGATCTTAGTGGAGAGCTCTGATAAAAGGTGATCCACTGGAAAAGGAAATGGCAAACCTTTCCAATATCTTTGCCAAGAAAACTCTATGACATTAAAATGATGTGGTATTATAATGATAAAAAATATGATGCCAAAAGATGAGGCCCTCAGTCTATGCTACTAGGGAGGAATGGAGGACAACCACAAGTACCTTTAATAATGAAGCTACTGAACCAAATTCAAAAAGGAGCTCAGCTGTGGAGGTGTCTGGTGAAAGAAAAGTCCTAGGTTATAAAGATCAATATTACCTAAGAACCCAGAATGTAAGATATATAAATAAAGGTAAGTTGGATGTGGTCAGACAGGAGGTGGAAAGATGAAAGATTGACATCTTTTATGTCAGTGAACTTAAATGGGTGGGAATGAGTAAATTTAATTCAAGTCATTACTACATATAATACTTTGAGCAGGAATCTTTTTTATAAGAAATGAACTACCTTCATAGTTAATAAAAAGGTAAAAGGGGGATATAATCTTAAAAATAACCAAATGTCAGTTTGAATCCAAGATAAACCATTCATCATAACAGGAATACAAGCCTATGCTGTATTCCCACACTAATGCTGAAGAGGCTAAAATCGATAAGTTCTGTGAAAATCTACAAGATCATCTAGAAATAGCACCCCCAAAAAAGTCACATTCATCATATGGGAATGGAATGTTAAAATAGGAAATCAAAAAACAATTGAAATAACAGGCAAATTTGGCCTTGGGGTATTAAATGAACTAAGCCAGTGATTAGAAGATTTGTATCAACCTGTTGATCATAGTAAATACTTTTCTTTTCCAACAATCCAAATGACAACTCTACAAATGGACATCACCAGATGGTCAATATCAAAATCAAATTCATCATATACTTTGAAGGTAAAGATGGAGAACCTCTATACAATCAGTTAAAACAATAGCTGGAGCTGACTATGGCTCAGATCATTAGCTTCTTATTGCAAAATCTACACAAATTGAAGAGAGTAGGGAAAAGCATAAGGACCATATACGCATAACATAACAAACATCCCTTATGAAGTAAAAGTGATGAAGAGATTCAGGAGATTAGATCTGGTAGACAAAGTGCCTAGAGAATTATGGAAAGAGGCCCACAATATTGTATAAGAAGCAGAAACAAAAAACAAAACAAAACAAAAACAAAAACAACAAAAAAAAATATTCCAAGGAAAAAGCTCAAGAAAGTAAAATGGCTGTCTGATGAGGCTTCACAAATAGGTGAAGAAAGAAGGAGAAAGAGAATGATATATCTAATTGAATACAGAATTCCAGAGGATAACAAGATAATGTTCTTTAAAAAAACAATGCAAAGAAATAGAAGAAAATAATAGAATTAGAGAAAGATCTCTTTCAAAAAGAAAAAAAAGAGAGAGATATCAAGAGAATTTTTCATTCAAAAATGGGCCTGTTAAAAGACCAAATATAGGAATTTAAGAGAAACTGAAGACATTAAGAAGAGGTGGTAAAAATACACAGAACTATGCAACAAATCTCTTAACATCACCAATAATCACAATGATGTTCTTGTATTTTACTGATACAGATTAATGATATAGACAAACCTCCATTTACTAATCAGCTTCATCTTTACCTTCCATGTCTCTCAAATGAACAATTTTTTTTCAGTACTTCCCTACCCATCTCTCCAATATCGCTTTACTGAATGAAAAAGTATAAGGTTTAGTGCAAGGAATATTCATGCAATATTTCTTCTTTCTTCTGATTCTTTTGACCCCCCTTAAGTTTTTTTCTGGGTCGCTAGGAGGCATAGCAGATAGAACACTAGCTCTGCAACTAGGAAGACTCATTTTTTTTAAGTTCAAACAGTGTGACCACCCTGTTTGCCTCATTTCCTCAAAGGTACAATGAGCTATAGGAGAAAATGGCAATCAGTCCAGTAATTCTTCCAAGAAAACCACAAAGAGATTCATGAAGACTCAACTGAAACAAATGAACAATAACAAAATCTTTTGTCCATATACATTCAACTACTATCTCCTTAATGGTCATCAAATCATATTAAGTTAAACAGAGCTTTATCTAGCCATAGAAATATGAAAACATAAATTTGTTTTTTGGTGGTGGTGGTATTTCTTGCTAACTACATTTACATTTCTTGTGCTTCATTTGTTTCATAAGTTTGCACATCAAATATCCTGATCACTCTGATTTCTTCTGAAGAAATAATTCCAATTCCTCCCTTTTCTCAAAAGTCTATCTTTTGTTCATTGGAAAGTAAGGAGATTTGTAGGATGGTATTTTGGGGAGAATAGTAGAGGGAACTATCTCCTTTACTTATTAGAATATCATATTCCAATTTTTATTTTGACTTCTCACAAAAAAAGAGGAGTTAAGCGTTTGTACTTATTTTTCCTGATATGTAAAGAGCATTCTCCAAGCTGCCTTAGAGTATTTGTTCTTTAACAAGGAAGTTTAGTTGGTTCACTTGCTATCAGTGAATACTACTGTTTGGTCCATCCATATGTTCTTTATCCTGTGCTATGACTTTCTTTTGGAAACATTCTTGTATAATTTCCTGAAGTATAGTATTCTGCTTCTTGCACTTGTTTTTCTAAAAAAAAAAAAAAAAAATCTCTGATCTTTAATTTTCTCCTCATATTCTTTCTTACTATAAGCTTACTTTCCTTGGCTAGTATGATATTTACTCTTCTAATTCTATTTTTTTTTAATTTTGTTATTTCAGTTTTTTCTACTTATGCATATTTGCTTTTAAACCTGCCATTATTTTTTTCAGAACACATTCTGTTTTTTGAGTTTGCTGCTGCTTTTTTTCTAAATTGCATACTCTGTCATTTTTTTTTAAAACCAACCCAGTTTTTGTATTGCTCATCTGATCTATACTAGAGATTTTTATATTTTTAATTAAATTTAATTATTTTCCAATTAATAAGCATTTATGTTCTCTTTCCTCCATATTCCTCCCCAACTGAATAAAATGAAAAATAATATCCTTATAATAAATATGAACAGCCAATCAAAACAAATTTTCTCATTGGCCATGTTCAAAAAAATATTATGTCTCATTCTATTTTTTTCAGTTCCATCAACTCTCTATCAGAAGGTGAGCATTGTGCTTCCTTTTCATGGAGGTAAGCATTGTGCTTCCCTTTCATTTCTCTAGAATGTGGTTTATCATTGCATTAGCCAGAGATCTAAAGTATTTCAAAGTCATTCATCTTTATAACATTGTTGGTATAGAAACTGTTCTGGTTCTGTAAAATACTCCTCATTTTCCTTTCAAACTGTTCATTTTATCATTTCTTATGGCACAATAACACTACATTCATATGCCAATATTTTTGGCCATTTTCCCAATATTTGAGCATCTGATTAGTGTCTAGATTTTTGCTAATATGAAAATAACTGATATAAACATTTTATATACATATCTTACTCTTATTTCTTTGATCTCTTAACAGGGATATATGCCTGGTAGTAGTAGGAGAAGGAGTAAAAACAGGAGGAGGAAGAAGAAGAGGAAGAGGAAGAGAAGGAAGTGGCCAATGGATTTGCACAGTTCAATGATTTTTGGGGGGGTCTATTTAGGCTGGAGATTTTTAATACACAATTCCATTGTAGTTACTGGGGATCTTTTATAATTTTTTTCATCAGAAATTCAATCATTTTTCCTTCCCTACTTTTTTCATTCATTATATTAGCTCCTTTTCTAAAAATGTTTATTTTTTTTTATTCTTTATCATTACCTTTTCTGTGATGTCCTCCTAAGTTTTATACTAATCCCTCTTTGCCATTTATTATTATTCTTTTACTATATTCTTATACCATATTTCTATATTACATTGCAAAATGGTTCCATTTCAGTTGTTCTGATGTGCCAAATAGGGGCTAGGCTTATACCCATTCTCTCATAATGTCACAGTCCACCAATATTGAGGTGAAGGAATCTTAGAGACATCTATTCTGCCTCCTGACCAGAAGCTATTTCTCTTCTGTTCCAGAAAGCACTGGATCAGATCCAGTATTGCGGGGCTGATTACTATTCATTTGCACTTCTCTGCTGTCTCCTATTCTGATCACCAGGACTCAGACTTAATTCATGATTAATAATGTAGCCTTCTTTGGTTTTATTCTGTAGGAACAACATTGTGAAGAATTGTTATCTTACTCTTCTTTTTTTTTTGTTTTTGTTAATTTATACTGAATATTTCTCCTTAAATGAAATATTCTAGGGTGGTGAGGGGAAGCTAGATTTAGATGCCATTTCTCAGTCAGCCTTCTTGTCAAGTCTCCCGCCTTTCCTTACAACTAAATTGTGCTTGTCTTATATGAAACAATGGAAGACAAAAAAGCAAAATAAGTGAATCATAAACCACAAACAGAACAAAATCCCCCCTAAAAAAAAGAAATCCATATTTTTTTATATTTATAAATATATTTTTGGAAAATGAAAACTAAAAGAGTAATAATAGAAAATTATAAATTTGTACTGCAAGTGCAACATGTAGTTGAACTTCTTTTGGAAAAATTAATTTTAGTTCATTTAACAAACAAATGAATTGAAAACCAACTGCCCCACACTCTAAAACAAAAAGACATCATTAAAAAAAAATTACAGAAAATAAAAAATATATCAGGCGAAAAAACATTACTTTGATTATTATAATTCATGATATTACCACCTAGGTTTTTATAATCCAATGTTCAAATTATTACGTATCAGGCCAAGACAGTATGGAAAAATTATTTGTAAAATGTCACCTGCTAGAAAATTTTATCTGAATAGATTGAAAAGCACACTATATGTATTTCAATTAGCTCTAAAAATTGGGGAAGGGAGAAGAAATGATAGGATATTACATTGCTTACAGAAAAAAATGAATATTTTGAGGCAATGATCTATAAACAAAAATATCACGCAGAGGGGAATCTTTTAAAGTAACTACAATGTAAGGAAAAAGCACTAAATCTGGTCAAATTTTTTATAAGCAATTATAAATATTAATTATATGGAAACTCAATTCAACAAAGATAAAGTTAATGATTTTGATCAAGAATTCAAAAGAAAAAACATCTAAGGACCTCAATTACAATAACGGTGGGGATCTGATTTCAGGCAAATTCTGTTAGGGTCTTGATTCTTAAATTGTTCATGTATAAAAGAAGTAGGCAAATTAGTTCTAAAATTCTTTCCAGCTTAAAAATTCAATAATTCTGTTATTTTGAGGTTATTCCTGTAAAGATCTACTGCAAATGCATGATGTTCCATTTCTGTCCCCAGAAACATCAGTTAGTTGAACAGTCAATAGCCTACTAGCTACTATGCACCAGTATCTACAACATATCAGGCACAGTATTAAGAACTAGAGATATAAAGAAAAGCAAATGACATCCCCTGCTCTCAAGGAGCTCACAACGTAAAGGGGAAGACAACATGCAAACAATTGTGCAGGATAAGTAGGAAATCAACAAAGGAAAAGCACTAGAATTATGAGAAAGTGAGAAAGTCTTTCTATAGATGACTGGACTTAAGCTGGAAACTGAAGGAAGTCAAGGGTCCCAAGAGGTGGAAATAAGAAGAGCATTCCAAGCCTGGAGAACACCCAGTAAAAATACAGCAGGGGTCCTCAAACTATGGCCCGTGGGCCAGATGCAGCAGCTGAGGACATTTATCCCCCTCACCCAGGGTTATGAAGTTTCTTTATTTAAAGACCCACAAAACAAAGTTTATGTTTTTACTATAGTCCGGCCCTCCAACAATCTGAGGGACAGTGAACTGGACCCCTATTTAAAAAGTTTGAGGACCCCTGAAATAGAGAGTCAGGATAGGGAAGCCAGTGTCAATGAATCAAAGAGGATGTGAGATGTAAGAAGACTGAAAAGATAAGGGCAGACTATTCCTCAAGACTGGGATCTGATTCCTGTGAGAGGTAAGTAGTAAGATAGTGGTAAAGGAAACATCCAGGAAAGCTGGGAGTTGTGAGGGGAAGGCTCCTGCCTTGACTGTTTATGATGGGGGAGGAAACTGGTCACTTCTGTTAAGTGCTATCTTTTAGTCCTTCCAAAGTATTCTCCAGAGTTCTTATATAGACCATAATTTGAGTCTTGGCCTGAGTCTGACCACTAATATTCACTAGTAACATTCTATGTCCTCTTCACTTTCATCTCCTTTTTATTTTTCTTTTCCTGAGAGCTAAAAATTCTGTTTACCATCATTCCCATTATCATTCCCATCATTTCCATTCTGCCTCATGCTGTAAGCTCTCAGTGAGGCCATAGCATTAACAATTATAGAGACTGCATAGCAGGCCCAAATCTACCTAGAACTAATTCTATTAGAGACTCAAAACTGCAGATAGTAGCTTCTATTTGCTAATGAATTCTTGTTTAGTTAGGAAATTAAAATAATCTAAATAGAAAACCAAACCTTAAAATTTTCTTGGTGATCAGGCCTCTAAGCTCACAACTACTCTCCAGATTCAGGACAGAACTAGTCTATCTTTTCATCCAAAGCAGGGAGGCCACTAGGTGCTTAGCCTACTATTTCAATGATGACAATATCTGGCATCACAGTATTGAATGGAGTCTGAACTAAAACACATCTGAACATAGAAAAAATGCACCAACAGCTGACACAAGGCCCTTGTTGATAGAACAGAAACTCAAGCAAGAAAGACTGGCATAAGGCTGCCCTTAAAGGCATGGTTGTGTGCAGGATACAGCTTGGCTTGTTTCTATGCATTAAGCTAGAGGAACAATTCCTACAGAGCCCTTAGTAATCATCTAGATGTGTACAAGGACTACTCTGAGATATGACTATCTAGTCCAAAGATCAGTCTAAGGCAAAGACTGGGGAGTTGGGGGGGAGGGGAACAATCTCTTTACTTCAAAAAGAAGCAAATCGGCAATAAAGGTATATCTCCCAGTTCATCCAAAATTGCATCAAAAACTCTCTAGGAAAAAAAAAAATGGGAATGAGGAATATAATAATTTAAGAAACCTCAATCATCCAAAATGGGTAGAGGGAACAAGAGAAGAAAAATCTAAGTGATCAAAAATTAATTTAGAGGGGAAAAAAGGTTCTGCATGTAAATTAATGTCAAAAACAAAAAAAAGATTAAAATATTAAAATAAACTAGGAACTCTAAGGATGATAAGAGTTTCCAATAAACATGAAAAGCTAAAAAGAATTGAGAGTATAGGAATAAATGGACTATTCCTTAAAATAATCAGCAGCATCTATTTAAAACCATCAGTAAGCATCATATGTAATGGAGACAAACTGCAACCATTCCCAATAAGATCAGGAGTGAAACAAGGTTGCCCACTATCACCGTTACTATTTAATGTTGTATTAGAAATGCTAGCTTTGGCAATAAGAGCTAAGAAAGAGATTAAAGGAATAAGAATAGGCAATAAGGAAACCAAATTATCACTCTTTGCTGATGATATGATGGTATACTTAGAGAACCCAGAGATTCTACTAAAAAGTTATTAGAAATAATCCACAACTTTAGCAAAGTTGCTGGTTATAAAATAAACCCACATAAGTCATCAGCATTCTTATATATCACTAACAAAATCCAACAGTCAGAGTTACAAAAAAGAAATTCCATTTAAAGTAACTACTGATAATATAAAATATTTAGGAATCTATCTGCCAAGGGAAAATCAGAAACTTTATGAGCAAAATTACAGACCACTTTTCACACAAATTAAGTCTGATCTAACCTAATTGAAAAATATTAAATGCTCTTGGATAGAGTGACAAATATAATAAAGATGACAATATTACCTAAACTAATCTATTTATTTAGCTATACCAATCAGACTCCCAAAAACTATTTTAATGACCTAGAAAAATAACAACAAAATTCATATGGAAAAACAAAGGTCAAGAATTTCAAGGAATTAATGAAAAAAAATCAAATGAAGGTAGCTTAGCTGTACCAGATCTAAAATTATATTATAGAGCAGCAGTTACCAAAACCATTTGGTATTGGCTAAGGAATAGATTAGTTGATCAGTGGAATAGGTTAGGTTCAAGGGACAAAAAAGTCAACAACTGTAGCAACCTAGTGTTTGACAAACCCAAAGACCCCAGCTTTTGGGATAAGAACTTACTGTTTGACAAAAATTGCTGGGAAAATTGGAAACTAATATGGCAGAAACTAGGCATTGATCCACACTTAACACTGTACACCAAGATAAGGTCAAAATGGGTTCATGACCTAGGCATAAAGAATGAAATTATTAATAAATTAGAGGAACACAGGATAGTTTATCTCTCAGACCTGTGGAAGAGGAAGGAATTTATGACAAAAGAAGAACTAGAGATCATTACTGACCACAAAATAGAAAATTTCGACTATACCAAACTGAAAAGTTTTTGTACAAACAAAACTAATGCAGACAAGATTAGAAGGAAAGCAATAAACTGGGAAAATATTTTTACAGTGAAAGGTTCTGATAAAGGCCTCATTTCCAAAATATATAGAGAATTGACTCTAATTTATAAAAAAATCAAGCCATTCTCCAATTGATAAATGGTCAAAGGATAAGAACAGACAATTCTCAGATGAAGAAATTGAAACTATTTCTAGTCATATGAAAATTTGCTCCAAGTCATTATTAATCAGAGAAATACAAATTAAGACAACTCTGAGATACCACTACACACCTGTAAGACTGGCTAAATGACAGGGAAAGATAAAGCAGAATATTGGAAGGGATGTGAGAAAACAGGGACACTAATACATTGTTGGTGGAACTGTGAATACATCCAACCATTCTGGAGAGCAGTTTGGAACTATGCTCAAAAAGTTATCAAACTGTGCATACCCTTTGATGCAGCAGTGTTACTACTGGCTTATATCCCAAAGAGATCATAAAGAAGGGAAAGGGACCTGTATGTGCACAAATGTTTGTGGCAGCCCTCTTTGTAGTGGCTAGAAAGTGGAAAATGAGTGGATACCCATCAGTTGGAGAATGGCTGAATAAATTGTGGTATATAAATATTATGGAATATTATTATTCTGTAAGAAATGACCAACAAGAAGATTTCAGAAAGGCCTGGAGAGACTTACATGAACTGATGCTGAGTGAAACAAGCAGGGCTGAGAGATCATTATATATTTCAACAACAATACTATATGATGACCAATTCGGATGAACTTGGCCATCCTCAGCAATGTGATCAACCAAATCATTTCCAATGGAGCAGTAATGAACTGAACCAGCTACACCCAGCGAAAGAACTCTGGGAGATGACTAAGAACCATTACACTGAATTCCCAATCCCCATATTTTTGCCCACCTGCATTTTTGATTTCCTTCACGGGCTAATTGTACAATATTTCAGAGTCTGATTCTTTTTGTACAGCAAAATAATGGTTTGGTCATGTATACTTATTGTGTATCTAATTTATATTTTAATATATTTAACATCTACTGGTCATCTTGCCATTTGGGAGAGGGGGTGGGGGAAAGGGGAAAAATTGGAACAAAAGGTTTGGCAATTGTCAATGCTGTAAAGTTACCCATCCATATAACCTGTCAATAAAAGGCTATTAAATAAAAAAAAAATATATATATAGAAAAGCTAAAAAGAAGTAATGTAGATAAAAGGTGTGTATGCAGATCAAACTGTCAGAAATTTTTAAAATCCTCTAGATTATGAAATACTTGAGAAGAATTCTGAAATAAGTACCATTATTGGGACATTTAAAACTAGATACATCTAGAAAAATGCTACATGTCTTATATTATTATCATATTTTTATAATAATAAAATAATATAATTATATAATAAATTATATAAATAAAATATAAATTATATGAATAAAATAAATAATATAATTATTATATTAATATAATATTAAATTATATTATTTAGTATTAAAGCAGCAATACCTGACTTCTCTAGAGTCTCAACTTTCAATGTATAGCTAACTTGCAAGTAAGAAAAAAAATATTTTAGAGACTGTCAAATAACTGCCACAATGTTCATGTACTAGGCAGGGGTCCTGAAACTTTTTAAATAGGGGGCCAGTTCACTGTTCCTCAGACAGGCAGGACTATAGTAAAAACAGAAACTGTTTTAAATAAAGACACTTCATAGCCCTGGGTGAGGGGGATAATCATCCTCACTTGCCGCATTTGGCCCGCAGGTTGGTAGTTTGAGGACCCCTGCCTAGTGGGGGACATATATATTTGTTCTTAGGAGAAAATTTCAAGTCTTCATTCAAAGATTATGTGCTCTTGTTTGATATATAATTTTACTAAAATTGATCATCTTCCTACCTACCACAAATTAGAAATTGGGTTGAGAGAGTTTCCATCAACAGTATTTAAAAAAACATAAAAAGCTAATTGGATGATTGAAATGTCATCAGTACTGTAATGGTAATACATGTATTAATCCATGGTGATAATGCAATTAAGAACCCTAAGGAAGCCAAAGATTTTAACTCAAGATGAGGAAGATCATGATAAACAGTAATAAAAGTTGATTTCTTGACAATAAAGGAAAAATTTAAAACGCTATTAAATATCAAGACTAAAAAGGCAAAGAATCACTAAACTACCAAATTTCATTTCACTCTTGTCAAATTGGGAAGGATGATAAAAATACAAACACGCTATGTTACAGGACCTATGGCTACTGAGATATACCAATACACTATTTGGAGAGATGTGAATTGGTTATATCATTTTTGAAAATAATTTTGAGTGATGTGAGAAAAATCTTTGACCGGCAATCTCACTGCTAGGCACCTACTGCCAAAGAGATATAAGATAGAAAGGAGAAACTATACATAACAAAATATTTGTAGCACCCTTTAAGGGAAGAAAGGAAGGAGGGAAGGAAGAAAAGAGAGAGGAAGAAGGAATAGCCAAACAAACAAAAGCATATGACTATTAGAAGATGCTACTGTGACATTAAAAAATGACAAATAGGAGAATTTCACAGAAACTTGGGAAAACTTACAAAATACACAATAAAATCAAAATTAAGAAAATAATTTCTATAATGATGCAATTGAAAGCAACAGTAAAAGGCAGCTGAATTAGATTAGTTACAATGCTTCTTCTTGGTACTGAAGAAAAAATACTGAAATATGAGATCCCACACATACAGAATATCACATATCTTGACAGTCATCTTGTCAGTCTGGCTAAAGTACTTGTTTGTGGGGAGTGATAAAAGAGGATTTAGTGGAGGATATAGTAAGAATTGACTAATGTGGAAAAAACAATATCAGTAAATATTTTTTAATATGAAAATTACAATAAAAAGACAAAATAGTCTGGGGCCATTTGGTATAAGACAAATAATCATGCGTCAGAGTCACTTCAGAGCCATTAGGTATAATTAATCATTAAACACTCATAATGATGATTCTCAGGAATAAAGAAAAATTTAAATTATTCTTAGCATATTTAAAAAAATAAATTTCCATTAAAACAATGATGATAAAAATGGAAGTTTGCTGAAAATAACAATATTAATTACTTATATCACATATAATAATTTCAGGTTCTTGGCACTGCTCCAAATGCTGGCTAATTAACTTCCATATTAATGAGGTAGGTATTCTTGTTTTGGGCAATGGTAATGAAAAGGTAAGTAATTTGCCCAAGCTCTCAAAGCTAATACAGTCAGTCCTCAAAAGTAGGATTTGAATTTAGGTCCAAAGATTCTAAACCAATTGTCTGTCAAATTCTATCAAAAACAGCTTCTCTGAAAATTCATTTCCGTGAAATACCTCATGTGCACACCACTCTGTATAAACTGAATGTGGTCATATTTCTTTTTTTCAGAAAATGTACCATGTGTGATTGGTGATTTGTTTAGAGAAGACATCCTCTATGGAGTCCAACTTTCTTCATTTCAAAGATGAAAGTCATCTTTACAAATTACAATCAGGTGAGAGGACTATTTGGGAGGCTACACAGCTACTAAATTGTGTTGGATATCCTGACACCATACCCCATATTCTTTTCTTTCATTTTTGTTTATTTCCAATATTCTTTCCATTGGACTACAAAAAGAAAACAAAAGTAATTAGAACAGAAAAACAAAAAATTTAAGTGTTCTGAGGATGCCCTTGAAAGGGGCTGCCTGAGTCTGGCCTCCTGGGTGAGCCGAAGGGGCTGAAGACAGTGCTAAGTGGTCCCAGGGGGCCCAGTTACATCGGGTTCTTACACAGAGGCAGCAAAGCTTTGAAGAAGGGTTCAACAAGAAGACGGGTGCTGTAGTGAATTTTCCAGTTTTCCTGCTCAGCTGGAAAAAGGCTGAAGTTCTGCCCCATGGGACTGTCTTTTCTTCCATTGAAAAGAAGCAGCTATCGCCATGACATAACATAGGGAGAAGACAGACAAGCACAGAGAAGCTCTGAAGTTTGGAGAATACAAAACAGAAATAAATGTAGTTCGAGTGACAGAGGGGGAAGCTCAGTGCCAAGGGAACTTTCTTGTGTACAATGGGTAGCCAAGAAGTTTGAATTCCTTAAGTTTTTATGCATTAACTCTTTTCTCTTTTCAAATGATTTCTTTTCAAGAAGGAAAGGGGTGAAGAAAAACAGTACTAATCTGTTTAACAGCTTTGGTTGTTTTCTCTCAGAGCTCACCAAGTCTTCTCATTATCTCCATTTTTTACTCAGCAGCCCTGAGATCCAGTAAAAATAAAATGAATAGACTTCTGGAGTTGATGCCTGGTATTTTTGCTTCAAGAAAGCCCCTCCAGTTGCAGACCTCCTCTCCTTCCATCAATTTTCTTTGCAAGTGAATCTCTACAAAAGAATGTCACCTAATAATTCTGAAGATAGAATAATAAGAATAGATAAGAAGATAAGAATAATAAAATAATCCTGAGATAAAATTAGGCCAATACAATTATGATTCTTAAAGAGAGGTTTATGTGGCTTCTTTTGTATTCCTTAATTTTTAAAGACAAAGTAAGTGAGTTTCCATAACTCAGATTACTTCTTGGGTACTTAGAAGAGACAAAAATACTTATCTTCATGTAAAAAATGATGGATTAGATAGATGGGCTTGCTATTGCACCTTCCCTTACATTTTACCTCTTTATCCAATAGATAGAGACCACTACTTCTGCCCACCATGCAGATCCAAAGGCACAAAGGGCTGATGGAAGTAGGCAATACCAATTCCTCCTACCAGATAAACTCAACAGTGGTTTAACTGAACCTATAGTGTCACCTGATTCTATCAGGAACACAGCTTGCTTTTTTTTTTTTTTTTTTTTTTAAGTCTTCAGTTTTGAAATGGGTGTCAAGTCAATACAGCTTTAGCTTTACCTGTAAAGCCAGCAATATAAGGCCAGTGACCATTTATCCAGAAAAATGGGAACTACAGATGGAACTAAAAGGATCATTCAATAAATCAATCAATAAATTAATGAGCATATATTAAATGCTATATGCAATGTACGGTGTTATGCAATGGGACTTCAGTTGTTTTATAGTCCTTTGTGATCCCATTTGGGGCTTTCTTGGCAAAGATCTGGAAGGGTTTGCCATTTCCTCTTCTAGCTCATTTTATAGAGAAGGGCTGGGGCAAACAGGCTTAAATGACTTGTCCAGGATCACACAGCCAGGAAGTATCTGAGGTTATATTGAACTCAGGAAAAGAGACTCCACAGCTGGCACTCTATCCCTTGTGCTTCCTCCCTGCCTAATGAGAACACATTTTTATAAAAGAAATACCAGCCTGCAAGGAGCTTATACAAGGCATTCCCCAAATCTTAATGTTATTTTAAGTTTATAAAAGCTTGTTAACTTTTACCCAAAGCTTAAATCTGCACACTGAGGTGTTGGGGACATCTTATGATCTAATGAGAAAAGGGAAAGAGAAACAACACATACATAAATCACCAAATAGAAGATAAGCATACTTTCGTGTGGCACATAATGGAACTGAGGCCCAGAGAAGCATTTGGCCCACTGTTCCACATCTAATAATACACAGCGCTAGGACGTGGACTTCTGACTCCTACTCCTATGATCTTTCTATCAATAGCTACACACTGTCATTCAAAAATAGATTATCATGAATTTTATTTTCTTATGCACCTACCATCACTGCTGGGAGACACACACACACACACCCTTCTCTAATATTAAAATCTCTATGTGAAATACAGGTAAATCATTGCATAGTGTTTAACACATAGCAGGCAGGTAGATTGCAAGACACATAAACAATGTAATTTTGTAATAAGATCATAATATTTTAATACAAATACACTATAAAGTTCAGAAACCAATTTAAAATGTTCTAATACTAACCCACTTATACAAAATCCACCATTCCTATGGAATTAACTGCTTCTTGCAACACTGCTTTACTTAACATCATACTTTCATGGAATCAGAGAATTACTTTCAGCAGCCTGAGAAACATGGAACTTACCTGCCTCATAGGAATGCTGAATGAAAATAAGATTTCATTAGGGATATAAGTGGAAGACGGGAAACAGATTGTGTTTTGCAATGTAAGTATGGCACCATTGGGAGCTGTACCAGCTTCAGCAAATGACTACTGAAGAGTACTAAACTACTGCTGCAGAGTGCTGATTAGGGCACCCTAATTTAGGGGTTTATGATTACTGGTTTGAAAGGGATAGGCTATTTCCCATATTGTCTAACTTGCATCAGCATCAACTCACATTTGCACAGGGCCTATTCTCTGAAATGTATATTATACAAGGTACTTTATACTACTAATTAACCATTGGATTAGGGACTTTAGATAAATAGGTATAACATGTATATTCATAGGAAATATGAAATCTAATGACAAAAATTTTGATATAAACATTATAACTAAATATAGAAAAAAAAAAATAAGGTACATGGGAATCCAGGAAGTGAGATAAGGGTAAGAGCAAGAATAACTATTAAATATTAATGAAAATATGCTATGAAAAATTAACTAAATACTATGTATTAGAATATCTAAAAGCATATTTTCTAAAACTTTCATGTAATCAAATATTTACTGAACATTTTATACATCTTGTACATCCATAAGAATTCTTTAAGAAATGCTGAAGGGGAAACAATAGAAATGTAAGTTATAGTTTCTCAGGAAGACAAGATATACAAACATGAAAGGGAGTAACAATAGAAGGCAATAAATGACTTGTAGTACAAACAGTGGCGGAGAAATTCAAATTCAAATATACAGATCAGGGAGTGCTGGAGGGTCAGGAAGGTTGTGTAGAAGAAGAAGCTAAGCTGGGCATTGGTGACATGGTAAGGTTTGGCCTAGGAAAGGAAAAGAAAAGACAATAACATTTCACTTTGCAAGGTGGGGGGTGGGGGGGGGGGGGGGGGAGAAGAAGGGACTCCAAGAATAAAGACTTGAAGTACAGAATACTAGTAGTTTGGAGGGTTTTGTTTGTTTGTTTGTTTGGGGGAGGAGGGGACCAGAAGGAGAAGGGAGTAGGGAAGACAGTAAGAAATTAGCCTGGCTGCATCAGAGGATTCTGAATCGGGGGTAAATAAAAGTTGGATTGTTAGGCTGAGACCACACAAGACCTGGGTTTAAGTTCTGCTGTGACACCTAGGGGTTATGTGATCTTAGACCAGTCACTCAGCATCTTCTTTAGGTGATCTAGGAAACTAAGACCTTAAGTGGCCAAGGTGCAGTGGGGTTGGAGATGAACTTTCCTGACCTGAGAGTTCCCCATAGTAACTAAATAATAGTGCTCAGTACTGGATTAAGCTGGTGAGTAAAGATGGTAAATAAGGGAGAGATTCCAAAGTGGAAGGGAAACGTTTCTGAAGTCATGGGTTCCTTATCACCAGAAATCTTCAGAGATACTAGATAACTAATTATTTAAAAATAAAAGATGTATGCTTCAGGTAAGAATTGGATTATATGAGCCTCCAGGTCTTTTTTTTTTTTACCTCTGAGATTATTATTCTATGAAGAATCAAAAACTTTGGGTGCATGTTTGGATATGAGATGAAGAAGAATAAAGATAACTGATACTTTTAGCCTGGGGTACAAAGCCCTAACGAAAAAGTTGAGAAGTATTTCAAACTATAGGAAAAGTTAATGAATCCTTTTGAATAATCTTGAAATAGTTCATCAGAAGCATAATAATCCATCCATACAACAATTACTAAGCATCTACTATGTACAAAGTGCCAAGTTAAACAGTGAGGCTGATTAAAAAATTTAACAAGATATGATCCTTGTATTATAATCTAAAAAGGAAAGAGAAACTTGAAAAAAAATCACCATTAAAAAAAAAAAAATACCAAGAGTACTTAAATGGTTTTTCCCTCAAAAAACACATGAAACGAAGCTTCTTAATGCTCTAATGGAATAATACAACTCTCCAGCTCAAGACAGACTGAAAAAACTTCAAGAAAGATAGTCTCACTGGGAGGAAAAGGATGTTCAGCCCAGCTAAGATGGACGCTAGCTCACAGCAAATCAGCAACTAAGACCCTCAGTCCTGGCTCAGTAGAGGAGCAGATCAGTGGGGCAGCTTCCAGACCCAGCTCAGAAGGCAAACTCTGGGAAACCAGACTGATTCCTGAATAGAGCAGATAAAGGTACTCTGTGTAAGGAAAGGATATGATAAAATCCTGAAAAGAATGGAGAATGAATAGAAGCAACTCTATACAAACACAAGGGGCTCCTGTGCTCAGAGCCAAGCATAGGGTTGGCATATGGAAGCTTGGAACAGCACCACCTTTACACCAGGAACAGAATTCCACCTTAAAAGTAAAAAAAAAAAAAAAAAAAAAAAAAAAAAAAAAAAAAAAAAAAAAATGCCAAAAGAAAAAGAAACAAAATGAGTAAGAAATAGAAAAGTACCTTGACCATAGAAAGCTACTATGATTGTAGAGGTTCACAGTCAGTGGGGAAACTCTGGGTGAGGTATAAGACCCTTCAGCCCAGAGGGAACCTGCTGACAATGTCTAGTTCAGCTCCCTATCTCCCCTTGGGGCATCTCAGGCTCTCTGAGAAGTCAGAGGGTGGTGACAAACCTGTGTTAAGACTGAAGCAGAGTGATATCAGGTGGAAGAGTGATACCAGGTGACAAACTACGTCCAATAGCAAGTTGTTCGTGTGGTCCGTCCTACATGCATTATGTTATTTTTGTTATATTATATAAAGGGGAAAGTCCTTAAAATAAATGGACTCCATTTTCCCACCATCCTCAGAAGTCCCACCTCATCACTTCTCCACTAGAAAGCAGGATATTTTAATCATCCCAATTTGGGGGCTCTAGAAAGCAGGACACAATATATGGTGACAGGGAAGACCAAAACACCAACTCAAAGGATGACAAAATGTTAAAAAAAAGAAATCTCAAAGAGTGAGATAAATTGATCTCAAGCTCAAAGAGGTTTCATAAAAGACTTCAAAAGGAAAATAAGAGAGATAGAAGAAAAAATGAAAAAAGAAATGAGAGGTATACATGAGAGAGTCAACAGTTTAGAAAGGGAACAAAGAAATTGTCTGAAAAAAACAACTATTAAATGGTAGAATAAACCAAATAGATAGATACAAAAAGAAAAAGAGATAGATACAAAATCACACATTAAAAACTAGAACAGGGCAAATGGAAGCAAATAACTTTGTGAGACAGCAAGAATCAGTCAAACAAACTAAAAAGAATGAAAAAAAATAAGAAAATGTGAAATACCTCATTGACAAAACAGCCAACTTAGAAAATAAACAGAAGAGACACTTTAAAAATTATTAACCTATCTGAAGGCCATGACCAAAAAAAAAGAGCCTAGATAATATTCTACAAGCGGTCATTAAGGAAAACTACCCCAATATTCTAGAAACAAAGGGGGAAATACTCATTGAAAGAATCCTCAGCAAAGAAATCCCACAAGGAAAACCCCAAGGAACATTGTTGCAAAACTCCAGAACTACAATCTCAAGGAAAAAATACTGCAAGCTGCCACACAAAAACAATTCAAATATCAAGAAGCAACAGTCAGGATTACCCAGGATATGGCAACTACTACAATAAAGGATCAAAGGGCCTAGAATACAATATTCTGGAAGGTAAAGAATCTGGGTTTACAACCAAGAATTAACTACTCAGCAAGAATCAGCATTATCTTTCAGGAGAGGAGATGGTGCTTCAATGAAGTAAGAAACTTTCAATCATTTCTATGGAAAAAAACAGAACTAAATAGAACATTTAATCTACAAACACAGAACTCAAGAAAACCATAGAAAGGTAAACAAGGGAAAAATAAATATTTAAGGGTTAAACTGTTTACATCTCTATATAGGAAAACTTATCTGTAACTCTTGCAAACTCTATCTGACACAGGGACAGACAAAGGAGACTATCACATGGACTGAGGGTGTGATTATGAATGGACTCAGATGTGATGATATCAAAGAAAAAGACATAAAGGGTGAAAAGTTCTGTACTTGAAAAACAAGAAAAGGAAGGTATAATGGGACAGTTAGTTCACATGAAGTGTTGCAAAAAGCCTATTACAATGGAGAGAAAGAAGGGAGGGGAGTGAGCTTTGTTTGAAAAATAAAAGGTGAAGGGCCTAAGTGGAGCAAAATGCTCTGAAAGTGTTAAGGAAAGAACATTTCTAACCTGAGGTATGAGGGAAGATAACAAATGTTATCACTTAAAGTGAGCAAGGCATTAGACTAGATGCTAAGGGATACAAAGATATGTTTCAAATCCCTAGGTAACCTGGGCCACTACCTAGCTGCCTACTCAGGATGGACCCACTTTTGATGGTTTCCCCAGAATCCACAAAGACTGAATGGGCAATGTTCTCCACACAATGCCATTTCAGAGGGCATAAACCATAGATCCTTCATTTTAGCAAATGCCGAAGGAATACTATTTTTTCTTCATCAAATAGCAGGAAGCTAATTAATCTACTATGTAACTTGGTTATCTGAGCTACTTCTTCTGGTCTCAACCAAAGGCTTCAATTGAAAAGAGATAAGTATCTTCAACCAATGTCCCTCTTCACTGAATTTTAACTAAAGCAACTAAACCAACTGCTTCCCATAAAACCACATAAAATAAAGGTTTTTGTCAAAGAAAAGTGAAACATATGCTTTTTGTATTCTATGGCTTAAGATTTTCCCCTACAATCAACAGCTTCTGCACAGTGATTCTTTACTTCAATACAGATCCAGTCTATAAACTTATCCTTCATGGCACACGACTCCACTTAACATGCAAATATGGATCCAAGAACATGGTTGCAGATATTGAGTAATCTATGCTTACTTATGCCATGCTACATTTAATTTATACATATATTAGTTTGGAAAAGAAGGGTAGTAAGGGGAAAAAGCCTGCTACAGATTGGTTTCTTACCATACCCAAGGGTGATTAGGAAAGAAAGGAAAGCTAGTAGTAGATGGCAAACCTGCATTAACTTGTCTCACTTTAAGATAATTAGTTGTGAATTTTTTAAGACATTGTGACTCACAAGGGAGTATGCAAATTTATGTCTTTTACTATCTAATAATCTTGGCAGCTATGAAAGTTATCTATTTATTGATGGGTGACAGCAATTTATCTTCCCTGGATAAAATGCACTTATTTAAACTGTTATTCTTATTTTGTGAGTGCTGTCCTCAGCAGTAAACATGTAAATTACTTGAGAAGAACAAAAACACTCTTTAAAGTCAGTAAAATCCCCTTGACACAGTGATAAAAACTGGCAGTAAACAATGTACTAGGTGGTTTTGTGTCATCTTTAAACCATTTGGCTCAGAAAGAAGACTGGATAAAGTGGTTACTTTTTTTAATGCAACAAAATAGAGATCATTTAATCTCTAGAGGAATAAAAAAGTCATAAATTTCCATAAAACAGAGGTGTCAAATGCTCACAAGAGACCCACAAAACCTTTGAGTTTGGCCTGAATCAAATCAAAATGTGATTGGAAAATTTTTTTAAAATAACTTTTAAAATGAAATAAAACACTGATAATGTTAATATATGGCTTTCTAAGTCAATATGCAGCCTCAGGAATCCTTACATTCTATTCTGTTGTCTTATATTCTATAGTCTATTGGTCCCATTACTATTTGAATCTGACACCATTAATATAAAGTTAAGTTTTTTTGGTTGTGTTCAACTCTCTGTGAACCCATTTGGGTCACTGGATACTGTGTGGTTTGCACTGGATACTGGAGTGGTTTGCAATTTTCTTTTCCAGCTCATTTTACAGATTAAAACTGAGGCAAACAGTGAAGTGACTTGCTCAGAGTCACATGGCTGATAAGTGTCTAAAGCCAGATTTGTACACTATGACACTCGCAGATATCCCCCACATACAAAAATATTGTAAGGTATACTCAAAAGTGAATTTAGATCAATCCCAGTCTTCTGAATGTAGTAGTGTATGAGAGAAAGCAACCACCCACTGGCCCAGGAGTCAGAGATGGTACTTCTTCCATTGCCAGTGCTGTCACTAGATGAAATATGGACTTTATACCAATCACTTAATCTCTTCATTTCCCAGTTTTCTCAAATGAAAGATCACATTTAGAGCTGGGAGAAACTTAAGAAGCTGCCTCCATCTCTGCCCCCTCTAACAGAGGAAGAAAGAAAAGTGAAGAGATCTTAAGAGACTTACTCATGATTATATACACACACACACCCCAAGGTCTAGCACATACTTAATGGTCATAGAAGTTTGACTGCCTGAAATTATGTTTCTCCTTTTGTTAAAAAGGTCCAGAGGCAGAGTTTCCCAAGCCACCTATAATAATTCAAAACAGTGACTAATGTCCTTATCATAAGAAAGTTCTTTCAATTTCTTATTTTCTAAATTTCTCTTTTTGCAACCAAGATAAACTTCACCTCACACAATAACAATTCCTGAAAAGACTGCTTATAAGATATCTGTTATTGAAAGGGAAGTCATTTGGGGGGAAAATAACCTGGCCATATTATTTAATAAATCATTTAAAATTTTAGCACAAACTCAAATATTTGAAAGGGAAGCTAATTTTCATGAGTATTAAAATAACATTAAAATGAATTAAAATATAAAAGCAAAGTTAGTTGTTTTTATATTTTATAGAACAGTGCATGATTGAAAACAAAAACTACAGCAATGAGCTGAATGGAATATTAAATACTGAGCCCAGTGCCTGACACTTACTAAGTATTTAATGAATGACTGACTCACTGAAAAGCTATAAAATATATCTGCTCTGCTAATTCCACTTAATTTGTTACTGAAATAACTACTCTAGAAAAGAACCCCCATCCTTCTCAAAATTCCAAAAGAGGATGAGATTTTAAAAACCTAAGAAATGCCAAAGCAGGGAAGGAAATGAGCATCTAATTAGAAACCACTGTGTGCCAGGCATTGTGATAAGCACTTTTACAAGTATATCTCATTTAAATCTCACAACAATTCTGTAAAGTAAGTGCTATTAATATCCCTATTTTACAGATGAGAAAACTAAGATAATCAGGGGAAATGCCTTATCCAGGATCATTTATCTAATAAACTAGATTTGAAGTCTGTTCTTCCAGAATCCAGGCCTACCTCTCTGGGCATTATGGTGCCCTACACTGGATTAGTAATAAGCACTACTTAATGGAAGTCCTTCTCCCTAGTGTGTCATATAGAGATAATGGATGATTTTTTGTTTGCAGATTACTGTGCCCTCAATTCAACCTCAACCAATGGTGGCTAAGAGGTAACAAAGTATGGATTGATTCTTTGTTACTTATGTTAACTACCTAACAATTAGCACCAAGAAAATGCTGGCTCTCCACCAGCCAGTACCACATATCCATACATGGAGCCATTTGTTACAGCAGGTGAAGAAATTCTGAATACTGTGGACAAGTCCACTTACCTTCGCAGTATACTTTCTAGGAATGTATAACATAGATAAAGAGTTGGTGCAAACATTGCCAACTAGCTCAGTGTTTGGGAGGTTCCAAAGGAAAGTGTGGAGAAAAATATTAGACCAATTACCAAAATGAAGGTCTACATAGCTGTTTATGCTGATCACATTGCTGTATGTTTGTGAAACCTGAACAGTAAACCAGTACCATGTCAGGAAACCAATCTGCATCCACTGGAATTGTCTTAGATTCTGAAAATCTGCTAGCAAGATAAGGAACTAGACACTGAGGTCCCTTTTCAAGCTAAACTGCCAAATATTCAAACTCTACCATAGGGAGCACAATTCCAATAGACTGGCCACATTGTTCAAATGCCCATTTGGCAAAAGAGTATTCCTACAAAGCTCAGCTAAGGCAGGTGCTCACATGGCAGGCAGAAGAAGCAAAATGAGGACATTCTCAAAGTCTCTCCAAAGAACGCTGGAATCAATAATGTGACATAGGAGATACTGCTAAAGGACCAGCACTGTGCCCATATACAAAGCAGAATTACAGGAGCTCAAAAGAAATGCGAGATGCCCAAATTTAGAGACATCTGCACTCTAAATATTCATATGGACCATTTGTACCCAACCTATGGTAGAGCTTCTGAGCTCATATTAGTCTGATCAGCCAGTCAGACCCACTATATGACTTGACTCCAACATAATGATGTCATTTTGGTCTTCTTCAAGAACAAAGGACAATAACCAATTAACCAATCCAATAAACTATTTGGAACCCAAAGTCTACTTTACTCCAATGTGAGGAATTCAAGTCATGGCAGATATGCTCTATCTTTATAGGTAGGGTCAAGCTCTACCTATAAAAGAATCTTATAACAGACAAGGTTCATCTGACTTAACACTTACGTCAGCTTTGTCTCCTGATATACCAAGTATATGGCCTCCAGGTCAAATTATTCATTCTTTCAATTTTTTCCTTTGAAAACATGATCTTTTCAGGCCGGTACAGTTAGGTTGAAACTCTGCCCACAGGAAATACAGATACTTCAGAACAGTTTCTTCATCTATCCAAATTTCAATGTTTGAATTCTCCCACTCTGGCTTATTAGGCTTTCAGTTTTTGCTTTTTAATTTAATTTCCAGTCCAGCTTATTTGTAACCTCAATACTTTCATCCCTATCAAATCTGCCTAGCTCTTTAGTCTTGATAAATTTCTAAATTTGCTTATGGCATTCATAAAATAATGTTTCTATTAACGAAGAAACAATACAGTATTCAGGGGATAGGAAGAAATAATATCTTGTAGTAAATAATATCATGTAGTAAACATGAACCAAATGAGTATTTAATGAATACTCATTTGGTTCATGTTTACTACATACAAAAGAATTGTGTTCAGCACTAAGAATACAAAAACAGTCGTGTCATAATCCAATAAAGTAAATAAAATATATATATAAAAATAAGCATGATAAGCTATAAAAAATTTTTTGGGAAGGATCATTTTCAACTGGGAAAGATCAAAGACTGGTACTCTAAAAGGATGATATGGATTTTAATGGACAGAGTTATGAAATGAGGTTATTATAAACACAAGCCTACATCAATATATGGAAAGAGGTCAAAATCAAGAACTATTATAATCCAGATAGTTGATACATAAAGTGCCTAAATGGGAGTAGACTGAGATAGACTGGCAAGGTAAATAGGAACCAGATAGTAGAGAGACTTAAATGACAAGTTAAGGATTTAAATTTTATCTTATTGTCAGTGAAAAGATGTTGAAGGTTTTATGAGCAAAAGAGAGTTTCAATGTGATTGGAACAAAGAGAACATACACAAAAACATCATGGAAACAGAATAAGGAGGACTTGGCAACTGACTGAAGCAAAAAGAAAAAAAAAAGCTAAAAATGACATGAAGGTTTCAAGTCTAGTTAACTATGAGGATAGTATTGTCAAACAAAATAGAAAACTGGAATGAGAGCAGCTTTGGAAGAGATAAGGGATTCAATTTGAGGCATGTTAAATATCCCTATTATGTGTTCAATAAATATTTCCAGAAAGTATAATTAATGTTCTTCATCTATTACTTAATTTAATACTTTAAACAAATACAACTCAAAAATTGTTTTAAAAGTCTTCTAATAAATATATTAAGTCAGTTTCATGATTTATAAGTTTTAATATTGCAAATATTGACATATTACATTTCTATAGTCATTTTAGTAAGTAGAAAAGATCCTTTTTAGTAAGGAATGGTCATCATTTACCAAAAGATGGCATTTTGGTAATTATATCACGTGATTAGATTGTATTGTACATGTGACTGAATCTGTGTTTCTCTGTGTGAGTACATGTATACTTATGAATTACTACACAGAGCAATAACATCTGAGTTCCTCTTAATTCAAATTCAAGGAGAGAAAGGGAAGGAAGTTACTCTGGCTGGGTGATTAGAGGTATATATTCTCAAGACTTCTATTTATTGGGTACTAATCAAAAACTAAATAACATAATGGAAAATATGGATTCTAATGTCGAGGGCAATGGATAAGAGTTCCTACTACCCATTCAAGATAAAGTTAAATACCATTTATCAAACCCCTGAAAGCATCACAGATTGAAAGCAAATAATCTACAACCAAAAAAATTGTCATATTTCTCATTTTTAAAATTAATGCACTAAATATTTCCTTTTTATTTTATTAATTTTTTTATTAATACACTGAATATTCTCCAAATATCAACTAAATGATTTTTCTTATTTTAAACACTCATTAAAGTATGAACTATCATACTTATTGAGATATATCAATATATCTCAAGTCAAGGCCCAAGAGCTGCTCAATATATCTTTGTATTCTAAATACCCAGTGACTGAATCACAATGTGCATAGTACTAGTCTAAACTCAACACTATCTACTGTACTATCTATCTAAGTAGTGTACACAGTCAAGATTTAATAAATGTTTGTTAAATTGAATGGAAAGATTGAAAGAATGATGAAGGATTATGACAGGGGCTAGGATTCTTAAACTACTAGCCTCCCAAAATTATCTTCAAACTACCAATCATTGGGGAGTAAAAATGAAAGAAACAGAAGGAGGGGTGACAATCAACTAGAGAGATACAAAAGGAAAGATGAAGGCTTTACACAATAACACCAAGTAGTGGGAGCTCCCAAGTCCCCATCACTAGTTTGTGTTGAATTGTCATGTGTTAGCATAAAAGTTTTAGAACCACTAATATACCACATTTTAGTACTCCATCTTCAGGGTTCCTTTTAAATTGAATACAAAATAACTGCTCTACAAGCAGAGAAAGCTCAAGATCAATCTCATGTGTAGAAACAAATTCTACTCTGTGGCTCACAAATCATGAGTAATAAGAGTGACTAGTTCATCACAATCCATGAGATAAGATTTTTAAAATTTCATGCTGAAAGATCATATGTCTATGAAAATTCATAAAAAGTGGGCAGTCAACATGCATATACTGAATATCAACAAATCATTTAAAATGCAATATACATTTTTTTATATTTACATATATATATTTTTTTCCCTGAGGCAACTGCTCAGGGTACCACAGCTAGAAAGTGTTAAGTATCTGAGACCAGATTTTAACTCAGGTCCTCCTGACTTCAGGGACAGTGCTCAATCCACTGCACCACCTGGCTGCCGCAAAATGTAATATTAATTAAAGGGAAGGAAAGCATGCAGTGCTCAACTGGACCTAAAATGACCAGGAGGTCTCCATTCTGGACCTGATCTTGCCACTTCCTCATCATGTGACTTTGGCCAAATTTCCTTATCAGCAAAGTCATCAGCTTCCTCATCTAAGTGGGCTGGACTAGAAGTATTCCTTGGGTGACTGCTATTTAACATTTCTAGTTTTATCTAAATAATAATATAAATATCTAAAATTTCATTATTTTTTGACTTAAGACATCATTCATATGATTATAGAAGATGGAAAATCAAAATGACTTTAGCAATCATCTAATCTAGTCTCCTCATTGTGTAAGTTAAAAATCAGGCATTACTAAGGGAAAAAAATTTGCCCAAGATCTCACAGGTAGTCCTGAAACCCAGATCCTCTCAGTACAAATTTGGTGTTCCTTTATATCATTAGTCAATGCCAAAGTGACTGTGAGAAGTAAGGAAACACAGACAATGGCTATTCATCTCAGCCTTGAAGTTGAAAAGACAGAAATGGCACAATAGGAGATCACCTTGTCAACACACACTATTCAATTATATGCTTTGCCCTAATCCAGTAACATCAAAAAAGTATCCCAAATTCCCCAAGAAACTGACATGGGCTATCCATGAAAAAGATGACTAGAAGACCAATTTCAGATGGGTCAATAAAGAAGATAATTTAACATGATAAGGCTCTTTTTTTCATGTCCTTTGAAACTATGTCCTTGATGACAATACTGATGATGCTCATCTCTTCTTGGCTATAAAAAACATGTGAATAACAGTTCTTAATTCAAATTTGTCTTTGGCAAGGAAATGATAATGAAGTTGTTTAATGTGTTTCAAAAATTGTTAATGTTTCTGAAAGACAGAGGCAAGAAAATGTAAATGAATATTCATAATTTTCTGCAAGGAAAAAAAAACTAAAGAATCAAACCATATTGTAAATAAACTTGTCCATAAACACTCAAACAGATACTATTAATATCCAACTCTCTTCCTAAGCAACAGTTATTTGCATGTAATTAATTTGTTTATTTCTGGTGTCTCAAACAATGTAATATGCTTATCAGCTTAGTGTCTAAATAATAAGTGTTTTATTCTTCCTTTTATATTTGTAAGAAAATATTTATCTTACTCTTTTTTTTTTTTGACAGACTCAAAGCCATCTGTAAGAACACAAGAAGTTAGGTTCAGTAAGTAGTCTAATTAGTGGTACAAATCAAGAGATTATATGTCATCTTCCATCCTCAAGGAGGCCTGGGATCACCAATTTTAAAAAGTACAAATGAAACTATCAAAGCTTGAAATATAGACGCATCCACCCAATAGCTGAGGTGAAAGAGTCCTACTTCTGTTAACAAAACATTAAAAAAAAAAATAAGATGCAACACTGCATCTTATAATTAGAAATTTCATTTAGTAAAGATGATAAAAAAAATAATATAAAAGACATAAGGATTTATTACATGAAGTAGATTTCAAGTGCCTTAGAGAGTCATCCATAGAATGTTAGATCTACCATAATATTAGAGAGCATCTAGCCTAAGCATCTAAGGATAAAAATGAGCAAAGTGAGACTTAGAGACATGAGAAGAGAATGGGATCAGAAGCCAACTTATAAAGAGTTATGAAAAGTGTGGTCAGGGAAAAAGTGGAGACATTAAGAGTAAGATGACTCTAAAGGCAAAGGGAAAAGTCAATAACCATTTATTAAGTACTCACTGGCTGCCAAACACTAAGAGAAAACTTGGGCAATAACATGATGGAATGTTAGGATCAGGCAGCTCCTCCTAAGCATGATAAGACAAAGGGAGGAAGGGAGAAAGAGAGAAAGAGAAGGGGAGAAAAATCTCAGATACTTAACACTTCCTAGCTATGTGACCCTGGGCAAGTTACTTAACCCCAAATGTCTCAGGGGAAAAAAAAAGGAGGAAGAAGAAGGAAGGAGGAAGGAAGAGGAAGGGGAAGGGAGGAGGAGGGAGGGGAAAAGGAAGAGGAAGGGAAGAGGAAGGAGGAAGGGAGGAGAAGGAAGAGAAGGAGGAGAAGAAGGAGGAGGATCATCTCCTCTTCAGGGACAAGACCAAAAAGAAGACTGCACAGAAGATATAGAGAGGTGTAAAGAAATGATGCTGAATTGTTCAGTAAAGCCAAAAGATATATGTGTTTTGCTAAGAGATTTGCTAAGATTGGCCCTGAGGGATTAAGAAGACAGTTGGTTAACAACCAGTAAAGGTAATTAAAAAAAAAAAAAAAAAGGTCAGTGAAAGACTAATAAAAATATTTCCATTCAGATGGGTTAACTGCACGGGATAACATAAATGCAAAATGTAACCAATTAACAAAAGACAACTTTCTTTAGCAACAGGACCATAGGAGCAGAGAAGCCGAATGATGAGGAGTGTTCAGAATTAAAGAATAGCTGGACATACATAGAAATAAGAGAAGGGAGCAAAGGATACAAGACTGGAGTGTAGTATAATTGAATTAGTTAACTGCAGGTAGGAAAGGGAGGCCAGAAGACTGGTAATAGACTAGGAGAATAAGGATAAAAGAAGAAACTGGAGGTTATAAATATGATGAATAGGTGCAAGAAGAAATCCAATAAGAAAGAGAAATAGGATCAAGGAAGTGGCAACTTTGGATGACATATGAATGACCTCAAATATTTTCATACTTGACTCAGAGTGGAAAGGAAAAGTATGAGGCAGACACAGAATTCCTTAAGAAAAGAAGAGAGGGGCATAGAGGGGAGGGGGGATTACAGGAAGAACAATCTTAGTCGGGTAATAGAGACAGATGGACTACAAAGTAGAAGAATGGGTATAATAATCACACTGTGCAAACACATAATCAGTTATTATTTACCAAGAATAATAGGCTACATGCCATATCAAATTAATGGGCCAAAAGCTTAAATTCCAAATATTGATGCTAAATCTTTATTTTCTACAAAACTTTGGGGAAGCAAAGAAACAAAACGTTTAACCTTGGATCCAGGTGACCTGTATGCTTCACTTATCTCTATGAGCTCTCTTTTAGTGTTACAATAAGTAAAAGTTTCTCACGAAATAATCATTTACCTTATCTTGAAACAATTTTATTAATTCCAGCAACTTCCCAAATTATGAATTAAAATTAGGCCTAATTATGTCCTATTTGTCCCTTCAAAAATGGAATATATCACTTTTCTAAAATTTTCATGTAAAATGTAGCCTTCTTTAAAATTCTTTCTTGCTAGTTTTTTTTTCTTTTCTTTTTTTTAACTATTAAAAAGAATAAGATCCCTGGTTTCTTTAATTGCTCCATAAATCCCCAAGGGATTTTCTGCCAAATGCCCATTTCCATCAACTTTCTCTTAAGTTGAATGTCATTCTGAACTAGGTCATTTTGAAATACTGTAGGAGACAGTAAAACATGTAACCTAGATAACCTCTATGTTAAGAAATTGAGGCTTTAAAATCAGGTCTATGAAGTACGTTTATAATTTCACTGTTTTCTGTCTTCCATAACACTGTATAAAGTGTCTTTTTTCCTAATGTCTATGAAATAAAGTATGAAGATTTGGTTTCACCCTATCTTTTTTAGACTTGGTCTTTTAATTTCTTTCATCCTCAGTTTTCTTATCTGTAAAATAGAGATACCTACCTCCTTAAGGTTGTTATGTGGAGGAAATGAAATAGCATATAATAAAGAAATTTACAAAGTTTAATTCCTATATAAATACTGTCTTTTTGCAATTATACATTCCAATTAAACTGTATTATTTACATTAATACATTTTTATCCTGTTTATTTTTTATTCTCATCTCTGTGTTTCTGCTTGCCACATCCCCAAATGAATTTCGATCCTCACCATGTAGCTGCTGTAATTCACCCCACTGGCTTTAAGGAAGAAGTGAGGTACCACCTTCAGCTTGAGGTTCTTTCTCTTCATACTTCTCTCCATTTAAAAAAAATCTTTCCTTCCTCCAATTACTCACAATACTTTGTTTAAATTTCTTGCATTCAGCTTTATAACATTTATTTGCATACTAAATTGTTAAATTATAAGATCCTTGAAGGTAGGAATGATTTTATTTTTTTCTTTGTATTTCCAGCCCCATGTAAAGTTTGGAAGTACAAAGCCTGTGAGATTAGCCTTTGGCTCACTCAATCGTCAAAGTTTACTGAATAATTTGATTTGGTAATTAAAAATTTGAGGTGTGGTGTTATGGGTGGTTTTTTTTTTTTTAATAACTGTATTTTCTTAATAAAAAGAAGCCTACACAGAAAGCTTTTTGACTTCCTATTACAAAAACAGATATGACTAAAAAATAGTGGTAAAGATTAAAATCAACTTCTGGTGACAAAAATACTGAAAATAAGTCATAAAATTGAAAGCAACTTTTAAAGGACTATCATATATAATATTGCTAGAGATTAATGTAATCATAGGTTATAGGATTAAATCATAAATTTAAATATTAAAGAAAACTTGAAGTCATCTAGTTAAACTCTATGTTACAATCAAGAAACTCAAGTGCAAGGTCACACAATGTATGGGCAGAGGATTTAAACCTAAGATTTCATATTATGAGAAGTAATGCAAACAAAAAGGTATCAATGGATAGGAAGACAACAACTGAGATTACCTGAAACCTTCTAACTTCTAATTTGCAGGTCCCACAAAAGATATCTTTTCCAGAACATTCCATAAACAAAATCTCTATCATCTTAAGTGTTCTAAATAATTAATCTATTTCTATATTCTAGCATGTAAGATACACACTTCAACACTTCAAAAGATCCACTATATCATATATAGGTACCATACCATTCCAGTGGTATAGATCAAAACTTGTTTATACTTAAACCTGTTCACTTTTGTCTATATTCAGTAAACCTTCCACATTCAACTTGCTTTTTTATTCCCGTTGAGATGGGGGAAAGAGGTAGATTATCTTTTAGATCTCTGGATATTTTGTAAGAGGGGAAACCACTGAAGACCTTTTGTTAAAGGAGAAACTACTACTAACTCGCCAGTACAATTCATTTTTGAATAGCTCTCATTGCTAAGAAGTTTTTCTTTACCATAAACTAAAACTTTGCCAATTTTTACATGTTTTCTAAGGCTAAACAAATCTAATCCCTGTGATACTGTGAATAAGATAACTTTTTGTATTTAATTGAATTTCCCCAAAGATGCTTCCATAATAATCATGTTTTATTGCCAATGATAAATTCTCTAACATGAATAATCCTTTATAACAAATCTGTTTAAAGGAATTAGCAACTTCAAATTGAGGAGATTCCTGCTTTAGGTAGGAACTGGAACAAACCACCTCTAAGATTCCTTCCAGCTCTCAGAGATTATTTTACTCATGCTTGCAAGAGTACCATTAAATAATGAAAGCATCCAAAGTTTGCTCTGTGCTTTTGTTCTATCACCAAAATGTAATTTCTCCTACACTAATCTAGAGGAGGGAAAAACACCTCAATTCTCCAAGCAAATATTAAAACAGCTTCCCATATGCAAAAAGTTGTAGAACCTTACAAAGACAGAGGCAGGAAAAATGATAAGAGGGGAAAAACAAAAAAGGCAAGTAGGTCATATATATATATGGTATCTCCTCCTTTACCTGACTAAACATTTCTTTTAACTTTTAAATTCTCTTCAGTATTTTAAGAATCTAAAAGTTCATTCTGTTATAGTTCCAGTTACTACACAATTTGAAATTTTAATTTCTAACAGGATATGTCATTAAGTACTATTAGCAAATGGTAAGATTAAAACTACTCAACAGCATTACTTATCATATTAATAATCATTTAAAATCATTAGGCTCATTTATTGGTTCTGACTTAAAGGATACAAAAATGTATAATATAAATTTAGATATTTACATCTTACAGAATTAAAATACTCAGGAATTAATTTGGCTAAAATTTTAAATGCCCTTCAAATTCATGAAATCAAAATTTTAAAGCCTAATTAACTTTAAATACATTATAAATCAATTTTTCTATGTGTTATTCTATTTATCCTAAGTCAGAGGAAAGAGCATTTAAAAAATTATAGACCTCTTTTAAAGTACATTGTCAAAAAATAACAAAATTTATCTAGAGAACAAAAGGTCAAGAATAACAAAGGAATTAATCAAGGGATAGAAAGGGGAATGAAATGGAGTAGGGTCTACCAGTACAAGTCTCAAACTATACTATAAAGTTATAAGCATCAAAACAATTTGGTGCAGAATAAGAAATAATGAGGGTAAGCAGTGGAACAGATTAACTACACAATGTACAGAAAGAAACAAATGAATATAATAAGCAATCTAATGTTTATTATACTTAAAGACTTCAGTTACTGGGGCAAGAACTTTTATTCAACAAAAATTTATGAAAACTATTAAAGTAATACGACAGAAACTAGATATAGAATAGTATCTCACGCCATACACCAAGATAAACTCAAAACAGATATATGATTTAGAAAAAAGGACATCAAGATTGAATCTTAGAAGTATTTACAACTTATCAGTCCCCTCTGCCCCTCTGATGGGACTCTGATTCAAAGGCAGGGCCACAGGCTCCAGGGTATCTATTTAAAAAGAAAGCATGGCCTTTTTTTATTCCTTACTAACCACCAATAACACTTCTTTTGTATTTCTTTGGAACAATCCATCATGCCTCCACATTGAGTACCTTTTCCCTTTTCCCCATAGTTCAGTTTCCTTTTTTATGTTATTTTTCTCCATTAGATTATAAGCTCCTCGAGAGCAGAGAACATCTTTGTTTTTATTTGTATCTCCAAGGATAATCTCAGTATCTGGCACATATTATGCACTTACTAAAAAAATATTTACTGACAATGATTGACATCATAGGCAAATTATGGATCTATGGATAGAAGAACAGTTTGTGACCAATCAAAATTACACATTTTACTTTTGTATCTTCCTATTTTCTATTAAATTAAAAAAGAAATTACACAAAAGTTTTTGCATAAACAAAACCAATCAGCTAAAATTAGAAGAAAAGTAGGAAACTGGGCTAATATTTTCAGCAAGTTTCTCTAACAAAGATCTCATTAATAACATACATAATGAATTTGCTCAAATTTATATTTCCCATCTGACAAATTTTCAAAGGATATTAATAGGCAATTTTTATAAGAGAAAATCCAATTTATCAATAGTTATATAAAAATGCACTAAATCACTAATAGTTAAAGAAATGCAAATTAAAATAATTGTGAGGCTCCACTTTGAACTTGTTAAATAGGAAAAGATGACGAAAAAGGAAAGCAACAAATGCTGGAGAGGATGTGTTAAAATGGGTACACTGATGCACGAATGGTGAGGCTATGAAGTAGTCCAACTGTGATCTTTTAACTCAGCAATATTGCCAAAGGGCTTATGCCACAAAGAGATCAAAGAAAGAAGGGATCCATAATCCAGCAGTTTTCTGTTTGTTTGTTTTTTTTTATGATGGCAAAAAATTGGAGACTAAGGGAAAATTTATCAATTAGACAATGGCTGAGCTAATTATGGTATATAAATATGATGGGAAATTGACCATTAAGAAATGATAAAGGGGACCATTTCAGAAAAACTTAAGAATAGTAATCTGAACTAATACAAAGTGAAGTGAGAATAGAACCAGAAAAATGATTTACAAAATAACTGCAATATTGTGAAGATAATCACTTTTGAAAGACTTAGCAACTCTGAACCACAAAATGACCAAACACAATTTCAAAAGACTAATAGTAAAACATGCTATCCACCTTCAGACAGGGAGCTAATGGACTCAGATTGAATATTTTTTTCTTTTTCTTTTCTTTTTTGGGGGGGAGGAGGGAACATGGCTAATATGGGGATTTATTTCAAATGACTACATGTATTTTTTAAAATAGCTTTTTATTCACAAAACATATGCATGGGTAATTTTTCAACACTGATCCTTGCAAAATCTTTTGTTTCAACTTTTCCCCTCCTTCCCTCCACCCCCTCCCCCAGACGGCAGGTAGACCAATACATGTTAAATATGTTAAAATACATGTTAAATCCAATATATGTACACATATTTATACAGTTATCTTGCTATATAAGAAAAATTTGATCTACAAAGGAAGGAAAAAAATCTTGAGAAAGAAAACAAGAATGTAAGCAAACAACAGAAAGTTTCCAGTTTCTTGCCATTACAAAAAGGGCTGCCATAAACACTTTTGCACATGTGGGTTCCTTTCCCTTCTTTAAGATCTCTTTGGGATATAAACCCATATAAACGGTTTGATAACTTTTTGAGCATAGTTCCAAATTGCTCATCAGAATGGTTGGATTTGTTCACAATTCTACTAATAATGTATCAGTGTCCCAGTTTTCCCATATCCCCTCTAACATTTGTTATTATTTTTTCCTGTCATCTTAGAGGTGTGGACTATCTGAGAGGTGTGGATTACATGTATTTTTAATATGATTTATTTCTCTTGCCTTCTAAATAAGTATAGGAAAGGGAAAAGATAAGAAGATAATCCATAACCAAAAATATTTTTAAAGTAAATTTTCACTTTAGTTAGAATAGTATTATTCCTAACATTCTTGTATTTGTGTAGGCTTATTGCAAATAGGCACACTTTCTTCATAACTCATTCATTTTAACAAAATACTACTCTGATTAATTTGCAGGTAACATTGTTATAACAAGAATTTATCCATATATTTTCTATTTAGATAAAATTAGTTATTGCTTTCATTCAGATATCTTAAATTATTACATTAAATTTAGGATCAAGCTACATGAAATTTCAAATACTCCTATAACGGAAAGAAGTAGGGAAGGGTTGAAAAAGGAACTTGAAAAAGAGAATGAAATTTAACACAGGGGGGATACATACAGAGAAAAGGTTAGAAAACATACACGACTGTACTTTATGGAATAAAATATTTATTGATTTACCAGAAAACTCTTTAAAGATAAAGAGAAGTAAATGCCACAAGCTTTCCTCCAAACAACATATACTGCATCCTCATTCTTTTAAAAAATCTAGGTATCCAGTTTCTTTTCTACAGAAACTGCCAAACATACTCAAAGAGGATGTGGTAGTTTTGAGTCATAAACATTAATCACTCAACGTAGGAATGACAATAACTCATTTCAAATAGATCAAAATGGAGCCATTGTTCAGTAACAGCTATTCACCTCTACATCTTCTAACCAGATGTGAACTGATGGCTGATAGAAAAAACAATTTCCAATTACCTATCACTTGAACCAAGCAAGCCCCAGATTACTTTCAATCTCAGCATGTTATCTACTTTCTTCAAAGAAAAGATACAGAACAACTAGAGAAATACTGAACTCTTAACGTCTTCACAACTACATATTTGCTTAAGTCATTTTAGGACTGTTCCATTTCTGAAATCTAGAATTTGGGGCAATCCCATTTCTCATTCACTCAAAGCTAATAGCTCACCTAACACTCCCCTTAAGATGCTTTTATGCAAATTCCAGGCTCCTACCATCTCCTGGATTCTCACTTTCACCTCAGTGGTGGCTTAATTCTTTAAATCAATTCAATAGAAGCAACATGGACAGTTAAAACATTCTTCTCTACTTTCTAAAAGCTTTCTTGTTATTATTTTATAATGACATTTATCGAGTATTTCAGTTTTAAAATACACTATCTTATGTGGACCTTACAACAATATAAAGGAAGGTGAAGAGAAGTTGAGTGCCCTGCCCTGTTCACATATCTGGTTCTAAAAGTGGAATTTAAATCAGAGTCTTCCTGATTCCAAGTATGCTGCCCTTATGCACAGTGACACAATGCATAAAATTATGAGTGGCTACCACTCACATCTATTCCTCCAAACCATTCACAAATTAATCCCTTTAATGTTTCCTATTCTTTTTCTTCTAATGCTGGTGCTAGTGTTGGTCATTTCAATAATCCCTCCAATGACAGCCAACCAATGATGATTTATTAAGTTTCTATTATATGGCAGGCACATATCTGCTAAATTGTAACAAATTTTTATCTATGAGACACTGGTCCCACTGTGGCCTTCTCTGGGCATTCCTGGCTGTCCTATGACCTGATACATGTCCTCATCTAAAATTCATTGCATATATTCCAATATGCTTCTGCCTCAAATTACTTCTTTAGGTTAATTTGTTTTCCAGGAAACTTTGCCTGAATTATCTTTCAACACAGGAAAAGCAAATTTATTATTTGGTGAACTTTGTTTACCTCTTCAACTTCCTTATAAGATGATTCCATGAATACAATTTTTACTTAAAGTTAGCAAATTTACCAAAGTATTTTAATAGTTCCCTTTACATTGAATCAATACAAAATTTCGCCTATTCTAATCCTAATATCCAGACTTTATTCACTAGACCATGCTGTAGCTTACCAAATTCTCCTTGGAACATTCTTTTTTTAAAAATACAGGTAAATTCTTTTTAAGGAATATTGTGACCTCAATACCATGATGTCTCAGCAGAAGAACACTAAGGTAATTTCTGAGTCTGATTACCTTGCTGTCCAAAGACTAAAATAAAAGCAAAGTAAGCAAAAAGCCCTAACTTGCCAACTCCACAATCTAAGGTACTTTTCAATTCTTTTCACATTCAAATGAGGAAAGAATAATGACAACAGCAGCAAACTTCAGGGCACTAAATGTACCAGATTTTTTTTTTTTTTAAAGGCAAAAGAGAGTTGATTGTGGAGTCCTGGGGGGAAACAAGACAGGACAGAGTTTAGATGTGTTAAGCACTGAGCCAAGAAAAAAGTTATCACACATACATTGCCTCAATAGGTTGCCCCTGGCCTCTAGATTAAAAAAATATGACAGTATAATTTTGTTTATGTGGTGAATGAATTCAGAGAATTACATCTTCTTAATTATTAATGAGAAAGAGAAATTATGTAAAAAAATCTAAAAGAATGTGAGCTAGTTATGAAGTTAAAATATAGAAAACAGAACAAGATTATTATTTCTTAAATTTCCTGTATTCAAAGGCAAGAGTCCAAACGTGCAGATTCTAAACAAGGGAAGGAAAGTAGTTTGAAAAGCTACATGTTTGAAATCTTGAGTAAATAATTCAAATATCTGACAAATGAGTAGCCACATACTCCTTGAATAAAATGAAAGATTCTTATTTTTTATTTCAAGAAAGTCAGAGAAAATAATTTGATTTGAGAAAAAAACACACTAAGGGTGTGACCTACAGGTACAAATGTGTTTTTAACAATTTTAAGAGTATCAATCTTTCTTTAAAAATTTTTTTACTTTTAGGGGCAGCTAGGTGGTGCAGTGGATAGAGCACCAGTCCTGAAATCAGGAGGACCCGAGTTCAAATTTGACCTCAGACACTTAATGTCCTAGCTTTGTGATCCTAATCACTTAACCCTAATTGACTCAGCAAAAAAAAAAAAAAAAAAAAAAAAAAAAAATTGTTTATTTTTTCTTTAACATTACCTATATTTCTTTAACATATCATTGTTCTAACCATTTTCCCTCTCAAAAACCCAATCCACTATGGCAAGTAATATTTTTAAAAGAGGGAAGGAAGCATAACTAAAGAATATTCAGGGGGGAAAATTGATATTTTATATATATAATGTTTACATCAATAGTCCTCAACTTCTGCCAAAGGGGGAGGAGGTCTTCAATTGCTTTGGGTTCAAATCTGGACATTATAATTTTACAGATTTCATTTCCAATGGTTTTCCATTGTTCTTTCCATTTACTTTGTTGTAATCACTGGGTACATTGTCTGGCTCGGTTTACTTCATTTTGTATCAGATCATATATATTTTTCCATGCTGCTCTATATATACAGAGAGCACAACTTCCCTGGGCTGGTCATGTTGTTTGAATGCAAAATGTACGCTTAGCCAAAAAAAGTGTTTTATGAAGAACTCACACAGGTAAATGCTCACAAATGGTCAAACAATACAATACAAGGATACCCTCAAGGTCTCTCTTAAAAACTTTAGAATGGATTGTATGATATGGGAGACACTAGCATAGAACCTCCCAGTCTGACATGCCCCCTCAGAGCAAAGCAGAATTGAACTAGCCCAAAGGAAATGCAAAATACACAAAATTAGAGAAGCCACCCCAAATATTCATATGGACTATTTGTGTCTGCCCTGTGGCAGAGCACTCTGAGCTCATATTGGTCTGATCAGCCACAGTTAGAAACACACTATAACTCAATTCTAGCACAGTGATGTAATTTTGATTATTTTCAAAACAAAGGACAACAATTCATTTATATACTCACATCATACATACAATAATATTCCATTATATTTATACATATTTTGCTTAGCTATTCTCCAGCTACAAAGTATATATTTTATTTCTACTTCTTTACAGTTAAAAAAAAGATGGTTTATATAGGGTCTTTGTATAATTGATCTCCTATGAGTATATACCTAGCAGTGAAATCTCTAGGTTAAAAGATATAGATATTTAGGTAACTTAATTTGCATAATTCCAATCTGTTATCCATAATAGGCAGATCCATTGACAGCTCCACCAACAATATTTCTCCAGTAAGCCCTTCTGTCTACTTCTCCTAAAATAATTACTCCTGTCTTAGATATCTTTTAAAATTTATTGGATATAAATTATTATATTTTATAGTAAAATCTTCAACAGAATAACTGATAGAAATTTTATTCTGAGTCTACTACTTCCTTCTTATTCTAGTTGTATTTTATTTTTAAATGGAATCATCAAGCTTTTAATCTAGAACCACCAAGCTTTTCAATTTCTTATAATGAAAATATCAATTTTGGTTTTTTATAATTACCTCATTTCCTAACTGGAATTTCCCCCCAGTTATAACTGTAAAAGGTATATAAACTGGTTCTTTTCTCATTTTTTATAGTAAAATCTTTATTAATCAGGTCATGTGTCCGTTTTAAAGTAAATTATGGCGTCTAATACAAACTATTATTCTATATTTTTATCAAATAGAGAATTGATCTTAGGTGATTTTATATTAGGAGAATTACTGAACAATAGGTTTGTGAATTCAATTATTTCTGACAATTCCTTGACTTTCTATTCTAATATTCTACTTTTCTATTTCTTAACTGGTACTAAAGAGTTTTGATGATTCTTGTCTTGTACAACAGTTTGAAATCTAGCAGTGTTATTCCCCCTCCATTCCTTTTTTTTTTTTTAAACATTATATCCCTTAAAAATTTTGGTTGTGTAGCAATGCTAAGATTATGTGATGATACCAATTCAGTGATCCAAGGCAATTCAGTAAACCCAAAATGGAAAATGCATCCATATCCAAAGGGAGAATTATGGAGACTAAATTTAGATTGAAGCATATTATTTTCATCTTTTTGCTTTATTTTAGTTAATTTTTCTTAATGGTGGTTTTTTCCCATTTTGTTCTGAATGGAAAAATGTTTAAAATTTTTATATATGTGTAACCTATATCAGATAACTTGGTATCTTGGGGTGAAGGGATGAAAGGGAGGGTGGGAGAAAAATTTGGAACTCAAAATCTTACAAAAATGAATGGTGCAAAGCAGGGGTCCTTAAACTTTTTAAATAGGGGGCCAGTTCACTGTCCTTCAGACTGTTGGAGGTCCGGACTATAGTAAAAACAAAAACTTTGTTTTGTGGGCCTTTAAATAAAGAAACTTCATAGCCCTGGGTGAAGGGGATAATCGTCCTCAGCTGCTGCATCTGGCCCGCCGGCTGTATTTTGAGGACCTCTAGACTGTAAAGTATCTTTATATGTAATTGTGAAAAATAAAAAATATTGAGAAAAAAAGAAAATTTAGGTTGTTTCTCCAAAAGACTCTCATTATTATTTTTCTAACATAGTTTTAACTTTTATTAAATGTATTATATTGGCATGACTCAGTCATGAATACAGAGTATCTTTCCAAATGTTTAAGTTGTACTTTACTTCTTTTAAGAGTCACATTAGCCAAAGATGGCTTAGCTGTATCAGACCTAAAACTATATTTTAAAACAGCAATCATAAAAACCATTTGATACTGTCTAAGAAATAGAGTAGATGATCAATGGAATAAATAGGTTAGGCTCACAAAACACAATAGCCAATAATTATATTAATCTAGTGTTTGATAAACCCAAAGACTCTAGCTTCTGGAAGAATTTACTATTTGACAAAAATTGATGGGAAAATTGGAAATAATGTGGCCAACTATGACCTAACACCCTATTACCAAGATAAGGTTGAAATGGGTTTATGATTTAGACATAAAAGGTGATACTATAATAAGCAAATTAGGAGAACAAGGAATATAGTCTACCTCTCAGACCTGTGGAGGAGGAATTTATGGCCAAAAGAAGAACTAGGGTATATTATAAAATGCAAAATGAACAATTTTGATTAAGACAAATTAAAAAATTTTGTACCAATAAAACTAATACAGACAAGAGTAAAAGGGAACAAGAAAACTGGGGTAAAAGATTTACATCCAAGAGATCTGATAAAGGTCTCATTTCTAAATTAGAAAATTGACTCAAATTTATAAGAATACAAGCCATTCTCCAATTGATAAATCGTCAAAGGATATGAATAGATTATTTTCAGATGAAGAAATTAAAAATATTTCTAGTCATATGAAGAAATTCTCTAGATCCCTATTGATCAGAGAAATGCAAATTAAGACAACTCTGAGGTACCACTACACATCTCTCAAATTGGCAAGATGACAGGAAGAGGTATAATGACAAATGTTAGAGGAATTGGTAGAACTGTGAACTGATACAATCTTCTTGAGAACAATATGGCAATAAGCTCAAAGAGCTATCAAACTGTGCAAACCCTTTGATCCAACAGTGTCTCTACTGAGCTTGTATCCTAAAGAGATCACAAAAGAGGCAAAGGGCCCCAAATGTGCAAAAATGTTTGTAGCTGCCCTTTTTGTAGTGACAAGGAACTAGAAATTGAGTGAATGCCCATCAGTTGGAGAATGGCTGAATAAATTATGGTAAATGAATGATATGAAACATTATTGTTCAATAAGAAATGATCAGCAGGATGATTTCAGAGAGTCCTGGAGAGACCTATATGAACTGATCCTAAATGAAGTGAGTAGAACCAAGAGAACATTTTAACACAGCAACAATAACATTATGTGACGATCAATTCTGATGGACGTGATTTTTTTCAATAATGAGATGATTTATAATATCACAATAGACATTGTGATGGAGAACACCATCTGCACCCAGAGAGAGGACTATGTGGACTGAATGTGAATCACAACATAACATTTTCACCTTTCTTGTTGTTATTTGCATGCTTTTTGTTTTCTTTCTCATTTTTTCCTTTTTCTTCTGATTTTTATTGTGCAGCATGATAAATGTGGAAATATGTATAGAAAAATTGCACATGTTCAACATATCAATTTGGATTGCTTGCTATTCAGGAGGTGTGGGGGGAAAGAAAGAGAGAATAATTTGAAACACAAGGTTTTACAAGGGTGAATGTTGAAAACTATCTTTGCATATATTTTGAAAATAAAAATAAAGGCATGTTGTCATTACCCAATTGTTAAATAGTCTAAGTATATAAAAAGGTAGTTTTCAGAAGAAATCAAAGTTATCAATAATCATGTGAAAAAATGTTGCAAATCACTAATAAGTAGAGAAATTCAAATTAAAACAATTCTGAGGTCAAATATCACACTTATAAAATTAACTAACATGACAGGAAAAAAAATGACAAATACTAAGGAGAATGTGGAAAATAGGTGTACTAATACACGGTTGGTGGAGTTGTGAACTTGTCCAATCACTGTGGAGAACAATTTAGAAATATGCCCAAAGGGTTATAAAACTATGTATGCTCTTTGATACAATAATATCACTACCGAGGTCTGTTTTCCAAAAAAAAAAAAAAAAAAAAAAAAAAAAAATCAAAGGAAAAGGAGCTATATGTACAAAATATTTACAACAACTCTTTTTTGTGGTAGCAAAGAAACGGAAACTAAGGAGATGTCCATCAACTGGAGAATTTCTGAATAAGCAATAGTATATGAATGTGAAGAAATATTGTACTGTACTGTAACAACTGATAGAATTCCAAATAAAACTGGTAAGGCTCATGAGCTGATGTAAAGTGAAGTGAACAGATTCAAAAGGCCATTGTACAAAACAAAAACAACACTGTGACAATAATCAAATTTGAAAGACAAGTAAGCTGTGAACAATATAACAATCTATAGTCATTTCAATGGACTCAAAGAAAAATGCTATCTCCCTCCAAAGAAAGAAGTGATAAACTCTGAGTGAAGATGGAAGCATATTTTTTCCACTTTCTTTGTTTTCTTATTCTTGGGTTTTTGTTTTGTTTTTGGCAATATGGCTAATCTGAAAATATGTTTTTATACCTTCACATCTCTAATGAGAATTTCTTGCCTTTTCAATGCATCAAAAAAAAGGGGGGGAGAAATAAAGAGGGAGAAAATATGGAACTGAATATAAAAACAACAAAAATGAATAACAAAAACAAAAAGTCATTTTGCTATTATATTTACATAGGCATCAAGGGTGCTTTGCTAAATTAACTCCATATATTTTGTAATGAATTTTATGGAATTTTCCTTTATAGATTTTGTTATTATATAGAATTACTACTGATTTTTGTGTGTTTATTTTGTTACTAGTTTACTGAAACTAGTAATTGTCTCCAGTAGTTTCTTTGCTGTTTCCTTAGGATTTTCCAGATAAACCATCCTGACATCCTTTTTGATTACTTGTTTCTTTCTGTTATCTTATTGTCAGCATATCTATAATTGTGGAAAGGAGGAAGAGGGCATCTTTGCTTCACTCCAGTATTTCTCATTGATATACAGCTAAATCTAAATTAGTGTAAATAATGAAATCATGTGAAGTGGAAATATATATTTGAATTTATTTTTTTCAAACTTACAATCATGTAAAATGTTTAATTTTGCAAACTAATTGCAAACCAATGCCAATATGAAATATAAAGTTGAAGAATACAACCATTTCATGGGATTCACTATTTGCACTATATCAGAAAGCACATTTTTTTTGTTTTTAATACTGTTTATTAAATTTTTAAAATATCCTTTTAGGCCTATGTTTTGCCAGATTTTTAGCATACCTGAGTGTTGTACATTGTCAATGACTTTAGTTTTGTCATCTATTGATATAAGCATGTGGTTTAAAATGCTTTTGTTTTCATTAAAATTTGTATATTTAGGGAAAACAGGGACATTAATACATTGTGGTGGAATTGTGAATACATCCAGCCATTCTGGAGAGCAATTTGGAACTATGCTCAAAAAGTTATCAAACTGTGCATACCCTTTGACCCAGCATTGTTTCTACTGGGCTTATATCCCAAAGAGATTTTAAAGAAGGGAAAGAGACCTGTCTGTGCAAGAATATTTGTGGCAGGTCTCTTTGTAGTGGCCAGAAACTGGAAACTGAGTGGATACCCATCAATAGGAGAATGACTGAATAAATTGTGGTATATGAATATTATGGAATATTATTGTTCAATAAGAAATGACCAACAGGAGGATTTCAGAAAATCCTGGAGAGACTTACATGAACTGATGCTGAGTGAAACGAGCAGGGCCAGAAGATCATTATATATTTCAACAACAATACTATATGATGATCAATTCTGATGGACGTGGCCCTCTTCAACAATAGGATGAACCAAATCAGTTTCAATAGAGCAATAATGTACTGAATCAGCTACACCCAGTGAAAGAACTCTGGGAAATGATTATGAACCACTACATAGAATTCCCAATACCTCTATTTTTGTCCACCTGCATTTATGATTCCTTCACAGGCTAATTGTACACTATTTCAGAGTCCGATTCTTTTTGTACAGAAAAATAACTGTATGAACATGTATTTTGTATTTAATTTATACTTTAATATATTTAACATGTATTGGTCATCCTGCTATCTAAGGAAGGGGGTAGGGGAAGGAGGGAAAAAATTGGAACAAAAGGTTTGGCAATTGTCAATGGCGAAAAATTATCCATGCATATAACTTGTAAATAAAATGTTATTTAAAAAATTTGAATATTTAATTCTATTTAGGATATATATACCACAGAAGGGGTTTAGCAGAATATTTTCTTTATTTAGAGAAACTTTTGCATAATATAGGTATTAAGTGTACTTTAAAAGTTTGACCAAGAAAAAAAAAGTTTCACAAAATTTTCCTGAGCGTTCATCTGGACCAGAGTTCTTCCCTGTGTTGAAGTTACTTTATACCTAGTTCAAATTTCTTTTCTGAAACTGAATAATTTAAAATCTCTTCTGTAGTACTTCTGTTAATTAGGGAAATTTATAATTTCAGCCAGTCATTAATTAAGCACTTACTATATGCCAGATCTGTACAATGTGCCAGGGATAAAAAGAAAGGCAAAAATACAGCCCTATTATCAGGGAAAAAAAGAAGATAAGAGATGCATCATGTAAATCTATTGACATTTTTTCAATAGTATGTACTCCCATTGTGCTTCTGTGTCAAATTCTGATAATTCTCACAATCTTTCAAACTTTTTCATTATTACTACACATGTTATGGTGATCTATGATGAGTGGTCTTTGATGTTACAACTGCAGCTGTTTTGGGTACCAAGCCCTATGCCCATATAAGACACAAACATAACAAATAAATGTTGTATATTTTTATTGGCCACAGCTCCAAATTTTACACACGGTTCTCCATTAACGATAACCTATAACATAACTGGCGATGGATTTTTGAAGAAAAGGTTTCTAAGGTTCCTCTTAAAGGACCAACTATCTTTACAAATGCGTCCAAACATCATATTTGTGCTGTATACTCTTGTGATTTAACTATAAAGTGAGTAGTCAGAACTTCTTCACAGTCTGTTCACTCTGTGTCCCCAGTTCTCTCAGCCCTTAAATACCCTATTACGATTACATCATTACAGCATACTAAGTATGTGCCAAGTAGAGTGATTGTATCATATCATACTAGATATATGTGAACTAGAGAACCATTATATCATCAATTCCACTGAGTTAAGACCTTGTTATAAGTATCCTTGTTTCAAATATATTATCCAGAGCTCTGGCCCTCTACGGTATGCATTTTGACTGCTCCACTGACTAGCCAACCTCCACCTCTCTCTTTCTCTCCGCCTCTTCTCAGGCTTCCTTCTTCCTTGAGACACAATAATTATGAAATTAGGTCAATTAAAATACAACATCTTCCAAGTGTTCAAATAAAAGTGTCAATGGATACATTAAATTTCATTGCCTTATTATTTTCTTTTTTTTTTTTAATTAAAGCTTTTTATTTTCAAAACATATACATGGATAAGTCTTCAACACTGACCCTTGCAAAATCTTCTGTTCCAAATTTTCCCCTTCTTCCCCTCATTCCCTTGGATTTTTTTTTTCTTATAATAACTTTTTATTGACAGAACCCATGCCAGGATAATTTTTGCTAACATTATCCCTTGCACTCACTTCTGTTCCGATTTTTCCCCTCTCTCCCTCCACCCCCCTCCCCCAGATGACAAGCAGTCCTATATATGTTGAATATGTCGCAGTATATCCTAGATACAATATATGTGTGCAGAACCAAACAGTTCTCTTGTTGCATAGGAAGAATTGGATTCAGAAGGTAAAAATAACCTGGGAAGAAAGACAAAAATGCAAGCAGTTTACATTCATTTCCCAGTGTTCTTTCTTTGGGTGTAGCTACTTCTGTCCATCATTGATCAACTGAAACTGAATTAGGTCTCTTTGTCAAAGAAACCCACTTCCATCAGAATACATCTTCATACAGTATTGTTGTTGAAGTATATAATGATCTCCTGATTCTGCTCATTTCACTTAGCATCAGTTCATGTAAGTCTCTCCAAGTCTCTCTGTATTCATCCTGCTGGTCATTTCTTACCGAACAATAAAATTCCATAACATCCATATACCACAATTTACCCAACCATTCTCCAACTGAAGGGCATCCATTCATTTTCCAGTTTCTGGCCAACAAACAGGGCTGCCACAAACATTTTGGCATATACAGGTACCTTTCCCTTCTTTAGCATCTCCTTGGGGTATAAGCCCAGTAGTAGCATTGCTGGGTCAAAGGGTATGCACAGTTTGATAACAAAATTTTCTATTTTGTGATAATGATCTCTAGTTCATCTTTGGTCACAAATTTCTTCCTCCTCCACAGGTCTGAGAGATAAACTGTCCTATGTTCCTCTAATTTATTTATAATCTTGTTCTTTATGTCTAAATCATGGACCCATTTTGATCTTATCTTGGTATATGGTGTTAAGTGTGGGTCCATGCCTAATTTCTGCCATACTAATTTCCAGTTATCCCAGCAGTTTTTGTCAAATAATGAATTATTATCCCAAAAGTTAGGATCTTTGGGTTTGTCAAACACTAGATTACTATAGTTGACTATTCTGTCTTGTGAACCTAACCTGTTCCACTGATCAACTAATCTATTTCTTAGCCAATACTAAATGGTTTTAGTGACTGCTGCTTTATAATATAATTTTAGATCAGGTACAGCTAGGCCACCTTCATTTGATTTTTTTTTCATTAATTCCCTTGAGATTCTTGACCTTTTATTATTCCATATGAATTTTGTTTTTATTTTTTCTAGATCATTAAAATATTTTCTTGGAAGTCTGATTAGTATAGCACTAAGTAAATTGATTAGTTTAGGGAGTATTGTCATCTTTATTATATTCACTCAGCCTGTCCAAGAGCACTTAATATTTTTCCAATTATTTAAGTCTGACCTTATTTGTGTGGAAAGTTTTTTGTAATTTTGCTCATATAATTCCTGACTTTCCTTTGGTAGATAGATTCCCAAATAGTTTATGCTGTCGACAGTTGTTTTGAATGGAATTTCTCTTTGTATCTCTTGCTGTTGGATTCTGTTGGTGATGTGTAAAAATGCTAAGAATTTATGGGGATTTATTTTATACCCTGCAACTTTGCTAAAGTTATGTATTATTTCTAATAGCTTTTTAGTAGAATCTCTGGAGTTCTCTAAGTATACCATCATATCATCTGCAAAGAGTGATAGTTTGATTTCCTCATTGCCTACTCTAATTCCTTTAATCTCCTTCTCGATTCTTATTGCCGAAGCTAGTGTTTCTACTGCAATATTGAATAATAATGGTGATAGTGGGCAACCTTGCTTCACTCCAAATCTTACTGGGAAAGGTTCCAATGTTTCCCCATTGCATATGATGCTTACGGATGGTATTAAATATATGCTCCTGACTATTTTAAGAAACAGTCCATTTATTCCTATACTCTCAAGTGTTTTTATTAGGAATAGATGTTGGATTTTATCAAATGCTTTTTCTGCATCTATTGAGATGATCATATGGTTTTTGTTAGTTTGCTTATTGATATAGTCAATTATGCTAATAGTTTTCTAAATATTGAACCAATCCTGCATTCCTGGTATCAATCCTACTTGGTTACAGTGTATTATCCTGGGGATGATTTTCTATAATCTTTTTGATAATATTTTGTGTAAGATTTTAGCATCAATATTCATTAGGGAGATTGGTCTATAATTTTCTTTCTCTGTTTTCAGCCTACCTGGTTTAGGTATCAGTACCATGTCTGTGTCGTAAAAGGAGTTTGGTAGGACTCCTTCAATCCCTATTTTTTCAAATAGTTTATATAGCATTGGAGTTAATTGTTCTTTAAATGTTTGGTAGAATTCACATGTAAATCCATTTGGTCCTGGGGATTTTTTCTTAGGGAGTTGGTTAATATCTTGTTCTATTTCTTTTTCTAAGATGGGACTGTTTAGGATATTTACTTCTTCCTCTGTTAATCTGGGCAGGCTATATTTTTGAAGGTATTCTTCTATTTCATTTAAGTTGTTGAATTTATTGGCATAAGTTGGGCAAAGTAATTCCTAATTATTGCTCTAATTTCCTCTTTGTTAGTTGAGAGTTCTCCCTTTTCATTTTTAAGACTAACAATTTGATTTTCCTTTTTCCGTTTTTTAATCAGATTTACTAAGGGTTTGTCCATTTTGTTGTTTTTTTCATAGAACCAACTCTTAGTTTTATTAATTAATTCAATAGTTTTTTTACTTTCAATTTTATTGATCTCTCCTTTTATTTTTAGAATTTCAAGTTTAGTGTTTGACTGGGAGTTTTTAATTTGTTCCTTTTCTAGCATTTTTAGTTGCAAGCCCAATTCGTTGACCTTCTCTTTCTCTATTTTATGCAAGTAGGCCTCTAGAGATATGAAATTTCCCCTTATTACCGCTTTGGCTGCATCTTACACATTTTGGTATGATGTCTCATTATTGTCGTTTTCTTGGGTGAAGTTATTAATTATGTCTATGATTTGGTGTTTCACCCAATCATTCTTTAGTATGAGGTTATTTAGTTTCCAATTATTTTTTGGTCTACTTTCCCTTGGCTTTTTGTTGAATGTAATTTTCATTGCATCGTGGTCTGAAAAGGATGCCTTTACTATTTCTGCCTTACTGCATTTGAGTTTGAGGTTTTTATGTCCTAATATATGGTCTATTTTTATAGAGGTTCCATGAACTACTGAAAAGAAAGTATACTCCTTTCTGTCTTCATTTCATTTTCTCCAGAGATCTATCATATCTAACTTTTCTAGTATTCTATTTACCTCTTTGACTTCTTTCTTATTTATTTTGTGGTTTGGTTTATCTAATTCTGAGAGTGCAAAGTTGAGATCTCCCACTATTATAGTTTTGCTGTCTATTTCTTCTTGCAGCTCTCTTAATTTCTCTTTTAAGAATTTAGATGCTGCACCACTTGGTCCATATATGTTTAGTATTGATAATGCTTCATTATCTATGCTACCTTTTAGCAAGATATAGTGCCCTTCCTTATCTCTTTTAATTCATTGCCTTATTATAAGAAATTGCCATAGCCACCCCAACTTTCGGCAACCATCACTCTGATCAGTTAGTAGCCATCAACATCAAGGCAAGATATTCCAACAGCAAAAAGATTACAACTTGCTGAAGACTCAGATGATAATTAGCATCTTTTAGCAATATTTTTTATTCAGGCATTTACATTATTAAGACATATTGCACATTTAATAGATTACAATATAGTGTAAACATAACTTTTATATGCTTGAGAAAACAAAAAAAATGCATATAACTCACTTTATTATGATATTAACTTTATTGTGCTAGTCTAGAAACAAATTTTCTCCCAGGTATGCCTATATATATATATATATATATAGTACCTCCAGCTAAGACCTGTCTTCTTCCATTCACTAACAAGCTTTTTTCAATACACTTATACCACTTGGTACATTTGCAATTTATTTGCTCTCTAATGTCTTAAGATTTGGCTTCTATCCTCAACTTTCCTGAAACTACACTCCCCAAAATCATCAATAATCAAGAAATTGGTCAAAACCAATTTTTTTTGCAATTCTATTTCTTCCTGACCTCTCAAGAAAATTATCCCAAATTTCAGAAAATTCTCTCCTACTTGCATCACCCTACTCTGGTGACATTACCCTATTCTGGTTTTCTGTCTTTAAGATTTCAAATATCATTTCTATATTGATTGATATACCAACTCCTGACTTCTCAATCAGTATCTCTAATCAGTATCTCAAATTACATACAATCCATTTTTCACCTGTCTCCTCAAACTCGAAGTGTCAAAAAAAACAAAGTGGCTTCCGTTCCTTATTTTATCTTTTTGGTTTTTAATTTAACAAACATTTATTTTCTCTCTCACTTCCCCCTTCACAGAATGTTATTTTCATTTTCTAATACCACAGATTCACAATTTTCAAGCTGCCTTTCAGTTTGTATTTATTCTTTCCCTTGTCCTCCATATCCAAATAGTGACAAAATTTTATGGTGATATCATAGCCTTCTTTTCTAATATCAGAGATATTTAGGAGCTAAAAACAACCTGAGAAATCACCTAGTCCAACTGCTTCAATGCATTTTTACTGCAATTAAGGAAAGTCTTTATTATCCAAATGTAGGAGTCAGAGTTTATTAAGAATGGTGACAAAAGGGAAAAGATTCACTTCCAAGAAGAAAGGCAGAGCTCCAATCTTTTAGAAGCAATAATCATGATTCCCCCAAATGGGTAACAAGAGTCACACTGAATTCTCAAAGAAATCCCTTGTAGGTCTGAACTCTGTTATGTTGCTTAACATGGGCACATAGCTACAGCATGTGTGACAACTTCAAGTCTCAAACTCCAGAATTTGGCAAAAGGGGAAAACATTATACTATTATAAATCATCCAAAAGGACAGAGGTTCAGGGGGGGAAGACATAATCTCAAAATTTAAAGTAATGCCAACATCTCAATGTAATTCAATCCCACATATTTAAGATTTGTCCGGATCAGCTGTGAATAATGAGTACAGACATCTCAGAATTTTTCCACTGCATGCAGAGGAGGTTTGGAGAGGTTTTATAAAGCAGGGAGTGTAATGCAGGAGAAACTGAGGAAGATAGAGATTAGAGAGTATTTAATAATTTATTTAATGGAGAGATCAAATGGATCCATGTTTGGTCCCAGGGCTGAATGAGACTATCATCCCCAAGAATCCAGCAAACAATGCAAGTTCTCAATGACATATATATACATGGCTCAGATACAGGAAGTAGACTGAGACAGGGACAGAGTCAGGGTGCTGAGAGGGGGAATGGATCTCTGACAGTCACCAGACATGGGATGACAATCAGGGGGAGGCACCCTAGACATGGGGAGAGGCATCTTGATAAGATGGTATCAGACATTCAGATAGCTTGGGATGAGGAGAAGCATTCTGATATTCTAAAGCATAAGATCTTTTATCCTTATCAAGTATTCTGATAAAGAAGGAGGGAAGGTTTTGCAGGATTGAGAAGCAGGGAAACCAAGGCAGGACTTTGTCAGTTTAATTAGGGAAACTGAGTCAGGACAATAAAAGAGAACTGCAGCCTAACAGGAGGAGGAGAGGTTTTATAAAGCACTATATTAAAACAAAAGCAATGGGACTTATCTATATGTGCCTATGCATATGTGTGCATATCCAAAATCATAATAGAGTCCATTAGCAAGGGCAAGGCAGCATGATGCAGTAGAAAGAATGCTAAGCTTATAGGCAGGAGACACCTATGTTTTAATTCTGGGTTTAATGCATGCTGTCTGTATAAACAGAAGGCCAATCACTTAACCACTCAGAGATGATTTTCCTATATGAGAAATGAGGTTAATACTTATACCGCCTATGTCAGGTAAGAGGAAAACATGTTATATCCTACATATTAAAGTATTATATAAATGTGAGTTATTATCATGGGAATACAACTTATGTCACAGATATGCTGGAATCTAAGGGAGGGCCATAAAGCCATGCAGTAGAAGTAAGTCCTTTATTATGACTTTTCCCGGCCTAAATAGTCCACAAAAGGGAGCCACATAAAAGGTAGCTACATCTAGCCACCAGACTGCTGACTACTGTCATTAGCACTGAGGTCCAAGGCCATTGCTGACAAACAGAAGGCAGTTTCTCTTATTCACCAATATCAGCAGCCAAACTGAAAAGGTAGAGGAGATGACAACGAATCTTAAGTGAAGGGCAAGGAATGAAAAGGTTTAAAGCAGATAGAATATGAGGGAAGCAGGGTATGGGGCAGCTAGGAAAGGCATAAAATAGAGCTAACGGAACACCAAAGGGGAATTCACCTATGGAAACATTTCTCTTAGGGAAATATAAAGACTAAAACCCCCATAAAAGCAAACCATTTATATTAAATACAGTGCTTTTTGATCACTGACTAGTAAATTCCTTTGGTTTAAGCACTGAACAAAGGGACAAGGGTTTTGGTTTTGAAATCACCAAATGACTAGTTAAAGCACAACTTTCACTGGAGCTTATAAATTAAAGGAAAATTCAAAGAGCTGTGCAAAGGGGGAAATCATGGAATTGAAGAGAAAGAATCTCTTAGAAATAAGGAACAGTAGATGGAGCTCTCCCCTATGAATTGGTGCTGAACCACAGATCTTACAAGTCTATGTTTTTGGAAATACTGTCTTTCAGATGAGATGTAACACAGAGGTTCTATACATTTGCACTGATTAAAATGCCAATCACCCTTTTCCTAAAAGCAGTGGCATTAATTCCAGTGTACGTGCCACATTTCAATAATGAATAATGGTATTATTAAACATGTAATGAGAATCAACAATGCCTCTAGCATTTCTAGAGAGTAAGATGTGGCCCTTGCCTAGTAGTTTTCAATTTGCTCTGAATTAGCTTTGACAATAATGCCCTATTTTGGGATCTCACTTTCAAAAGGGGGTGGGGAGTGACTCTGAACACAATCTTGATAAAATTCATTCTTTGGAATCTAATGTTAGTTACTAATTTGTTTTCTATCGAAAAGTTTCATTAAGTCAGTAAATATGACTGATTTCTACCTTTCGTATAAGGTTCATCATATCCATACACAATAATCAGAATCCTATGAATTTATACTCATGCCTAGGTACTATTTTAATAAGCTAACTCAAAGAAAATTTAATTTTATACCTTAGGATTTTTTATTGACATTCTATTATTCAGCTACCAAATGAATGCTGGCTGTCACCTCAGGCAAAGGCTAACAATCTATTCCTGGATACCTAGAAATAAACAGATGCCACACCAAAGGCAAAAGGTCATCATAAAAACTTAGATGAAAAATGAGGGAATTCATAAGTGAAAGGGAAGGGAAATGGATGGAGCCATAAAAATATTTAAATCTAATGACAATGAAGTAGTATTTCTTATCTTTGGAAACTGGTTCCTTGTAAAGCTCTTTTTTTAATCCTAAAAATACCTCCAATATATGAAAAATTGGCTAAATAGTTTAAGAATCTTGCTGAAAAAGTACTTGATGTGCAAAAACTAATATACTGTTCTGTCACCTTAGAAACACAGGGAAAAACTAGCCTAACCTGGGCACAATAGACAACCAATGACACATAAGAAGGAATTCCCATAATTATGCTATGTGCATTAAACATCCATTTCAAGACCAAGAATTCAATACTTTTCTTTCATATGTCATATATAGAATATAAATTGCATTATCGAGAGATAAAAACATTCAAGACATTCAAAAACATTTGTTTTGACCATTCACTCACAGTGTTATAAAAGGTGATAAGTGTAGACATGTATTAGCTCACAGTCAAGAATTTCATTTTGAAGAGCTAAGCCTAGATTCCACATACACAAGATGTTCCACATGACACTGTAAGTCAGCATACTTTCATGACCTTGGAGAGAAGTCCCTTAAAGTCCATGATCTGCACCTACAGAAGCCTTTGAAAGGGTATTTGATGTGGGGATTTTTATACAAATGTTTTTCTTGAGAAATCAAGAAATGTTTGGATCGCCCTAGTTCTGATGCCTGAGTCCTAAAAACAGTATATCTATAGTTACATAATGCAAGACAGTACCTGGCGAATATTCAGCCCAAGTGAGAGAATATATTAAATGTATTGAAAGGTACAAGGAAAAGTGCTGGAATATAAAGTGTATGTAATGGGAATAAATAACTAGGAATATAAAGAGATTTCAAGAACTTAGTTTTAATCTACTTATCAACCACTGAAGACAGTGCAGCAGCAAACATGATCCAAGGAGGTAATATGATCCATAGAAAGAGCGAGTTCTGAATCTAAAATCTTATATTTGTCTTAAATCAGAAAACTTTAGAGTTGGAAGAGACCTGTGAGGTCATCTATTCCAGCCCATATCTAATTGAAAAAGGAATTCATTCTACAATATTCGTGCTGAGTGATCATCACTGAGCCTCTGACTGAAAAATTTCAAAGACAGAAAAATTATTACCTCATATATACTAGCCTATAACACTTTTTGGGAGCTTTAATTTTAGGAAACGTTTCTTCATATATTTTTAAAAATTTTTGGAATGTTAATTTCAAGTTGAAGGCTACTATTATCAATTTAACATTAGTAAAGAGGACATACACTTTCGTCCATTTTTTGGAAAGGGAAGAGGTTGGATATTCTTCAATCTAGCCACATAATAACTTTCCTTCTTTATGGCTCATACATGCAAAGTCTGCAACAACTAAGCCCAATCAAGTCACATGAGGTTCAAATTTTCAATAACAGAATATCTAAGAATGTTGTTTGGTTCCTTTAAAACTGAGAATCATCAGTAGATAGATTACAGGCCTGAAGTCAGGAGGACCTGAGTTCAAATATGGCCTCAGACACTTAACCCTTACTAGTTGTATGAACCTGGATAAGTCACTTAACTCCAATTGCCTTAGCCCCCCTCCCCCCAAAGAAAAATTGAAAATCATCAAGTTTTATACTGATGATTTCTCTTGATATAAAGGTAACTCTGGGTTCTCAAAGATTATATAAAAGAGGTTTATCAGATCTTACTGAGGAAGCCAAAATGGCTTTGAGTTTGAACCTGGCAATCGATTTTATGATTATCATCAAAGGACTTATCATCATAAAGTTGATGGTTAGGTAATTAAATTTTTTTTATTACACTTCACAAAACTACAAAAGTAGAGAGGGATTACAATCTGTTTTGATACATAGAATTCTAAATTGAATAAATCACAGTAATATACATTTATATCTGCTGATGTGGATATATTTTCACATAGCACATACAAAAATTAAAAATACCCTCAATCTTATGGTATGAAAACAGGAGAGTAAATAATTTATGTATGAACTTTTGTGTGCATGTACTCGTGTGCGGCGCACACACACACACACACACACACCCTACCTCCAACTTAAAGTTCTCTTATAAATTTGGCTAAATGATCTTGAACAAATATCATCAATTCCTTCTACTACAATTACAGCCAAGAACATATTTCCCTATATAGTATTTTCTTTCTTCCTTCCTATCAGTTCTGAAAGAGATGATAAAATTGATATTCGGTGAGTTTTAAGCATCATAAAAAAGACTCTGACTTATCTTGAAACACAAGCCTAACCAATTAACACAACTATTTCAAATTAACTGTTCACAGGCCATTTTTAAAATGTATACTCTCTGGGCAGTTACTCAATAGAATATCCTTTTTAAATAATAAGGATAGAGCAGAAAAAACTAAGGAAGAGAAGAGAGAGAAGTCAAGTAGCAAAAATTCAAATCTCAATATTTCCCTCTATACCATGGAAATCTGGGCACAATAAGCTTCTTGCCTCTGTTTCTTTGACTCAAAAAAAGTTATCAAGTCTTACTTTTCTGAAAGCAATACCATAAGGATAAACTAATTAATAAGCATAAATCTCCTAAAAATGTCAAACTCTCAAAATACAACTTCCAGGAAAATTCTCCACAAAATCCAGTGGTTTAAATTTTGAGTCAAACTCCCTGATCAAGTCAATTAAAAACAGATCCATGAAGCATGGAGTATTTCAAATGTTTCGCATGTAGGAGAAAGTTCCTTAGTCCACCAGCTCCCAAGGGTAATTAAAATATATAGAAAGAAAGAATGACTTGAGTGGTCATAGTTATGTGCCAGATTGCCAAACATCTGATTAAGGCCAGCTGCTAAAGTATTCGACAGTAAAAAAGGTTTTATCAGGGGCAACATGAGAACAGAAGCCAGTAAATGCTACTCTCAGTTAGTGATCTCAAGACCAATAATAATGAAAATACTCAAGAAAACAAAAGCAAATCAATTCCCTTGACTATTTCTGAAAGCATTTCTCTTGTCAGGGTTCCTCAAACTTTTAAAATAGGGAGCTAGTTCACTATCCCTCAGACTGTTGGAGGGCCAGACTATAGTAAAAACAAAACTTTGTTTTGTGGGTCCTCAGCTGCCGCATCTGGCCCACGGGTCATAGTTTGAGGACCCCTGCATCTAGCTCAACAATAAAATAAAATGGCCTCCAGCATCACCTGTCTCTCCCAGCTGACAGAACTCTACATGAATGCTTTCAGAAGATGAGGGGCGGGGACCCTCTGTACTTAGAAGGAAAGCTGCAGTGCTAGATGCAGACATTCATATGCGTAATTCTGCTCTCACTAGTACAATAAACAGGTTCAGAAGAAAAAACTGCCACATTGAATTAGATTAGAGCATCAACTAAGGTTGCTTAAGAGAATGGAATTTTGACAGAACCTAGAAAAGAAAGTGGCTAGAAAGCTAATGTTTTTAGGAGGACATCGAAATGATGATCACTGTAAAAAAGGCAGTTCCAAATCACAGCAATAAAGTGAGATCATCCTATTATTGTATTTTAGCTAAATATTTATAAATCAATGAGTTTATTTTATAATCTCTTATGAGCAATAAGGAAAGTCAAGCTTATGAGTAAGAACAACAATGATTGATCTATTTACTATAACCTACTATGAGGTTTATCAGATGTTGTTTACACTTCTCTTTTCATATAGGCCTTTTAGATAGCTGGAGCAAAGGAAATAGCCCCTACCGATTCCCTAACCCAAGCTACCTGAAGTAGATCAGAAAGGTCTTTCAGTGTATACATAATGAAGTTAGTTGTGGGTTTTGCAAAGAAAAAGGGGGAGGGAAAGAAAGAGAGGAAAAGACAGAGAGAGAATTACTACTTGATCAATTGTGACCATATTTTTTTTTTAAAAGTCCCACCTAAAAGATGTGAGATTGGATAGAAATATTATCAAAGAACAGAGGTACCCAGAAAACAAAGGTGTTCTTGTGAATTGGGGTTGATATATATTGAATTTACTTTACTTTTTCAAGTGATAGAAACACTGTCTATATCATTTGTATTTCTTTGTTTTCACTAAACCATGAGATGAATCTATCTTATTTGGTGGATCACCAGTAACTTGATTGTTATCCAAAAGAAAATAATTATTTAACCTTAAAGTGATACATAAAGGTAAATTAATGATTTGTAACTGAATAAGTTAGAAAAGTAGGTTGGGAATTGTAGAATAAATGAATGCACTTGATCTAGCAGCTCAGCCTAGAGACAGACAACATGGTGTATTGAAAAGAGTACCATGAGTTTGAATCCCAGTTTTGTTACTTAAATATTGAAGCCTTGACTTGAATGTTAATGAATAGGGAACTACTAGTGAAAACATTCTCTCTATGCATACAACTTGGCAACTGTTCTGAAGGGATTAAAATGGCTTGTGCAAGATCACATGGCCATTGTGTCAGAAGCAAGATATGAATCTAAGTCTTTCGAAGTTCAAGACCAGCTCTCTACTCTTCTCTTTGCTTCACCTTTTCTCATTTAAAAAAAAAAAAAAAACCTATCAAACATGCTCTTTTGACCTGGTGTGAGTAACAACTGCATTAAAATAGGAAATGAGATTTTCAGTATAGCACTGGGTTCCAGAAGCAACCCAGAAGCAACCCAGAAGCAACAGCACCTAGGGAAAGAGGATTAAGTGAAAGCTTCCTCCTTCAGAGCACACTGTACCTTCTCTACAATGTGAAAAGAGTTGTCTAGGACATGAAAAGATTCTGTCTCTTGCCTAGGGACACAAATAGAAGGTGTCAGAGATGAAACTTAAGTTTTCTTGACCCCAAAGCCAGCTCTCTATTATGCCATGCTATTCTAGCCCAGCACATAGCAGGCATTTAATAAGATGTGTTTATTGGGCTGTCCCAATTGAAAACATAAATCCTGTCCTAACTATAACATCTTACCAGTCCAACATAATTGAGGAATGAGATATTCAGTGGAAGTGAGCTTTCCCCTCATAAGTGAAGTTCACTATAAATGCCCTCAAAACCACATTTGACAGAAATCCTTCTGAAATAGTCTATATATCTCCCTACTTCTTAAAACTAAGTTCTTCTTCTGCCACAGAAGAAGAACTTAGTTTTAAGAAGTAGGATATGAGATCATAATATATATATATATGTAATTATGTGATCATGGGAATTCAGTTTTTCCACATGTAAAATGAGTGAGATTGAATTAGATAACATTCTAAGATGATTTCCAACCCTTTTCTGATTCAACAAAAGTTTACCTTGCCTTGATGAATTACAAATAGTATTTATTGTGTTATGCTATAATCCCTCAGGGTCACCTAGAGAAATGTTTGCTCTTAAATGTTCTCAAAATGTCATTCAAGCTTTTGGAGTTCTTGAATTTAAATGTTCTGGTTTTCCCAAATTTTCCTTGCTGTCATACTGTCAACTATCATACCTTGCTGCTGTCACTGTCACTACTTCTAAAAGGCCTGTCCAATATTTATAATATACTATGAGTCGGGAAAGCAGATAACAAAGCTTATTAGAATTATGTGCAAAATATGAGTAAATAGGTCCTGAGAACTAGTATGTGAAATTTATTCCCAATGAAAGATAAGCTGTGACATCTATAGGCAGGTTTAAGGTAAAAATGCATGTTTATAAAAGGCAATTCCTATATATTTTTAAACTCTGCCTATTTTTAAATTCATTATGAAAAAGGTGAGAACTGCTAGAAAGTCTGTGGGTATATATATGAAAGAATAGGCAACATTCTAGGAACAGCATAGTGAAACTGACCCTGGGGGCAGAATCCCAGGCAGCCTTGCCTGCTAAAAATATCTTCTCTCATACTCCATAATTTTTTTTTTTGACACAATGCCTAAAATTCCACCAAGTTAAGATTCATTGAGTTAATAAGCATCCTCTTTTAAAAATGCAAATAACTCTGAAAATGTTAAGAGACTATAAGTCATTTACACAATATGAATTATTTCAATCAGACTGCTTTTTTAGTTTAGCACCACAAAAGAATGGGAGTTTTAGTTGAGAGGCAAAGGTGGTAGATAATTTTAGAGCAAAGAATGTTTTGTGAAATGGGAGTAACTTGGAGTGCCACAGTGGAAGGTTTAAGATATGTGAGCACTCAGGACATAGGCAAGAGGATGGCAGGAGATGAAAGAGTAACTCATATGTAATCTATTAACTTAAAACATTTTCCAAACAATAATAGTGTGCATAGAAAAGAGTAAGAATCACTTTTTCTGCTCTTCACTTTATACCACATGGCTGCCTCCTTCAGGACTCAATTTAAGTTAATCAGAGAAAAATTACATTTCAGTTAGCTTATTGGCTATGTAGTCTTTGGAGAGCTGGTCCAGGAATTTTAACTATTATTTAGAAAAGGTAGTAGGAAATGAAGGTCATGTAAAAAAAATTTAGTTTTAAAAAGAATAAATTCTGAGGAAAGTCCATTATATTAAGTCATCTTGTATTGTACACACAGGAGACACCTTCATAGACATTGGTCAAAGTGAACTGAATATGTGGACTTTGTGACATCTACTTTTGACATGGGGCAAATTTCTTTCTGAGACTCAATTTCCACATATCTAAAATTAAGAGGATAGATTCTCAGGTCCTTTCCAGCTCTTAATTTTTAAGATTCTAATTTCAGCTACTCAGTAGTCATTTGTTGCCTATATTCTAGTACTATTCAGCAACACTCTAGATTGTTGAGATCTCTTTATAAGTGACTTCTGCGTAACTGAGAAATTTCTCTTTCTTCCCACAGATTCCCTAGAATAAATAGGCTAAGTAATAAGAGCTTAAAAAAACCTATCATAACCAACCTGTGTGGAAAATGATGCTCATAGACATGTTTGACAAATGACTATATGCAACAAGTTTGATAATACTTTTTATTCACCGAAGCCTATTCCAGCTCTAAAATTCTACAGAGAGGAAGCCCAAAATTCCAAAAGGCAATTGCAAAAAAGCAAAAACATTTCAGGAGGCTTAGCAACATCAGGTCCCTGGCACCATATAAGTGTGAACATGCATGTGCTCATTTACACATAATACATACAAACACACTCATTTAATTCTGAAACTAATTCTGTGTAACAGGATAAAAATGAAATATTGCAGCACTAACAAGCAATCAATAAGCATTGATTAAACACTTACTATGGGCCAGGCAAGGTGAAAGGTGCTGGGAAAACCAAGAAAAAGTAACAGTCCTGGCCTTCAAGGAGCTCACATTCTGATAGAAAAGACACAAATAATGGGGGTACACAAATAAATATAGAATGAGAATAAGATAACCTTATGGGAAAGCAGGACCAGGAAACATTTCCCCTTGTAGGAAGCTTTTGAGATGGATCCTGAAGAAAGTTAAGGAGTTTAAGAAGAGATAAGGAGAGAGGGCATTTCTTGTATGAGAGATGGCTAGTGTCAAGGCAAGAAGACAGGATATGGAGTGCCTATAGGACACACAATCATTGGCCAGCACAATTAGATGGTAGTGCACATGGAGGGACGTAATGAGTAAGAAGACTGGAAAGACAGAAAGGTCATATTGTAAAGAATTTTAAATGTCAGAAAAGTTTATATTTGATCATAATGGAGTCAAATTTGTACATGAGAAAAATTGCTTCAGCATGTTCAGGATATGTTAAAGTGATATGGCTATAGAAAGGCCAGAAATAAACCTGGTCATCTTGATTCCAAGAGCAGCATCTGATCCATTACTAAACATTGTCTCTGACTTCCCTTCTAAGAGTTAGGAAAAAAGCAATGAACTCATAAATCCTGGTTTTTCTCCCTTTTAAAGTGACTTTGTATTTACTTATCTGTGTCCATGTTGTATTTCTGTAGTAGAATGTAATCTTGAAGACAAGAACTATTTAATTTGTCTTTGTATTCCCAGAATCAAGTGGGGTGGTTTGCCCAGGGTAGGTGTTTAATAAATGCCTTTTGGCTTTAATCAAGTGTTGTACAGGTATTTGTAATAACTGATAGATATGAAAATGAAATTCTGAGCTCATATATAGCTTCTCATCTATATTACCATAAGAAAAAAAAAATGTAATTCTGACATTCTTGCTTTAAACAGTTTTTCCAAAAGTACTCATTTCTATTAGATATTCATTTAGTACAGCAACAGATGACTGCTATTTCTCTAACACTTTCCCAGTAATCTAGCTTCCCAAAGAGCTTTGCAAAGTCTCTCTAATTACAGAGCAAGCTGGAACAACTATTTCATTAGTTAATTTCCTTTCCACCCCCCTTCTGTCAGGTGAAAATGTGTTGCCACAGTTCTCAATGCAGACAAAGTTAATGTGTTTTGGGTAGTGACTTGCTTTAAAAGGGGTAATTAATATCCTAATTCTAATATAAATACAGCAGCTATTAAAAATAATAAATTCAGAAATGTATTGAGAGGTTGAAGAAGCTTAAATCATGTCATAGATGGACACAGAAAAACGAAAATGCAACTTTTTAAGTAATATGTGATGTCAACTACTTTAAAAATCAGTTCAATTCCTTACTGTAGGCTAAACGTGTTGTCCATCAGACCACGAGGTCTTTTGGTTTGTTGGTAATTCATGAAGTACAATTTACTCTAAATTTAAAGTATGAAGGTTGGAAATCCTCAAAGATAGAGAGACCAATTAAGTAATCTTTGACCTTTTGAAATACTGAAGTGTTACAGGCATGAACCTCTTCAAACCACAAAAGTTCAACACACTGGAGGCTAGAATGGAAGTAGAAATCAGGCATCAAAGGAAAGTGGGGAATGCAACTGATTATTGTTCTGAAAAGATCACTGCTTTCAAAAATCATTCCAGAATGGTGTGAAAAATCATGTAATATCTTAGGTTGAGGAAAAAGTCTCTATGACTATTATAGATCTCTCTAACACTGATTAAAACTAAGTTGGTTTCTAAACTGACCTATCTGGAAGAAATGTGGGTTGTCTTTTTTTTTTTTAGTTTTCCTTTTTATTGTGCAATTAATCATTAACAAAAATATTTCAAGATACAAATAGTAGAAAAAAATGATTGTGTAAGAAACTATAAGCTTCTGTTCCATGAAGAAATATACGTATCAAGCTTAGTAATGGAATAAAATTAAATTTTGTGTTCTCTTCTGCATTTTCAAACACTTTTCAAGGGAGTGGAACTTAATCTCAACTAGAAAAGTTAGAAAGCCATTATTTCTTAGGTCTCTCATCTTTTCAGTTTTCCCTACCCTTTCTCTTGTCCCTGTTTTTGTATATATCCTCTTTTTTCTTCCTTTGTTTTATTTTCTGCTGTCTTTTTTCCTTTCTTCCACTTCCTGTTTTCTTCTCTCATAACCATTCACCCTGTCATAGCTACCATCTATCACCTACATGTTCCATATATCTCTACATTCATTTTTTTACTTCTTCTATATACCAGTTCTTTCACTCCCTCATTAATCAACCCACCATGTAAATCCCTTTAATCATGCAACACAAAGTAGAAGAGTTTTGCTTCCACCAGTTTCTGCAACAGAAAAAGATTTAAGGCAAATCCTTAAAGAGATCTGCTCACCACTGTCAAGGAGTGAGAAGAGGCAGAGAGCTCCCCAGTGTCATGGTCCTTTGGAAGAAGGAACCAGCAACAAACAACAATAGATCATCACGCTGTCCCAGGCTAGGATATCCTACTCCTTTCCCATTGTCTAATACCATTTCTTCAAAGTTCAACATCTACTCCACAAAACCTCCCTTTTACTCCAGTTCAAAGCATTCTTCTTATCTTAGAAATGATTTTAATTATTGTCTTTACTGCCCAGTTGGCTATTAGTTAGTATTGCAAAAAGATTAGACGTAGATACATACATATTTATTTGTTTATTCAAACAATATGAAATTATAAAGGAACAAATGGCTTTCAGATATGAATATAACTTTTTGTTCCTTTATATCCATAAAATCTATGTTCTGTCTTCCTCACTGAGTTTAAGCTCTGTAGGGGCAGGAATGTGTTTTGGTTCTTTTTGTTGTTGTTTGACTGATTTGCATCCCTAATACCTACAGTGCCTTCCGCATTGCATCAACAAATATTTTCTCATAAATCCCCAAATCTCATACCTGGAAGAGCCCTAAGAAACAGTGTACTCTGCGCCTAACACATACTTAAACAGGAATGTTGCTGTTGTTCAATCATTTCCTTCATGGCCGATTCTTTGTGACCACATTTGGGATTTTCCTGGCAAAGACATTGGAGTGTACCATTTCCTTCTCCAGCTCATTTTTACAAATGAGGAACCTGAGACTCACAAGATTAAGTGACTTGCCCAAGGTCACACAGCTTGTAAGTATCTGAGGCCAGATTTGAACTCAGGGAAATGAATCTTCCTGACTCCAGGCCTGGTGTCTATTTATCTATGGCCCCACGTAGTTGTCGCTTCAATAAGAATTTCTTTTATAAAATGCCCAATAAATAGTTATCCAGTCTTTATTCAAAGGCCTCCAGTGACAGGACACATCAATTAACTCTAAAGCTAGCCCAATCTAATTTTGGATAGCTCTAAACATCAGAAAGTTTTTCATGATTTCCAGCTTAGGTTTATGTAATGAGGAAATGGTATCTAAGCTGGGTCTTTAAAGAAGAGACATATCAACATAGCAGACATTTAATGAATAAGTTGAACTGAACAACTAGGAAATAAGAGATTTGTACATTTTAGGCTCAAGAGATAGCCTACTGCACAGAGGCACAACAATTCATAAAGAGATTGGGTAACAGCAGTAGTCTGTTGTGAATGAAATCTAAAGCACATGAAAAATATTGATAAGGAAGTCTAGAAAAGGAGAATCTCAAACCAAAGACTTTGTATTCTCCCATATATACAATAAAAAGCCTTTAAAGGTTTTTGAGCAGGAGAAAAAGATGGTCACACCTCTATATCAGAATGTGACTCTTGTGTGAAGAATAGATGAGAGGAAAGACTGAAGTGAGGAAGAAAAGTTATTGTAATATTCCCTGTGAAAAATAATGAAGAGCTAATCTAAGGTGAAAGCAATAAAATGGAGGACAGGCCAAATGCAGAAAATTCTTTCAAAGACTTGAAAATTGATTGGATGTAGGGGGTGAGGGATAAAGGGTTCAAAAATAATTCTGAGATTCAAGCCTGGCTGACTATAGCATTTATTCTAGTTAGAATAAAAAAATAACATAATAATCATCTTAACTATTGGCCTAACAGTTACTTTAAAGAGCTTCAGGCTCTTGGTTATCTGCAAGGCTGTTAGAGAATATTTATTTACCCTATCTGTTTTCAGCACCAAAAGGATCTTGTCCTTTTCATCTTCACCTCTAAGGTTAGAATGGTTGAATAACGGCTAACAAGAGAAATGGCAACATTTCATTGAGGATAATAATGACATAATTCACATGAATGTCATGAAAAGAGCTAATTATCATGAGGAAAGCACTTTGGAAATATAAATTATATACAAATTCTAAATAATGATGATAATAATATTTGAGTTATCCGTACTTTAACCTTTATAAATGTAATTAAAAAATAATAAGCATTTGAATGCTGCTTTACATTCCCTAATCAGTTTAGAGATACTAATTAAGCCACAGGGCATTCCCTGCAATTTAGGTAAACATTTCCATTTTGAGGAAATAGACCAGGGAAAGATAAGTGACTTACTTAAGGTCACACACAAGGGCTGGAGGTTATTTAGACTGTTTCTATAGCTTAAAGAGGAGATAGCAGGTACTGTGTGTGTGTGTGTGTGTGTGTGAGAGAGAGAGAGAGAGAGAGAGAGAGAGAGAGAGAGAGAGAGAGAGAGAGAGAGAGAGAGAGAGAGAGAGAGAGAGAGAGAGAGAGAGAGAAAGAGAGAGAGAGAGAGAGAGAGAAAGAGAGAGAGAGAGAAAGAGAGAGAGAATGAGAATTCTGCTTTGCATCTGTTCCCTTTGCTATCTGAGATGAGGGAAAGAATTTTTGAGCAAATTCTACAAAGGAAATGGAATTTAAATAACAGATGCTGTCACAGGTCCATTCCAATACTAAATCCAAAAAGTCTATGGAATAACTAGAGTACCCTGACAAAATCCCACTTCAAATTATAATTTTAAAAGTGGTAAGAATTCTCTCTCATGACAAAGTCCAATAAAACTTTGGCATCATTAACACAGGTATGAACACAATGTTGCTTGAAGTGATAGAAATAACTAGAACCTCCTCTCTTGTGAGGATGGTTAAACAGGTAGAATTTTGTAGCTGAAAGGGAACTTAGGTTCATTTATTTCAATTCCCTAATTTTACATGTGTTTTTAAAGATGGGGAAATTGAGGTTAGTTAGAATTCTATGACTGGCCTAATGTCACTCAAATAGCCCCAAAAGGGAAAGATTTCAGAGAAGAGGATTTGTAAGCAATATTCCGAAGGAAAAAATGTCTACAGTTGAAGAAAGAGGAATAGGGATGTCAGCTTGAGCTATAAAACCCAGACTCTTAAACTGTGAGTCGCAACCCCATATGGGTTCTCATAATTGAATGTTGGGCTCACAAAATTATATCTATTATCAGTAAATGTTTGATTGGTATATCTATATTACAGACATATATCCTCAGGATCATGTAAAAATTTCTTCAGCAAAAAGAGGTTGCGAATGGAAAAAGTTGAAGAAGTCCTGAGCTAGAAGGATGGCCTGAGCAGAGCTTTGAGAATGACAGAGGGAAAGTCTTAATGGAAAAATTTAGTAAATTTACTATTCTGGGAAAGAAAAAACACAAAACAAAGCAATATGGAGTTGGAGGAGGAGAAAGAAGTGGAGAAAAAAGAAACAGAAAAGGAAGAAGTGGTGTAATTCACCTGATGCCTGTTTTTGTGAAAATTTGTTCTAGGTAAACCTAAAAGTAGCTGAGTTCACAACTAAGGTGTCTTAATTATGGTTTTAAATAACATGTAGACATGAAATACCAATTTTAAGATTGAGAAAGATTATCTACTATGTAAGAAAAATGTAGGCATAAAGGACAGGACTGAAAAATAAGTCTGAAAGTAGGGAATAAAGGCTATGGTAAATGGAAATGAAATGGAAAATAGAGAAATATTATGAAGGAAGAAAAATCTATGACTATATATGGAACTCTAAGGAGAAGATTCTATTTCGGGAAATCTGTTCATGATTTCTTCCATTTCTCAGTCTTTGTTCATTGTTGGTTATTAAAGGATAGCAAATCTTCTCTCACAGGAAATCAAAGAGGTAAAATTTGTAACATAAGCAAGCTCTATTTGGCAGAACTGGAAGGAATAACCTCCCCTGTTTTCAAATTACTTCAATTGTTTATGATAGTTTTCTTACTGGCAAAATGTTAATGTAAAATGGGTATTTTACTTATGTCATATAGAACTTGTGGGTACAAGTATGACTCAATAAATACATATTCAACAATTAAGCACTTAGAGCAAAATACCACAGTAAGATACAGGTCTCTGCCTTCATTAGCTTAAAATCTAGTAGGGAAAAATAAGCATTAGGAAGTACTTAGAGCTTGTTGGTAGAAAAGTATATAAGACATGTAGCTTATTAAAAGGTCCAGAATTTTTTTTTTTTTTTTGGCTGAGGCAATTGGGGTTAAGTCACTTGTTCAGATTCACACAACTAGGAAGTGTTAAGTGTCTGAGCTCATATTTGAACTCAGGTCCTCCTGGCTTAACGGCTGGTGCTCTACCCACTGCACTAACTAGCTGCCCCAAAGGTAAAGAATTATTAACAAAAGACAGACCCAAGACAATAATGGGACAATTGAGTTTTTAATATCTTCTTCTGCACTTACTACTGAGCTGATCAATTAACTCCTAAGTTGCTTATATATAATTTATTTAGTTTTTAAAACGCACGAATATCTATCACTGAAAATCAATAAAAGTAACACTTCTTTTCTTTCTCATTCTAGTCTCAATTATTGACTTCAATATGGAATTCTGGAGAAATAATTATATAGTGTGGCTAGTTCATGACAAGAGTCTCCATTTTACACAGCAAGAAAGTAGTAGAAAAAGGTATAGTGACTTTCAAAGGTCACAGTTACTCCTCAATGTTAAAATACGATTAGATGATTTTAACTCTTTCTGTTTTTGAATGACTAGAACATTAAGAAAAGAGTTCAATATAAAATACTTTGCTGATGCTCAGGAATCCAATCATATGAACATGAAAGTTAGAGCATGAGGTATTTTGAAGGTAATCTAATTCATCCCACCTCATAAAATGAGTTGACTTGCCTAGATAGTAAAGATAGTAAAAGAATAAAACAGATTTGACCTCAGGATCTCTGACTCAAAATCCAATCTTTTATTAACACTACCATCTCACCACCAATAACAACATCTATTATGCCAATAATTTCCTTCTCAAGTTCCTGCACTTACTATTTGACTTCTCAGCCAATAAGAAATTCTCAATAGATTGTAAATGTAAGCACTGGGGCTAGATGGATTAAATACTAGTATTGATTCCCTGTCATCACATTTTTAGACCACAGAAACTGCCACATAATTCAGAGGCTTGACCCTACCTAGCAAATATACAATCAAAAAAGGCTAATGTCAAAAAGAATTTGTGTGTTTTAGTGTTAGCCTTTTTTTTTTTTTTACTATACATTGTGAAGATACATATGTGATTTAAAAAAAAAGCATCTGTCTGAGCAATCTCTAAACAGAAAGTTTTTCTATTTTCCAGAAGGTGTCAGCAGCTCTTTAACAGTAATGAGGTTTATCTAGTATAAAACCCAAATGATTCACTGTCAGATTAGACCCCACCAAGCGTAGGCATGAGAAGCATATGGCCTTTTCCCAATCTAAAGAACTTTTTCACATATTCTTGGATAATGCAGCTCTCTGCCGCTAGAGCTAGTCACAACGGGACAACGTGTGAAGAAACTCAGAACATCAACAACTGCCACAATTCTGTAGTTCTCTCAACTATCTTCCATAAATGTTGCAAACTTCCTATAAACAACCTGATTCTGGCTGGCCAAAGAATTTTTAAAAGTTCAAGTTGAAAAGTCCAGACATAACTAACAAGGACTTTGCAGACTATTTGATGGACTTCACAGTTTTGTTTTCTGTTTTGTTTTGTTTTATTTTAAGAAAAGATGCTACTCATAAGGGTAAATTCTTCTCAGCTCTCCTGTTAACTTGTGCTGATTTACAATCCTAGAAGATGAGCACTATCATCTTATTTTTAACACTTCTCACTACATTTATCTATAAGTTGAAAAAGTTGTAACAGTTTGAATTTATATAACTCTTCAACTGAAAGCATCATTATCTCCATTTTAGAAGTGAAGAAGCTAGCCTGTAACACTGATCCATAGAGAGCAATAGGCAGAACTGGGGCCAAGCTCCATGTTCTGGATTCCAAATTCATTGCTCTTCCACCATACTTCCTACCAAACACTGCTTGTTTACATGGTAAGTATGGATTTTTATCCTTCATAAGAACATTATACCTCACTGTATCACTAAAAAATAAAGTTTCATTCTATCTCTCTAAAGAAAGAAGAAATAACTCCTGGTCATCTTCAACCCTTCCCAGAGTGGGTGGAAATTCAAGAGGCACAAGTGTTTGACCCCTGACAATAAAATAAATACTTGGTAACCATGACAAAAAATGATACTACTTACTGGCGATCAGCTGGGTATCTTTAAAATTATATTCTCAGAAGTCATTTGTTACTATAAAGTGACACAATTACAGGAATTTGAATTTCACATCCTTCTGGTTACCTGTCTTTTTTGGTTTTTAACTGGACTTTAAAAACACACTGCAAGGACTTTTTGGTGGAGGGTTTTTTTTTTATGCTAAATTATTTGTAATATTCTCATGAAGCTTGAAATTAAAATTTCTTCCCCTTACCAATTTAGCCTCTTTTCATTTGGCAAACATCTTTTTTTTCCTGCATCTTTAATGGAGCTGAAAATTAATATGACTTTTTTGTTTAATTCTTTGTTTATGCAAAAGAATCATCAATGATGTTAGCACTGTTCTGGATAGTAGCACTGGAGTCATAATAATAGTCTTACATTTCTATAGCACCTTTCCTCCCTGAGGACCACAAAACAATAAACTACACCTAGAGAAATACCTCTGATACCACTGAAGCATAGCCACCCCTCAGGTGAAATGCACTCTCTGATTAAAGAGCTTCAGCTTCATCATTCACAAGTTATAGAGAGGAAACTCAAAAGATATTGAATGAAGAACTGAGAATGGGAGAAAGTGATTGACTACAAAAGGCAGAACAGAAGAATGATTGACAGAAAAAAATATGAGGAACTAGTAAGCCAAAGATGAAGTACACCACAATGAATTGTAATGCCACAAGTCTTCTTGAACTGCCCTACCTCAGTCATTCTGCCCCAAATGTCAGGCTTTCATACCACTCTTCCTTCTTGATCATCAGAATAATTGATAAGGATAAAAGATCTTATATTTTAGAATATCAGATGCTCTCCCCATCCCAATCTATTAGACTATCAGATACCTTTCCCCATCAGAATATCAGATAACCTTCCCATCTCCCGTGCCTCCCTATTATGTCATCCTCATCCACTCCCCATTATGTCATTGTTTCTGTCTCCCTATAAAGAATCTCTATACCCTACATTCAGGACTGGATAGTTGCAGACAAGAGTCTGATCCAGTCAATTGACTTACTCTCCAAAAAATTAAATTATTATAACTTATAACTCTCTAACCTCTATCTCACCTCAGTTCTCTGGCATTACAGAATGACCAGGTAGATATGAAATCTCCTGCTCCAGAAACTTTTAAAGAAAATGATAGACCAACTGTATGAATAAATTTATTATTATTATTCACATTTAAAACTGTCACTATCTTTGCCAGGCTTTCCAAGGAAACACTGTTCCAGGGCAACAATGTAGTCACTGACAATGAGTGATACAGGGTACTGATGACATGACAATTTTGTTCACCCACAACATTTCAGGACCCATATTGACAAGCCTGTATTAATTTTAATGATTAACAATCTTCAATTTAGCATGATTTAATAAAATGTCTTTCAAAAGATAGAAAGCTGGATAAATTGACCTCCTAGAATTTTACTACAGTTTTATGAGATAAATTTCTAATGATGAAAAGCCAACGTTGATATCCACAAAAGAACACCAGTTTTACATGCCATCTGAAAGTATATCATGCTAGTCAATATATAATTAATACTTATGAACACTTGCAAAGAAATTCTGCTAAATACTCTAAGGAAGCATTAGTAAAGGGAAAGGTAGATACACTGCTATCCTGCTGTCAGAATTGTAAAGAAATTAAACCATTTCAGAAAATAATTTGGAATTCTGTGAGAAAAATCACAGAATTTTTTTGTTGGTACTTTTACCTAATATGAAGCACAAACCCAAATGAAATACAATTTATATTAAAATATTCATAATGATACTTCTGTGCTAACAAAGAAACAAAGTACAGAGACATCAACAGGGAAATAAGTAAATAAATTAGGCATAAGAATATAATGGAATGTTATTGTACATTAAGAAATAGTAAATATGGAGAATTCAAAGAAACATTGGAAGGTTCAAGTAAATGAATGCCAAGGGAAGAAAACAGAAACAGGAGAACAATATATATAATGACTATGATAATGCCAAAGAAAACAATACTTAAAGGCAGCTGAAATCAAATTAGCTTCAATGACCAAGCTTGGTCCCACAGCAGAGATGATTAAATACACTTCTCTTTTATGGGAAAGAAGGTGGAAGGTCTTCAGGGGTGAAACTGTTATAAAGACAGTCAAATGTAATTCATGCTGCCAGTTTTGCTTCACTGTTTTTCTTTCATTCAAGGATATTTGGAATTGACTATAACTTTAAATATAATAAAATATATTAATGAAATATATATTTTTGAAACATAAATATGAAGCCAAGGTTTCTACCCACAGTGAGTAAGGTATTTGGACGCATCAGATGACACACAAAAAAGAAACTATGAACATTAAGCAATATGTGATATTTCAAATAACCTCTACAAGCCAAATGATCTAGGAAGATCTTAATGTTTGTTTGTGACGCAAACCTCTTTGACTGTCTGGTGAAGTATTAAATGTGCCTTCTCAGCATGTTTTTAAATGAATAAAGTAAAATACATAAGATTACAAATGAAAATATTTATACTGAAACACTGTTATTAAAATATATATATATTTTTTAAATCTCATGGAACCCAAGTTATAAATGCCTATGTTAGAATTTTACGGAAGCACAGGATTTATATGTAGGAAAATGGAGGTAGATAAGAATGAAGATTCTATGAGTGCTTGCTGAATCATATTTGAGAGCTGGAAGGAGTTTTTCATATGATTTGTGAAAGTGAGACCCAAAGATATTAGGTGACTTACCTGTGTTTTCCTAGGTATTAAGTAACAGAGATGGGATTCAAACCTAGGTCGGTCCCTAATTTTAGGTTCAATGCTCTTTCTCCCACACTGAATAGTCTCTAATATCCGATTAAGGAATTTAGATTTTATTCTACTGATTGTAAAAAAACAACAGGAACAGGAAAACAACAGGAATGTTTTAAGAACACATGCTACCTGAAATAAGAGTCTTGCACATATACCTTCATCATATCACCACTAGGAGAGTCAAGTTCTAATAGTACAAGTTTTTCATCTTAATCAAAGCCTATTTGTACTGCCAATTTAAACCAGGGCACAGTCTGAAGCAGTGATGACTTGGTCTGATAAACATTTTATCTGAAATTTTTTGGAGGGGATAAGTGGGGGTTTCAAGATAAGATAGGACACTCACCAGACATAAATACTTTATTCCTTATGTTTTCATTTCCTGCTAAAATAATACCTGACCTCAAATGGACCAGTCTTCCCTGAAATCATATAATTGCACTCCAGTAAAGTCTCATATTATTTATAACATTTCTATTATGGAAAAGAAATCTTCCTCACACTCCATCCTACTTCCTCACCCCTCAAAAAACCCAAAAGGATGGTGTCTTAGTCAACACTGCAGGCCAATTTTGCAAGTCAACTCAGTTGCATTATCAATCTTTAGCAGCACTAAAAATGGGCCAGGTTTATAAAACCAAGACATACAATTCTTTTTTTGATCACAGTAGGTGATCAATGCAGCATCACAGGGAGTCTGAGGAAGGAAAAATGAAAAAGATCTAATGGACCACTGATTCAGTAACTCTACTGATATTACATTCAATCCAATATGGTTTCAAATGTCCAAAGAAATACAATGCCAATTCCTTTGGAGAGTATCCTACAATCTAACAGTTCTCACTATCAGAAATCTCCCCTGGCATTATCTACAGCCTCAATTTGATTCCTTTCTTCTGTAGGTACCTCATCTATGCCCTAAGAAATATTAATTCTCTCTCTTTCCTTATATTTACATTTTTTTAGATGCTATAAATTCAATCATTTCCAAATTTTAAATTTGGATCTGAAATTCCCAAATAAAGCATATTACTTGCATTAATGATTTCCTCCTGTAAAATATTCTCCTTTTTTGTCTTTAGTAAATATAACACAGGTAGATGGTCTAATATTCAAGAATTTGTTCTACCCTACTGAATCTGAGGATGGCTTAGGACAAAATCTAAACAAGTGTAAATAACTTCAGGGTCCTTGAAGAAATTGGTTAGTGCATGCTATCTATATAACTTAAATGAAACTATTTGTTATCACCTGTGAAAATGCCAAGGTAACTCCACTGAAGTGTGGAAATTAAACTACTGAAAATTATTAGGAGGGCTGAACTTTATTTTCAGTGACTAGCTTAACAATGTTGTTATTTCAAGAGCAGTTTATTGCCCAGGCAATAAAGGTTATCACTTTCTTCTCCTTGGAAAGAATCAGACTTGTAAAGAATGCTAAAGATCATCTAGTCCAGCCCATTCCTGAACAGGAACACTCCACAATATGCCTGAAAAGTTGACAATAAGCCTCAACTTCAGGACTCAAAAGATGGAGTACTCTTCCAAGGAATTACATTTCAGTTTTGGACAGCTCTGTTAGGAAGTCTTTTCCTTATATAGACCCAGAAATTTTCTACTCTTACCATTCTCTGCAGAGCACTCACTCATTTTTTTTTTTAAATACACAACCTCTTTTCTTAGCTTACTTCTCAAACTGTTTTAGCTGCTCTTCTTGGGATTCCCACTCACTTGTCTGTATTGCTTATTGACTATGTGATAATGGACACATAAACTTCAGTTTCACTTGTAAAAGATGGTGACAAAAATACCTGTAGCACCTACTTCACAGACTTGTGAAGCTGAAATGAGCTCATGTATATAAGCTCTTTGTAAATTCCAAAGAACTATGTAAATGTAAGTCACTGCTGTAGCTGTTGCTGTCCCTAATAGAGATGGATTCTAAGTGCTAGATTCAATGTGGTCCCTGACCTTGAGATTTAGGAGGATTTAGGAAGAAGGAAGAACACAAAAAGACTGATAATCCCAGTTATGGCAGTATATCAAAGAAGTGACAAAGAGAACAGGTGCCATAGCAGCTCTGAGGAAGGAATGATATCACATTTAGATTAATTTGTGAAGTAACAGACAAATCCTGAATAAGAATAAAAGGGAAGTGCAAAAGTGTGAATGAGGAATCCAGGGATTTTTGGTCACAGAACCAACCAAAATACAATAATCACTAACCTTAGTGGCCATTGTATTATCAATAAAATCAAAGTATTATTCTTATAAAAAAAACAGATATTTGTATTTTACAAAATAGGGGTTTTTCTTAAATAAATAAATAAACAAATAAAAGTATTTGTAAAATACCCATGGAGAAATATCCGATTCCAAAACACCATATGTAACACTCATTTTCCAGTTCCACAGTATCAAAAATAGTACCAACTCTAACATACCCAAAGGCTACTATCAAGGTAGGGAGTAGGGGCAGAAGACCCTATGAGGAAGGGGGGAAAGCTGTGTCAAGGCGTCTACAGGAGGACCCAGATGCTTAAGGCAACCCTTTTACAAAAATTGCCACCAAATGAGTGTGTTATCGAGAACCTGTTAGGTGAAGTAACGCCAATCACACAATTTAGAATAAACAAGGAGGACAAGAAATAATGTCCCATCTTTTCTTGTCATGATTTCTTGCAGAAGATGGAGAAGGCTTCTAGAAAAGAGTGTACTTAAAAAAAAATTTTCTACATGGAAAAATGATCAACAAAAAACATAAAACAGTTCATTTGGAGCCCTCTGAGCCAGCATGAGCCCAGTGTTGTTCATCTGACTATACAATACCAGTTTTGAAAAACTGCCTCAAAAGAACTATGTGTGATACACACTTACTTCCAAGTTCATTTCCCTTTGTTAGAAGAATCTTATAAAATCCCTTTAAGTAAATGGCAGCATGACAGAGAAATATTAAAAGCAGGGTTGGCAATGAAGAGTCTACACATTCAGAGGAAGAAGCCTGTTTAACCTAAATTCGGTGTAGGATTTTTTTGGCTTCATCTGAACAGGGAGCCAAGAGTACCAGGTTGTTTTCTGAGTTATATCTCGGTTCAATGACTCTCCCAAGTTCACAGAACTGTAAATATTTCAAGAAGTACAGTATGAACTTGGACTTTCCTGACTCCTGAAACCAGTGAGCCTTTCCATTGCCATATGCTGCTTCTCAAAGGTGAAATGCTGAATTTAAATTTCATGGCTTAGTTTCGCTAACGCTAATGGTAATAATGTGACAAATGTTTAAAAAAAATAATTATGAAAAGATGTATAGAGAAGTTTTAGTTTCTTAAAATAGAGTGACAGACAAAATACAGAGTATAATATACTATAACAATTTCTATAAACCCAGTAATTAACAATTCTGAAAGAAAAAAGGGGGATTTATATTTTTCTAATTTTTTCTTTAATGGGTATTGCTTTAATCTGACCAAATCCATTAACATTTCCTGAGCTGGATATCTATTTCAAAACTCTCCAACCAATTAAGCAGATGAATTCAAGAATAAAATGTTGACCTTTATTTTGTAATGAAGACCCAGCAAAAGTTTCATGTCAATGTACCTCTGGTTCAGTTACTAAAAGGAAACTCAAAGAAATCAATTATCAATATTTTTGTAACTGGAACCAAAGGCTATTTTGAATCAAATGAGTAAAATATTTTCCCATATAAACAATATGGACTACACATAATTAAAATTAAAGCAACACCAGGAAATAAAATTACCTATTATCCCCACATGGCATTTTCTCCTTTCTTAACATATTCACAGTGCCTGACACATAATAAACATTGAGAAACAGAATTCAATTAGCTAAGAGAGATCTGCCTCTGAGGCCTCACTCTCTGAATTCACCCCTGACATAATGGTTATGTGACCCAAGCTAAATCACTTAACTTCTAAGTACCACAAGCAATTAAATAATTCAATAACTACATTCAATACATCTATATTAAGCACCTACTATGTGAAGAATAGGCATTGAGAATACAAAGACAAAAACCAAACAGCTTCTACCTTCTAGGAACTTACATTCTATTAGGGGAAATATGTACATAGATATTAAATACAAAACATATAAACAAAGTAATTTCTGAGGAGAGAACCCTGCAAACTAAAGGACTCAGGAAAAGCTTATTATAGAGATACAGCCCTTGAACCCTAAATTTTTTAAAAGGCAGGTATTTTAAAAAGGAAAAAATAAGGGCACACTTTGTCCAAGGCGCAGAAACAGAAGGTAAAATGTACTAGGAACATTCAAGAGACCACTTTGACTAGAATGCAGAAAGCATAGCAGTCATGTATAAAGTAGGAAAAAGAGAGTAGGGTTGGATTGTGGAGAGTGTTTAAAAAAAATCTGGGGAGTTTTTGCATTTTGTTCTATAGGAAGAAAAGAGAGGGACAGAGATCGACAAAGGCAGAGAGAAAGCTACAGAGGCAGACTGAGGGAAAGACAGAGACAGAAACAGATAGGGATGGAGGGAGGGCCATTAGAGCTTCTTGGATATGGGAGTTTTACTGTCAAGATGTGCTTTGGAAATATTGGTTTAGCAACTGTGTAGACAGTAAAGTGGAAACAAGAAAAGGAACAGGAAAACTGTTAAAATTATACAGGTAAGGATCCAAAATAGGGCAGCTGTCATGTGAGACGCTATAAGGGAAAGGATTTGAAGTACATAGTGGAGAGTGGAATGGATGACTCTTGACAACTGATTGGAGATGAGGAAGGAGAAAAAGTTTTAAGATTTTAAATTGCAGAATAGAGGAAGTTTTGCATTTAACAGAAATTTTCTCATCAGCAACTCCCCATATTGATAGCGTTCTAGTTCGTGTATTTTCTCTCTCTCTCTCTCTCTCTTTCTCTCTCTCTCTCTCTCTGTCTCTCTCTCTTTCTGTTACACACACACACACACACACACCCATATAGATATACAAAATGCCCACACAGCTGCCATAATATATTTACACAGGAGTCCACAAACAGCTATGCTGCTGCTGGGTAAACTCTCCTAGCTACAATACTTTTCATCTCTTTTGAAAAAAAGGTGTGATGATGCTCCCTGCTGATATTTCTTCCATTCCTATAAATGCTGTCATTTACTATGTATTAAAGGGATCCTGTACTCCTTGGTCCAAAGCTCAGAGAGTAAACTGGAGAGAAGATGCTTGTTTATTATCTGTATGATCTCGGGAAGTCACTTAACCTCTCTGGGCCTCAATTTCCTCATCTGTAAAATGAGGTGATAAAATTAGCTGGCCTCTAAAGCTCTTCGAGGGCTCTAAATATAGGATCCTAACTCTAGAACCACAAGGTCAAACATATTTCCTGAGGGAAGCATTCTTGGTTTCTAAATGAAAATCCCTTGAAATTTCAATAAACCTTCCAGCTCAATTCCCAAAGCACTTTACTAAGCATCATACTGACAAGTAAGTATACTAGGTTCTACAGGCATGAAGACAAAAATAAAGCAAAAATCCCATTCTTCTGCCTCAACTTCTAGGCTGGAAGGGAAGCACAATAAGCAGGAATATAGCAAGTCAAACAAGAAGGAAAGGCAATGATGACAAAAGGTTGATGGGAAACCTCTTGCTTACTTTCTCTCTAACCACAATATTTCAGAATTGAAACTAAATTAGAAAAGAAGATGTCTTGAGTCAGATCAGGAATCTGAAGCCAAAAACAACTCAATTATTTGCTGGCTTCCTCTCTAGTGATCACCTGTAGCCAGAACAGCTTTCTGGGGATGGCCAGTGTCTGCAAGCAAAGTGACCTCCTATAGTCCCTTTAAGGAACCCTAGGATGACTTAAGAGAATTTCTGAGGTTCCTAAATCAGCTCAGGGTATGCAGATTCATTCATATCAAACCAATGGAACAAATCAAATATTATGGCAACAAAACAAAACAAAACAAAAACCTAAAGATTGTACACTTCAGCTATTACAGGGAGCTAGGTTGTTAAAAGGGCTCCCATATTATCTAATAGTTATGGTTTTAAGGATCAATGATGGCCAAACTCAGCTGCCAATATGTCTAGTCTGCAAACTAATTTAGGGGAAGATATTTTATCTTTAAGCTCCACAAGCTATCTCATATCCTTCAGTATATATAATCACCAGGTTCTCTATCTAAGCAAAATATCATCCAGTGATGAAGTCATAAATATTGCACCAAAAAAGAAAATCATGTTCTTTTTGTACAGCAAAATAACGTTTTGGTCATGTATACTTATTGTGTATCTAATTTATATTTTAATATATTTAACATCTACTGGTCATCCTGCCACCTGGGGTGCAGGTGGGGGGGTAAGAGGTGAAAAATTGGAACAAGAGGTTTGGCAATTGTTAATGCTGTAAAGTTACCCATGCATATAATCTGTAAATAAAAGGCTATTAAATTAAAAAAAAAAAAAAAGAAAAAAAAAGAAAGAAAATCATGAAATTGATAATGACTTTCTAGAGAATTAAGATCCCCAAAATAACAGCCATGTACCTAGCCAACAAAAATGAGAAACTGAGCTTAGACAGTCTTCCTCTCATATTCTTCTCATGTGGCCTAAAACACCATAGGAAGTTAACTTCAGTTCCAAAAGAATGGCTGTCTATTAAATAGAATATGCAAAGACCTCTGAATAACCTTGTTCTAGATTTGGAAACAGAACAAAAACTGCATTTGTCTCCTGAAAAATGCCCTCCAGGCCACAGATCAGGATCATTTGTCTTTGCTACTTTTCTTAACTTGTCAGCAGCTTTTAGGCTCCCTGTCCAGGAGGTTAATTTTATCATCATTAAACATTCATGCAGCATTTGACATACCTCAAATGCTTTACTATGATTTTTATTTTTTTCTCCGTGTGAAGTAGTTTCTAAAGAAACTAAGGTATTGAAAGGAAAATTACTGACCCAGGATATCACTGTTCGTCTTGAAAAGGAGTGTGGCCTAAGGGATAGAACTGGAATAAGGAAATCTGGGTTTGAAGTCTGTCTCACTTATTTTCTAGCTCTGTGATAACAAGTAAGTTAAACCTTCAGAATCTGAATTTCCTCATATCTAGGCATGTTTTTTCCTGGTACTCCTCCTACCTGGATGACTGCTTTGTCTGACTGTCTCCTTTGTAGGATCTTTACCCACATCATGCCTGCTTTCCATTGGAGAATCCCACTGTTCTGTTCTGGGCTCTCTCTCTTCTTCCTCTCTCCCTGCTTTCACTTTCTGATCTCATCAGTTCCCTTAAATTCAAATATCCTCTCCATGTCAATCATTCTCTAATCTAGTTAAGTTCAGCCCTAACTTTTATCCAAACCTCCAGATTAACATTTCTAACTTCCTATTGGATATTTCTTAACTCAACCTGTCCAAGAGTGAACTCATTATCTTTCTCCAAAAATCTTTTTCTCTTCCAAACTCCTCTATTGGTGTTGAAGGTACTAACAGCTTCCCAGTCCATTAGACTTGCAATCTGTACACCATCCTTGATTCCTCTCCATCATATCTCTTATTCAATCTGTTGCCAAATCCTTTCAACATGGCTCCTATATGCCCCCTCATTCCTCTGACACTAGTACAATTCTTTGTCATTCTGAACCTATAATAGCCTGATGATTACCTCTCTGCCTCAAGTCTCTACCTATTCCAGTCCATCCATCCCACTTGACTGTTAAATATCTTCCCAAAGCATAAGGTTGACTATGTCCCACACCAGCATCCTTATTCAATAAACTTCAATTGGCCCCTATCATCTCTAGGAACAAATAAAAAAATCTATAATTATAATATTTATATTTTTAAATTATTATACTTATATGTATTACAAATATATATATAAATTAATAAATTCTATTATATTATAAATATAATCTATTTAAATCTTCTAATACCTTACACCTCAACATCTATTCTGTAATCCACTGGGGCTAATCTCCTTGTTTCTTACAACATACCCCAGGTTTTAATCCTGAACATTTTGACTTGTCATCTCCCATGCCTAGATCTCTCTCCCTCCCCCATCTTTGCTTATGGCCTTCCTTCAAGTCCCATATTTTTCCACAAGAAGCCTTTCCTGACTCTACTCTCCAATGCTTGTTAGTGTCTGCCTTCTCCTGATTACATGAAAGACTCAACAAAAGCAAATAATGAGCCCTCTGAAGTAGTTGCTTGTCTTCAAATTCATATCTTTTGAAGTTAGAATGATGCAAAATACATTGTTTCCAGACCAATGGAAACATGCATTGTTAATTCCAATAATGGGATCACTTCAAAGAGAATTCATTATTTGTACTTATGAAGGCCTCTGAGTTATCCTGTGTACATCTGGCTTGTACAAGTTTGTTTTCTTAGTTTTGCTACTAACCACTTGTATCACATTGGGCAAATCATTTCACCTCTCTGGGCCCCATTTCGTCATCTAAATTATGAGGGTGTTGGATTAGGTGGCCTCCAATATCCCTTCCTGCTCTAAACTCCTGATTCTATGATCCTTAAAGCACTATATAAACATGAGCTATTATTATTGGAAATCACAGCCTCCATAACACATAATTCACAGTCATCCCTTAATACAGATATAAAACTCATTCCACAACAACTATATGAATTATGTTGTCTTAAAATGGGACCATTTCTCCATCAAGTTTTGGATTTATTTTTCTAAGGCACAAGTAACAGAAGCATATACTTCATTCAAAGTGATCCTGCCGCATCATTTGTACTGCATGACACAATGGAATGTTTTGTGTTTCCCAGTGAACCTCAGAGCCTCATACTTGAAAGTGTACAGTCGACAGGATGACAAGCATACCACCAAGTAGGTGACATTTGAGGTGTTACTGTGGCTCTGAAGGCCAAGACAAATATTTCCATTATCACAGTTTTCAAAAGAGTGTAAACCTGAAAACGGAGAGCAGCGGTGTGAAGTCGAAGGACTGACACCAGGCAGGGAGAAGCTCTGACACCCTGTTTCTGTGATGGCCTTGTCTCCCAGCTGTCTGTCCTCAGACACAAACACACTGAGACAAATGAGCCTTCCAACCACAGGCTGGATCCCACCTGCTGGGAAGGCACAGAAAAAAAATGTAAATTCCACCATCAGCATCTTTTCAATACGAGGCAATAATTTCTTTTCTAAAATTCATTCTGCAAAGGAATGCTTCAATGTTCTAGCAAAAGAAAAAAGTAATTCAAGAAAGTATCTTTAATTCTGTCCCCAAAATGTTTAACTCCATTAATCATAATGTGCTGCCTCAGTTATTTATGTTGTTTCATGCTTAGCAGCAGGTGGCTCATTCTTCTCAACCAAATATTTAATTTTCAAAAGTAGCTTATATTATCCAAAAAGGATCTTACCAACAGCTCCACTTCAGAATGAAATTGGCTATATGTATAAAAGTCTACATAAACATTTAAAACAAAAAAGTCTTCCCTGAATATTACATACAAACAGACTTTACCTAATTTATATTCCAACTAGCTCTCAGTATCATCCTTTATGCCAGATCACCATTGCCATCAAGAGGAAAAAACTACAGTGAGGAAGACTATCTCAAATGAAACTGGACAGGTATTCACTATGAATATCCCTGCACGTATTCAACAGAACTGTACAGGCATGTCCACTGGAACATTTGTGCATTTTCTAAGACACTAAGAAAAAAACAAAAGTTATTCCTTCTCCTTCTAGTTCTTGAAAACTAAAAAAGTGTACATTAAATTCCACCAGTGTCCAAAATAACAGCTCATGTCCTATACAGTAGAAGAGACACAGCAGAAAAGTAAACTATTTTGCAAGGAACTGAAAACTCAGTGTATGCCCATCAGTCAGAGAATGGTTGAATAAATTATAGTATGTAAATATTATGGAATATTATTGTACAATCAAAAGAATGATTTCAGAGAGGCCTGGAGAAACCTACATAAACTAATGCTGAGTGAAGTGAGTAGAACCAAGAGTACATTGCAACAACAAGATTATACTGTGGATCAATTCTGATGGATGTGGCTGTTTTCAATGAGGTGATTCAGGCCAGTTCCAATAGATTTGTGATAGAGAGAGCTGTCTATACCTAGAGAGCAAACTGTGGGCACCGAGTATGGATCACAACATAGTATTTTCACTTTTTTGTGGTTGTTTGCTTACTTTTTGTTTTCTTTCTCATTTTTTTTTCTTTTTGATCTGCTTTTTCTTGTACAGCATGATAATTATGGAAATATGTATAGAAGAATTACACATGTTTAACATATATTAGATTACCTGCTATCTGGGGAAGGAGGGAGAAAAAAATTGGAATATAAACTTTTGCAAGGGAGAATGCTGAAAACTATGCATATGTTTTGAAAATAAAAAGCTTAAAAAAAAAAAGAAAAGAAAAGAAAACTACTTCTTAAGCAACTTCAAATAACTCAACATTATCAGTAAGATAGTCTTCTTTAACTCCAGTTAACACTTTTATAATCCTCCCTGTATACCAGCACCAAATAACTCAAGCCAGACATACTCACTTTTACCTAAATACTGTAGTATATTCCCTCCTTCCAGGCGTCTTCCTATTCAAAAAGTGTCCTCCCCCTTTTTAGTAGCTATGTAAATTGATTACCCAAGGCCTATTTCTATCATTCAAATATTGCCTCAAAAATTACAATTCCTCTTTAAAACCTTGCACACCGACAAGAGGGGATTTCTTCTTTCTCAAAGTAGCCAGAGCATTTATTTGGGAGTTACTCCAAAATGACTTGAATATGTGCTGCACCTGACACAATTAATGACCTTTCCATTTTGAATGCTCTCACCTGTGTTCTCATGACCCTAATTTCTTTTCGTTCCCTCATACTCTCTCAGATTGGCTCCTTCTCAGACATCTAGGCTGATCCAAATGATGACCATATCAGTGGATTTTCCTCAAGGCTCTATCTCCTCCTGTATTTCAAGGAAATCATAAAGGAGGGAAAAGGACCCACATTTGGAAAAATGTTTGTTGAAGCTCTTTTTATGATAGCAAAGAACTGGAAAATGAGTAGATGCCCATTAACTGGGGAATGGCTGAACAAACTGTGATACATGAAGATAATGGAATATTATTGTTCTATTAAAAAATGATGAATATGCTGAGATTAGAAAGACCTGGAAAGATTTACATGAACTGATGCTGAGTGAAGCAAGGAGAACCAAGGATACATTGTACACAATAACAGCAAGAAAATGCGATGATCAACTATGAAAGGCTTGATTCTTCTTAATGGTTCAGTGATCCAAAGCAATTCCAATAGACTTTAGACAGAAAATACCATCCGCATCCAGAAGAACAAAAACAAAAACAAACTAAGGAGACTGAATATAAATCAACACATGCTATATTCACTTCTTTTTTCTATGTTTTTATCTATCCCAAGGTTCCCTTTTGCTCTGATTTTTCTCTCCCAACATGATTCATAAAGCAATATGTATTAAAAATAAATAAATTTATTACAATTTTAAAAAAAAGGCTCTATCTCCTACTCTCCCAATATTTGTCTTGATAACCTCACCAGCTCCCAGGGGTTTAACTCTCTCATAGTCACACATTAATACTTCAAGTCCAATCTCCGTCTTAAGCTTCTAGCTCACACTGCCTATATAGAGCACTTCAAAGAGAGTACCTCAGAGACATCCTGAACTGATCCCATTTAGCTTTCTTTCTAAGCCCTTCCCTTTTCTAAACCTTTCTATTTCTGTTCTAGGCACCACCATTTTTCCTGTCACCCAGGTCTATAACCTCAGTATAATCTTGAACTCCTCACTCTTTGTCAGCTCATCTATGCTTCTTTAATGATTTACTAAATCTTGCTTTTTCTAGCTACATATCTCTCACATTGACCCCCTTGTCTGAACTCACCTAATACCCTCTTTAGTCCAAGTCCTCATCACTTCTCACCTTGATTATTTCAACGGCCTCCTACTGGGCCTCCCTACATTAAGTCTTTCCTCATTCTAATCCATCCTACATGCTGCTGCCAAAATAATTTTTCTTAAATGTAAATTTGACTATGAATGACTCCCTTACTTAAGCCAACTCCAGTTACCTACCTATTGTCTCTAGGATAAAAAAGTTTTAAAATGACGATACAATCTGACCCCAATCTTCGCTGGACAATACTCTCCCTCCTACACTCTGTGATCTCAAACAATCAGGCCTTTTCTCTTTTCCTCACACCTGATACTATATCTGCACTACTGAGCTTTGGCCTATACCATCCCCCATGCCTGGAACGTACTTCCTCTTTACTTCACAGAGTTCTTCTCTTCTTTAAAGCTGTAGCTCCAGCAATGTACTCTATATGAATCTTTCTTGATTACTTTCACCTGCTAGTACCTTCGATCCTAAGCATGTATCTAACTACACTTCATAGACAGGGCATACCAAAAATCTTAATATAGTTTTAAGCTTTAATAGCATAAACTAAGACTTTTTGGAGCTCTGTATTTTTATTTATTTGCTTGAGGTCTATGTTGTATGTATTTATGTATTTTTTATCTCTACATTAGAACAGAAGCAGCCTGCAAATAGGGACTGTTTCCTTCTTTGTACCTGTATTTCCAGTCCCTGGAACCTAGTGGGAGCTCAAAACATATTTGCTGATTGATTATTTGAAGGCACTGACCATGTCAGCTTTTTTTTTTTTCTATATTCTACAGGCAGCTCATGCTCAATCAATGTTTCTTTACAGAAAAGCCTAAATATCTACTATTGCTCCAAGCAACTGAAGAACTGAAGAAAAGTGCTCTCTTGTTTAAAAACGTTTTATGAACTTGTAAGTAAAATCACACTTGACATGGGAGCTAAACTAATAGGGAAACAGTAGACACATGAAATTTGGGTTAAAGGAATTGTGCCTAAATTGCTGATGAATGGAATAAAGAAGAAAAGGAAGGAAAGTGAAAAATAAAAGAGAATAAATCATTTTACAATATCAGAGAAATTATCCTACTTTTAAAAAAACCATGGAATTTGATTCTATGTTTAGCATGCTCACTTTGCACATTTAACCCAATCATTGATCAAATAGCTTATGATAATATTACTATGAACAAGTTATAATATTTCCAATAAATTCAAAAACTGCAAGATTTTCTAAACCAGTACTAACTCCTGGAAAGGTCTATAAGAAAATGGAAAATACTACATAATTAAGAGAGACAAGGTAATATGTATAATTCTGCAATGGAAAATTTCAGCCTTTCATTTAAGTTTCATATTATTACCTTGTCCTATGCAATTTTAAATATAAATTCACAAGGAATGAATTATATAGAGAACTAGACAAATTAAACACACAATTCAAAAACTTTATGATAAAATTGTCTATAAACATAATATGTCATCAAAAACCATTTGTAAGACTGGTATGTACTTATGGAGATTGATTTCTTAAATATATAGCTCATCATGCAAAAAAGGAGCAATTATGTACTAATTAATTAATTAAAATCCTCCATATATAACTTATACTTCTATAACCCTATCAAAGGAACTTATACATAAGCTTATACTGTCCATAAAATAATGAGATGAGCAAGCATAGTAATTACAAAATTATCTAGAAATGTAATTGATTAAAAGACATGCCCAGGAAATAGTTGAGACATATACCATTTGAAAATCAGTAGTCTACTCATATACAGTAGGAAAACTAGATCATGAGAACTTTGGTAGTTGGTAGATGTCCACGACAGCACTAGATTGCCTGATAATTAAATTCTCTTCTAAGCCTTCCTGCCATTAAAGATAGTGTTTGGGAGGTGATACTTTTCTAAATTCTTACACTTTATCACTATCTTTTAGAAGGGAATCTCACCTGCAGAACATCTTGTATCTTGACCCAAACATCTGCCATATCATACAATTTGATATCTTCATGCTGAGTTGATGGAGGCACAACAGTCTGTTGGAGGTATCCCAGGACCACAGAGTGTGCAGCAGCCACAGCATTAAATTTGTCAAAGAGAAGCTCCAGAAGCTCCAGAAGCAATCTACAATGAAAGAGAAATGGTTTTCTTTCTTCTTCAAGGAAAAAAACCAAACATATTGACAATTGAGAAGAAAGGGATCACAATACCTCTAAAACTGAAAGGTTCTTTATAGATTCTATGATCCAACTCCTTCATTTTACACGTAATAAAATTGGATATTCAAAAAGTTAAGTTACTTAACAGTCAAGTTCCACAGGCAGTCAATGGTGAGGCCTGTAATAAAACTCCTGTTCACAGAGTGTGTACCCTATCAAGCTCACATAGACATAAATGTTAGATGTTAAAACTAGAGACACTATGAAGTGCAATAAATCAAGTTTTATATACAGTTGAAGCCATTCCCTTCCTATAAATTAGGCTCTTTCTAATGAATATTGACTTTTTCCAATACCAATGCAATTTTATCACCTACCACTTAAGCAGTAAGGTGCAAGAACAAAAAAAAGCAAACCCATAACCACCTTTTTAAAAGCCTAACATTGACTCAAGCAAACTGTCTAGGTCACATACATTTTATTCACTGTAATTCATTAGGGCACAATTATTAGGGCACAAATTTACAAGAAATAAAAAACAGCTCAAAACACAAAGAGAAAGGATTTTCCTCAAGGTCATGAAGATAAATGGATGAAAAACAAAAAGTGTCATCTAATACCCATTAAACTGACAAATGTGAGAAAAAATTAAAATTACAGAATATTGGAGGGTGTGAAGGGAGCTCCCCACAAGGTGCATGTGAATCAATCCAACTGTTCTGAAAAACAATTTGCACTGATACTAGAAAAATCAAGAAACCATACATATTCTTTGACCCTCTGCCATGGTTGGGTAAATTCAGAAAAGTCCCATTTGTGCCAAAATATTCATTAATAACACTTCTGGTGGTAGGAAAAAAAATCATGAAATAACTAAACAGACTGTTATGTTACATAAATATAATAGAATAATGTTAACACTGTAAGAAATAAAGGATATGGAGAATGTGGAGAAAGTTGAAAACATTTATATGAACTAATACAAAAAAAAAGAAGTAAAGCAGAATAAAGAGACCAATTTACACAAAGACCATAATAATGTAAAGAAAAATAATACCGAAAAATATCAAAATAGTAAGCAATGTAATGATAAAAGGATTATCAGTTTATAGTTACATAGAACCTTAAAGAAACAATCCTCTCCAAACTCCTCATTTTACAGGCAAGAAAACTGAAATTCAGAAGAAGTGACTTGTCCAACATTACTCAAGCAGCATATAAGAAAGATGGGATTTTACCCCAGTTCCTATGACTCAAATGCAGTCTATTTCCCTTCTATCAGATGGTAGTCTACTGGAGCAGAATGATTCTTAAGAGGCCAATGGGTTGCTTTGTTTTGCTTAAATTAAAAAAGAAGGATTTCTGAAAAGAGATGGAAGTCATTGATTAGTTAAAAAAAATGCTAAATATTTTTTTTTTTATCTTCTTTTAAAAAAATAAGACTACAAACAAAATTTTAGCTACCTTTTTTTAAATCTTAAAATTCAATTCAAGACATGGGTACATCTAAAAGTGGCCATCAGTCTCCAGTTTACTGAACAATAACTGATCCACTTCAGGGACTACATTTCTCTGTTAAAAGAATGAAGCCCTGTACTAAGTGTATACTACATGTTTAATAATAAGTACAAAGTTGCTGCTTAATAACTGCTTATTGACTGTTCATCTCTCATACTCAAAGCCTGCAATTCTCTATGTGTATTATATCCTTTCCTTGCTAGGATTCTCTGGGCATTTTTTTTCAGTGACCTTGATTTCTAGCTTCTTAGAAGGTTATTGTAATAATGACATCTTTAAAATAAAATAAACTGTCCATACCACTGTCAGAGTTCTACTGGCTGGCCCCAAAAACTCTCTTTATGTCATCTATCCTCTGCCACAGAACAGTTTCTTCTAGAATATAACAACTGACCATCTCCAGGAGAATTTAACTCAGAAGTTTCATACATACAAAACAAAACCTGCCTCTCTAACATTAACTATGTATCTTAGCCTTCATTGATCAATCTCTCTCTGCTGAACTATAATACACTTTACCCAATTATTACACATTGCTTTATGTTATGGTAATTCATACAGAAGTCTAAAACATAATGCTCCTTAAAGTCAGGAGTCATGACTTAGATCTCTCTCAGAACCTAGCACAATGCCTTGCACACTGCTCAACAAGTATTTGTCAAATGAATGAACAAATGAATTCAAAAAATAGTAACAGAGAATTATAGGAAATGTTCATTTGTAAAATCTAGATGCATAGTTCCTGAAAAGATTTATAAACCACCTGAAAAGTATAAATGAGAGGCAAGAGAGTACATCAGAAGTGTCAATTAACAAGATTTTATTATCATCCATAAGAGGCCATAACCACAACCTCATCAAAACGTACAGCATATAATCTGTTCCTATGGCTTCTTTACTGCCCAGTTACTGTAATTAATGTGCCAATGCAACAGTCCATAACTACCTTGTGATAAAACACCAATTTACATTTGACATTGTAATTTAGAAGAAAAATAATCAATGGAAATTTATATATTGATCTACATTGCATATGTACATATATAAAATAGTATAAGTGACCAGTTATTCTAACCTTTCAAATAACAGGTTTTTCTTTATCCTTTCCAGTCTGCAGTTGATATTTACACACACAATTAACTATTCCAATTTTTGCTTCCCTTATATGTTGTTGAAATGATCTCATAATGTCATCCAGTGGGAAAACAGATGAGAGTAACGTTTCTCAGGAATAAGTTCTAAGTTAGGAACTAATTTGTACAACTTAAAATCAATTTCAAATATTATTTGGATCCAGAAAACATTATACTAACAAAGTAAGGCTACATTTGCACACAAGATCAAAAAGAGTAAATTTAGTTTAAAACAAAATACATACATATATATATATATATATATTATAATAACTTTTTATTGACAGAACCCATGCCAGGGTAATTTTTTACAACATTATCCCTTGCACTCACTTCTGTTCTTATTTTTCCCCTCTCTCCCTCCACCCCCTCCCCTAAGATGGCAAGCAGTCCTATACATGTTAAATATGTTGAAGCATATCCTAGATACAATGTATGTGTGCAGATCCAAACAGTTTTCTTGTTGCACAGGGAGAACTGGATTCAGAAGGTAGAAATAACCCGGGAAGAAAAACAAAAATGCAAATAGTTTACACTCATTTCCCGGTGTTCTTTCTTTGGGTGTAGCTGCTTCTGTCCATCATTGATCAATTGAAACTGAGTTAGGTCTCTTTGTCAAAGAAATCCACTTCCATCAGAATACATCCTCATACAGTATCATTGTTGAAGTATATAATGATCTCCTGGTTCTGCTCATTTCACTCAGCATCAGTTCATGTAAGTCTCTCCAAGCCTCTCTGTATTCATCCTGCTGGTCATTTCTTACAGAACAATGATATTCCATAACATTCATATACCACAATTTACCCAACCATTCTCCAATTGATGGGCATCCATTCAGTTTCCAGCTTCTGGCCACTACAAACAGGGCTGCCACAAACATTTGTGCACATGTGGGTCCCTTTCTCTTCTTTAGTATCTCTTTGGGGTATAAGCCTAGTAGTAGCACTGCTGGGTCAAAGGGTATGCACAGTTTGATAACTTTGTGGGCATAATTCCAGATTTCTCTCCAGAATGGTTGCATTCGTTCACAACTCCACCAACACTGCATCAGTGTCCCAGTTTCCCGCATCCCCTCCAACATTCGTTGTTATTTTTTCCTGTCATATTAGCCAATCTGACAGGTGGTAGTGGTATCTCAGAGTTGTCTTAATTTGCATTTCTCTGATCAATAGTGATTTGGAATACTTTTTCATATGCCACTAATTTACATTGATCTTACATTCTTCAATGTAAGGCTGAAAATTTTCCTTGACCTCCTTTGATTGAATACAAAACAAATAAAAAACAATATTAATTAAGCAACATTTAGCAAGTTAATATGTAAAAATTACTCATGTGGTTTAAGGCAAGAGCATTCTCTTCTAGGGGTTTGCCTTTTCTCATTTTTCAAATAAAAAAAGCAGATCAACTAAAGTCCCTTCCAGGCCTATGTTCTACCACCTAAAATCTCTGAATCTGTTTTCTCTTCGATAAAACAGGGACAATAATGCCCATCCTAACCAGCCTTCAGAATGAAATTAATTGAGGTATGGTGAGATTCATTGAAAATCCAAAGCAAAGCTATATCTTTTTTTTTATTATTATTTTTATAACTTTTTATTGACAGAATCCATGCCAGGGTAATTTTTTTTACAACATTATCCCTTGCAATCACTTCTGTTCCGATTTTTCCCTCCCCCCCTCCACCCCTCCCCTAGATGGCAAGCAGTTCTATATATGGTGAATATGTCGAAGTATATCCTAGATACAATGTATGTGTGCAGAACCAAACAGTTTTCTTGTTGCACAGAGAGAATTGGATTCAGAAGGTAAAAATAACCTGGGAAGAAAAACAAAAATGGAACAGTTTACATTCATTTCCCAGTGTTTTTTCTTTGGGTTTAGCTGCTTCTGTCCATCATTGATCAATTGAAACTGAATTAGGTCTCTTTGTCAAAGAAATCCACTTCCATCAGATTACATCCTCACACAGTATTGTTGTTGACGTATATAATTATCTCTTGGTTCTGCTCATTTCACTTAGCATCAGTTCATGTAAGTCTTTCCAAGCCTCTCTGTATTCATCCTGCTGGTCATTTCTTACAGAACAATAATATTCCATAACATTCATATACCACAATTTACCCAACCATTCTACAATTGATGGGCATCCATTCATTTTCCAGTTTCTAGCCACTACAAACAGGGCTGCCACAAACATTTTGGCACGTACAGGTTCCTTTCCCTTCTTTAGTATCTTCTTGGGATATAAGCCCAGTAGTAGCACTGCTGGGTCGATAACTTTTTGGGCATAACTCCAGATTGCTCTCCAGAATGGTTGGATTCGTTCACAGCTCCACCAACAGTGTATCAGTGTCCCAGTTTTCCCGCATCCCTTCCAACAATCATCATTATTTTTTCCTGTCATCTTAGCCAATCTGACGTGTAGTAGTATCTCAGAGTTGTCTTAATTTGCATTTCTCTGATCAATAGTGATTTGGAACACTCTTTCATATGACTGGTAATAGTTTCAGTTTCATCATCTGAAAATTGTCTGTTCATATCCTTTTGACCATTTGTCAATTGGAGAATGACTTGGTTTCTTATAAATTAGAGTCAATTCTCTATATATTTTGGAAATGAGGCCTTTATCAGAACCTTTCACTGTGAAGATGTTTTCCCAGTTTGTTGCTTCCCTTCTAATCTTGTTTGCATTAGTTTTGTTTGTACAGAAGCTTTTTAATTTGATGTAATCAAAATTTTCTATTTAAACAAAATACTTCTAATGAAAACATTTGTTTAACATCATGTAAAGAAAAACCTGGAATGACTACATACAACTTCTTGCAATTAACCCTGTCATGGAGCAGAAACACCCAGAGGAATAACTAATAGCTGGCTGTGCCCCACTGGCATTCTCATGCTGCTAAGAGAACTTGTGAAAGACTTTCCCCATCCCATACCCAGCTAGGTGGGTAGATTCCCCTCATGCGACTTTCTAGGAGGACACAGACAAGAGTTCCAGGGAATGGTCAGGAACAGATAGAATGTAGTCTCAGTATCACAGAAGAGAATAATCATATCAATAAGATCACAGATTCAAGGGTGCCCTGCAGTATGTTGACAATATCTAGCTCCCTTCCCTTTTTAGCTGCTACATCACGAAGAAGCTACAAGTAGTTCACTGCAACATGACAGACAAGACAGCCTGATAGTGAAGGCTGGAAAGTCAGAAGATCCAGGTCCAAGTCCTAGTTCCATCCCAGAGCAGTTGCTTAACTACCGATGATGAATCACTTCATTTGGAGAAGGCAGGGATACCGAGAGAGAAACAACAAGCAGGAGAGTTCCAGGGAGTAGGTGTCTGACCAGGGGTTGGCCATTTCTGTTCATTTTAACCAAAGGAACTTCATACCACATCACCCACCAAGTCCTACTCAGCAAAAGAAAGTCTTCAGAGGTTTTATGCCAATTTTTGCTTCCCTTATATGTTGTTGAAATGTTCTCATAATGTCATCCAGTGGGAAAACAGATGAGAGTAATGTTTCTCAGGAGTAAGTTCTAAATTAGGACAAGGAGATGACATCTATTTTTAAGCACATATCAGATCATCTAAGTAAAAAGTGACCAACTTAATAGTATATCACCTCCTCAATTGTGAGACATGAGAGAGACACAGAGACAGAGGTAAACAGAGACTGGCAGAAACAAGAAGAAGAGGGAAATATAAGATGAAGGCAGAGGAAATGTATCATTTTCAAAAAAATGGAAAAGACTAGGCATGACATTATTTAAAAAAAAAAAAAGCCAGCAAAAATATAGTAGCAATGTCTGAATATTTCTAAAATTGGACTTGGAAAGACTTACATGAACTGATGCTGAATGAAATGAGCAGAACCAGGAGATCATTATAACACTTCAACAACAATACTGTATGAGGATGTATTCTGATGGAAGTGGATTTCTTCAACAAAGAGAAGATCTAATTCAGTTCCAATTGATCAATGATGGACAGAAGCAGCTACACCCAGAAAAGGAACATTGGGAAATAAGTGTGAACTGTTTGCATTTTTCTTTTTCTTCCCGGATTAGTTTTACCTTTTGAATCCAATTCTTCCTGTGCAACAAAAGAACTGTTCGGTTCCACACATATATTGTATCTAGGATATACTATAACATACTGAACATGTATAAGACTGCCTGCCATCAAGGGGAGGGGTGAGGGAGGGAAGGGAAAAATCGGAACAGAAGTAGTCCAAGGGATAATGTTGTAAAAAATTACCCATGCACATGTATTGTCAATAAAAAAAGTTATAATAAAAAAAAAAGAGAGAAAAAAAAATCTGTATTGACAAAGGTTTATGCATGACAGCTCACCCTGATGAAGATTTAAGAAAGGAGAAGACAAGATTTTAACAAACTGTTTTTTGTAATTGACCCCATCTTTAAAGTTATACAATCAAATCAGAAGTGTAAAGAAAATAATATCTTGGTGTTGATTATTGATTTCTAAAAATGCATTTGATTTGGAGTACAATGTTATCTCAGTGGTGGTTCTCAATTAAGGTCTCTTCCATGTGTACATAAGAATCAAACAAAACATTATGAGAGATGTGACAGCAGAAGTAACTTTGTTCAATGATCCCATAAGTATTGATATCAAATAATGTTTTTAATAGGAAGATATATCTATATCTATATCTATCTAAATCTACATATAGATTTTTCCACCAAAGGATTTTTCTAGTATTACAAATGCTCCCCCATAGGATCCAAATATAAGGAGGATTATTTGTGGTAAGATTGTGGCTCTTTTAATGTTACTAATCCATGATTATATAGTATTTATTTTTATTCTAACAATGCCACTGCTATACTTTTGTGTCATGCTTATCTTTCATTATTAATAAACTTTTTGGTCTTCATAAAACTAACTTTTATCCCTGTGCAAAACATTTTACATTTACATTTACATTTATCCCTGTGCAAAACAGGATTAGAGTTAGAGCTAAGAAGGAGCATTGGAGGTTATCTGGGTTAGATTGGAAAATTTTAATTGCGTGATCTTTAAGGGAAGAAATGTTGAATGAAGGTAGTAAAGGGAGAATCTACAAGCGACTATGAGAGAACAAAAAGTATTCCAATTTACTATCCAGTGCTTCAGAAGAAGAGAAGGTTTGGCTAATGATTGAGAGAATAACTGCAGACGCAATGTTCTCACAGGGCAGACAAATCTCAGTGAAGGATAGTAGACAGAAGGAGTCTGAAAGTAAGGGGTCCAAGATAAATGGAGATTTTTTTCACTATGGCATGGGAATTGCAGAGAGCACAGTGGAAATCGTGTTTAATGGTAAAGATAAAAATATCAGTAATGAAGAGAAAAAAGAAAAAGGAACATAACAGCAGGTGAAAAAGAAAAAGATGAGAGATGAAGGAGAGGAAATTAAAATAAAAATGGGAAGAAGAAAGAAGAAAAAGATAAGGAAAAGAGAAATCGGAATGAGAACAGACTAATAATAATAATCCTTTATTTTTATGATGTTTTACAATTTTCCAAGTAATTTCATTTTTAGTCACATTTGATCTTCATAGCAACCCTATGAATTAGAGTTTTATCACCTACATATATCTATATGCATCTCCCTCTCCATCTGTCTTATCTATCTATATGATCATGAAAGCTCATGACATCACTAAATTAATTTCTCAAGGTCATAGACCCATTAAGAGCAGCATGAGGGTAGTAGACTTGGTTTCAAAAGAGACTTGAGTTTCAGTTCCACTTCTTACACTTATTAGCTATATCATTACTTCTGAGCTTCCGTTTCCTCATTCAAAAAATGGAAATAACACCTCTGTTATAACAATCTTACACAGTTCTTTTGAGGATCAAAAGAGTTAATCTAACATTTTTTTTTGGTAACCTGTAAAGTATCATATAAATGTAAGCTATGATATGATGTACCTGTACTGGCTATTAACCCAGGTCTTGCAGTTTTTCTCATTACACAGTGCTGATTCTTGGGAGAAGAGTTAAACAAGGAAGATTCAGAAGCCAAAAATCTTGGTATATGACTTTTCATTAGATTACAATATAGGTTTGTTCCTTCCTTATTTTCTCCCTCCTTCTTTTCTTCCTCCCTCCTTCCCTCCTTCCCTATGGACTTCCCTTCTTTCCTTCTTCCCTCCTTTCCTCCCTCATTTCTTTCTTCCTTCCCTCCCTTCCCCTTCTCTTCTCCCTCCTCCTCCTGCTTCTCTTCCCTCTCTCTCCTCTTTTGTCCCTTACTCCCTCCCTCTCTCCCCCTCTCCCTTTCCCTCTGTTTCTCTCAATCTTCCTTTCCCTTTCCCTTCAAACATTGCTATTATGTTCCTACTGGCATTTTTAAAAAAAATAATGTCATCCCTGGCTTTTCCATTTCTTTGAAAATGATGCACTTCCTGCTGACCTCATCTTATCTCTGCAGCTCTTTCACATATTTTGAGAATTTATAAGCAAGTAACCATGTCACCTCCAGCAAACATTTATTCTTTAGAAACTCAAATCAGGTGTAGCTAATATTTCTAGCTCTGCCTTTTCAAGATCCAAGATTGGTAAAATCTCTTCTTTAATACTTTTTAAAATATATTTTATATATTCACTAGTTACATACTTATTCAAGATAGTTGAGGCATTAAAGAATTGATTATCAAGTATTTGTTAAATGCTTATTATGTACCCTGAAGGCAGGGATAGCAATCTTGATCTCAGACAAAGCAAAAGCAAAAATTGACTTACTGAAAAGAAATAATCGAGAAAATTACATTTTGCTGAAAGATATCATATACAATGAATTAATATCAATATTGAACATTTATGCCTCAAATGCCATAGATACAAATTCTTAAAGGAAAAGTTAAATGAGTTATGGGAGGAAACAGAAAGAAGAACTATACTAGGAGACCTCAATTTACTCTCTCTCCAATCAATCAAATAAACCTAAGCTTAAAATAAACAAGAAAAAAATTAAGGAAATGATTAGAAAAGAGATAATAGACCTCTGAAATAATTTGAGTTATGGTGAACAATACAGTTTAGAAGAATAACATTAGAAGTAAATAAAACTAGTTAAGAAGTTGAAGGAAATTACTATACCTTGAACTAGAATTGTTCAAATGGGAATAGGAAGCAAAGGATTTTGTAAAGAAAAGATCAAAAGTTTTAATCTTTAGACAGCTAGATGCCTTAGTGGACAGAGGGCTAGATTTGGAGAAAGGAAAATGTTAATTCAAAGACCATCTCAAACACTAGCTATGTGTTGTGGTTGTCCCTTCTTTTGTATAATATGATCATTCTCTCTGGGAGCAGGTTTCTTTTTTTTTTTTTTTTTTAATTTAATAGCCTTTTATTTACAGGTTATATGTATGGGTAACTTTACAGCATTAACAATTGCCAAACCAAACCTCTTGTTCCAATTTTTCACCTCTTACCCCTCCCCCCCTCCCCCAGATGGCAGGATGACCAGTAGATGTTAAATATATTAAAATATAAATTAGATACACAATAAGTATACATGACCAAAACGTTATTTTGCTGTACAAAAAGAATCAGACTCTGAAATATTGTACAATTAGCTTGTGAAGGAAATAAAAAATGCATGTGGGCATAAATATAGGGACTGGGAATTCAATGTAATGGTTTTTAGTCATCACCCAGAGTTCTTTCTCTGGGCGTAGCTGGTTCAGTTCATTACTGCTCCATTGGAACTGATTTGGTTGATCTCGTTGCTGAGGATGGCCTGGTCCATCAGAACTGGTCATCATATAGTATTGTTGTTGAAGTATATAATGATCTCCTGGTCCTGCTCATTTCACTCAGCATCAGTTCGTGTAAGTCTCTCCAGGCCTTTCTGAAATCATCCTGTTGGTCATTTCTTACAGAACAGTAATATTCCATAATATTCATATACCACAATTTATTCAGCCATTCTCCAACTGATGGGCATCCACTCAGTTTCCAGTTTCTGGCCACTACAAAGAGGGCTGCCACAAACATTCATGCACATACAGGTCCCTTTCCCTTCTTTAGTATCTCTTTGGGGTATAAGCCCAGTAGTAACACTGCTGGATCAAAGGGTATGCACAGTTTGATAACTTTTTGAGCATAGTTCCAAACTGCTCTCCAGAATGATTGGATTCGTTCACAACTCCACCAACAATGCATCAATGTGGGAGCAGGTTTCTTAGGGAGGTTTTCTGGAGGCAGCCTTAGTTTCAGTTCAAAGTAATAATCACTTCAAATGCAGCCAGCTGATAAAATCCAAAATTTTTTTTTCTCCTTCCAAATCGTCTCTTTCCTTGGGGCTGGGTAGTTTTCTTAGAGGCCTCTCTCCCTCCTTGGTTCCAAGAGCTCTTGCAGCTTGTCTTTTAGCTTTTCCAGCTTCTGCCTCTAGTTCAACTCTGACTTGTGGCTTCTCAATCTCCAACCCATGCTCCCTTCTCAATCTTTTTCAACTGAACTCTCCTGACTGAGCTCAGCTGTTTTTATGCTCTTTTAGAGGTGTAAATTCAAAGGTTGACTCCTCCTCTGAGAGTGGGATTATGGGAGGTGTGAATTTAGATATCTCATACTGAACCCTGAAATCTCCCAAACTTGTGAACTAATGTGTGAGCTAATGTGTGAACTCTCAAAGGTGTGAGCTCTAATGTGTGAACTCTTAAAGGAGCAAACCCAAGCACACAAGCATTGCTTCCATCAATTCAACTGAGTTATCACCTTGTTTCAACTTCTGACTCATAACAATGTGTCTCTGTCAAAAGTCTCTCTCAGCCTGTTTCCTCATTTGTAAAAAGGATTATCATAAGGATCAAACAATATATATAAAGAGTTGTTTTGGGGTATCAGGAATGGTGAGTTTATAAATGTTGAATATGAGACAAATAAGAGACAGAGCTAACAAATGGATAGAGATGTACAATTGGATTTTAGGAGGGAAGACAAAGCTAGAGATTTAAATTTGAGACTTATTAATTTCTAAATATCAGGTGAAGCAATGAGAAATAGATCTCCTCTCCTCCCTGTCTCTGTATATCTCTATCTGTCCCTTTCTGTACCTCTCTGGCTCTCTCTAAATACATACACACACAACCCCTACACCCCTCTGATCAAATTTAGGGAGAGACGGAAGGGACAATAGCCAAAAAAAAAAAAAAAAAAAAGAACAACAACAAACACACACACACACAACAGGAGGTTAGGGGGTAGGGGATGGGAGCTATAAAACAAGGATTATATCCTATCATTAAAGTTAAGGGAGGGGGGGAAGGGAGGAGTCAAGTCAAGAACATAAAAATTGTGAAGTCAAGAAAAACAGGGATTTAGAAAGTCCCTGGGCTTGGCAATTAGAATGTCTCTGGTGATTATAGGGAGTATAAGGTTATTAAAGTGGCAGATATCAAAAAAACTATAAACGGTTAAGAAGAAATTTAATTGTCAAGAAATATAATCTGAGCATGTTGACTACTAATTCTAGAAAAATTTTAAGACCATGTTCTTTTCTTAAGTAAATAATAATGATGCCTTATATGCTACAAAACAATATTTCATACAGGACTACCACTAAGGAACTCATTTCTTTTATCTAAATATTAACATATGAAATATATGGTGTCTCCTTCCACTAAAAAACAACAACAAAAAAAAATAAACAAAAACCAGACAGAATGGTAGAAAGGATATATTTTTAAGGAATATATGTCACTGATTTAAAAAAAAAAAAGCAAGAATATATGACCCAAAGATAATTTAACACACTGTGAAAAATGCTTAATATGTAGGTAAGGAGAAAAAGTCCCCTAAATCTAAATTTAGCACACAAGGAACTTTAAATTAGTCCTTTGGCCAGAAAATGCAGTGCTGCAGTCAAAAATATGTCGGACTTGGTCAAGAAGCAAAGAAATACATGAGGTATAAATCAGATCAGTTCTGCTATGTACCTACTGAGGACTTAATTTCAAGGTCCTCTACTTTCCTATTGACAGTCAAAGACAATAACAAAGGAGTTTTCTTCTACTGCCAAATCCATAAATGAATACCAAACCCTGAGCTCAGGTCTTACATGATGATTACAAAATAAACTGATTATAAATATCCCATGAAACAATGGATTCAGCTATTCCTCCCATATATATACCATGCTATACCATCAATGATGCTGACTACTCGATAGTTATTTTTCAATTCAAAAGGAGTATATGTCACTAATCATTAAAAGTTTATAATACTATTTTTAAGTGTCCCTGAGTTTTCTAATGGCAACAATTCAATAATGGGTATTTAAGTTAAAAGGGAAGAGACAATATAGAAATGTAATCAGCAGCCACCATCTCCACTCAGAAACAGACAAGAGGAAATGCCTTCTGAAAAACACAATGAGATATGAGCTCAAGTCAGATCTTGGTTCTAATCTGAGCTATGCAATTAATTTGTGTGATTTGGGGAATGTCACATAACTTCTCTAGGCGGGATTTTCCCTATTTATACAAGGCCAGAATTATACTGGCTGACCTCTAAATCGCCTTCCTGCTCTAAAATGTGAAGGAAGAATCAATGAAAGAGAATTCAAATAAACAAGGTAATATAGTTCAGACATAGGAATAACTATGGCTCTTTTTAAATATCACTAGACTAACAGAAAAAAAAAATTATTCAATTTTTTGTTCCCTAAAGCTGTCTAAGAATATAATAGACTGGTATTTGTCTGAAACAGTTTTGGAATTATCACCTGAATGAAGAGGGTTGTATGGACAGCCTCTTAAATCCTGCTCTAGCTCTCTAAAAGGGCATCCCTGAAGAGAGAAGCACAAAGGTCTCTTTTCAACACACTCTTCTCTCTGCCTCCTTTTCTTCCTTCAATATATTTTATTACATTATAACAGCACAATCTTATAGTAGTCAAGTTTAACTTAGAGTTTAGTTAACCCTTTGTCACTTTAGCTTTTGTTCTCAAATTAAATATCCCTTCTAGTCTCTACAGCAATAATTTTAAAATAACTTTCATATATTTACATTTCATTCTCTTCAGAGCCCTACATCCCTCACAGCACTTTGGAAGCACACCATACCATAAAGCGTCCTGTGTTAAAGGCAATGAAATTGAGTCACAAAGAAACCAATAGATATTTCCAAAGATCTTGTGGCAAATCAGTGACTAAACTTGGGAAACAAGCCCAAGTCCCTACACTTTCAATCATACTGCTCTAACTCAGATTCTACAGAGACTCCAGATGAGTTAAAAAAAAAAAAAATTTTTTTTTGAAGACCCCAAGGTCAATGGTTTATGAGTTTATGTGAGTTAGTTTTATTCAGTTTCACAGACACAGATTGCAACATTAATCGTAACCAATCATCTCACAAATGCCTATATCAAATCACAGTGCAAACTATGTGAGAATGAGGATAGATGGAGGGAAATAAGTACATACTCTAGGAACACTGAACAAAATAATCTTCACAATTACAAGAAACATCCTGGTTTAATGGAAAGAATTGTGGCCTGAGGAACAGGAAATCTAAGTTCTAGTCTTCTCTCCATCCATCATCATCCATATGACTTCTAGAAAGTCATTTAATTTCTCTGAGTATACAGATGTTTGATATGTGAAATAGAAAAAGATCAATAACTGGATTTTAAACCACATTTGTGGTCAAAGAATCCCATGTAATATGGGACATGATAAATAATTTAATTTCCTACTTCAGAAAATGTTAAAAGGACCAAATGAGATGTCATATGCATGTGACACAATGGGCCTAAAGAATAAGTACCCCCAGATTAGGATCCTGACCCTGAGGCCTCCTAAGTGTATGCTGCAGGACCCCTCCTCATCTCCTACTACACAGACTATCTATATTCTCGGGCTCTGCTTCTTACTCTAGAACTCTTTCTCTACCAGGTCCCAGCAGCCTCCTCATCCTACAGCCTCAGGTGGTTAGTCTCCAAGCCCCCCTCCTGACATTCAAGACTTCCTCCCACTTCTTCCTTTTTCTTTTCCTTTTCAGTTTCTTTGTTGATATGTTGTCTTCTCCTATTAGAATATACCCTCAAGAGCAGGAGTTGTTGTGTGGGAGTTTTTGCTTCTATAATTGTATTCTAGTGCTTAGCACAATGCCTGCCACATGGGAAGCATTAATATATGCTTGCTGACTTCCCTATGTCACAGTGTTGTTTAAAGGAAAGTTCGACGTAAAACCTCAGAGCTAAGTGGAGTTACTAAAATAACTGAGAGGCACAGAGTGTGGCACATAGAGCAGACGATGAAGCCAGGAAGAGGCTGGATCAAATATCACCTTTGAAAGATATTAGCCATATGACTCCAGTCAAATCACTTAACCTCTCAAAATTTTGGGCAATTAGGTATTGACTTTCACTGGTAGAGGAAGCTTCTTCACTAAGTTCCTCGTACCAGTGAAAGCACAGATGTTCCTCTACCTAATATTATGTGAAGGCTGGGGGGGGGCGGGGGGGGGGGGGGGGGCGGGGGGGGGGGGGAGGGGGGAGGGGAGAAAGGAGAGAGGAAAGGAAGGAGGAAGATAAGGGAATAAGATGGAAGGAAATTCACAAATAGAAATTATAATCTGGAATGTGAATAGAATGTTTATAACAGCTTTGTGATGACCAAGAACTGGAAATTGCAGGGATGCCAATCAATGGGGATATGACTGAACAAATTATGGCGTATGATTGTGATAGAATGCAAGAAATATATAGATATGTGCTATAAGAAATGATGAGTTCAAGGATCTTAGAAAGGCATGGACAAACATGCACGAAATGATGAGGAGCAAAGGAAGGAGAACCAAGAGAACACTATACAGTAATAGCAATGCTGTATATGTAATTATATATATAATATGTATATGCACATGTGTATATATATAATGTGTATGTGTGTGTATATATATGTATTTGTATCTAAGGCAGCTGTCTCTAGAACAGGAAGGAGGAAGGGAAGAAAAAAATGAAAAAAATTTACATGATAATTTTGTTGTATATTTGGAGGAAATAGAAAGTTGTACATTATAGATTTGCAGTTCCATGTAAAATCATCTCTTTTATTGTACTGTATTATAGAAATGCTTGTTTTGTTCTGTGAATTGAAGATAAAATAAATTTAAAAAAAAAACTTAATACTCAAATAAAAAGAATGTCAAATTTTATGAAAGAACAGTTATGAACTAACTACACTAATTAGGCTTTATTTTCTCTGTACTTTTTCCCCTCTAACCCTTTTTCTTACAATAAGTCTACTCCAAACTATAGACACAACCATCTAACAACATCAAGGGAGAGATTTCTTTCTATACAAACATTTCCCTCTTAGGATCAAGGACCTAAGTCAATCAGGCATGAAGAATGAAAAAGTGAGACTCAGCCTGCACAAGAGTTTGAGTCAGGAGCATTTTCCCTATTATGACACCCAGCAAATTCACAGGCAGAAAGTGACAAATCCTGAGGCAGTTCTCATTAGCTGCTAAATGAAGAAATATGTCTTGATACAGTGTGATGGTTGGCACTTAAATAAGGTTATCAAACAATTCACTAAGTAGATTTTATCAATACTTTCTTTATTGGTCTGGTCCCTAACTTGGAATTCAAGTTGATAAAATCTGATTATGTAGGCAGAGGGGAAATGTGCTGAAAATACATCACAACTTAAGAAATGTAATAATGAGTTAGGCCAGTGGTCCCTCCATATTAGGAAAGGAAGTTCTGTTATAACATGTGTTTCAAAAACATGACTTTGTTCTGAACCAACTGATATATTAGGAAACATTTTGAGCAAAATTTGAGTTTCTATATAGGAAACATCGAGATGCAGACAACTATACCACTTCACAGTAACTCATAAGCTACAGTCATCCTATGGCCACTTCCATAAGCACTCCTCGAGCCTTTGTAGAGGTAAAATGCCACATTTATTGTGTATTTTCTGGCACAACAGGAGTTGGGAAAAGAGAAGAGTTGGCCCACAGCACTCCTCCTTCTACCACAGTCTCTGGCTTGGAGCTGTGGCCTATCCTGCCTAACTAGTTCCTATGGCTCAAGGTGCAGGCACAATAGCAGCCCAGGGTTATAGATTCATATACTAATTATTGTAATATTAATAAATTTCATAACCATTTAACATTTATAAAACTGTGTGATTCTTTTTACTTGGTTCCTATCTTTAAATATATATATATATATATATATATATATATATATATATATATATATAATTATTAATGAAGTTTTTGAGCATTGCATCCCTAACCCCATCTTCTCCATAAGTTCTCTGATATGAACTGTTCAATTTAACATAAGGTGGTATTTTGGGGGAACATAAGTTTTATTATAGAAGAATAGCTTATAATCTGCTGCAGGGTCCAATGGAAGTGTGCTAGAAAATCCTATAATTCCTTTCCATGATGAATGAATAAGAAAAAAAAAATTTATTAAGTGCTTGCTGTGCAATAGGCCCTGTGTTAGGTGCTAGTAATGATAACAAATAAGTCAAACCATCTTCAAGGAGCTCATATTCTAACAAGGCAAGACACACACCCAGACATAGACACACACAAAGGAGTCGTATCTTAGGAGAGGCAATTTTGGTTTAGGTAGCCATATGAATGTCGAATGCAGCCACAAGTAGTGACCTTTTTTGCCAAGAAGTTTGATTTCTCTTTCCAAAGTAGGTGCTTAACAAATATTTATGAAAATGAATCTTATATTTGTGAAATTATGCTTTCTAGCTAGTACTATGTCTCAGAGTAACAAGTTCTCTGTGTTCACTCTGTGAGTTATTAAAAAAATTCCATTTATTGAGAAGGCAGCTTAACATAGGGAAAAGAACACCCAAATGAATATCAAAAGACCTACGCCATGTGCTTTCTAAAAGTGTACACATTAAAACCTTCAGTTTCATTAAGTGAAAATTAATAATAATAATATCTACACTATTTACACATTACAGAATGCTTGTGAGGGAAAATGCTTCACAAATATAAATTGTGATTAGCCCCATCTATGTCATTCATTGACTATATGACTTTGGGTGAGCTACAGAATCTCTATAGGTCCCTGTTTTCATATTATGAAATGACAGGTCAAGTAATAATCTCTTTATATCAGCTTCCTCATCTATGTTAACGTAGAGAATAGACTAGGTAACAAATACCCCTTTTCAAGCCTAAATCTATAATACTATGATTAGTCAAGTCCTTTAGTATCCTAAAATTATATAACTGTTATTTGTCTTTTCAAAATATCTTAATATAAATATTCTGAAAATGGACTAGTTTCAGAATATAGCTTTTCATCTATGTATCTCCTTGTTCATACTATTCATCCCCTTCTGTATTTGATTCTTGGGTATATTTAAAGCATATTTTCACTGTCACATGCAATCAAAAGTAGAGATTTAATCAAATGGAATCATAATCACTGAAGTTAAATTTGCTTGCTTCCCTCAATTGCTTTGATTCAAATTAACTAGTCATCTAAATTACTGTCAGGACCTTCCTGATTCCAAGCATGTCCAGGTGCTACATGCACTGCTTGAGAATGGCTACAAAAAGCCACAAGGACAAATGCTTCTTGACTTGACCTCAACACTCCTTTTCACCCATTCTTCTTTAAATGAAAATAACCAGTTCTACAAATATCTTAAAATTCTTATCTTCAGATATGAAAAGGAAAATGCTTATTCAGAAAAGAAGGATGGAAGAAATACTATTATATTTGAACAGAAACAAGTCTCAGCTTGTTGCAGTTCTAATAGGGAATCCTTACCAAATCTGTCTTTAGGTATATGTTTTAAGTTCACTCTAATGCTGTCCCTGAGCTGAGGAAAGAGGAAGGGGTATTAATACTACTTGTAATGTTCTGGTTGGTTTTCTGGAGGTCTCTGAAGCAGCCTTCCTTTCAGCAGATTAATTACCACAAGAATAGCTAGGTGTTACAAGTCCAAATTCTTTATTGTCTCCTTGCCTGGGGCCCGAGCTAGCTTGGTCTCAGTGGAGGAAATGCAGGAGGACAGGCCAGCCACCATGGTGGTGTGAGATGGAATGAATCTGTCTCCTTGGCTCCAAGAGTTTAAGCTCCCGCCTCCAGTCCTCTGTCTTCTCCAAGTATGACCCTGGCTGGGTTTGTCCCAGATTATATGCTCTATTATAATTAGATCATTTACAGTATAGTGTGTATAAAGCAATCATTATATCACTAGGAAACATTATTTGTGCTAAGATTAAATCAATCATACTGAACTAGAGAACTATTAATCACCAAGCCAAACTAGACAACTATTGTCTTATCAATTCAACTGAGTTAGCACCTTGTAAGAATCCTTGTTTTAAGTACAGAATTCTAGCCTGCAATATCTCCTGTTTTCTTTTGGTTTAGAGCACAGGTGGTCACACCCTCCCTGAATTCTCAGGGAGGTGAGAACCCCAAAAATGAGGTGATCACGCCTTCTCTGACTTCTCAGAAAAAGGGGTGAAAACACCAAAAAAGGAGGTGATCACGCCCTCCCTGATATCTCAGGGAGATGAAAACACCAAAGGAAATGGGAAATCAAATCAGATTACCAGGTTTCTGAAGGGTATTACTTGAAACAGGTATACATAAATCTATCAACATGGGAGTTATTACATAAGAACATACCTATATAGCACAGGCTAGTAGTGATTTAACAAACAACATGAATCAACACAAGGAATTATACATGTCCATAAATCCTAGAAATAGTCCAAAACCAATCTATTGTACATTACTTCATGTGTGTAGGGAATCCAATGATTCCTGCAAGATTTGAAGTCCTGCAATAGTCGCATCATGTGTTAGAGAATCCAATAATTCCTGCAGATTTTGAAGTCCTGCATCAGTCTTATCACGTCTCAGAGAATTCAATGATTCCTGCTGGTTTTGAAGTTCTGCAACAGTCTTATCAACAATTTTTCATCTCAGGGAATCCAATGATTCCTGTGGGTTTTGAAGTTCTGTAACAGTCTCATTATCAGCCAGGCTCTTTCAGTACCAGATATTTTTTAGGTCTTCTTTGTTTCCAGGGTTTTCACTGTTTTCTGTCGCTGTCCGATTGACAAGGCAAATACGGCTCTGATTCCTTCTCCACCTGTAGAGATACAAGCAAACCCTCTCTCCCAAGCAGTTAACCTATCTGGTCCCTTCCATTCACCACTTTCTGGATCTCTCCACATCACCTGGCGATTATCTAAAGATAGTGGAGCTGCTCACACTGGACACTGCCCTTCCATTGGGTTATAAAACTTGTCTGCCAGAGCCAGTGCATCTTTAGCAAAAATTTAAAAATTAATGGTATAGAGAGCTAAATTTAGAAGTTCTCTAGGGTTACCTGTGGCTCCCCCTTTCTTTTGTTTTTGGTTCTTTTCTTCAAAAATCCATGGCCAATTATGTAATAGTCTGGTTATCTTTAATGGAGACCCGGGTGTAAAATTTGGAACTGTGGCCAATAAAATTTGCCACTCTGGGATGGTTTCACAGTATACACTAATTTGTGCATTGGTATAAAAGATGTTTATCTTGTCAAGTCTTATCTCATATAATTGTACTGCTTGCTTAATAGTCTTTAATAAAATTCTAGCCGCAAGCACTGGGCAAGGAGTAAGGCTTTGTTCTGGTTGTGCTGGGAGGTTCATCCACTCTATCACATCATCTCCTTGATGAAGGACTGCTGTGGGTACCTTTTTTGTAGCAAAAACTGATATTTCCAAGGGTTTTTGAGTAACTCTTTCAACCACATTGGATAAAGCCAGTTCAACTTTTCTCAAAGCCTCTTGAGCTTCTTTTGTAAGCTGGCGTGGTGAGTTTAAAGAACTGTCTCCCCTTAAAATGTCATATAATGGTTGCAAATAATTGGTAGTTAAACCTAACACTAACTTTGGATGCATCCACTGGATATCTCCTATCAATTTATGAAAGTCATTTAAGGTGTTCAACTGCTCTGTTCTTAAGGAAAGTTTTTGTATTATAAACACCTTAGGGTATACGTCATATCCTAAATATTGAAAAGGAGCATATCTTTGAATTTTTTCTGGAGCTATTTGCAATTTGTAATTTCTTAGTCTTTTGTAGACATGCTTCTTAACATTTGTTCCTCAGGTGCACATTCCCAAGATATCATCCATGTAATGTAATAATATAACTTTTGGAAATGCTTTTCTTACTGGAGTAAGAACAGCAGCAACATACATTTGGCACATAGTACAGCTATTTTTCATTCCCTGTGGCAAAACTGTCCATTCGTATCTTCTATAAAGCTCAGCTAAGTTAATGCTGGGCACTGAAAATGCAAATCTTTTCATATCCTCCTTATCTAGAGGGATAGAATAGAAACAATCCTTAATGTCTATAACCCAAAGAGGCCATTCTCTAGGCAATTGAGTAGGAGATGGAAGCCCAGGCTGAAGCATTCCCATAGTTTCCATCTGTTCATTTGCTTTTCTTAAATCAGTCAACATCTTCCATTTTCCAGATTTCTTTTTTTTACAACAAATACAGGGGAATTCTAAGGACTTAAGAGAAGGTTTTAAGTGTCCTTGGTCAAGTTGTTCTTGCACTATATCTACTAAGGCCTGAATTTTATCACTTGTTAAGGGCTCCTGTTCTTAGCCACACTGGTGTATCAGTTTTCCATTGAATGGAAACAGGTGAGAGTGCAGATAGGCCTTCAATAGCAACCCTGCCTAAAAAACCAAAGTACTCATTTGTGAACTTTAACTGTTGTAAAATGTCTCTTCCCCACATATTGATGGGGATTTTTTCAACTACAAAAGGAGTAAAAACTCCTATTTTACTTTCAAATATCCATCTCATAGGAGCAGCATTAACTTCAGCTGCTATTGATCCTTCTACGCCACACATGTAGGTGTCTGGCTTAATCTTTGGCCAGTGACTGGGTCAGTTGGCACCTCTAATGACCATACGATCTGCATCTGTGTCTACCAATCCTTCCAGTGGTATGCCATTTATATAGATCGTGAGCATAGGTCGGTCAGTTGTTACAGCTGCTGTCTAGTATATTTCTGGATTCCGCTGCTTTGAGTTAGAATCTGGGCAACTATCATTAGATTGCTTATTAGGGGTATGTAACAGTAAACCTGATGTTACTACTTCTCCTGGGTGATGTCACACATTGTCTACCTGTATTAGTGACTGGGCTACTTATATATTACCTGTATGTGTAGCTACACATTCCCGTTTCCCACATCAGTATATGGATGAACACTGTTTTGTAAGCACTCTCAGGAGGTGAAATAGTCAAGTCTACTGTGCCTGGAGGCAAGGAATCCATAAGCTGGAGAGGAACAGATTTCACCTCTCCAGGGGTAATCTCAGTAGTCCCAGCTGCATACAACTCTATTTCCCTAATTGTAATCCTTTTTACCATCTGATTTCTTCTTGGCTGATAGATCATGTAATCCCTTTCTTCTATCAAGATTGCTTTTTGCCTGATTGATCATGTCTTAATATTGAACTGCTAAAGACTCTCTGGGTGTAACCTTGGTTGCCATCATGCCCCACATGTTTTTTGTTTGAGGTCTTGGAGCTAGGCCCTGCCTCTCGTTTCCCTGGGTCAATCTATATTCTGAGGCCCAGTGGAAGCCTCTGTTGTATTTTGGACACAGGGTTTTGGGGCTTGTTTTCTCACCCTGTTTTCTCACTCTTCTTTCTGCCTATATTGAGCTTTCAGATGCCCTACTTTACCACACTGAAAGCATTGATGAGTATCTCTAGAAGTCCCTTGCCAAAAGGGACCCTGTCTTCCCATGTTTTACATGACAGCCTGGGTATAAAAGGCATTTGTGCCCATTGTGGCACAGCACCTTATGATCTCTTCTAAAGGAGCATCTTTGTGTAGTCCCAAAATGATTCTTAACAAAGTTTCCTTCTTGTCTATTTTTGTATTCACCCTAATTTCTGGGTCACAGATGTAGGTCCTTAACTCCACATTGGGCACCAAAATGTAATGTTCTGGTTGGTTTTCTGGAGATCTCTGGAGCTGCCTTCCTTTCATCAGATTAATCACCACAAGAATAGCTAGATGTTAAAGTTCAAATCCTTTATTGTCTCCTTGCCTGGGGCCCGGGCTAGCTTGGTCTCAGTGGAGGAAATGCAGGAGGACAGACCAGCCACCACAATGATGTGAGATGGAGTGAATCTCTCTCCTTGGCTTCGAGAACTTGAGCTCCCGCCTCCAGTCCTCTGTCTTCTCCAACTCTGACCCTGGCTGAGTTTGTCCCTGAGTTTTGTGCTCTATTATAATTAGATCATTTACAGTATACTGAATATAAAGCAATTATTATATCTCTAGGGAACCATTATTTGTGGTAAGATTAAATCAGTCATACTAAACTAGAGAACTATTAATCACCAAGCTAAACTAGATAACCATTGTCTTATCAATTCCACTAAGTTAGTACCTTGTAAGAATTCTTGTTTCAAGTACAGAGTTCTGGCCCATAACAACTATTGGCCTGTTTCATCAAGGAAACAAAGTCAAGACAAGAAGCATTTGTTAAGCAAGCACATACTATGGACCAGTCACTATATTAAGCACTGGAGATGCAATGAATGGAAAAACAACAGTCCCTGCCCTCAAGGGGCTTACAAGGTATGGGAGATAATCACTAAGATATTAAAGACATCATATCCTATGTGGGATGGGATACAAGCTAAATCTACCTTATTTTGAATTGGATTCTGTAGTAAACCTGATTAGTACAAATTTTAATGCACCTTTGCCTAATAGCTTACATCCTATGAAACAATGTGTTCCTTGGCACCAGTATACCTTATAAAGTGGATTATCAAGATTATAACACTTTTCTTTTAATCTGTTGCTGGCAAGCATGCTAACTTGACAAACCTAGGGCAAAGAGTAAGGGAGGACGCATAAAGGAAGTTACTTCTCCAAACAGAACAGCGGAGACTGGGATATAGTCTACATTATTCTTAATGAGCACAGTAGAATGAGAAACCTTGTAACTGTTTTACTAAAATTCAAAACTTTATATGAATAAACTACATCCAGAATAGTCCCTTGATCTACTAATTTAGCATCCATTTAAAAAAAAAGAAGAAGAAGATACTGATAAAAGTTTGCTGTCATCTGTACTTAATAAAATCAAGAGTTTTGTTTTTTTTTTTTTTTTTTTGGTTTGGTGAGATTTGGAAGGGAAGTTAGGAGGGAGAGGATTGTGATCATGGTTTCTCATTGTCTTAATGTTTATTCGTTATTAATCTCATTTCATGATCCCGAATCAATGTCACATTCATTGGAGTTGCAAAATTCCCTTTTTTTCTTTTTAAGAAAAACAAAATGTGCAACATATGCCTTTTCCCAGACCTACAGTACCTCTCTAGTTCCCAAAAAACTTTCATAAATCACTGACAATGGCTCAGACTATAATTCATGGGGGTACAATGACCTCCAAGATTGCCAGGAATTCTCTAACCATTTATTTATTTTGCGTATCAACTCCCTATCAAACATTTCCAATCAGTTCTTTTCAGTCAGAAATATTTCCAAGGTAGATCACAGCTGAAATGTCACTCACTGAAGGTTTTTGCTTTGAACTCTAGTATAAAGGAATGAAATAATTAATTGAACCCTAGGAGAAACCAAATTATACATATGACAAAATTAAGGCTACATGTACCATATTTTCATAATACAATACAAGAATAAAATTCCCCTGAATAAAATTATTTTATAACTTAAATATCCTTTGTTTCAATGCCTGAATCATATGCTATTTCTATTAATTTCTAATTACTACTCACCTCTGTGCCTTTTACATTAAGATACAATTATTTTCAAAAATTGGAATTACTCAACTATACATTTTCTTTTAAGCAATATATTTTCAATTTTTAATTAGTCAATTTTTTGGTACAAAAATAATATACTTTAATAAAACAAATTATTTCAATGTTGAACTTTAATAATTCTATGATATTGTGAGTAGTCCCTCCATCAACATTGGTCACAACTCTTTCATACTTTTTGTCTAGTTCTTGTGTATGACTTCCCATGAAGCTTTTAGAAAGGAACAACCCATCACAGTGAAGCCTTTCTACTCCATCTTTAAGTATATTGAGGGTAGTAATGTATCCTCTCTAGCTATCCCTTTTTTGTCTCTCATTCTTATTACAAGACAGAGCCATCTTGTTTTCCAGTGACCTCTATCCACAATAATGTCTTTTCTGTCACTTTTTATACAGAAATCATTGCCAGAAACATGGTGCAGCCTACTTAGGTGCCCTATGCATCTTTCTTTTCTATGTTGTATGTTCCAAGATTGGGATTCATAAAGGACTATACTATATAAGGGAATATATGGGAAAATACTGCTATTAAAGAGACAGTCTTCTGTATCTGCAAACAACTTGGTACTGTACCATTTCCCAGATGCAATCTAATATAATCACTATTTATTAAGAATAAACAATGAAAGATAAGAATAGAATTAAAGAAATAAAAACTCCAAAGTATAATATGGTATTGTTCTGGCCAAGAAATTTCAACTATTATAAATCACTGCCTAATCTAATCCTGTTTTTTAAACTCCTAATCAGAAAACTTATCTTGAAGCTTTACTTAAAATCAGAATCTGACCAGGAAATGAGCCTCAAAGCTTTCAGTTTCTTTGATTTAAACTTTCAACTTGCTTGTAACTCTTCAAAAAGGAAGTTTTAATTTGCTTCTTCAAGGTTCCTAATAAGCTCTGGAATATCCCACCTGATCTTTCTATACATAAATGAGAAATGGATTTCTGCTCATATCAGACAAGGTTTTAAACTACCTTATCCTGCATTCACAATATCCCTGTTAGTTCCTATATCTTTAGTCATTCAGAGTTTAAAAAATAATAATAATAAAATAAGAAGAATGAAGTCCCCTGACTCTATGTAAAAATTGAATATAATCTCTCTACAATTAGAAAAGAATTTCCTTGGTAGCCACATTATTTATTTATTGAATTCCCCCTCAGTGAATGTCTAATCAACACTGAATAGGTTTCTTTACTTGGGTATAGCAGATCTTTGGATCTTTCTCAAAATGGTAATACTTTTTACTTTCAGAAAATTTCAAAATATATTTCAAGAAAACAAGTGATTTCCTCATGCACACACTAATCATGCCTTTAATTGTCTAGTCTACTTTCTCCATTTTCTATTGTTGAAAGATTATATTGCACCCATAGGATAAATACTTCTCTCCCCTACTTTTAAATCCTTTCTCAAGTCATTCTTAATTAAGTAATAATTTTAGAAATAAGGGCTCTTCCAAAACAGAAAATGCCAAAGTTGCTAGACTTACTTTGGAAACAAAGTAGTAATGAAACAGGTAAGCTTAGAGAAAGTGATGTTAGAACTGTAAAGTCAGAGACAGGGCCTTTTGGGGACAATAGGAGGGAGGTGGACCTGGCAGCACTGAGATGAAAACATCATATATGAATGTTTATTTTCAAGACAACAACAATATACAAAAATTTCTTCCAAAAAAGATACTGGTAGTTGAAAAATGGTTGACAGAATCAGGATGGCATTGAAGCAAAAGGAAAGAGGGAGTACTTCTGCTGAAAACAGGGAACAGAAATTTTTAGCAACAAAAATTAATGAGTGATTCTCCTAACTGGGTGAAAACTGGTTGAAAAAACTATCCTGCCTCCAATGGAATTCAAAGCAAGATGATTCATACCTTGCTCTCTTATGCGTTTCCAGCAAACGAACACGCAACATTAACTCCCTTTACATAAAGACAGATGCAAACATGGATGTAATGCATCACAACCAGATTGTATTTAATGAGATTATGTTCTACAATGATTCCCTTAGGGAAAAATTACTATATTTGGATCTATTTTGAGGCTGTTTCATAGGTAGAAGTTTAAGGGTTTTGTATTTCATGTGTTGTTCAGTTTCTCTAAAGGCTAAAATAAAGAAAGAATCATTCTTAAAGTGAGAGATTACTAATAGGGTTCCTTTAGCTGTATTACAGTGTGCCAGATTTAGGGGATTTAATTATTTATAAAAGCAAGGGCTATTTATCCACACAAGAAACAAAATTGATAAACCTAAAAAATCATGAATATAAGCCACAACTATAATTCTGACAATGTAGACTAGCAAACTAACCTTAAATATCCATTATTAGTCAATTCTCAAATCAAACAAGCAGACACAGTCCATCAAGCTAAATTGGGTAGTATCATAATACTATAGGAGACTGGGTCGAAATTATCAGTTTCAATGGAAATATCTAAAGAATTTAAATTCCAATCTCTCAGAGAAAAATGTACAAGTTCTCCATTATTTTATGTGTTCACAGGTTTTCTGATAACAAAAGTGAAAGTTGTATATTCTACAAAATGGGATCATATTACAGACCAAAAACCATGGTAAACAATTTGTTCACTAGTTAGTGTCCAATGTGTCCTACCAATAAGAGCCATCTTAAATACTAACAAAACTAATAAAAACTACTGCTGACTCATTCCTTGTACTGGAACATTTATTACTTCCTGGGGCAGTCTACTGAAAATCCACTTGTGAAAGATACCATGTTTTTGAGGGCACTGTAATGAGTTCTGTAAAAAAGCTATCGATCTATGCACCTCTGTTTTATTTCCAATATATATTTTAGTAATGTATTTCCCTATGAAAGCTCAATGCAGTTACCTAGGGACATGAAGTAAGAGGGTAAATAGTAAGCCAATGCATGAAGTTTTTGTTAATAGGTAAACAAATAGGTCTTTGCCAAAACTCAATCAATAGGGAGAAGTCAGGGCAGTGATGGGAAAGTAAAATCAATTCAGTATCCTTCTCCAGTTTCTCCTCATTACAAAATGAATGACCTAAGTTGGGAGTGGCCAATACTGATTACTATCTACTGCCAGTGACTTATTAATTAATTCAGACTTTTGAAAATTTATTTTATTTTTTAGCCCTTTTTCCTACCATTCTAATTACTTCTCTCTTCCTCTTTCCTCCTCACCCGTTCCCCCCCCCCCCCAAAAAAAAAAAGAAAAAAGGTTTTCAGGAGAATTAATGTCTGAAATAGTTTTAATAATATTCAAAATAGTAAACCAAAATTGTGAAAGGAAAAAAAACTTTGTTTCAAAATCTTGAGTCTTAATGAAAATTTTTAGGGAACTCGGGCTTTTAGACTGCATATATGAATTAAAAAAAAAGAAATATTTATTCATTTGAAGTCTCACAATTTAGAAGCTGAAACAATCCAACTCAATAGCATTTCTGAAGTCCTTACTAAGTGCCAAGAACTGAATGAGAATAGAGAAGCAAAGACTATACAGTACTCATCTAGCTTGCATTTTCTTAAAAAAGGTTACAATGAGACAACGACAGTTGGATATCACGAGCTGACCCATACTAAGAGGAAATTAACCCCTCCTTTCCACATACTTAAAGATTTCCCAGCAAACAGGACCTATTCTGCATTTAAGGGTTCTTTTTTTTTTTTTTAATTACCTTCCCCTTCCCATGCCCTTCTCCCTTCCTTTTTCCTTCCTTCCTCCTTCCCTCACCCTCTCTCTATTTTCCTTCTTCCCTGTTTGTTTTTTGCATGGCTGACTCCTGGATTATACATACACTCCCAGTCTCTCCCAGGGGACTCTGCATTAATCAGGGATAAAGAGGTACAACCTAATTAGGATCTGCATTTTTCCCTTGATGTCTCTTTCTTTTTCCCTATACAACTGGATTGTCTTTCTAAATCCTGTTAGCTATATTGTATAATTGAAGCTCTTGGGTCTCCTATTGATAGATTTCTGAAATAGTTTGGATCTTGGACATATAACACTTCTTAATTATCAAAGAGGATTTACTTTGGTTATTTAGGGGTACAATTTATTTTGTTTTCCAAATGTACACACTCCTCGATTTCATCTAGAAAAAAGATGATTGGCTGGCCCACATGCAGACCTAAAACTATTTGTTTTCATAATTATTACTTTGGTAACAATTACTTTGGTGTGAGAAATAATGAAATTACAGAATCTGAAATAGAGAAGTAGTCTAAGAGATTATAAAATGAAACTCCATAATCTGAAGGATTAATCTAAAACGAAGAAAGAATGCAAGTTAGTGGTAGACACTTAGGTAAAACCAAAGTATAAAGACCTTTATGTCACACAGATTTTCTTGCTTGACGAGGACTTCAATAAATTCATTTTCCGGCCTACACATACCTTGGTTGGTTCTCCAAAGACAGGTTCTCCCCTCTCTGGTAGCCATTGTCTGCTACCTGAGTCGTGGACCTCTTAACAATTTGCTTTAGTTCTTGTTCCAGGCGTTCCTTGATAGCTTTAACTGTTTCTGGGATCTTCCTCAGTTTGGCTAGCCCCTTGATGAGAATGCCCATAAAGAGGCTACTATTCTCTTCTGGATCCAGCTCCATATCTTCCTTGATGTCTTGCAGATTCAATTCTCTGACTGAAAACACACAAAATATCAAATGTAAAAAGTAGAGTATTCACACAGAGGTAATCCTCAGCAAACAAGCTGGTTATTTTTCCATATTTCTTTGGAAGGAATAAGGTATGAACTAAAGAAGATGTTGCTCCTTAAAAATATAACATTCATATCCCTATTTGCATCATCTCAATCAACGAAGAATGAAAGGCAGAAAACATTTATTACATTTATACAAACAGCTAGTAAGTCTACCACGGGGAATCTTCAACTGCCTACCTTGCCACTTCATTTGTCTTTTAAACAGATTAATAAAATTAAGCATTCTCAGATAGACAGAAGGCTTGGGTGGGTAGTTTTGGGTCAGGTAGACAGTAGCCAGCTGGCCCATGTTTCCTTCTCTCTTGAGCTCTACTTTGGCTCTCAGCCCTTCCAAGAAAGGGAGCAAATAGGCTGTCTAAGGGGTGGGTAGAGACAGGGAAGGGGCATGGTGTACTGAATCTGGTCTGAGGACCTTCTTGCATTTCTATGATCCCATGATAAGTGATGATCATAGTTGAGGGTAGTAGCGTTGTGATGGCGAAGTACAGTAAGATGGGAAGAGGTAATTTGTGGATTAGGGGAAAGAACAATCGATTTTTTAAAATCACCTTTTGTTTTGTTTTGTTTTTTAATAAAAAAAAATAGAGAAAAAAAACAAAATTAAGCATTCTCACTGTGAGCTTTGGAGGAAAGTCAGTAACCTAAATTCAACTAACAGAGCAGACCTTAGGTTGGTGAAAAAGACAATGGATATTTTTTAAAGCACATAAATAATTAAAATTAAAAATAGCAGAGAAAATACAATGGAAGAACTAATTCTCATTACACTCTAGGTCAATGGATTTCAGAAAGAGAAAAGCTTTCAGGTAAGAGAAATAAGAAAGTGAAATTTCTTAGAAGCCTTTTTTTTCTTTTGAATACATATATGTAGTACAAATGATCTCACAGCTTTGCTGATCCTGATGAAAGAGTTCTCTGAATAACAACTATCACTAGTCAAAAATCCTGTAAGAATAAAAGTAGTAGTCGAAATAACAAATGTCTTTCCAGAATGAACAAAAAAGAAAGTAATAAAGAAGAGTGAAAACTGGAGTCATATATAGTAACTACTTTTTCTTACATCTCCAACCTCCCTTCAGTAAGCTGTTTGGAAAGCCTCAGATTTCTGAGGCTTACAGAATGCATTGTTTCTTTTAAAAAGGAAGTTTCATTGAATTGATACCTTTTGCTTTGACACAGTAGTCATTTCTCATCTCTTCCTTTCAATACTGGATCTTTTCTTGTGACCAAGAAAAATAATTAACCAAAAGCATCCAATAGAGACCATAGCTGACAATACATATGATGTTTTGTAATATTAGTCACTCAGTTCTCTGCCATGAAGGAAAGCATATGTTTCAGCAATTCTTCTTCAGAACCTTCATTAGTTTTTCCATTCCTCAGAGCTCAACCTCCTTTTAGGGACTTACACTGTTGTATTCCAGTGAAACCTGCACAGTATACCAGCGCCATGCCAGGACACTGAATCACTTCCATTTGAATTGTCTTAGGAAGATGCTGGAGATCACCTGGCAGGAGAAGGTATCACACAATGAGGTCTTTTCTTAAACTAAATTGCCAAGCATTCCAATTCTACTGCTGAGAGCACAACTTTTTTAGGTTGGTCACATTGTTCGAATGTCAAAAGCATGCTTGCCAAAAAAATTATTTTATGGAGAACTCACACGGCAAGCATTTACAAGGTGGTCAAAAAAGGTGATACAAGGTGATACACTCTCAAAGTCTCTCTTAAGAACTTTAGAATTGAATGTATCATATGGGAGACACTGGCACAGGACTGCCCAGCATGGTATGCCCTCATCAAAAGATGCTGTGCACTAAAAGCAAAACTTATAACTGAAATAGCTCAGACAAAACACAAGATGTGCAAAGTTAGAGAAGTCCCCAAATGTTTACAGGGACTATTTGTGTCCAACCTATGCCAGAGCATTCTGAGCTCATAAAGGTCTGATCAGACACAGTTGGACACATTGTAATTCAAATCTAACATAGTGACGTCGTTTGGTCCTCTCTAAGAATGAAGGATCCCAACCAATCAACCAGGGACTAACATTTATACAATATTTGCAATGTTGCAGTTATTGTGTATCTTCCTTCATCTCTTTGTTTCATTTATTTTACTCAGCATTAGTTCATACAAATTTTTCCCCGTTTTTCTGAATTCCTCAATTTGTCGTTTGCCGAGTAATGGGCACAATCTTCCTTACTAATTCTTTGCTTACCTCTTTCTTTGGCTTTCACGAAAGCCAGAAAGCATAAGACTATAAAAAGTAAGCTATTCTGTTTAGTGTAATGGGAAGGCACTGAAATCTATTCACTGAATAGCTCCTAATATCTCAAATGTATAGGTGAAAGTCTTTGTTTAAGTAAAGCCCCTAAAAGTTTCTATAGTTATATGCTTCAAATAGTACTATAATACATTTTTATTCTTGTTGCCCATAGTAAACAAATATTTACCCTTGACCTATTTACTTACCACGTATTCATGTCTTGTAGGATTTTTAAACATGAGTCTATATCAGGGTTATCTTTCTTAGATAGCAAAACCCTGGAAGGACATGAATTAAGCCTCTCTCAACATAATCTTAAGAACTTGACAACTTAAGAAATGAAGGGAATAAGAATTTATTAAATGCTCACTATGTACTAGACACTATGTTAAATGCTTTACACAGTAGATGTCTTATGATCTGCATTTTATCCCTAGGAAACTGAGGCAGGCAGAGATTTGCTCAAGGTCACAAAGCTAGTCTTCATGAGTCTACAAGCTAGTATGAAATAAAAAAGTCATAAAATAAATGGTTACATCCACTGGCAACACCTATGTTTTCCCTCTTGCAATTTCTCAAATCAGAAATTCTAAGCAGACCCAAAGCTCTTCACCAATGAAAAAATAAAGGGAGGAAGAAAACTGAAATGAGAGGCTCCAAGTCGACTCTGACAATGACGGGCTCCATCCTTGTGACCTCATGATGTCAACTGGAGTCAGGCCTTGTGACTTGTTCCCTTCCACTTCAGTTGGTCTATGTGGCTTAATGGAGAGGGCACTGTGTTTGTAGTCAAAAGGTAAGGACTGAAATCGGAGATCAAGGGCCCTGTCCAGTATAGTCTGGCCTAATACCCTCTCGTAAGCAATACTTATAAAGCTGTCCCAATTCACCAAACATTATTAATAGCTTACTGCATCTGGGGTACCAGAAAATAGCAAGTTTAGAAATGACATAGGTGAGGGAATCAAAAAACTTGAACTGTAAAGAATCATCAAGGTTACCAGCCCAACTCTCTCATTTTATATACAAACAAAGAGAGGCCCAGAGGTGGCCAGCAGGAGGGGCAGGATCTAGCCCTGCAGCTGAAAATCTACAGTCAGGGCTTTTTATACTGGAACACATGGCCTCTGTGGTCCCTCTCACAGCTTCCATTAGAGTAGGTCACAGAACAAACACTCTGTTCCCTCACAAGATGTTGAAAGTAAAATACAATTGGAAAGTTCTCACTTAATAATATTCAATCAAGAAGTATTAATTGAAAACCTATTTTGTGCCAGGCACTATGCTCAGCTCTGGGGACAAAAGCAGGCTGGGGCGGGGGTACCAGGAAAGGCTTCATGCAGGAAAAAAAAGGACTTCAGCCAAATCCTGAAGGACTTAGGACTCAGCTGAAGTATGATAGCATTCCAGGCAGGGGGACAGTTGGGGCAAACACTCTGTCCAGCCAGGATGGGGCCTTTGTGTGAGAAGCAACAAGAAGACCAGATTGGCTAAGGCCACAGGGAGAGAGTCATATACCTTCTACTATACCATATTCCTCTAGCTTCCCTCTACCTGAATGGTCATATTCTCTCTTTCTCTCTCTCTCTTTTTTTTTTATTAAAGCTTTTTATTTTCAAAATATATGCACAGATGATTTTCAACATTCACCCTTGCAAAACTTTGTGTTCCAAATTTTCTCCTTCCCTTCCCCCACCTCACACCCTTAGACAGCAAGTAATCCAATTCATGTTAAACATGCAATTCATCTATACATGTTTCCACAATTATCTTGCTGCACAAGAAGAATCAGATCAAAAACAAAAAAGAAAGAAAATAAAAAGCAAGGAAACGACAACCAAAAAAAGTGAAAATACTCTGTTGTGGCACACTCGGTCCCCACAGTCTTCTCTCTAGGTCTAGATGGCTCTCAATGGTCATATTCTCAAACAAGATAGTCAACAATATCAAATAATGCAGAAAAGGTAAAATGAAGGTGCCTGGGAGCTTTGACATGAGAATGGAAGCAGCTCAAGTAAATGTAATCATCAAGATCTCCACTATCTCATCCTGTGCCAGACGGTCAAGAAGACAAATTCCATCTCCCCAGAGTTTCAAGACATATTCTCTCTCATTCTATATGAAAAGAATCTTAAATATCTTGGACCACAAAATTCTGAAGATAGAAATCCCATCTTAGAACAAGGCTTTATGAAATAAAATGTAAGCCAAGATCACAGCTGTGAAAGAAGACAGTTAAATAAGCACTGTAACAAGTCATTTGATTTGTGTTCTCTAAAGGTTTTATTATTGCTTAACCTTTGCCAAAATCAAAAAGAAAAGAAGCAAGGCCTTCAGTTTCATTACAGTCATATTCACAGTGATCCCAATAGGAGTTTGAATAAAATGAATAAAGAAACCACAAATAAAATGCCTGTGTGCCCTGGGAATAATTGCTCAGTTTAAATGTTTCAAAGGCAGTTTGCCAAATGAAAAAATATATTGTGGGTCCAATGATTTAAACCAACAAATTGCTAACATTACTGGCTTTCCCCCCACACTTTTCCATCTTTTCCATGCAATTTATGTTTGAATTACTCTATCTAAATTAGACACTAGTTTCCCCCTCGCATTGCAAACACAATGTCAGACAAGACAATGCAAGAGAAAACCCTGATAACTGAATGAAGTGGTTACTCTCAATGAAGAGTCTTTCTTAGAGCTCTGCAACAGAATAAGACATCTGAAAAAGGGCCATTTTCAAACAATCAAAATTTTTATTTAATTCATAATAGTCTAGAAGAGCTATTCTGTCATCGGATCCCCAGTTGGAAGATATAAATGTCTCTTGTAATGGATGATACCCTCATGTCTGCTCTTTCATACTCTTGAGGAAAAAAACTTTAAGGCCTCTTGTTAAAAGCCCAGCTTGTAAGAGTCACTATATACTAGACTACCTTGTACAAGAGTGAGCTTTGTAGGCTTACTCTTCACTACTAAAAATGATACCAAATTGCTGCCATTTGTCATAGTATATTTCATTAGTCCCACGACTGTACATGTATCCAGTAAAATGTTATACTGTTCCTTACTTGATTTATGGTATCCCAAATTATACCCTTTTGTTGGCACTAATCCTCTTAGATAAGGTGATGCAGATTAATAGGATCTTAAAATCTAGGAATTTGATTAAAGACTTCACCTGCTTCAATTCCAGAGTCTCTAATGTATCCACATTGCTATGTGAAGACAGTTTTAGACAGAGCAGGAGCCACACTGAAAATTTTTTACCTTTCTTTTGCATTTCTTCAATGCCTCCTCTTTCATTTCCTCACAGAAAAATCCAAGAACACCAGTCTGCAAAGCAGATATCTCTTGGGAAAAGAGGACTTATTTTACATAACTCCACAGATAGCTTCCATTATGGTCCCCAGTATGGTGAACAACCATTTGGACCTTTCAGAGACTTTCATGATAAAGGGAAAACAGATTGCTAAAATCACAGAATTGTTATGGTCTCTACCAAAAGAATCAAAATTAACTGCAAACTTTGAGGGTTTAAAGAAAAACTTAGCATCAAAAGAGAATAGAAGCTTTCTTATTAAAAAATAGATAAGATAAAAATACTACCATTTAACTGAATTATGCAGTTACTGCCACTATTATCATTGAAATTTGGTGTTCGTAAAGTACTTTTCATTTGCAATGTTTCCCAATTATTTTTTTATCAATAATAATAAATTTTTTATTTCACTTGGAAGCTTTTTAGGATTTTTAAATAGAATCATTTGCAGTGGCTTAGCAATAAATATAATTGATGACCTGTCTGAGCTAAAATGTGATGATCTACATTAGAAAAAGGCATTAGTGTAGCACCTGGGAATAAAAACCCAAAGTAGGGAGAGAAGCCTATTTAAATTTAGAAATAGATCTTTGGTCTAATTCTAAAACTATATAAGGTTGCAAACAGTAGAATAAACTCCATCATAAGGTAAAATACTTTTCTTGATTCCAAAATAGAGGCACTAGCAATCTTTTTAAAATTATATAATAATATGTTTTTAAAAGAACTAGTTAGCTCGGAATATTTTGTTAAAAATATTTATGAGAACATAATAAAGAGAAAAGCTGTTATTTTATTTATATATACTTTTCAACAATAAAAAATGAATACTGTATAGCCCCTCTCTCTACGGAATTATTTGAGGGAGCTGGTTCTATTTACACTTCTCTGAACTCTCTATAGGAGTGGCAATATTTTCCCCAACACTGTATAAAATGAGATACTAAGAGCGTTCCTTCATGTATGAAAATACTTCTCTCCTATTTCAAAGCACTACAAGTATTTTCATAGTGCTTTGAAATAGGAGAGAGATACTCAACAAAGACGTCAGTAAATGATACATATAAATATAAAGAATAATTTTTTAGAATTTTCATCTGGATTTTAGGCACCCTTATATTTCTTTGTAGAGATAGCTGAAAGGCACAATGGATATAGTATCAGGCCTGAAGCCAGGAAGACTTCTTTTTTTCTTGGTTCAAATCTAGCCTCAGACACTCACTAATCACTAACTCTATCTACCTCAGTTTCCTCATTTATAAAATCAGATGGAGAAGGAAATGGCAAAGCCCCCACCAGTATCTTTGCCAAAATAATCCCAAATAGGGTCACAATAAGTTGGACATGACTGAAAATAAAAATATTTCTTTGTACATGAAGTTGCAAGTTTTTATTAAGCTTAAAGAGGCATAAGAAAATTTTATCTTGAAATAAGGGATCATTGAATAGTTACTCAAAAAAGGAATAATCCAGATTACTTTATAAAAATATGGTTATTATACATATGAAGTTTCATATCAACTAAACTGTCACTATATATATCTCTGGATCTAAGATACCTCATTCACTTAATATTTCAGGGGCAATTTACAATTCTATCCCCTCTTTTTTCCTCCAAGACCTCATTCCCTCAAATCAAATTCCCTTCTCTTTAGATTTTCCCTCCACTTTTTAAAAAAACATATACCTCTAAAAGATGCCTTTGTCTCTAAAGCACAAGTATCATGGGGTCAAGAGAAGAAATGTCTTTCCTCCTACTGATTAAATGCTTCCTCTTGTGACAAAGAAAAGCAAAGAAGTTCAGTACCATGACCACATCTTCTGGCATATATAATATTCTGCACTATCACCACCACCTGCCCCTTCTCCCACCCTCCCCTCATCCCCCACAGGTCTTTTCTTTCCTAGGAGGAGGATGTTTCATTTAATAAGACTCCCAGTTTTTTAAAAATATAGAATTTGGCCTCCTCTTAGTGGCTTTTTCATTTCTGTTACTCAAGTCAGGCTGTACATTGCTCTCCTTTGTTTTCAAGCATGCACATGGAAGGGAAGGGGCAGCTAAGTGGCTTCTTTCTTCTTCTTCTTCTTTTCAAAGGGAAGCCTCATCAGTTGTTTCGGCTCCTTAGCAACAGTCCCTGTCTCATCATCTCTCCGGCTTATTTCTAGCATCTCAGAGGAAATTGGCCTCATGTTTTTCATCTTTATGTTCCTTCACCAGCTCCTGGCTTTACAAATTGGTGACCATTCCCATATACTGCTTTCTGTCCCTCTACACTGTCTCACTCTACTTCTCAAACCCTTATGGACAGAGACAGCCACACCTGGAGGCAGAAAACCAGGGGTCACAGACCAGCTCTTCCACTTACCTACTGAATGACCTCGCTGGGAAAACTCAACTTTTATAGGTCTGTTTCCTTAAGTGTAATATAATATGTAATATGATTTCTAAGATTCTGTCTCTGAATTTATAATCCTGTGATTTTTCTCCTTTGTGAAAAAGAATCTTTTCCAGGGCACAGTCCTTGACTTTCTGCTTCAATTTTACAGAAGATCCTTAGAAGATCTGAACCATTTCTTGTGTTTTCAAGGATCATGACTTGATTTTCAAATCTACATTTCCATGAGTACTTAGACTCAGACAAGTTCTCCTTCCAAATTCTCAAAAGCCTACTAGATCTTTCCATCTGGATTTCCCACTATCACTTTAATCTCAGCAAAACAAAGTCAAACTTCCATCATCTTTCACCAAAACCAGTGCTTTATCCTGACTTCTTTCATATAACTATCACATTCTTATAACCTCAGGTTTGAAAGCTCACCCTTTCCCTGAGGATATATTTTAAAATCTATCCCTTTTTTCCCCTTACCAAATCAGTACTCAAATCTCATCAATTTTTCTTTCACAATATTCATTCTCTTTCCTTTACATCCCAATCTAATCTAGCCTTATCTAATCCCTGGACAACTACAAAAGCTTCTTAACTGGTCCCACATCACCTCATCCTCCCTCAATATAAAAAAAAAAAAAGACTGGTATGTTTCCAAGTGATTAATCTTCTAAAACTGCCACTTATATCATATCACACATTTGCTCAAAAATCTTCAAAGGCTCCCCACCAAGAGGAAAAAATTCTTGTACAGCATTTGAAGTCTTTCCCAACTTACCTTTTCAGTCTTCTCACTCATCACCATCCTACCTGAATCATAGCTCCAGCCCAAACAGTCTCTCCACTGTCTCATAAACATACTAATGCATATCTATTGCCATGCCTTTGTTTATGCTAATATCATTGAAGAAACGCCTGAATTTCTAGCCTTATCCCATTCGTCATTTAAATCTATTCTCACTGTCCAGTTCCAACTCCAAGCCTTTCATAGCCTAAGCCAGCACAAATCTAGGCCATAAGGAGGTTTGTGATCGGGAGAACTCTACACATCCACTTACTGGTAAACATATGGGGGCAGACACTTTCTCCATTTAAAAACAGCACAATTTCCACATAAAAAAGGTGTATTTCGGGTTTCCCAATATTTAACTTGAATTTACTTGCCAAAGAAATAATTTTTGCCTGATGGTTAGCTTCTGTGGTGTAACTATTACAATATGAAACTTGTACTGTGTTGTATGTTAAAAAAGTTTTTGTGAACTACTGTGACACATAAACATATAAAATTCATTAAGTAAATATATACCAAGTTCCCCAAAATTGATTTCACAGATAAATTTTTCAAAATGCATTCCCAATCAGTAAATTAGAGGTTGCCGACATGGAAGTTCAAGTGCTTCTAAATTACTATTTTACTTTTTTAAAACTCCCTACTCCATGGTAACACCTTTAGTTTAATCACATGACAAAATGCCAGTCAAATATCCTTTTTATTTTTAATTTCTCCAATTTATTTAAAGGAAGAATTCTAACTATTTGCCTTTAACTGAACTTCGGTTTTTTGTTTTGTGTTTTTCCTATTTAAAAAATTTTTTTACATACAACAGTATTTTGTTTTTTCCACAGATACTTTACAAAAAAATTTTAGCCTTTATTTTCACAATATTTTGACTTCCGAGTTTTTCTCCCTCCCTTTCCTTCTTCCAAAAAGATGAGCAATTTGATCTAGTTTTTGCAGGTGCTATTATGTAAAGCTTATTTCCATATCTGTAACAGGTGTGAAAGAAGAAACAGATCAAAAGGAAAAACAAACAAACAAACAAACAAGAAAGAATAAAGTAAATAAAAAGAAACATGCCTTGACCTGCATTCAGAGTATCAGTTCTTTATCTGGATATGTCTAACATTTTTTATTGTATTGTCAAGAATAGTAATGTCATTTATAGCTGAATATTTTACAATTTTGCTGTTGTTTTCTACATGGAAGTCTTTCCAGGTTTTCTGAGAGCATCCTGCTCATCATTTCTTATAGCACAATTAACTGAACTGTTTTTTTTTTAAATAACAACAGGTAACATATAGAAAGAGTTTTAAAGTTTGCAAAGCATTTTAAAGAAGTTATTTTATTTGATTCTTTAAACAATTCTGTAAGGCAGGTGCTATAATTATCTCCGTTTTACAGATGAGGAAACTGAGGCTAAGAGAATCCAAGTAAATTGTTCAGGGTCACATACCTTGAAAGTGTCTGGAAAAAAAAGATTTGAACTCATATTTTACTGATTCCAAATCCTTTACTGTATTTTCTGTATTTTCTATATCACCTAGCTTTCTGTCATCAACTCTTTTTTAATAAATATCTTAGTTAAAAAAATTTCCAAACCACAAACAGTATCTACATTCTCAAAAAAAGCAGTCAAATCACACAAATACACAAATACACACACACACACACACAAACAAAACAGATTTTGTTTCTTCTGAATTTTCAAGGCATATACTATAATTTTTTAAACAATTTTCCATTCTATTCAACTGAAGCTCCTTGAAAGCAGAATGACACACTCACACTCTCTCTCTCTCTCTCTCTCTCTCTCTCTCTCTCTCTCTCTCTCTCTCTCTCATCTAGCACAGGGATTTGAATGTCAGTAGGTCATGGTGTAAAGAGTGCTGGACTCCAAACCAAGAAGATTTGGATCATGCAGGATTCTCATCCTGCCTTTCTCATTTACTAGGTGACTACAAATCAGTCATTTAAAATACAGGAGCATCAACTTCCTCATCTATAAAATGAAAGTAGAAGCACCAACCCTACAGTACTATCATGAGGATCAAAAAGATAATATATGCAAACCATAAAACAATCCCTATCAGTTATTATCATGATTACTATTATTAACAGTGCTAATCATTTGCATATATTTCAATAATCTTCAATTTGATCATTGTGAGCACTCTAGCCACTACTACAGATGGCAAACGCTCCAAGTTTGAATAGGCACCCTTTGCAAGATGGTATGGCCAAGAATATCTACTTTGTCCCCAAAGTAGAGGTAAACTTTGGAGGTAAACCTCTTTGAATGGCACTAGCTGCTTCTCAGACAACAAGCCCTTAGGGACCACATTTACCTGGTTTCCAGAATTATTCTCTACTTTGGTTTCCATGGCACTATTGCCTATATTGGTAGATATCCAAGTTGGCAAACTAAAAGAGATTATTGAAATTCAACCCATTGGTCAATATGCATTTTTATGTTAGTAATGGGAATACAGACATAAAAATGAAACAAACTTGTCCCTCAAGGAGCTTACATTCTACATACTCTTTACATACTCTCACTTTCCTCTATAACCTAACTTTGACCTACCTTTCCAGTTTCATTATCATTAACTCCCCTTCTTATGTTCTACATGCCAGGCAAACAGGACAAATTGCTGTTTTTCACTTAGAACAAAAATCTCTCATTTCCAAGCTTTTGAACTGACTGTCCACCATACCTGAAATGCCCTCCTTCCTCACCTATCCTTTTTGGAGTCCCTTAAATTCTTCAAGAATTACCTCAAGTATCATCTTCTACATGAAGCCTTTCCCAATTCCCCCAGTTCCTAAAATAGCTCCCCAAATCATCTTGCACTTATTTCATATATTGACTGGTGGGTTGAATTTCAATAATCTCTTTTAGTTTGCCAACTTGGATTTCTACCAATATAAGCAATAGTGCCATAGAAACCAAAGTGGAGAATAATTCATATATAATTATAAAGAATGGAAATGAAAGAAAATAAATATGTGAAGAAATGAAACAAAACCAAAAAACTTGAGTAACTGGAAAATTAGATACTTACCAGTTGAGTTTCCAGGAGTACCAAATTGAGAAGCATCAAGAAACTTTCGAGGTGTTGGCATGTTTGTGACATCAATCAGGGGTACTGGGGAACCATCTTTCACAAGAGAACTAAAAGGAATAGGAAGAATCTGACTTTAGTACTTGCTCCAATGTTTTCAGCACACTTTGGTCTATCTTTTGTCAAAACTGCTCTTTATACAAGATATTCTTACCAACCAGTGGACCAAACACTTCTCCTTTCAAAAGATTACTGACCCTTTAACCATGTACTTATGTCAATGTTCACTCCATATTTCAATGTTCATTCCATATTAATCCTATTCTCCTTTTCCTAAGAAAACCAAACCTTTATTATTTTTTAAATGACTGCCTTTCTATATTGTGAGAGAAACAGCTAGGTGGTGCATAGGGTAGGACCCTAGGCCTGGAGTCATGAAGCATCAAGTTCAAATAGGTTCAAATTCAGGCTCAGACATGCACCAGCCACACAACCCTGGTTTACCTCAGTTTCCTCAACAATAAGATAGACATAATAATAGCATCCACCCCTCAGGACTTTTGTGGGGATAAATGGGATATTTGCAAAGCACTTAGCAAAATGCCTGGAACATGGTGAATACTTAATAAATACTTATTTGTCTTTCCTGTTCTTGCTAAGCTGTTGTGTAGACTACATTTGGCATGGGGACAAATACTTACAAACAATATTCCCTCAGGACAATGGTAGTCACTTAGCTAACCACAATGGTTCAAGGGGTTTGCAATTAAAATTCTTTATTGGCACCTCACTCAATCAATAGCTGTTCATTTATTTATATATACATTTTTCCTCTGTGACAATAAAGATGTTTATTCGAGTCATTATAGGCTTGTTTCTGCAACAATTCTAAATAACCATGGTGATGTGCACAGCAGTATTGGTGCCCTGCACATGCAGTAACTGAGTCATATTCTGACCATTTCTAAGTGCAACATGTTCTTAAGTTTGCCAACCCGTCAAGAAAATGCTTCTAAACCACCACAATGGATAGATATGCAGACACCTGCACTTACTTCATTTGGGCTCTGGACATTGGACCAAGAGAAGGAATGTTTCCTCTTTCCATTCTGCTAGCATGTAATTGTATCTCATCTGCTCTATAATCAAAAACTGTTTAAGATACTATCAACATTTCAATTTTTGTGGCAACAAGATCTGCTGTGTGAAAACTGTATCACTGAGTAAACATATTATATGCCATCTTGAAATCTTCATGGATCTTCACAAATGTTCTGATTATAGTACTGTTGCAGTAATAAGGCCATTTTCTGATTTAAGCTTATTCTTTACTTAATTCTTCTAATATACTTTTTCAAATGAACAACACTGGTCATTTTTAACAAAGCTTTTTAAACTGCAAGTCACGACTCCATATGAGGTCTCATAACTGTTGTGGGAAATACAAAATTAAAATTTATTGCCAGTAAATGTTTTATTTGCATACCTATTTTATATACCTGTATACCTAGGGCCAAGTAAAAATTTCTTGGACAAAAAGGGATCAAGAATGGAAGAAGTGTAAGAAGTCCTGATTTAGTAGATTTTCTGTGAGAATGTTGTCCGTGTGCCATTATTAGAAGAGAAAAAAGTCACATCTGAAGAAATTATTTCCTTAAAAAGGTTATTATAGATAAACAGTTAAAAAAATCAATTGAACTTTAGGTACAATTTATCATTTAATATAGTGCTTGTCATTAGTCAATAGAAAAACAATTATTTTATAATGTAACTCTTCATTTTCATCAATTATTTGGGTATATAAAAATTTTTAAAATTAATTTCCATCTTTCAACAGGAAAGCTTATTGAAATTCTACCATTTTCTACATATTTGTATGTGAGCATTTTCACATTATTTTTGTTTTAAGTAAAAATACAGAAACTCAACATGGGACCAAATTTAAAACCCTGTTCATCTGATGTCCAATCAAATACTAGAAACCTTTATGTAAATAAAAAAACCTTCAACATTGAAATAAAGTTTTTATATGATTATAAAAACATCTTCCAAGTTACAATTTACTTCATTTAAAATACTATTTATATTCAACAAAATCTGTAAAATTAAATTTAAGATGAAGACAAAGATTACAAGTAAGCATATGAGATCTTACTGAATTAAATTTTCAAATTCTTACAGTCCCAAATAAAATATTAATAATTATTTTTTTAATTTGAGCTTATAATTGTATAGAGTATTTAATCATTATAATTCAATAATGAAATTTTAACTTGAAACTGGGGGGTTATCAATATAGTTGTGATAAAATAACTAATTCTAAAAGAATATTTTTATAAGCAGCTTATTAAATTATCTGGGAATTCATCAAATTTTGTTTGTTTTTCAACTGGGTTCAAAGAAGCAAAAACATTGGGAACAACATACCTAAAGGGTAACATAATACCACCCACAAACAATGATATTCAAATTAGTGAATTAGAGTAAATTTTTTTAAAAAGTTAAATTATATTGAGGTTACACTAAGAAGGCAGAAGGAGAATAATACATAAGATTTTTGCCAAAAATGGCAAACATGTGAAAAAGTTTTGATACATAAAGGGGGAAATATCTGTTACAAAACAATCAGATATGTGGAATACATCATTGCATAATGATGTCCAGTAAATGTGCATTAGATATAAACTCATATTCTCTCTCTCTCTCTCTCTCTCTCTCTCTCTCTCTCTCTCTCTCTCTCTCTTCATTCCCTGCCCCCACCATATATATACATGGATAGATCTACATATGCATTATATGATATATATATATGTATATATATAATATACACACACACACACACACATATATGTGTTAATATGACATTTATTTTATTCACTTAAGCCCTCTCTCCACAGAGGCAGATTATAAAACTTTAGCCCATTTGCCAACAGTCTTTACATGTTACTGTGGTCAAAAACTTCATTACTTGGTGACCAAACTTGTGGTAACAAGCTTCATGGACAAAAGGCACACAATGAAACCCTGCATCAAAAACTGGTAGTTTAGTGAAGTCTACCAGAGCCAGTATTCCTTAAGAATTTAGGTCACCTTCATGTCCAATGAGGTATCAATATACACTGTCAATGTGGGATATACTGTGTATCTATCAGTATATATGTATTCATACTGGCATTATAATCATCTATACCTTATATCTAAATACAAATATTTATAATATATACAAATATAAAAACCTGTTTCCATACCCCCCCAAAGCTAAAATCTATAGATGTTTCAGCCATAAATTTAAGCTATTTTAGTTATATATAGGATAATGAATCTCTATCTATCATAGTTTTAAAGCAATATGACCTTCAGACATTATCACAGATGCCAGGAGGGGGAAAGCCAATTTGCTTCAAAACTATCTTCATGTGCTCATATCTATCTCTTCTTCTCTCTGAAATTTTCCCCATAGGCTTCAATTTTCTCCTCTGTGAACAGTGACCCACAGGCAAGTAGTTCTGTATAGGATTTTTTAATTGGTAGATTTGTTTTAGAGTTCAAGAGAAAAAGCTCCATCCATGGCCCAGTTAGTCAGTGAATTATCAGGAAGCATAAAGATGAACTGCTATATTGGGGTGGGGAGGAATTCTAATGAGTAGGAATGTACCTAGAACACCATTTTGCAAGGAATATTGATTGGTTGTAGTGATTTTTATTTTTAAGTATACACTATTTCATGTCAAAACTAAACTCTTAATTTAGACTAACTTAAGACACAAAGACCACTTCCTAGAAATAGCATTCTCAGAATTCTTAACCAACGGGGTACAAGAACCCAACATACGTCTAACCAGAAAGATTCGGACTAAATGAGGCTTACTGGTTATAACCGCAAGGGCAATCAAAATCACAGGTGAAAAGAGGAAATGTATTGTAGTAAATTAACACACATACAACACATTTCAATATTTTCTGTCTATTAACAATCTAAACAGCTGCTGCCACCAGAGTTGTCTAAATTCAAGGAATTTTAATTGAATGCTTCTGGGTCATAACCATAGATAAGCGTGCTTTATTGAGAAGGTTTATAAGCCTTCATAGCTTATCAGAAGTGTTCTTCTTTCATCAGAAAAATTAATTTCAATACCATCACATAGTAGGTCCAACTGTGCAAAAAATTACAGCTTGTCTGGGAGCAGGAGAAAGGGAATTACTGTTAAACTTTAAAAGCAATGACAGTGAGCAGATCCCTAGGTACATCTTTTAACAATTAGGATTAAAGTGCCAAACCCTCATTGTAGTAAGACAAGGGAAATGATGGCAAAGAAATAATCCTATAACAAGGTTGCCAAAAGCAGGGGGTGCCCAGCATACTGCTACATATCTATTCCTATGTTATCCAACTGCACCTGGGGCCAGAGTTTTATGAGTCTAGAGAACAGGATAAGGATCAAGCAAGGAGAAAGAGAGAAACAGACTATTGGTGCTTCCTAAGATTCTCCTTTGATCATTTCCTCTTTCTTGATAATTTCATCTACACTAATGGCTTCAACTATTGCCTATACATAAATGACTCTAAAATATATGAAGAGATATGTGATCACTCTATCTTGAACATCATCTCTCCATGAACCCTTCCTTTATCCCTCAGCTGATGATACCCCTCCTTTCCTTTGAATCTCACAAAGCACTTTTTTACACATCTCCTACACTTACGATTTGTTATTTTATATCATAGTTATTTATATATGATATATACTAGACTATAAGCTTTAAGATAATAAGGAAGTCACATTTTAAGGTGGCAAGGCCTGTGCTGGGTATTAATTATACAAATACTGTGGAAAGGCAAGAGTCCTTGCTCTCAAAAAACCTTACATTTTTAATGGAGGAAGACACCATGTAAAGGAAAGCTGAAAAGGTGTGAGGAGATGAAAGTAGCTAGCTCTGGGACAGGAGGGATAATTCTGGAACTCAGTATGGTGAAAAATGAATAGATGGCTGGCTTGGACATGCTCCTTAAATGGAGCTTCTGAGAGAAGCCATCCACTCAGAGGAAGGGCATGGAGTAGCTGAGGGGTGAGGGGGACTTCCAAAGTATGATTTCCAGGACTGAAATGATCTTCCAAGACGAAAAGTTGTGTTGAATGAATGAGAGAAAAATAAAGAGACACAAATTGCAATGATTAGTTATAGGCAAAAGCATAGGATTTGAAAAGAAAAGGAAGACAAAAATGAGACAAAACAGAAGAAGGGCAAAGGTCAAAATAAAAGATAACAGAAAAGAATGCAGGATTACTACTCGGAGAATAGATACAACCATGGAGAAAAAGTATAGATTCTTCAATTTAGAAAATTCATTTGGGATCTAGGTTCACCACACAAGGGCTTAAATCCAAAATAAAACAAAATTTATTTATTTCTACAGGAAACTAAGAAAGTTGTGCTTTGGCACAAGGTTTTAAAGCCCTACCCACCAAAGATTCTACATATAGAAAATGAGCCATGAACAAAATATAACTTGAGGACAAGGTTAATTCTCTACTGGGTATACTGTGAAATGAAGCAAACCCTCTTGAATTATCCAATTCCTAATACATACCTCTAAAATATTTCAGTAAAAAATCCAGAAGTAAAAAGAGGGTCTATTCTTCAGATTATTATTAATCTAATTCCAAAAAGTAAAGCTCCCTAAAGTTGGATGTTATGCTAGGCAACAAGCATTTGGGGCCTCTTTACATATCACTACAATTTTTAATATACTTCCCAAGATAAACATTGGAACCAATTGTCTTGTTCTTCTATTCCCCATACAAGGTATTTTTTCAAATAGAAAAGAGGTGTTTATGAATTTTTAATCTCAGCCATCTTTCCTGTTGCCCATTGAACACTCTTTAAAATCATAGTCATGAATATAGCTCTTAGTAAGGCAGACACAAAATACATACAGCAGCAGTCCCCATTAATATTATGGCACAGTTGTTTAGCTATAGAGTCAATGTGGTGAAAGGAAATAAGTGAGGTAAAGGAATAGCCAAAAGAAGCATAAATAGTTATACAAAATAGGATGTTCCACAGAATTCTAAGTGGAGATAATTAGGTTTTTCAGAGAACCATTTTGGAACCAACCTCATTCTTCCTTTTTCTTTATTGCGCTGTCCAACACGACTAGTAGATTTGATGTACAGGTGCCGATGCAACTCATCTATGAGAACCAGATGAAGGTTCATCTTCTTGCTATGAAGCTCCAGTCTCAGGTCACTCAAACCCTCTACCTGAAGGAGAGGGCCTTCTAAAGAATCTACTGCTGACACCTGGAAAAGGAAAAGGAAACTGATGTTATAAGCAAATAGATTTTAAATATCATTAATGAAAGATTTAGGAAAAATCCTTCATCAAAAAGTATTTTGTAAAATACCATATGAAGCAATTGAGGTTCTTCCTCACATCCCTAAAAGATGCAAAGTTCTCACGTGCGTGCGCGCACACACACGCACAGAAAGAAAACTTTAAATCTGAAAGGGCTAAAAGAAAATAGGTACATTAATATACTGCTAGTATCAGAGCTGTAAATTAGTCCAACCATTCTAAAAAACTACTTGGAAAAATCAAAACAACAAATATTTGTGAAGTTCTTATTATGTATAAAACCTCATAATAAGCCCTAAGGATTTTTTAAAAAAAGACATGCAACAACTATATATATATATATATATATATATATATATATATATACGCAAGATATATACAGAATAAATTGTAAATAATCTCACAGGGAAGAGTGTAGTTCTTGAAGAACAGATGATTTGAAATGAACCTTGAAATAAGGCAGAAAACAAGAGGGAGAGCATTAGGGGATAGCCAATGAAAAGAATAGAGTTGAGAGATGGAATGCTGAATGCAAAAAAAAAAGCAAAGAGGCCAGTGTCCTAGCTGTGTGATCCTAGCCAAGTCACTTAACCCCAACTGCCTCAGAAATAAATAAAATAAAATAAAATAAAATAAAAGGCCAGTGTCACTGAATCATTAAGTATGGAGAGGGTAGCATAGTACAGCCTGAAAAGTTAATCTCCCAATGGGCAACTTTGGTTGCTCTTTGTCATCTATTTCCTAGATGACATAATAAAAGTTACTTGATTGTACAACCCTGTGACCTATAAATTACAGAAGGCCTACATCACAAAAGAAATCAAAGAAAAAAAGAGAAGGACTCAATAGCACAAAAATATCTATAGTAGCTCATTTGTAGTGGCAAAGAACTGGAAACTAAATGGTTTTCTTCCCATTGGTGAAAGGTTGAACAAATTATAGTATACAAATCTACTATCTGTGATATTAGAATTTATGGAATGGAATACTATTGTGCCACCAGAAATTACGAAGGGAATAATTTCAAGGAAATGTGACAAGATTTGTATAAACTGATAAGTGAAGTAAGCATAACCAAGATCTGTGAACTCTGATCTGAAGTGAGTAGAACCAGGAGATCATTGTATACAAGATTATGTGATGATCAACTCTGATGCATGTGGCTCTTTAAAATAATGAGGTGCTTCAGGCCAATTCCAATAAACTAGTGATAAAGAGAACCATCTGCACCCAGAGAAAGAACTGTGAGAATTGAATGTGGATCATAACATAGTATTTTCACTGTTTTTGTTGTTGTTTGTTTGCTTTTTTTTTCCCCTTTCTTATTTTTTTTCCTTTTTGATCTGATTTTTCTTCTGCAGCATGATAATTATGAAAATATATATAGAGAAAAATTGCACATTTTTAACATAAGTTGTATTATTTGCTGCCTAGGGGATGAGATAAAAAAAAGGGAAAGAGAAAAATTTGGAATACAATGTTGAATGTTGAAAGGATGAATGTTGAAAACTAATTTTACATATATTTTGAAAATAAAAAATTATTATTTAAAAAAAAAAGACTACCCTTTGGGAATCTAAAATCTAAGACAATTCTAACACAAATTATAGGGACGGAGAATACAAAAGGACAGTCAAGAATTATATTGTCTATTAATGAATACAAATATGAAAAGAACCCTTAAATCAAACAACTCTTTGAATTCACCCAAGCATTTCTGAATTTCATGTCTCATAGTTCAAAATTGAGAAAATATTTCCACATGATAACCATATTAATCAATGTACTAGTCCTTACTTAAACAACTAGTCTAGGGAATAGAATATATAGAAGAATAATTTATGAATTTGCTAATTGTTCTCCTCTTTGATGGCTACTAGTCAGAGTTTGGCTTTTAACTATAATAACTACATATGAAAGGCAAAAATTTAAGAAGTAGCAAGCCAAGGGAATTTTGACATAAGACAGGAGAGTTCATTTACCCACTCCCCTGCCACTCATTTTCATGAATGAGGCAGCATTTGAATAAAGAAAGATGAAAGAAAAAGGACCCAGCATGTTAGAGAGGGCGTACTGCTAAGTATGCCAAGTACATAAAGAAATTTTGGAAAAGCTTTGGAGGCAACTGATTGCAGAAGGTAGGAGAACTCAGGTAGTCCAAGGTGCCCTCGCTTAAAACACAAATATAGACTCTTATGTGGCAGGTACTCCCTTTTTAAGTGAGTACTATAAGAATGAAAGGAAAACACTGGGGAGCTAGAAGATGAAAATTATTCAATACCCTACAGGACCTTTATCTTAAAGAGCCTGATTTGAATATATTAAATAGAATTATGCCAAAATTGTATGTGCACTATAAAGTATGCTAGTGATCAAAAATGAAATCAACAAGAATCTAAAACATGAACTCAGGGTCTATATTTGATTTTAGAGCCCTAAGATTACAATCACCAACAAAGTCAGTGTTCCAGGAAAGTTGATGCAACAAGCATTAAACATGACTGTTAATGTAAAACAATCCACTGACTGAGGAAATAAGGCAAAGAAGATACTAGTTACCAAATCCAGTCCACTGCATCCCCACAATATATTTTCCAATCACTTTCACTTCTTTATTTCCATTGCTACCATTCTCATTTCAAATGACTTTGATTATTACAAGAGCTTTCTTACAGCTCTTCCTTCTTCAATCCATGCCTCATGCAACTTCATACAAAATACATACAAATTTTATCTCTTGCCCATATTCTTGTCATTCCTCTGCTGAAAAAATATTCCATGCCTCCCTATTACTTATCAGTTCAATTTCAAATTTTTCTGCCTAATACATAAGGTCCTCTATAATCTAGCAATAACCTGATTTTCAGCCCAATCTTCCATTGCTCCTCTCTATACATTATACACCAAAATAAAATTATTCCATGCTTCCCCAACACATTCAGTATGCTCCTGTTTCTACACTTTGGTCCCTACAATTTCCAGTATCAGTTATACTCTTTATCACTTTTGATTTCCTAACCAATCTTTAAAGCCCAATTCAAATGTCACCTCTTCCAGATCTTTCCCATGATCCCCCTACCTAAAACTACCTTCTCCTTTGGACCTCACATAGCGATTTGTTTTATAACATTTATCACATAATACTCTGATTTTTTTCCCCATTATCTCTATTGTTGTATATTATGTTCTGTTATACTTCTAGACCATAAACTCCATGAGCACTAAGACTGCATTTTAACTTAAAGAAAAAAAAAGTAGTTTCTTCTCCAGTACCTAGTTCAGTGCTCTTCATATAGTAAGTACTTATTAATAATAAATATTTTTTAAATTAATATTTAGTTTTACAAAGTATTCTCTATTCAAATATCAATAGCAAAGTAATTTTCCTTAATAATTTCACAGACTATGAAAAAGATAAATTCCCAGAAATCCAGAGCTGATAATCCCTGAACCAATTCTGCTTGTGAAACCAGCCCATTTGTCTTCAGTCTGACTCGTTAATGCCCCTGGGCTCTTTACAAGCTGCCAACATCTCCAAAAGGAAAATTTATTCAGCTTCACAAAATGATCAAACATTCCCCAAGGAGAAAGAAAACAACAAACATATTTGTCCTAGTATTCTAGAATAAATTTTAACCCATGTCTTGGGCAATAAAATAAAGATAAATTAACCTTTAGTGACATCTAGATCCAGAAAATGAAAAAATGATTTGGTAAAACCATGCCATCATGCAGCCTTATCTCTTAAGATAATCAAAACCAGATGAGATTTGGAGTTTTCAAATCACATATAATGTGAACAGACTGAACAGACACATATAATTTGTTTGGAGGAATTTGCATTTATGTAATAAAGCACAATCTCCAAAACTACTCAATAGCTAACAATTTATTCTAGGAATGACAAAAGCATCAATAAGAGTCCATTTCATGATCCATACATCTTATATGAATAGAGCATCTAAGTCTAAGTCTTTGCATATATTCTTTCTTAACAGAGATGGAAAAAATGTTACAAAACTTCTAAAAGATTAACATTTTCAATATAGAAAACAATTTGGAATTCTGTGTAAAAGAAAAAAAAGTTATTAAATTTGTTCATATCTTGTCATATAACTATCCAAGTAAAAGGCATATAATGCAAAGTGATACAAAATATAAAAGGAGGTACAAAATACTCATAAAAGTCCTCTTTAAGGTTGCAAAAAAATTTTAAACTGATGCACTTCAACTTGGGAAAGGCTAAACAAAGTATTGTACGTCTGTCATAGAATACATTATTACAATATAAAACTCAGAATACAAATAGGTAATGAAGAGATTGTCAATAATTTCTATTAAAAAAACCAGAACTAAACAGAAAATTTAATCAACAAACACAGTACGCAAGAGAACCATAAAAAAAAATAAACAGTGGGGGAAAAAAAATAACCTTTAAATATATATATATATAAACTGTTTACATCCCTAGATGGGAAAATTTAATCTGTAACTCTTGAGAACTGTATCTGGCACACATGGACTAAGGGTATGGTTGCAAGTAGACTCTGATGTGATGACATCAAAGAAAAAGAAATTAAAGGGTGGAAAAAGATCTGACCTGGAAAAAGAGGAAAAGGAAGGCATAATGGGACAACTACTTCACATGAAGGGGTGCAAAAGACCTATTACAATGGAGGGGGGAAAGGAAGGGGAATGAGCATTATCTGAAGCTTGATCTCATCCCTTTTGGCTTTAAGAAGGAATAATTTAATAATTCAGTTGGGTACAGAAATTTATGCAAGGGTAGAAACACTAGGGGAAGGTTAAGGGGAAGAGGTAATAGGAGACAAGGTAGTGGGTGGGGTGGGTAAAAAAAATTCACTAAGAACAAGGTAGAAAGAGAGGACAAAAGTATATACAGGGGATAAAATAGAATGTAGGGAAATACAGAGCTAGTAATTTATGAATTCACAAATCATGAAATAGAAAAATTCACAGCAAGTGAATATGAATGGGATGATCTCTCATTAAAAGGAAGCAAACAGCAGAGTGGATTTTTTTTTTTTATAGTAACCTTTTATTGACAGAATCCATGCCAGGGTAAGTTTTTTTTTTTTTTTTTTTTTTTTACAACATTATCCCTTGCACTCACTTCTGTTCCGACTTTTCCCTCCCACCCTCCCCCTCCCCTAGATGGCAAGCAGTCCTATATATGTTGAATATGTCCTAGTATATCCTAGATACAATGTATGTGTGAAGATCCAAACAGTTTTCTTGTTGCACAGGGAGAATTGGATTCAGAAGGTAGAAATAACCCAGGAAGAAAAACAAAAATGCAAGCAGTTTACATTCATTTCCCAGTGTTTTTTTTTCTTTGGGTGTAGCTGCTTCTGTCCATCATTGATCAATTGAAACTGAATTATGTCTCTTTGTCAAGGAAATCCTCTTCCATCAGAGTACATCTTCATACAGTATCATTGTTGATGTATATAATGATCTCTTGGTTCTGCTCATTTCACTTAGCATCAGTTCATGTAATTCTCTCCAAGCTTCTCTGTATTCATCTTGCTGGTCATTTCTTACAGAACAATAATATTCCATAACATTCATATACCACAATTTACCCAACCATTCTCCAATTGATGGGCATCCACTCAGTTTCCAGCTTCTAGCCACTACAAACAGGGCTGCCACAAACATTTTGGCACATACTGGTCCCTTTCCTTCTTTAGTATCTCCTTGAGTATAAGCCCAGTAGAAACACTGCTGGATCAAGGGTATGCATAGTTTGATAACTTTTGGGCATAATTCAGATTGCTCTCAGAATGGCTGGATTCGTTCACAGCTACCAACAATGTATCAGTGTCCCAGTTTTCCGCATCTCCTCCAACATTCATCATTATTTTTTCCTGTCATCTTAGCCAATCTGACAGGTGTGTAGTGGTATCTCAGAGTTGTCTTAATTTGCATTTCTCTGATTAATAATGATCTGAACACTCTTTCATATGAGTGGTAATGATTTAAATTTCATCATCTGAAAATTGTCTGTTCATATCCTTTGACCATTTATCAATTGGAGAATGGCTTGGTTGCTTATAAATTAGAGTCAGGTCTCTATATATTTGGAAATGAGGCCTTTATCAGAACCTTTAACTGTGAAGATGTTTTCCCAGTTTGTTGCTTCCTTCTAATCTTGTTTACATTAGTTTTTGTTTGTACAGAAGCTTTTTAATTTGATGTAATCAAAATTTTCTATTTTTGTGATCAATAATGGTCTCTAGTTCGTCTTTAGTCACGAATTTCTTCCTCTTCCACAAGTCTGAGAGATAAACTATCCTATGTTCCTCCAATTTGTTTATAATCTAGTTCTTTATGTCTAAATCACGGACCCATTTTGATCTTATCTTGGTGTGTGGTATTAAGTGTAGGTCCATGCCTAATTTCTGCCATACTAATTTCCAGTTATCCCAGCAGTTTTGTCAAATAATGAATTCTTATCCCAAAAGTGAGGATCTTTGGGTTTGTCAAACACTAAATTGCTATAGTTGACTATTCTGTCTTGTGAACCTAATCTGTTCCACTGATCAACTAATCTATTTCTTAGCCAATGCCAAATGGTTTTGGTGACTGCTGCTTTATAATATAGTTTTAGATCAGGTACAGCTAGGCCACCTTCATTTGATTTTTTTTCATTAATTCTTTTGAGATTCTTGACCTTTTATTATTCCATATGAATTTTGTTGTTATTTTTTCTAGATCATTAAAATATTTTCCTGGAAGTCTGATTGGTATAGCACTAAATAAATAGATTAGTTTAGGGAGTATTGTCATCTTTATTATATTAATGGCCTATCCAGGAGCACTTGATATTTTTCCAATTGTTTAAGTCTGACTTTATGTATGTGGAAAGTTTTTTGTAATTTAGCTCATATAATTCCTGACTTTCCTTTGGTAGATAGATTCCCAAATATTTTATGCTGTCAACAGTTATTCTGAATGGAATTTCTCTTTGTATCTCTTGCTGTTGGATTTTGTTGGTGATGTATAAAAATGCTGAGGATTTATGGGTTTATTTTATAACCTGCAACTTTGCTAAAGTTATGGATTATTTCTAATAGCTTTTTAGTAGAATCTCTAGGGTTCTCTAAGTATACCATCATATCATCTGCAAAGAGTGATAGTTTGGTTTCCTCACTGCCTATTCTGATTCCTTTAATCTCTTTCTCGACTCTTATTGCTGAGGCTAGTGTTTCTAATACAATAGTGAATAATAATGGTGACAGTGGGCAACCTTGCTTCACTCCAGATTTTACTGGAAAGATTCCAGTTTTTCCCCATTATATGATGCTTACTGATGGTTTTAAATATATACTCCTGACTATTTTAAGAAAAAGTCCATTTATTCCTATACTCTCAAGTGTTTTTATTAGGAATGGATGTTGGATTTTATCAAATGCTTTTTCTGCATCTATTGAGATGATCATATGGTTTTTTAATTTGGTTATTGATATGGTCAATTATGCTAATAGTTTTCCTAATATTGAACCAGCCCTGCATTCCTGGTATAAATCCTACTTGATCATAGTGTATTATCCTGGGGATGATTTTCTGTAATCTTTTGCTAATATTTTATTTAAGATTTTAGCATCGATATTCATTAGGGAGATTGGTCTATAATTTTCTTTCTCTGTTTTCAGCCTACCTGGTTTAGGTATCAGTACCATGTCTGTGTCGTAAAAGGAGTTTGGTAGGACTCCTTCAGTCCCTATTTTTTCAAATAGTTTATATAGCATTGGGGTTAATTGTTCTTTAAATGTTTGGTAGAATTCACATGTAAATCCATCTGGTCCTGGGGACTTTTTTCTTAGGGAGTTGGTTAATAGCTTGTTCTATTTCTTTTTCTAAGATGGGCAGCAGAGTGGATTAAAAAAAAAAAAAAAAACAATCCTACAATATGATGTTTACAAGAGACACATTTGACAGAGAGACGCATACATAGTAAAGGTAAAAGGCTGGAAGAGAATTTATTATGCTTCAGTTGAACTTAAAAAAAAAAAAGCAGGGGTAGCAATACTGATATAAAGCAAAAGTAAAAATAAATCTTATTAAAAGAGATCAGGAGGGAAAGTACATCTTGATAAAGGGTACAGAAAATAATGAATTACTAGCAATACTATCTGTGTATGCACCAAGTGGCAGAGCAGGCAAATATTCTAGAGAAAAATTTAAGCCAGTAACAGGAAGAAATAGCAAAACTATATTGGTGGAGAACCTCAACCTTCTCCTCTCAGAATCAGACAAATCTAAGCACAAAATAAACAGGAAAGAAACTGGAAAGGTTAATGGGATCATCAAAACCTAGATATGGTAGACCTCTAGAAAAAAATGAATAGGATCATAAAGGAAGACACCTTTTTCTCAGCAGTACATGGCACCTACACAAAAACTGGCTATGTATTAAAGCATAAAAAGCTCACAATCAAATGCAAAAAGCAGAAATAGTAAATGCTTCTACATTGCACACACAATGCAATAAAAATTATATTCAATAAAGGGGCAGGGAAAGATAAACTAAAAACCAATTGGAAATTAAATAATCTAATTCTAAAGAATGAGTGGGCCAAATAAAAAATCACAGAAACAATGCATAATTTCATCCAAGAAATTGACACTATTGGGACAACATAACAAAATCTATGGGATGTAGTTAAAGCAGTTCTTAGGGGAAATTTTATATCTCTAATTAATTACATAAAATAAAATAAAGAAAAGATCAATGAATTAGGCATGCAACTAAAAAAGCTAAAAAAAAGAACAAATTTTAAAATTAAACACCAAATTAGAAATTTTGAAACTCAAAGAAGACATTAATAAAATAGAAGCTAAGAAAACTGTTGAACTAGTGAAATGAGTTGATTTTATGAAAAAACTAACAAAATAAATAAACCTTTAGATAATTTGATCAGAAAAAGGAAAGAAAAAAAAAAAGCCAAATCACCAGCATCAAAAATGAAAGGGATGAACTTGCCACCAATGAAAAAGAAATTAAAGCAATAAAGAGCTATTTTGCCCAACTCTATGACAGCAAGTCTGACAATCTAACTGAAATGGATGAATTTAAATTGCCCGGGTTAACAGAAGAAGAAATAAAATACTTAAATAATCCCATTTTAGAAAAAAGAAATTGAACAAGTCATTAATGAACAGCTAAGAAAAAATCTTCAGCATCAGATGGATTCACAAGTGAATTCTATCAGATATTTAAGAACAATTAATTCCAATATTATGAGAATTGAGAAAAATAGGTAAAGGAAGAGTCCTGTTAAATTCCTTCTATGAAACAAATATGGTACTGATACTTAAACCAGGAAGGAGCAAAATAGATTAAGAAAATCACAGACCACCCCCCCCTAGTGAATATTGATGCAAAAATTTTAAATAAAATATTAGTAAAGAGATTATAGCAATTTATCAGAAGGATAATACATTATGATCAAGTGAGATTTATACCAGGAATGTAGGGCTGCTTCAATATCAGGAAAACTATTACCATAATCGACCATATCAGTAACAAAACCAAAAGAAATCACGTGATAACTTCAATAGATGCAGAAAAGGTTTTTGACAAAATATAGCACCCATTCCTATTAAACACACTAGAGAGCATGGGGATAAAGGGAACTTTCCTTAAAATAATAAGAAGTATCTATCTAAAACCTATAGCAAGTATTATTTGCAACGGAGAGAAGCTGGATACATTTTCAATAAGATTAGGGGTGAAACAAGCATGCCCCTTATTACCAAAATTATTCAACACTGTACTAGAAATTTTGATTACATTAAATTTAAAAGTTTTATGGGGTTTTTTGCACAAAGAAAACCAATGGAAACAAGATTAAAAGTACAAAGCTGGGGGAAAAACAATTAGTATATCTGATAAAGGTCTCATTTATAAAATATATAAAGAACTGAGTCAAATTTATAAGAATGTAAGTCATTCTCCAATTGATAAATGGTCAAAGGATATGAACAAACAGTTTTCAGGTGATGAAATTAAAAGTCATTTGTAGTCATATAAAAAAAATGCTCTAAATCACTATTAAAGAGAGAAATGCAAATTAAAATAATTTTGCGGTACCACCTCACACCTCTCAGATTGGCTAAAATGACAGGAAAAGATGATGGTAAATGTTGAAGGGGATGTGAGAAAACTGGGATACTGATGCATTGTTGATGGAGTTGTGAAATGACCCAACCATTTTGGAGAACAATCTGGAATTATGTCCAAAAGGCTATCACACTGTGCATACCCTTTGATCTAGCAGTGTCTCTACTGGGTCTGTAATTCCAAGGAAATCACAAAGGAGGGAAAAGGACCCACATGTGCAAAAATGTTTGTAGCAGTTTTTTTTGTGGTAGCAAAGTATTATGGGCCAGAACTCTGAACCTGAAACAAAGGATTCTTATAAGGTACTAAGTCAGTGGAAATGATAGAGACAATGATTATCTAATTTAGCATGGTTCAGTATGATTGATTTAATCCTACAACAAATTATTGGTTTCCTAGTGATATAATGATTGGTTTATACTCAGCGTAGAGTATATAAGCTGGAAGCTCTCAGGGCCAAAAAAGACAATAGCACTAGAAGCTCTCAGAGGCTGAGACAGATTCATTCCATCGTCCACCTTTGTGGTGGCTAGAGGCTGAAGCACAAACTTTTGGAGTCAGAGAGAAGGCAAAGGACTGGCAGCAGGAGCTTAAGCTTTCAGAACCAAGGGGAAAAATTCAATTCGATCTTCGATCTTCTTGGTGGCTGGCCTGTACTCCTGCACTTCCCCCACTAAAACCAAAGTCAGACTGAAGGCTCTCCAGAAAGCTAACCAGCCCCAGGAAGGAGATAATAAAGGATCTGGACTATAAGAAAGCTAACTGGGGCCCAGGAAAGGAGACAAGATTTTGAAAGAGATAATAAAGGATTTGGACTTTAACACCTGGCTGCACTTGTGGTGATTACTGAACTGAAACAAAGGCTGTTCCCAGAGACCCCCAAGGAAATCCACCAGAGAAGATTACAGCAAAGAATTGGAAAATGAATGGATACTCATCAATTGGGGAATTGCTGAACAAATTGTGATAGATGCAGATAATGGAATATTATTGATTTATAAAAAATGATGAACAAGTTGATTATAGAAAGGCCTGGAAAGATTTACAAGAACAGATGCTGTGCAAAACAAACAGAACTAGGTATACATTTTACACAATAACAGCAAGAATGTGTGGTGATCAACTATGAAAGCATTGATTTTTCTCAGTGGTTCAGTGATTCAAAGCAATTCCAATAGACTTTGAACAGAAAATGTCATCTGCATCCAGATACTGAATGTAAATCAACACATGCTAATATGTATTTCTTGTTTGTTTGTTTTTTTTAATCTCTTCTATGGTTTTTCCCTTTTGCTCTAATTTTTCTCTCCCAACAAGATTCTTAATAAAATAAAAAAAACCAACTGATGTATAGTTCATCAATAGTTTGCCATTTCCCCATCCGATCTTCAACAAACCACACCATAAATTTCAAAAATTAAGGAAAACTATGCTCTACAGAAGGCTAGAACTAAAAGAAAACTGAAAGGTGATGTAATCTAATGCTTCCATTTTTCAGATAAGGAAACTAAAATTCAAAAAGAGAAAATAACTTGCCTAAGTTCTTGCCAAGTAGGTTTCTCTGACTCCAAATTCAACATTTTGAAATCTTATTAGTCATGAATATATTAAGTAATCGAAGAAGTTGACAATCAAAATTGTTAATTTGTACATAGAAAAAAAGACAGGTACCATGACAGCAACACAGCACTAAGATCCAAATCTAAAAAGCAGATGTGCTTTCTTACCTCTAAATGGGGGCAAGATCTGTATTGGGCTTTTTTAGCAGTTTAATCATTGCAAGAACTGATAGCACTGTAACTACCTCCAATTCCTTTCCAATAGTAAACAAGCTAAGTGGCTAAAAGTGGAAGAAACAAAAACAGATTCTGACACTTTATCTATTAAGTTTCCTCTTTCATAAATGGCAAAGAGAATAATGGAGGCCTTCTTACCTGATAGAGATAAGGATCACTCTGTTAATGTGCCAAAAATGTATACCGAAATCTCTAAAAAAATTCCATCCTTGAAGGGAAGTTTCTAACCATTTGTACTTTAAGACACCATCCATTTTCACATAACATTAGCTCTGTAATACTCCTTGTATCCAGAGGCAATATAGCATGTGGCAGGGATTCAGAACTGTCACTAGCTGCTAAATCTTCAGATGCTAAGCACTTCATGTGCTTTTTTAGGTTTTCATTTTTTTTTTAGGTATTCAGGTTATAGCAGCAGAAAAATATAAAACTCCAGTGTCTCTCTAGGAAAGCATAAGAAATTTTAAAATAGCAAAATTGAAGAGAAATGTGAAAATCAGAAAAGTATCCTTATTTCAAAGTTAATTTCAGAAAATATGCTGGCTCAGGAAAAATTATTACTACCTTAGCCTCAAAGCTACATCCAAACACTCTAGAAAATACTTTATAAAGCTCTTAAGTTCTTCCACAATTTATCTTAAATTTATTTTCTTTATCATTTTTTAATTATTAAATTTCCTCCAAAATGCATAAAAATCTTGTAAGAGGCTCTGATAAAAAACAAAATTATTCTTCATCAAAATCCTACATCCATGATTAATAAAATGGGAAATAAGTAAAAAGTTCCCCGGCTCTATATTACTTTTATTTCTATTCAAGAAAAAACATGAATCTCTGCCATAGGATTACATGTAATAAAATCTTTATAAAGTTATACTAAAAGCATTCTATAACATCAAAGTCTTCTAAAACTCTAACGTTTCTAAGTGATAGGTCCAATGAATTTGAAATATCATCATGGTTCCTGTTCTGTCATTTTGGTCACATCCAACTCTTCCTGAACCCATTTGGGGTTTCTTGGCAGAGATACTGGAGTGGTTTACCATGTCCTTCTCCAGTTGATTTTACAGATGAGGAACTAAGAAAAAAACAGGGTTAAGTGACTTGACATGGGTCACACAAGTGTCTAAGGCCAGATTTGAGTGTTCTCGTTACAGGCCCAGCACTCTACCCACACTGCACCACCAATCTGAAGTAAGTGGTTGTCAATTTAACACATGATTTCTAGATCATCAGAGGTTTGTCATTTTCTCATATGATTTTGCATAGATCACACCTTAAATTTCACAAATTAAGGAAAACTCAGTTCAAAAGAAGATTAAAACTAGAAGGGAACTGGAAGATGATCTAATCTAATGCTCACATTTTTCAAATAAGAAAACTCAATCCCAAAGAGGGGAAATATCCTGCCCAAGTTCAAACAACTAGCCAAACAAGGCCTCTAACTTCAACTTCAATATTCTTTCCACTGTATTACCTTGCCTACAATCCACCCAATATATGCTTCACCTGTCTTTTGAGGATAGATTGAACAGTCTCAAGTGTCCTTTCCAGCTCTAACTCCTATGATCAAGTTGCATGAAGAAGCCTGAAAATACTACCTCTCCAAAAGCAAGAGATGCTGCTTCCCTGGGGACTAATTAGCAGTTTACTTTCTGTTCCAACCCCAACATCTTTACCTTTGCACATATGGGCAGCACTAATACAGGATTTCTTAAGTCTATATTTTACCTTTTTTTACTTAGGTACTCAATAATATTTTTTATATTATCATCTTATATTCCCACACTTGAAAAGGAAATCTATTTTTGATACTCCCATTTGGAATGACAGAAGGGAAAAAAAACATCATTCAAAGTCTTTTAAAAGTTATTCTATCCGCTTAAAACTTTCAAAGGTGTCTTTACTAACACAAAGAATGGTCCATAATTTATAGGATAAAAATATCCTTAGGTTAGAAAACACATTTTGCTTTTTATGCATTTTCTATTTGCAGATGAACCATGTTGAAGAATGATTACCTTATGATGATGCTTTCATCACAACAAAGATGTCTAATTAGCTATGGAACCAAGACCAAGTCAACCTTTCTAGGGTTCACTTTTCTTATTTGAAAAGTGGACATAGTAATAAGTTTAATCCTGCTATGACCAGACATGGTCAATCCTCAATTTTCTTCCAAGTTTTATCACTAAGTTTCTGTCCAAATTACAGTGCATTGACTCCCTCTATGCTAGCCAATGAGATAAAAAGCAGTATGACAGCTGAAAGCCATGCTACCAAAGGGGCTCTCTTAAAATCAGTCATGATTTATTCATTCTAAATTCTATGATTGTTGGAATTTATTATTATCTAAGTTATAGTACCATAGTTAAATAGCAGTTATGCCCAGTACAAATTACAGATAAATGTATATTTAAGTATCTTTCCTCTAATACATTGGTATGATCTCCTTTGGAGAAGAGATGGAATGACATGTCTATGTCATAAATAAGTCTGGATACTATACATAATGCCCACACTGATGAAACCACAGATCCATTCAAAGTATAAATTTCTGAAAAAGATAATGGTAAATATGATATTTTTAAAATCCAAAAACATAGATAAATTCTAAATAACAGATTTCTGTTGTCTAACTGTTAATTTGGAAGCCCAGAGCTGATGATTTTGCAATTAAACCGAACCATGATCTAATGGAAAGAGAACTCAAATTTCAGCCCACAACTGGCCATCGATGTGGTGTGTGGTAAAATGTTTAAACCTTAACCTCTCTCTGCCTCAGTTTCCTCATCTGTAAAATAAGGAATTTGAACAAATGAGACAATCTCTGATGTCCCTCCTTGCTCTAGCAGCCTGTTGCTTTCACCTTTTGGGAGATAAATAAATACAATATAACACAACAAAAAAAAAAAAACTTAGTGATTTTCAAATATTGCCTATAAAAACATTTTCCTCTCATTTCACATTTTCACTTCAAAATTAAAAAAAAAAAATGCTATTCCTACAGTAAACAAGATGTTCTTTGTCAGTCTTATTCATGAACACTAGTTAACCAGAAATGTTTACTTTTATTATTTTGGATGACTCAATTGAAATATAGAGGCAATGACAAATTTTGCCATTTTCAACACCTATTTCATTAGAGAAAAATTATAAAAGAAACCTAGGGAAGAAATGTTATAAATATATAAATAAGACACTCAAAGATAGCTCACATTAGTGTTTCTAAATAGGAATCTGATTTAGGCGAAAAAAAGAAAAACATCTTTACAACTATACCATCTGTTACTTCATAAAAATGCTTGTTTTACTAACTTTTCTTTTTCTTTTCCAAAAGAAAATTTTTGGGGAAAAAATATTGTGGCCAAAATAAATGTTTCTTTTATAACTGTCAAGATAACCAAAGACTTTTTAAAAATGGTTTGCTGCTTTCTTGACCCCTCAGGGAAACATATTGAACATTAAGACAATGTGGGCATTCTATAATTTGAACAAAATTAAACATGCAATTAACATGTAGGTAACCAGAGGGCGCTGCAGAGTATTTATACCTTCTAGTAACATGATGATACATAAATAAGTCTAAGGGGACACAAAACCCTTCAAAATCTTTCTGCTTTAATGATTGGGATCACAACAAAACTAAAAAGATAGAGGTGATGCAGAGGAAGAGACATAGTACTAATTTTGAAATTAAATAAAAGAAATCACCAAGTTATAAGCACTCAACTTAATAGATGCACCCCACTCATTTATCAACTTTCTTGTCATCCAAGGGCTTCTTCAAGAGAACTGCAACATTGGTCTCCCCCATCACTATTGCCAAGCTTGTCTCCTTCAGGTATTCTCATTCAGCCCTGCTTGACATGAAGCTTTCATGGCTAAGCAGAGCCCAGGTTACTTTTTTGGAAACACTTCATTTTCTAAAGCAGTCATTTTAGTGCTCCTGTTACTGCTAGACTACAAATCACTTCCTATCTGTCTCTGTGTCAGAAGAAGAGCAATAAAAGATAATCATGAAATGCTTCCAACAGCAGAACACATTTCCATCCTGCCTAAAACAACATACCTGAGTCTGTTAGGTCACTGAGTTAGAGTAGGAGACTAATAAGATTAAAATGAGATAACATGAAAGTACTCTAACTAGAAAGCACCATAAAAAACACGGGCTTTTCTTTTATTGCTTTTGTTATTAATAATGAGGCCACTATTGCATACTGTATTCCCCTAGGGAACTAAGCAATATGTGTTTTCTCAAAGTTGTGAATAAAACAAAATTTTGTAAATCAAATCGTATTTTCATTTCAAGAGGAGAACTTTCTATTTAAAGAAATTCCACTGTAAATCTCTTTTATACAATGGAGAAACGCAGTAAAATGCCAAGAAACATGTACTGAACTGAGAATAGAGAATCCTGGTAGTCCACGTTCTGTTAGAAATTACAATCTTGGAAAAGTCAATTAATGTGTCTGGGTGTCTGGAATCATCTGTTAAAAAAGATTAAACTAGATGATCTCAAAAGTCTTTTAAAGTTCTGTAATGATATACCTAATTTTTTCTTTTGTGTGCATTTTCTTTTTTTTTTTTTTTTAATTTAATAGCCTTTTATTTACGGGTTATATGCATGGGTAATTTTACAGCATTGACAATTGCCAAACCTCTTGTTCCAATTTTTCCCCTCCTTCCCCCCAGCCCTTCCCCCAGATGGCAAGATGACCAGTAGATGTTACATATATTAAAATATAAATTAGGTACACAATAAGTATACGTGACCAAACCGTTATTTTGCTGTACAAAAAGAATTGGACTTTGAATTATTGTACAATTAGCCTGTGAAGGAAATAAAAAATTCAGGTGGGCAAAAATATAGGGATTGGGAATTCAATGTAATGGTTTTTAGTCATCTCCCAGAGTTCTTTCTCTGGGCGTAGCTGGTTCAGTTCATTACTGCTCCATTGGAAATGATTTGGTTGATCTCATTGCTGAGGATGGCCTGATCCATCAGAACTGGTCATCATATAGTCTTGTTGAAGTATATAATGATCTCTTGGTCCTGCTCATTTCACTCAGCATCAGTTCATGTAAGTCTCTCCAGCCCTTTCTGAAATCATCCTGCTGGTCATTTCTTACTGAACAATAATATTCTATAATATTCATATATCACAATTTATTCAGCCATTCTCCAATTGATGGGCATCCACTCAGTTTCCAGTTTCTGGCCACTACAAAGAGGGTTTTTTGTGTGCATTTTCTTAGGATGGCTTTACTAAACACAAGACACTACTCCATAGACCAACTAAGTGAAAAATTCTGCTCCAGAACCTTCAGTTATCTCGAAAAGAACTACAGGAGATAGCATGGATAGTTCCAAGGAATCCATCGTTTAGTATCCATCAATGAAGGCAAATAGCAATGAAGAAAAGATCTCATAATTGTTCAGATGTTATCCAATATTCCTTCAACTTCTCTTCCAGATTATCAATACTAGAAAAAACAGCTTACTGTTCATAATCTATAAATGACAGGCTGGTAATATTATGGGGAACACCACAATTTCTAAGAAACCAAGATACATTTCAACACATTCTTAATACAGTGCCTTCTACTACTATCTATAATCTGGCAACTTCAATTATGCTTACCCAAAATAAAATGCTACTGTCACAAAGCATCACATGTCTCAATTCACTGTTTTGGACGATAACAGGGACTGCCAGAGTTGGATTACCTCCTGTAGTCTTGCATAAGCAAGCACAACATGGATACAAGTGCATTGCTAAAGAAAATAAAAATGAAGTCTGAGATAAACCTAAAACCATATGGTCTTTTAAAATAGCCTAAACAGAACCAAGGCTTTATTAGTAAATGATAGTACTGCAAAGTGGCAATACAACTGGAAAATGAATCAGAAGATCCAGGTCCTAATATAAGTTCTGAAACGAATTTGTTGTGTAATAGTATCTGTGGACCTAAGCTTCCTCATGTGCAAAACTAAAAGGCTGGAGTAAGTGATTACTAAGTCCCTTCTAGTGCTAACTTATGATTCTATTAATTATATCCTAACCCCATTTTAAAAGTCTATTATAAATTTAGAAAATAAGGAGTATGAAATTCCATAAATTATCTTTTTTCCCCCTCTGGGAAGATTGAGTTTCCCCAACTTTCCCAGGATGGAAATGCATTAGCTGCCCATGGTCTGACCCCACTGCTTATCAGCACAGGATCTCTGACCTGCTCCATTTCCAATTTGGTCTGGTTCATCCTTCCTTAGGCAGCCTGGTGGGCTTCTACTCCAATATGGACACAGGTAGTATAGACCTCCTGTAGCTCAGAACTCCCAAGCATGAACAATCCTCCAACAATATCTCCTAAGAGCAGGGATTACAGGCAAGTGGGCACCACTCTCAGCCATTTATCTTTTTATGCATACATACAAACTCCCAAGGTCATATACTTAAAGGAATTGTTTGGTTTTTCTCCTTTGTATAGCCAGTGTCTACTACAATGCTTTGCATATACTTAATAAACATTTGTTAAATTGAGCTATAAAACTCGTATGAGGGCAAGGTTCACATTTCTACATATCTTTGAAAGCCCAGTACAGTATATGTTCAACAAATACATGTTGAAGTATTAAAGCCATTAAAACCAGAATAGTATTCTATTAATTGAAGGGAATGAAGGAAACGTGGACTATCTGCAGATTCAATAAATAGAAATATGGCTTCCCTAGAAAGCTTACAAAACTACCATCCCTGCAGCAGTCTATTTACAGGTTTCAGTACTCGGCAGTCACACAGTCTGTAACAAATTAATAATAATACTTCTATAGAGCATTTTTATCTTCAAAGCACTCTTTAAAAAGATTAATTAAAGAGTTACAAATGCCTCCTCCAGCAGGGAAGACAGAACCAAAAAGAAGAAAAACAGATTTTGAAAGAGAGATAGCAAGATTAAGCCTAATTTAAAGGGATCAGTTTCTGAGCTACATAATACAGAAACTAACCAAATTTGTATGAAAAGAAAGTCACTAGGAAACAAGCAGAAAATCTGGGGAAGGGGAGATGGTAAGAGGGGGAACTACCCAGACATGAAAAAAAATATGTAGACTGAAAACTAATGTCTGTAATGTACTGCATATCAATGGTACCTGACCCACGTGCACTTGGGAGAGATATTTAAGGAGGCACAGATGGATGTGGGAGGGGGTGTAGAAGCAAGGGAAATCAGAGCACATGTGTTGGTCACAACCAATTATCTTCCAATACTAGGAAAGATTAGAAACAGAAAATAGAAATCCCAAAATGTAGAGACTCTATATTACCAAAATCCTCCTGAGACTTCCCAGCAAAGGAGCCAATAGTTCAGAGAAAGAATGAACAGGCCAAAACAGGAGTTTTTAGGAACAAAAACTATCACCTCAAAAAAAAATCTTTTAAAGGTTCCATTTGTGCAGGAGTTCCAAGGATAAAAAATTCGTGTAATAAACATGTCATATTAGAAACGAGGCTACAAAAATATAGGCTCATGGTTTTATTACTCTGAAAAGACATCAATTTCCCAGAAGTTATCCAATTAATAAACATATTGGATGTGATAAGGAAAGATTTCTAATACTGCATAATAGTGATCATCTGTACTGGCATATATGAAAAGGAAAAAGATCATTAATCAGATTCTATAAATGCAAAACATTGATTTGTACCTTATTTTTGTTCACTTACACAAGAGAACAAAAGCTGAAAGGAGGGCAAATACCACCACACATCAGCATAAAAGTTTCAGGTCAATAACAGCACCTGAGGGCTAAAAATCTCAACTTTAAGGAACTATGCTACATGTCAGTGCAAATTTCAAAGAAGCAAAAGTTCAGATGATTACTTTGCTAATAATTCACTTATTTGTCCTAAAATTAGGCTAGCCTTGTGACCCATACAGATCTGAAAGATGTACTTGCTGGGATTAGGAAAATTTGTCCACAAATAACATTAACAATTTTAGCAAGCCTTAATGCCCTGAATCCCAGCTTCCTCATCTATAAAATAAGAACAATACTTATACTGAGTATGAAACAGACAAAGCTGGACAAGGATCAAATAAAACAACTAATATGTAAACTAATTATATAGATTGTGAGCTAGAAGGAGGATCATTCTTTAAAATTCAGTTCAACTATCTCCTTTTACAGATTAAAAACAAAACAAAACAAAACAAAAAACTTAATTTCAGAGAAGTAATACCATTTCACTAGAAAGTTTTGGCTTGCTTTGGCTAATTTTCTTCCATTAACACCCTCAGGATAACTTCTTGGAAATATCCTATGGAAGATGCATCACAAGGGCAATTTCAACTGCCCATCAACACCTGCAACAGCAGCAGCATCATTTTTATTCAGCCTGGATGGTAATTCTCAATAAGCATTTCAGGCATTTAGATATGCCCATTTTAAAATCAGTTTGATAACAAAATATTGATCAGATTTACATGGATGCCCTCTCTTCTCCCTCAGGAAACCCAATATCTATAATGTGGACTCGGCACACTCTTACCATTAAAACCAGGATGCTATCTATACCGCCATTCTACCTTCATTACTGCCAGGGTTATTGCATGTTTTTATTTAATAAACCTTCATCAGCTCAAATGAATGGTTGTTATTAGTTGAGCTAACAGCCAAATGATAATGCTCCAGAGAGATATCAGTGCTTGTTGGGGCATTAACTAAGAGAGTAGAAGGGTTGAGGTCAAGCATATGTCAATGTAAATGAGGCAATATTAGGTACTAACAGCTTAATGCAATAGATTGCCTCAGAGATAATGGAATTTACAGGATAAAGTAAATGAGATGAAGTTATTGATAAGTGCATGAAGTGGGGAGAGGTTTGACAGATAAAGTGCTGTCAAAGAAAAGGCCATTTTACTTGTGAATTTCTACTTTAAAAGATTCTTTCAAATATATCACAAGAAATAAACCCCAAGAGCAAGTAAATGTCACAGTTCACCTTGATCAAAAATAATATCCTGACCAGTAATGGGGTGCCAAACTTCTCATTAAAAGCATTTTACTTTTGTTTTTTGTTTTGTTTTGTTTGTGGGGTTTTTTTTTGGGGGGGGGGCAGAAAAATCAATGAAAGACAAGTAAAAGAATTCCAAAAAAGTCAAAACATTTTATTAAAGCAAAAGTTCATCCTTTTTCTTTTCAATTCCTGGGGAACAAGGATCATGTCACACACAAACAAGAGGTACTCCATGGACATTTGTTACCAAGATATTGCTTGCCAAGAGTTGCCAAACTATACGATTTCTCAAACTTCATGATATTTTGATGGAGTCATGATTTTATCAGTATGGGTAAGTTACTTCATTAGTATGATTGGAAATACCTACAAAGCTTGCTCATTCAACATAATATTTGCCCAAACCTCTCCATTAGTTTTCTATAAAGAATCCACCTTATCATTCTGCTAACTAAAATGATAAAAAGGGAAAGTGACAAATCTTGGAGGGGATATGGAAAAATTGGGACATAATTTACTTTTGATGGAACTGTGAATTGCTCTAACGATTTTGGAGAGCAGTCTGGAACTATGCCCAAAGAGCTATAAAATTGTGTTTTACCCTTTGACCTAGCAATACCACTACTAGGTCTCTTTCCCAAGATGACTGGAGAAAAAGGAAATGAATTTACATGTTCTAAAATATTTATGGCAGCACTCTTTGTGGTGGGGCGAAGAACTGTAAGGTGAGAGGATTTGGAAATGACTGCACAAGTTGTGGTCTATGATTGTGATGGAATACTATTGTGCTAAATAGTAAATGATGAGCTGGTTGATTTTACAAAAACATAGAAAAAACTGGCATGAAATAATGAAGGCTGCAATGAGCAGAACCAAGAGGATGTTGTATATAGTAACAGCAACACTAAGAGTTCTAAGAACACTTTTGCGTATTATACTCATATCCGCTACAAAGCACCAATGAAGATAGATGCTATCCATCTCCAGAGAAAAAACTGATAAAAAGAAGTACTTATAGTACAGTTTTACATATATATACACATATTTATAGCCTTCTCTAGTATAGGGTGGGGAGAAAGGGGAGGAAATAAAAAGTACACAGCAGAGAACAAAAGAAAATTTAGAAGGAAGCACAGAAAAGCAAGATAGCTTTGAAAATGATGTGTAAAACTTATATATGTTTCTAAAAAAGTAGACAGTGAAATTGAAATTCATGATTTCATATTGAATCCTCTTTTTATGCTCATGGAAATGTTTTGTTTTTCTGTGTCTATGCAATTAATCTCAAAATAAATTTAAAAATTTTTTTATCTATCCATTGTACTGAAGACCTTCCTTTCATTCTTTAATCTTCAATTCAATAAACAAAATACAAATGACTATTAAGTGCAAGATACTGGACTCCAGCTATATATAGCTTGGGATCATAAATGAAGCAATTAATTTGTCCATTTATTGCCTTTCATTCTTGACACGAAACTAGCCCATTTCCTTTTCTGGTCAAAGCAATTCCAAAAAAAAAATAATAATTTATGACAATTCCTATAATTCATTTTGCTCCATAATTACCTATTTGATTCTCCATTGCCTTTTTGATTGTTTAATTTTAATTCTTTTGAAAACATTGTATTCCAAGATTCAAAGTCAGATAATATAATTAGGAAAATATTGATATTAAAGAGATGGCTTTTTGAAATAAGGGATATTTTAGGATCATTGAAAGCACTACACTTTTCCCCAAATGCAATCAAGTCCAATATCTTCCTCTTACTAAATTCCCAGTCCAACTAATTAACCATCTGCAGCACTTGTCCAAGATATTTCTACTGAAGGACTAATTTGACAGGTTGCCCATCCAGCTGCATATCATGATCTAAGCAATATGCACTTTTCATTTTTTTTTTTCAGTATAAATAATTAGACCACACTATTTTGTTGTACTGTGGATTTCACTATGGAAGCTGAAAAAGACTCCAGGATTTGATGCAAATGGCACAATGTCATCAAAAATTGAAGAACTCCACCAGAGAGGCAATGCTTCTCTTCATGGACATTAAGCAAGGCATACCCCAATGACAAGGGCAAACACCTTCAACATACAGTTGAACAAAGTGATCTTGTCACATCATAAGAGATATACTGTGTCTGAGGACAATCTGTTAGACTAAAATTGTTGTCAATAACTTTCTTAAAAATCCCAAAACAAGACATGCATCAGGATTATATGTTCCCCACCTTCACAGCAGTGTCACTGTAAGGCTGGGATCCTCTATACAAAATAGACAACAAAAGCTTGAAGAGCGAACAGACCCAAAGTCATAAAGACCAGTAGTTCAAACTCCAGTTCTGATGTTCATCTGCTTCTGATGAACTCCAGTCACCTAGCCCTGATGAAGAACATTCCTAGGGCCTGAAAGCAAGGATTAGTGTCAATGAAGAGTCACTGTCAGTGACCGGGAGAGATTGGGGAGAACAGGACAGATCCTACAGGATTGAAAGACTTGACTTTTTTTTTTTTTTTGTAAAGGAAAAAGAATATAGACCAATGTGCTTGACTTTAATTGCTGACAACAATCTAGAACATGTTGTCAAAAAGAACCATTAGGAGTCATCTGGGAATCAAATTAAATTCACTTCCCTCATGTGTCGGGCAGAGTCCTAGATCTTAGTGGAGCTGGCTAGCCCTTCCCAGCTGCCCTCCTCTGGATCTCCAACACGCCCTTAGGAATCCTGTTATCAGGAACCTCTTTTGGAGCTCAGATGTCATTGTCATCCTCCACCTCTGACTGCTCTGAAAGAGAGGGTGCGACAAAGAGCGCTTCCCCAAACCTCTGGTCTAGGAGGGGCCCAAGCCAGCCTTCCTCTTCATTTGCGCACCAGCTGCCCTCCTTTGTACTTCTCTATCACATCACCAAGCCACGAAACTTTCCACTGCTCTGCGTTTCAGCTTTCTTTTCTGTATCGTCCATTGGATAGTAAGCTCTTGGAGAAAAGCACTGTCTTTTTTTTTTTTTTTTTTTTAATATGTGTCCCTAGCACTTGATCCAGTGCCTGGGATAGCAGTCACTTTAAAAGTGTATTGAAACTTGGGATGAAAAATGTCATCTGCATCCAGAGAGAGAACTATGGAGACTGAATACACATCAAAGCATACAATTTTCACCTTTTTTTTCTTATGATTTTTTTCCCTTTTGTTCTGACTTTTCTCTCCCAACATGACTCATAAGGAAATATATAAAAAATGAATGTATATGTATAACCTAAAAATAAATTAATAATAATTCAAAAATAAAAATAAAAGCCTATTAACTGACTGACTTTATCAAAGCATTTGACAAACTCTTGTTGTTTGTATACACAAGGAGAGATATGGTCAAAATGATAGTACAATTAGGTGAATGTAGCCTGGTTAAACATTAAGGGATCTAAAGAGTATGCATTAATAATTCCATGTTAACAGGAAAATTAATCTATTTTAAGTGTCCGGACAGTGTAATGATCAACTATTTTGTCAATGATTTTGATAAAGATGACAAGTTTTATCAAATTTGTAGATGACATAAAGGCGCAAAGAATAACCAATATGTCACATAATATTACCAAGTCAAAAAAATTATCTTGAAATACTAGAACAAATTAAATCTAGTAAGATGATATTTAATAGGGATAAATGTAAAGTCTTATATTTGGGATCAAAAAATCTATTTTACAAGTATGCAATAAGGGAGACATGGCTAGAGAGCAGTCTAAATGGGAAAAATAGTGAAGTTTTAGTCGACTGAAAGTACCATATGAATCAACATTATGAAATGGCAGACTGGAACCTAATGCAATCTGAAGCTACATTAAGAAAGGCAGAAGTGTTTAGAAAGAGTGGGGAGTCTTAGAATATATTGCTCTATTCAGATCACATCTAAAGTACTGTCTTAAGTCCTGGATGCCACATTTTAGAAACATTAAAAAAAAACTAGAAAGCATTCAGGGATGGGTAACCAGGATGATGAAAAGCCTCCAGATCATGCCATAATATATCAGCTAAATAACTAATCAAATGAAAAAATTAAATATGTTTAGCCAGGAGAAGAGAAGACTTGGGAGGAATATGATAACTATATTCAAGTATTAAAAATGCAGTCATGTAGAATGATCACAGATCTTCTTGGCAGCAACAATGACTAGAGCTACAAAGAGGCAAATTTGGGTTTACTGAAAGGAAAATTTTCCAACTAAAACCATCTAAAAGTGGATTAGGTGATTTGGGGAAGATAGTGAATTGCCCTGTACTGAAAATCTTCACGCAAATGCTAAATGACCAACTTGATTTAGGATGTTATAAAAGATGCTCAGATATGAGCCAGTTCAAATAAGTCCCTGATGGCCTTTCTAGCTCTGAGATGATATGGTTCCGTCATAAAATGGGATAACAGACATAAAGCACTCGGTGCAGTATATAAGTATTTTATAAATGTCAATTATTATTATATTATCTTCAAAAATATGAAAAAAGGGATTGGTTAACTAGTTCCTAAGATCTTCTCAGGCACCTTTTTTTCCCCCTGTAAAAGTACCATTTGATGTTTCTCTATTCCTTTGGAATCTTCCCCATTATATGGCATTTTACAAACTACATTAAAAAAAAAAAAAAAGAAAGAAATGCATTCTGAAGACAGAGACCATCTTTGGGTAGGGAAGAGATAAACCTACTGGGGGAGAGGCCTCAAAATCACACAAACTAAATGCTGGTTTGTTATAAAACGAGGAAGTTGGACAAAGTAGTCTAGTCCAGTGGTTCTCAAAGTATGGTCCAAAAAATCCTGGAGGTTTCTGAAAATCTTTCAGAGGGTCTATAAATTCAAAATTAGTTTTTATTTCTAATATGGCAAATATCTATAAACATAATCCACATAACCCAAAACTCTTTGGACAGATCCTCAATAATTTTTTTAAATAATTTTTAATACCATAAAGGGATATTGAGGACAAAAGTTTGAGAGTCACTAATCTAATCTAAGGGACTTTCCAGATTAAATATTATGCAATTCTTTTTTTTTTTAATAAGGGAAAAGAATAGATACTAGACTATTCCCTGAAAGGACTCTCATGGTGGCACTGAGTACCCTAACCATGCCACAATAAACAGAAAAAATTACATACATAAGTCCATATTTATGTATGAAATTTCTCCAAATTCTTCTTTATACATAATTTTCCAATTTCCATTGCCCTACCTAAAATTTGTTTGTTTTTTTCTATAGTTCCTCTGCATTCTTAAAGGATAAAAAGATGCTAAAATAATATTTTTAATCTAACAAATATTTAGATGAAATATAAAATATTTCAGTTAGTATTGGTTAGGAGGCAGAAAGCTGGACTAATGACCACTAACAATTTTAATAAATATTTAACAGAAATTGTTATAAGCATAGAATTTCATAGCTACTAAAATATCTTACCATGCAATGCAATCTCAAAATGTTCCCCCTATTTACCAAACAATTTTAATATCTGTGCACAAAGATTTTATTTCCAATCATTTTAAGAACACAATGACATGCCTCTCTATATATTCAAGTACCCATCCTACCCAAGAGTTCGATAGAAAGCCAGTTCTGGTAAAGAGCCAGAATATGTTAAAAGCTATAATTGGGAGGTGGGGTGTGGGATGATAAGTTCGAGAAAGGGTTATGGGGGCTCTAAGTGCATATACACACCCACACCTACATATGTTCATGTACATATATATTCAGAAAATTGACATCTGTACATACATATACTTATATGAAAGATACAATTAAGATCAGCTATGTTGTCCAACAGTTTGCTACACTAATCTTCCAAGCTAAAAAACAGAAATCTAGTCCTCCTGGAAAACCTGGCTCTTTCCCCAGCAATACGAAGATTATAGGGGCCACATATAGATTCACTGATACAGGAAAGAGGCTGTACATTTGTCCCCCTCTCTTCCAATTCAGCATGGAATTCTTGACTCATCCCTGTACACCAGAGATAAAATTAGGCTCTGATTCATGAAGTAAGCAACTGATTCTTCCTTAACTATTCTTGACAAGGTGCCCATATTAATTCATCCTTCATATATCCTGATCAAAGACTGGATCAAAATCTCCCACCAAGTCTCTGAAATTAGATCAAAATGTGCAAAGAAAGGGATAAACAGTATTTTTCCTGAGTACGTATTGTATACTTACTACTAGAAACTAAGGGGAAAAGAATAGAAATGAAGATCACTAAAGTGTCTGTGTACACTGACTCACCTTCTCTCTACAAGGCATATATGTCAAAGGGAGCAATCATAAAGGAAGACTCCACATACAGTCCTTGTAAGCAGCATATTTATGGTGGCAATTAGAAAATAGAAGCACTCATCAATTCAAGAATCCCTCTACAAACTCTGGTATATAAACATAATGAAATGATATTATATCACAAGAAATAATAATTTAAAATTCCAAGAACATGGGAAGCTTGTGTGAAATGATACCAAATAAAAAAAATTTAAAAAAAGTAGCACAAATAAAATGACCTTCAGGTAAATGACAATACCAAAGAACAGCTGAGCTCAGATTAATTGAAATTCACTGCCTTTCTTTCCCAAGAACAAATAATGAAGCCAATATCTATCTCTTTGGTAGAAGGGAGAATCTTGAGTGCAGAATATGCAGGCAGGGACGAATGCTTTTTCTGAGTTTTCTTAACTTTTTTATTTATTATAAGACATGACTCAATGGGATAAAGAAAAAAGGAATCAATAAAAAATATTAAAAAAAAAGAAGAAGAAGAAAAAGAAATGAAGATATAGACCTATACCCTGAAAGTGATTCCAGTCTAACATAGATGTGGAGATAACTCAAAGTGTCATTGCTGTTCAATCATTTTCAGTCGTTTCCAACTCTTCATGACCCCATTTGGGGTTTTCTTGGCAGAAATACTGGAGTGGTTTGCTGTAGAGTTCCGCAGATAATGGGGGAACTCTGGGTAAGGTATAAGACCCTTCAGCCCAGAGGAAACCTGCTGACAATGTCTGTTTCGGCTCCCCACCTCCCTTTGGTGCCTCTCATCCTTCCTGAGAAGTCAGGGAAGGTGGGACTACTTGTGTTCTACTTGAAACAAGGGATCCTTACAGTAAAGAGGACTTTACATACCTATAGCAAGGTGCTTATAGTTAACATATGCAGTGTGTTGTGGTGATGTGATAGTTCTATAGTTGGCACATGCTCAGAGTGCTCTAGTGATGTAATTATACTAAGATATTTAGGGGCTGAGAAGACTTGAAATAAACAGACTCTATCTTTGATCACCCTCGTGAGTCTTCTGCTTCATCACTCTTCCACTAAGACCAAGGACTCGGGCTGGTCCCAAGATCCTCCAGAGAGCTAGTCTGGATGGTATATTTTGGCACCCCAGTGTCGGGGCTCTAGAAAGCACACTATACTTTGCCTTTTCCTTCTCCAGTTCATTTTACAGATGAGGAAACTGAAGTAAACAGGGTCAAGTGACTTGCTGGGGTTACACAATCAATAAGTATCTGAGGCTGATACTTGGCTAAGTCTTTCTGATGCCAGGCACAATGCTCTAACCTGCACTGCACCACCTAACTACTCCCATTACTCAAAAAGTACAACCACAGCTATGTCCTAGGGTAATATAAATAACTAAGAGATCAGAAAAGAAGTGCATTTAATTCAGTCTTTCTGCCAAAGCTATTCCTCTATATGTCTGAAAAGGATTTTACAGTCTGTTGATTTTATCTGACATCACATCAAAGTTATAAATAAGTCAGAATGGGAAAGGAAAGGGGAAAGGCAATAAGTATTTATAAAGGGCCAACTATACTCCAGGCACTGTGCTAAATACTTTATCAATATTATCTCATTTGATCCTCTCAAGGGCTATAGTTAACCCATTTTACAGCTGAACAAACTGAGGAGGAAATGAAGAGACTTGTCCAAGATCACACAGCTTTTAAGTGTCCAAGGTTATATTTGAACTCAAATCTTCCTGACTCCAGGCCTAGTGCTCTCTATCTACTGTGCACCCAGCTGCCATTACTGAGCAAGAGTGGACAAGAATCTTAATCTAGCTGGATCAGGCATGATATGACCAGATTCAAACAATAAGGAATTGTCTACTCTATGATCCACTGCATTAAGCTCTCAGTTAAATCAGGCTAATTAGATTTACTGCTTTATCACTCCACTAGAATTTTCATGATAGACAAATGAAAATTAATGTGGTGAGTAACCTGCTTATCTGATTGTAGATTATAAATTGCATAACTTCATAATACACCATAGTATGTCATATTTCATTTTCATAATTGGATCTATAATCAATAATCACCTTTTTAAGGGAATGTGTCTATGTTGAAACAAAAAGTATCAATAAAAAAGAAAATTATTTGGAAGAAGTAATGATAATAATAATGAGCACCCTTATGTTTATAGAAAATGTTTTAAAGGCATTCTTGTGTCTGAAAAATTAATTTGTATAACATTCTGTGAGGTAGTTAGGAAGCAACAATTACCATTCTTATTTTCCTAAGTTGAAAAAAAAAAAGGAATAAAGAATTGAAATAATCACTTAAGATTAAAAGGAGTTCATATTGAATCCAGAACTCTAATATGCATCAAATAATTCACATATTCAAATTATTTTAGTATTATTTTCAGTCATATCATTGATCAGTCTTGTAACAAGCCTTTATGAAGCATTTGCCATGTTCCAGGCACTATGAAAAGTGTTGGAGACATAAAGAAAAGGGAAAAAAAATTTGCTACTCTCTCTGTTCTCAATAAGAGCACTTTCTAGATGTCACCATAATGGACAGAGTACCAGGTCTGGAATCAGGAAGACATCTTCCTGAGTTTAAATATGGTCTGACACTTACTAGCTGTGTGACCCTGGCCAAGTCACTTATCCCTGTCTGCCTCAGTTTCCTCATCTGTAAAATGAGCTGGAGAAGGAAATGGCAAACCACTTCTGTATCTCTGACAAGAAAACACCAAATAGAGTCACAGAGTCAGACATGACCGAAATAGGCATAACAGGTAAAAATGGTATGATATACATTATATATATATATATATATATATATATATATATGTATGTATTATGTCTGTGTGTGTGTATATATATATATATATATATATATATGTATTATGTCTCTGTGTGTGTGTATGTGTGTATATATATATAAATATATATATATATATATATATATATATATATATATATATATATATATATATATCATCAAACTGCATATAAACTAGGTACATACAAGACAAATACAATTCAGATGAAAGTAATTTGAAAGAGAAAGAAATTAGGAGTTAGGAGACCAGAAAAAGGCCTCTTGTGAAAGGTGGTATCTGAGCTGTCTTAAGAGGTATAAGAAAAAACTTTTCAGACATGAAGGACTGCTATTGCAAAGGTAAAGAAAGGGAAGCTGAAAAGTCATATCTGAGCCACTGCAAATAGGCCAGTGCAGTTCAAATACAGAAAATCATTTCAGTTTCTCCTTCTTTTGACTTTTATTAAACTCTTGCCCACCATGCTTTCCCTTCTGGTTCCTGGATTTTCTCACCTGAATATAGTTTTGTAATAAAATGCTACTCACTCTTCCCTCTTTTGCCAATCCTAGGTCTTTTGCACATAGTATCCCCATCCAAAGCTATGAGCAAGTCATACATTTCACCTCACTAAATTCCAGTGATATCTCTAAGATCAAAGTTGGCTCTTTGTTGTCTAAATTTTGTATAGCTGTATGGCCTTGGGTTTAACTACAGGCTCTCTTTCTGGATTTTGTTTCCTATGAGTTTGTGGGTCTCCCAATTGCTACTTTTCTTACTTCTTTATGACTTCTCATGGTTATTTACCTTGGTGGATCTATAGAGGCAGTCTTGTCTCTCATTCTACTTTTTAATTTAGAGCCTTTTTGTTTAAATTTGCAAACCTCTTGGAAACAGTCTAAATAACTTTTGATAAAGTGTACTTCATTTCAGGCCAGAAATCTATCAGCTTGATCTTGTATAACATGTAGTAAGTATAAGAAGCAGGATTTGATTCCAAGTATAGCCTTCTTTCTACTATGTAGCTCATATCCTAAATGTGGCACTAGTTCTATGACCCTAAGGAAAATACATGAATTTTCTGAGCCTCAGTTTGCAGCATAGGTGGACTTGATGATGTCTAAGATGCCTTCTGTCTCTAAAGTCCATAATCAAGCTGAAAAGGGTTAACAAGGAAGAACATATATACTTACTTCGCCATCACACTAATGTTCATCATTCTGGTAACACTTTACTAACGCAAACTATTAAAATCTTACAAAGGAATCTCAGTAGAAGATGATTTTAAATAAAATTATGAGCTAAGCAACCACAACTAATTAATACTGGACATAATCTCAAAACAGACTCCCCAATGAGTTCTCATCTTTGCTAAACCAAGCCAAAGTTACAAATCAGCATCATCAGGTCCTGTCATCAAATCTAGGCAGCTACATTTTAAATGGACCATACTATTCCCCATCCAGCTGTCAAAAACTAACTAAACAAAACAATGTTTTAATGGCTTGTCCTGGCCAATTGATAGCCAATATGCAATGACGCCAGTAGCAGACCAATGACTGTTTGATGATCTAATGTTAGTTTGACAAAGTGTCACTAATAAAGTCACCTAAGAATAAATAAATAGTGCTCTCACACTTTCCACTTCATTACATACACCTTTCTTCTCCTTAAACTAACTGGAAACAGCACTGGAAACAGTTTTGGTCTAATAGGTGAATGATCTGGAAAATCCTCGGATTACCAGTACATACTAGAATTGCTCCATGTGTTCTTAATTTGGTTTTTCATTGGCACCATATCATCATCATTAGCCAGTCTCCCAAAAGGAATCCTGGTCATCTTCAATTTACTGAGTAGCTCTCTCCAACATATATTAGAGATCTCAGCATTTTGTCCATCAACAGCATTGCTTTGTGCTTTATCTATTAGAGGCAGAGATCTGCATACAAGGGAGAGACTGGCATGATAACAATTTGGCAGGGTTATGTAGAAATTTGCTTCATTTCAATAAATGAGATTCCAAACCACAGCAAAGATTCAGCATCACAGCATCAGGATGCAAAAGGTAAACATGGCAGCTTTGGAGCATGTTAAATCAGCACAAAGATCAAAAACACCCTAATTTAACAACAAGCCAAGCTCATATTCTTAACAGATTATGTCAGCCTGAACACTCAATGAAATGCAAATGCTAGTGAAATCTCCATCAGCTCAATTACAGAACTAAAACAGAAGGTGGCAACAAAGCAAATCTAATGTTAACAGCACTTTTAAAAGAAAATCTGAACATGGCCATAAGGGTAAGGTCTGTCTATATAAAGAGTTCACCATTTGATTGTGGCCAGTTAGCTCAGTTGGGCAGCTTCCAATATGACCAAAGCCAAGGTCACAGGTTCAAAATGAAGGGCCATTTGGATTTCCTCTGTTCCATTGCCACAAGCTATCCCTTTAATCAAAGTCCGCCATCATGAAAAAATGTGCAATTGGTTCCCAAAGAGAACCAAATCAGAACCCCTACACACACACTATACAAACAAATCTTGTCAGTTATATGATTTTAAAAACATCACTTAACCTCTCTGGGTTTCAGTTTACTCAACATAAAATGAGAAGCTAGGACTAGGTGATCCTCTGAGATTTAAACGCTAGGAAAATGAGTCAGCAAGTCAGTATTTTCCTCCCCAACAAAAGGATGCACATTCATGTTGTTCATAAAACTGGGCTAAAAGTGATAACAAAAAATACAGGTTGTAAAGATTTAAAAGTAAAATTACTTTTTATGTCAAAATGTCTCCTTTCAAAAAGAAACTAAAACTAGTGCAATAAATAATCCATGTACCCAGTAGTTAAGACTTCCAGCAATAAGCTTAAAAGCCAAAAATGAAAAGGACAGAGCAGCATCTCTGATAAAGACAAGGACTTTGATATATTAGACAAGGCTATAACCATCCTTATTTACTTCTTTATATTATGTATATAAAGTTAAAGTCACTGATTTAGCAAGTTTTGGGGGTTAGTGGTAGGTTTGTTTTTTAATTTCTAATTAAGTTTCTGTGGGTCAATAAAGCACCAAAAACAGCCAGGAACTGTTCAAAGGGTTAGAAATACAGAGAAAGGCAAAAACATCTCTCAGTCTCCTGTATATAAATTTCTGCCGTGGAAGCTACTTTTGCATTTAAAAATTTAACTACAAGAGATACTTAAGGACAAGAACATGGAAAAGTAAATCAAGCCCCCAACAGTTACAATTGCTGCCTTTGTACTTATGTCTTTGTAACCCCAGTAGCCAGCACGGTACTTGGTACAAAATAGATCATTTATAGACATTAGTTGAAGTGCTCTCAAAATCCATGATAGAGCCTGATTTATAACACCTGACTTGAGAACTACTCCCTTCTGCATGTCTAGCAGAATTTAAGTAGAAAAGTTATGAACACTAAGGTCAAAATGGTAACCAATACATAAAACTACATAAAGCTGCTGAAGATGGGATGCATCAGTTGGTGGAAGGAAGGGAATAATTCTCAGAAGCCCAAGGAAGGAGCCCAGGCCCTGAGAAATTACTGTTCTCATTACCTGGAATGTCCTTCCTCTTTCCCATTTTATCAGGTAAATTCCTACCCACTTCAAACACCCCTTTCTCCACAGTTTTCCTAGAAGTGAATTTTCCCTTGAATTTCACCCAGGATTTACATTTTGAATCTAATATCCTATACTGTAGAATATTATCTACTTGAGTTGTTTAATACTCTACAAGACTATAAGCTCCATGAGGGCAAAAGCTATATATGTTTATGCCTCTTCCCCAGGGCCTACCTCAAAGGTCGACAGACAGCAATAGTTCAGTGTTTACTGAATATATGCTAAAGTATTCATATCTTTGATTTGCTAAACACCTACTTCCCTAGTATGAAATTTCTGTGTAAGTTTTTTTTAAAAAGAGTCAGAGATTATAAACATTCCATTAAAAATCAGGGAAATTCCGTCTGGGCCTCCATGAAGGGGGAGATAGGTTTAGCCAGAAATTTTTCACTTCCTCTGAAATCACACTACAAAGGTAGGAAGCTTTCTTTTTTTTTTTTTTTTTAATAGCCTTTTATTTACAGGATATATACATGGGTAACTTTACAGCATTAACAACTGCCAAACCTCTTGTTCCAATTTTGCACCTCTTACTCCCCACCCCCTCCCCTAGATGGCAGGATGACCAGTAGATGTTAAATATATTAAAATATAAATTAGATACACAATAAGTATACCTGACAAAACGTTATTTTGCTGTACAAAAAGAATCAGACTCTGAAATATTGTACAATTAGCTTGTGAAGGAAATCAAAAATGCAGGTGTGCATAAATATAGGGATTGGGACTTCAATGTAATGGTTTTTAGTCATCTCCCAGAGTTCTTTTTCTGGGCATAGCTAGTTCAGTTCATTACTGCTCCATTAGAAATGATTTGGTTGATCTCGTTGCTGAGGATGGCCTGGTCCATCAGAACTGGTCATCATATAGTATTGTTGTTGAAGTATATAATGATCTCCTGGTCCTGCTCATTTCACTCAGCATCAGTTCGTGTAAGTCTCTCCAGGCCTTTCTGAAATCATCCTGTTGGTCATTTCTTACAGAACAGTAATATTCCATAATATTCATATACCACAATTTATTCAGCCATTCTCCAACTGATGGACATCCATTCAGTTTCCAGTTTTAGCCACTACAAAAGGGCTGCCACAAACATTCGTGACATACAGGTCCCTTTCCTTCTTTATAATCTCTTTGGGATAAAATCCCAGTAGTAACACTGCTGGATCAAAGGGTATGCACTGTTTGATAACTTTTTGAGCATAGTTCCAAACTACTCTCCAAAATGGTTGGATTCGTTCACAACTCCACCAACAATGCATCAATGTCCCAGTTTTCCGCATCCCTCCAACAATCATCATTATTTTTTCCTGTCATCTTAGCCAATCTGACAGGTGTGTAATGGTATCTTAGAGTTGTCTTAATTTGCATTTCTCTGATTAATAATGACTTGGAGCATCTTTTCATATGACTAGAAATAGTTTCAGTTTCTTCATCTGAGAATTGTCTGTTCATATGGTAGGAAGCTTTCTTAAGCTCCACTTAAGGTGAACCTTGCCTGTGGTTACAGGACTCCTAGACGATAAAATTTTTGTATGATATACAACCACCAGACATTTTACTCACCCTTAATTTAAGATTCACACTCAAACATTCCTGAGGATACCAACGCCCTTATAGGATTCCAGTAGAGGGCTGGTATCAGAGTATAATGAGCAGCAGCAAAGAAAAATGGAAAAAATCCAGGCTGAGAGACAAGAGTCCACAGGAGGTTCAAGTCAGCAATTGCTTACCATGTGACCTTGAACAAGTCACTTCGTTCCTCTACTTCAGTTTCCTTGTCTATATAATGGAGATAATCATACTGATCTGCTGTATCTCACAAGGTTCTTGGGAGAATCAAATGAAATAAGGCAAGGAAAGCATGATCTGCTTCTTTGCAACAGCCCTGTGTGCATCTGCACATACATGCATGCTGAAAATAAAGATTTCTTTGTTCAAAGATTCCCTGTCCTATGAAGACATGGTACATAACAGTATCAAATGATGTGCATAATGTTAAATATTACTTCAATCTTTCTCACCAAGAATAAAACATGATATTAATTATATTTTAAATTTGTGACTTGGCAGGCACACATCATCATACAATTCCACTATCCCTATAATAAAGATCCATAAAACGTTGTAAAGAAAACTGTTATGTGCCTGAATGAAGTCTAGCAGATGGCCTCTGGGTCTTTCCCCTGCTTTTCACAAACAGAAAGATGAGGAATCAGAATGCTAATCTCACCTCATATAAACTCCCTCAAGGACTCAAAAAAAAAAAAAAATACACTAATTTAACCTTCAGACTTATTTCTAGATTTTAAGATGATGGCTACCTCTGCCTTTCACCAGAGTATTGTAAAAAAAAAAAAAAAAAAACACCTAACAATAAACAACAGGATGGGGTTTTGAAAACAGAAAAGGTTACAGTAGCACGTTTTTATTACCCTGCATCAAAATCTACCCAATTAACAGAGTGGTCTCATTTAATCTAGTTCAGATATAGCCACATGTTAATAGTGGGAATAAAACAATTCCTCTCTATGGTTCTCAGAAAAGTACTCTGACACCTTCTGGGAAGAACACAGCTATATAAATATGCTATTATAATTATCATAATAATCCTTATCTGATTGTACAGCCATAGATTGTTTTAAAAAGGCATATAAATAAAAAAGAGACAAATAAAATGATTAAGAGACATTCAAAGCTTCACATGCTGAAATAGGTTTAAAAAAGGAAAAAAATGTATTATTTTAGTCACAAGCTTTGTGACTGTCAGCTAAAGTGCTCCAAAACTACTCTCATTGGCTTGGTTTTGCAGTGCTTTACTGCAATTATGAACTGACTTCTATAGGCTAATAAATCAGAACTTGGATAAATGATCTTCAAATCTCATCTGTGCAATTTTAGTTTGATATAAACTGTTATTTTTTTTAATTTCTTTTAAAAAATAAACCTAAGTTCATAAAAATATGAGCTGTCACAGAAATATCTTCCTGGCTAGCTTATGCCACCAGGGAAAAGCTGCTATTCTTATATTAATAATTCTTCCCAGAATTAATCAGTCATTGTACATTAGAACCAGCAGCTGGAGTGTTTTGAGTGATAATGAAACCTGTAACAAGGCATCTTCAGCCGTCTTTTCAAGACAATAAGGGAATTAAAATTTCAATTTAAATGCAGAGGTTTGAAACACGCTTCAGTGGCAAAATTACTTCAATTAATGTGAGTGGAATACAAAAGACAGACTGCAGAAATGTGATGCAGCAACCAGAAATTATGTCATTAATGTGCTTGCATCCACCCAGCACAATGACTGCAAAGGTCTAATTTAGACTGTACATATCACAAAGCTACAGGCAACAATATTAATCAAGTCTCCGATTTCAATGTGACGGAAACGGGCTTCTTGTCAGATCACTTTTAGCTTTTCATAAGCCAACAGCAGCTGTTTACCTTGAAGAAGGAAACAAAGGGACAAGCCTATTTGCAAACATTCCTAGTTATGACAATTTAATTATTTCATACAATATTTGAGTTACCATATCAAAAGTAAAAATAAAAAAACCCAATCAAGACAATGTACCTATGATTTTGATACTAAAGGAGGTGACAAGAGGAGTTAGCAATATCCAATGGCAACCCACTGACTTATTTGCTTTGGATTTAGCAACATTGCTCTTGGCAGGGATAACATTTACTGGATATCCTGTGTAATATATTATGTATCTTCTTTAAATGGAAGATACAAATTTTTGATAAAAAAGTAAAAGGAGAAGAACTGGCATCTAAGAACTAAACTATTTTGTCATCACTTTCCTTTTGGTATCTTTCAACAAAGACTTCCATTTGATCCCTTGAGAGGCCATAAGTACATTTTGCTTTCAAAACTATACTAGGAGGGAAAGAAATGTGATTTCTCTCCCTCCCCACCCTCCATGGAAGGCTTACAGAAGAGCTATTATTGCCCTTTGCTGTCCTTTTCTCTACAGTTCTACAGAATGAGAACAAAACTAAAGGTCTCTCTCCTCATTTAAAAAAAAAAAAATGATATAGTAAATACATACCAAATCATTATGAACAGTTATCAATGTGGAAGGGGGAAAAGGAAGGAAATATTAAATGATGATCAAGAAAATAAGATGGACCAATAACTTCTAAAGGAATGGTCAGGCTGTGTGCATGCTCTATATCATGTCTCAGTCATTTCAACATAGATTAATTGAAGACCAAATAATAAAATTGCCATAAAAATATGTAGAGGTAAAGTAATTGGCCTCTAAATTGGTGGATAATATGTGTTCCACAATTCTAGTTCACATTTCCTAAAAGTACCTGGCATATTCACTAATTGTAATCAATGTTACTTTCACTACTTTCAGCAGCCTTCTTCATTCTGCAATATTTTTAACTTTTCAGTCTCCTCCTCTGATTGTTAGATTCATTCCTGAACCTTCAATTTAGGAAATGTCCACAGAAGAAGTTGCTGTTTGTGCTTCCCTAACCAACCACGCATTCTTCAAACACAGCACAAAGATCTCTCTGGATTACATTTGGGCTTTATCTATATATAGTTAACTCCCTTAACACACCCCTCTAACTTTTAACTCCCTTTTTTGTATCATTTCTTCTCTTTAGAATATAAAATCCTTGAGGGCAGGGATATTGGAGGGAAGGGGGGAGTTACTTGTATTTGTATTTTCAACATTTTCCACAAAACCTTGAAATAAGTGCTTAACAAATTCTTTACCTATGTATTTTTCTATCTACACATAGCCCATACCCTAAATTTTTGTTCTGCCTTCAAAGTCATTGGAATAAGACAATTAGAATATGGCATCAGAGTATTTACAATGATAACATTACCTCCCTTCCCTCTCCAAAAAAAAAAAAAAAAAAAAAAAAAATGATGCAAAATATATTACAAGTTTGGTTACTACCAAACTGCATACATATCCTTTGATTCAGCAAGACCATCACGAGGACTACATTTCAAAGAGATCCCTAAAAAGGAGGGAGGGGAAGACTACAGGTACAGAAATATTCCTGTAGTCTTCCCCTCCCTCCTTTCTGTGGTGGCAAAAAATTGGAAAATTGAGGAGATGCTCATTAATTGGGGAAAGGCTGACCAAGCTGTGATAAAGGAATGTAATGGAATACCACTGTGCTTTAAGAAAAGATGAGCAGGCTCATTTATGAAAAATCTGGAAAGACTTGCATGACCTGGTACAAAGTGAAAAGACCAGAACCAGAAGATCACTGTACACAGTAATAGCCACCTTGTGTGATAAACAACTAAGAATGATTTAGCTCTTCTCAGCAATACAATGATCCAAAATAATTATAAAGGATTTATGATAGAAATCCACATCAAGAGAAAGAAATGGTGGCCTCTGAATGCAGATCAAAGAATACTATTTTCATTTTTTTGTGTGGCATAATTTTATCCTTTTGATCTGTTTCTTCTTTCACTGTGACTAATATGGAAATATGTTTTACATGATTGCACATATATAATCTATATCAAACTGCTTACTGTTTTAAGAAGAGGGGAGGGAGAAAAATTTACAACTCCAAAATTTTTTTTAAAAAATGAATGCTAAAAACTATCTTAAAACTAATATGAAAATGTGTAACATGATTAAACATGTATAGTCTATATCAGATTGCTTGATGACTTGGAAGGAAAGAGGGGATGGAAGGAGGGAGAAAAATGTGGAACTCAAAATCCCACAAAACTGAATGTTAAAAACACTTTTGACATGTAATTAGAAAAAAAAATACTATCAAAGAAGACCAATGAAAAAATTTAAATTAAAAAAATGTTTTTACATATATTTGGGAAAAAATAAAATATTATTTTTTAAAAGTTTGACAAAGTTTGGGTTTAAGTGTTTTCCAGGATGATTTCTTCCAATATTAATTTAATATAATATCTATATTTTTTCAGAATAAAATATTGTTCTTAATAGTGTGCCATTAAAAGCAGAACTATTCTTTGTTTTAATTCTAATGAAATAATCTATCCTTGTTCATATCCTCTGAGCAATTATCTATTGAAGAATGGCTTTTTTTTTCCTTATATATTTCTATCAACTTCCCAAGTATCTTTAATATGCAACATTTATCAGAAAAATCAGTTGCAAAAAATTACTAACAATTCCAATCCTCCTTCTAACTTTTTACATATAGATATATCCATTTGGAGCTGATTATATCATATAGTATAAGATGTTAATCTAAACCTAATTTCAGCCAGATTGCTTTCCAGTTTTCCCAACATTTTGAGTTAAATACTAAGTCTTTAAACCAGTAATTGGTTTTATCAAACACTATGCTACTGTGTTCAATTGCTTCTAAAGCTTGGGTACGCAATTTGTTCTACTCATCAGCTTTTATATTTTTTAACTAGTACCAAACAGTTTGGATGATTATTGTTTTGCAGAACAATTTGAGAAACAGTACTATTAGGCTCTTTCATTTCCCACTTTTTAAAGATCATTCTTGATATTCTTGACCTTTTGTTTCTCCAGAAACTATTACTTTTTTCTATTTCCATAGTTACTATTTATAATATGATTAGCATAGCACTGAATCAACATATTAATTTAGGTAGTATTATCATTTTTATTACATTGGTACAGTCCATTCATGAACAATTAATCTTTCCAACTACTTAGGTATTTATTTTTGTAAAAAAGGTTCAATAGTTTTTGTATTTTGTCTTATTAGGTGGATTCCTAAATATTTTATACAATCTGTTGTTATTTTAAATGGAATTTCTCTTTTTACATTTCTTTCTGCTAGGTTTTGTTGGAAATATACAGAAAGGCTAGTGATCTACTGATTGTTTTATATTTTGCGACTTTAGTGATTGTTGTTTGAACTGACTTTTAGTTGATTCTATAGGGTTCCATTTATCTGTAAAAAATATTTTTTTTACTTCTGTTTATTTCCTCAATTTCTTTTCTTGCACTGTTGCTATGGTTAGCATCTTTAGAATTATACAGAAATGACAATGGATATCCTTGTTATGACTAATCTTATTGCAAAGAACTCTAGTTTTCCTCTAAATACACATAATGCTAGCTCTTGATTTTAAACAGATACTATTTACAACATTAACAAAGAATCCATTTATTTCTGTGCTTTTTAATATAAAGAGATGTAACCTTTTTCCCCCACTTTTTTCTTTTTCATGTTTTCCCACCACTATATCTTTGTATTGTTAACCCAGACTACCTATGTATCAAGCCTTCCTACATCATATCAATTTACCTCAGAGACCAATTCTAATCTTAATTCTATAAATTCTTCCCTGCCCAAGCCTTCCCACAGTGATGTCTCCTTCCTCTGAATTTCAATAGTATTAAATGACCATAGTAATGATTTGGGAACTAAATACTCTACTGTCTCATATTGTGAGACATATTTTCATATATTATCTTTCCCGTTAGACTGATAATTCTTTATACACAGTAATCTTGAAAGCCTCAAGCTTTTTCAACATTTTCCTCCTTGTCCCTCCTTCATTCTACTTTTATCATCAAAACCTACTCCCAGCATTTAATAAAAAGCAATTGCTTAGAAAAATTTAAGAACCTTTATATTTCAGACTGAAATGGATTCCTATACATTGCAGCACAGTAACATCAAGTTGTTTCATGATTAACAAACTGATTAAAGTCTCCCTAACAAGAATATGCATAGAAGGTACATAATCAGCTTAGAACAATATGTGAAGATATTAACCTATCTTCATTCCCCTAAAAGAGAGCTCAGGCTCTCCAGAATTCACATGAAAGCAATAAGACCGTAGAAGCCAAGCCACTGCAATCAAGTATATAAAGGTAGGATAATGTTAACCACAATAGATCTCTAAATTTAATTCTACATCAGTAGCTCTCAAACATTTTGAGTCAAGGACTTCTCTTTGGCATAGGGATAAATGTCATAGATATCATCTGAATCTACCCTTTCTTCTCTTCCCATCAACAAATTTCAAGTGTTGATTCCAGAACCTTACACCAAAAATGACCATAATGTTGCTGGCATCCAACCTCTTCTACTAATATATTCCCTCTGTTTCACTCTCTTCACACATACACCCATTCAAACAGATGACAATAAATTTGGGCCAATATCCTTCACCAAGTTAACAGTTAATCCATTAATTAAGCCATTTTACAATTATTTGTTAACTGGAAATAGCTGTTTGTTAAAATGAATCCTCAGGTTTATTTTTAAAAATTCATGCTTGTCAAAAGATGGTACTTGAATTTTATAAGTATTTGAAAAGATATAAGCCCATTTCTTAGCAAGGGATCACCTTTGCTAATGTCTATGTACTGACAGCTTTGTAACTTAAGGGAGTAAGGGAAATGCTTCCAAAAGAAATATAGAGACCTAACTAATGAATTTGTTAAGAGTTTCTTCTTTAGAACAAGTAGTCCAAATTGTAATGAAATGAAATTTTTGATCATGATTTCCAAGTCTTTCACTTGTGCAGGGAGACTCTGCTCCTAGGATCACAAATCTAGAGTAGAAAGTGACTCAACATCCTCATTTTGCAGGTGAGGAAACCAAGGTCCTGATGGTTAAATGCTCTGGTCAGAAGTAGTAAACAGAAGAGCTAGGATTTAAATACAAGTCCTTTCATCTCAAATCCAGTATTTTTCCACTTACCGTGTTATATGCATAGTACAGAGACAAGTGAGCTTTCCCAAATACACAGCTTCCACAGGCAACTCCTATTTTCAGATCCAAAGTAGTCTGGAGACTTACAGCACTTGTGACAAGACTGCAGTGTAGACAACCCTGACTATACACATGCAAGATCCTGACTGACCCCAGGACATATACTTTAGGCTAGAAGGGCTTTTAAAGACCTTTGAAAGTCCAATCTTCTCATTTTATAGATGAGAAGCCAATCTGAAGCCTCTCAATGTGAGTTGGTTTGCTTAGGCTGGTCCCTGAATACACATAGTGGTTATCTTAATCTTTGTATAATTTGTTATCACAGAAAAATATATTGGACCTTGAATGAGAGAAGTCTGGGTTTAAATATCTCCTCTGACACTTACTGGCTAAATGACTTTGTGCATATTATAACCCAAGACTCGGCTTTCTTCCCTATAAAAGAGGTTTAAAATACCTATATAAGGTATAATTATAGGTATAAGGTATAAAATACCTACATAAAATACCTAATAATTACCTTATAATTACATATATATATATATATATATATATATATATATATATATATATTAGGTATTAAGGTATAGGTATAGGTATTAGGTATAATAGGTATTAAGGTATAATTATAAGGTATTTTATCTTATAATTACCCTAAAATACCTATACCACTTATACCTATACCATTTATTATAATTATTATAATTATAATTAATTATAATATAATTTATATATATATATATATATATATATATATACACACAGGGTAATTATATATACAGGGTAATAATATATACAGGGTAATTATAAGATATGAGTAGGCTCAAGGAAATAAAGCACTTAGCAAACGTAAAAGTACGATGTAAATGTTACATAGTGCTATAGCTATTTTGGTGGAAATCATCAGGTAAATATGGCTCCCCAAAAATGAAGTAGAGGCAATGCACATACTTTTTAATCCTTTGCAGATTGTTGCTCCAATCATTCAACAGGACCTTTTCAAAGACCCTATATTTCTGCTTTCAAAATCTTTAATCCCCTCATTTGTCAGGTTCCCTCAACAGCCCCTTAAAAAGCAAAAGAAATTGTATATATACACATATACATACATACATACATATACATATGAAAACACATACACCATCTAGTGGTGAAAAGAGGTAAAAGTTTAAGGAAAAGTTCTACAGGTCTCGAACCAAAAGAATCAACAAGGTATACCAAAGTTAACCATTTGTTTGCCAAAGCTTTTCCACTTTGCAGGAACTGACTATAAAAATCTTAATTCGATAAAGTCAAATGAATAAATAGAGTAGAACTGACAAGGGAAGCTTGTCACTCCTTAAATCCCTAGTTTGCATTCTACTTGAAGAGATAATTTGCTTCAATGCAATAAACATTTCCTAAGCACCATATAACACATGCCCTGAGTAAAGTAGGAGCAGGAAATTCAGAGGATGCGGAAAGGCCTGGAGGAAGAGAAAAGGTTTAAAATAGTAGCTATAGAGAGTAGTATAGTCTATAAAAGAAGAATAAGAGTATTTCCATCCAATGATGGCAAATCACTAAACGGATTGCAAATCCAGCAAATCAAGCTAGTTTTTCTACAGAAGGTAGTAAAATTGTTCTCAAGATTTAAAAGCTCCAAGGACTAAAGCTGGAGTCACTGAAGTTCCTACTCATCTCAATACAGAAGAGCCAGGACAGGAAAGACTCAATTCTTTCCAGGTTTCTCCTGGAAGGTGATGGTCCTTGCCCAATGGGGTCCCATGATGAAAATGGACACCAATTCTTCAAATGGAATTTTTAAAAGGGGGTGGGTTTTACGTAGATTGGTCATTAGTTTTTGTAGTTGAATTACAACAATGGTTTTTCATGCCATAGGCTATGGTTAAAGTCCATACTAAAACTAATATGGAAATGATGCTTGTTTTTATATTGTCCTTGTTATTAATTTTTGCAGATACCAAGGGCTAAGAAGCATCTAGTCCCAATACAGCATCCTTTCTTTCTTTACCAGAGGCAGCCCTCCCTCACCTAGTGCAGACATGTGGCTGTTAAGTTGATATTCATAATATTGATAATACTAAGTGGCACAACCACAGAGGATGGTAAGTGCCATTTCCTCAGGTGGCAGCAACATTTATATTAGCAAGGATATGTAATAACACAAGACAGAACATTTAAGTACCAAAGATCAGAATGCAAAGATTCTCCCTTCCTCTTCCCTCTTCCATATCCCTAACAAGTTTTAGACTGTAGTGATTTTCCTAAAAGTGTGAATATGATAAAGATAATACAGAGATATATTAGAGAGGAAAAAGGCTGAAAGAAATGAAATGGAGACGCTAAAGAACGTTTAGTGTTATACTGATTTGAAAGCTACCTCTCCACAAGTTCCAGCTGATCTCAGATGTGATGTTTGAGGCTCAGACAACATTAATAATGGATTTTTCTCAGTTTTCACCCTTCCTGACTTCTCTCTCATCACTGACACTGCTGATCGCCCTCTGCTCCCCGATGCTCTCTGCGTTTCCATGATGCTGCTCTCCTGCTCTCCTCCCACCTAGCTAATAGCTCCTTCTAGTTTGCTTTGCAGGATCTTCACTCAGATCACAATTACCAAGCATGGGTGTTTCCCAAGGCTCCATCCTGGGTCCTTTTCATTTCTCCACAGATTCAGATTTTCAGAGCTACTTGTCCAGCTCTATCTTCTCTCAAACCTCTGTTCTCATAAAATCAGCTGCCTAGTTGACATCCTGAAGTAGATATTCTATAGACATCATAAACTCAGGGCAACTAGGTGGCACAGCAAATAGAGCACCAGCCCTGAAGTTAAGAGGACCCAAGTACAAATCTGATCTCAGACACTTAATATTTCCTAACTGTGTGACCCTGGACAGGTCACTTAACCCTCATACAACAACAAAAACCAGATGTCACAAACTCAATATGTCTATAATTGAGCTCACAGGGGCTCTGGGCTCAGCGCTGCCCAGTCCTGAGGGGGACCCTGTTGCTCTGCAAACTTCCCTACTGGCTTACTCCTGACAGCTCTCTTGGGTAAGAGGCACCAGGTCAGCGACAGCTAACTCAGAGACTGACCAAAAATGACTCCCAGTCATGTAGGCCTTCTGCCCCTACCTCTTTCCTCCAGCAGGCTAGCAGGTTTCAGTAACACAGAGAAACTCACTGTGCTGCCAACGACTACTTTGAAGTCCTGATCCCGAGTGGGAGCATTGGCTCCCAAATAAAGAAAAAAACAGTTGAAAATATAGCCATTGTTGAGCCTAGTGAAAAACATTTTTAGCAGCCTCTGTGGACACTGGTGGGTGCTAGTTCCAAAAAGTTGACATCATCTAGCCATTGCATGGCAAGAGTTATTCTAACAGGAGTAGAATGGATCAAATCAAGAGTAAGAAAGCTGCAAAAAGTTATCAAACTGTGCATACCTGTTGATTCAGCAGTGTTACTAATGGGCTTATATACCAAAGAGATACTAAAGAAGGGAAAGGGACGTATGTGCAAGAATGTTTGTGGCAGCCCTGTTTATAGTGGCCAGAAACTGGAAACTGAGTGGATGCCCATCAATAGGAGAATGACTGAATAAATTGTGGCATATGAATATTATGGAATATTATTGTTCAATAAGAAATGACCAACAGGAGGATTTCAGAAAGTCCTGGAGAGACTTACATGAACTGATGCTGAGTGAAATGAGCAGGACCAGGAGATCATTATATACTTCAACAACAATACTATATGATGACCAGTTCTGATGGACCTGGCCATCCTCAGCAATGAGATCAACCAAATCGGTTCCAGTGGAGCAGGAATGAATTGAACCAGCTACACCCAGCAAAAGAACTCTGGGAGATGACTAAGAACCATTATGTAGAATTCCCAATCCCTCTATTTTTGTCCACCTGCATTTTTAATTTCCTTCACAGGCTAATTGTATACTACTTCAGAGTCTGATTCTTTTTGTAGAGCAAAATAACTGTTTGAACATGTACACTTATTTTGTATTTAATTTATACTTTAACATATTTAACATGTATTGGTTAACCTGCCATCCTAGGGGAGAGAGTGGGGGAAAGGAGGGGAAAAAATGGAACAAAAGGTTTGGGAATTGTCAATGCTGAAACATTTACCCATGCATATAACTTCTAAATAAAAAGCTATTAAAAAAAAAAAAAAAGAGTAAGAGAGCTAGATGCAGACAAGAACTGCATCCCCATTGATGAAGGCGGAAGAGATTGCTATAAAAATTGCATCATCGCTCCTGGAATCAAACTGGAATTTGAAAACCTCAAAAGTTTGCCTGAAGGTTTAAGATATCCTAAAATAGGGTCCAATTATTCAGTTGGGACTGTGGAGAAAACATAAAAGGCTCTGCAGGGCTTCAAGGAGGGCAATGTCATCTTCACCTTCCTAAACATTCTGATTAAGTGTGCAGAAGCTTCACAGAACAGCATGCATTTGTTGGAAGCCTCCATGAGGAAGACAGGAAAGCAGGCCAAAGCCAATATAATTTTCAATACTTGGAGTCGTTTTGGGGGTTAAGAAGTATACAGATGCCCTAAAAGAAATTATTAAGGCCAGAAGCCTCAATATGAATTATCAGCAAAACTTTATTGAAGTTTGGCCAGAAAAACACAAGGCACTGTTTGAGGACTTGGACAATCCTAGAGAGGCCAAAGTGATTTCATATGAGATGTTTCATGTTACCCCACCCATGGAGCCCCCAGATGTGGTCAGGGACGGTTCTGTCACAGATGCTGCTGGCTGGGCAGATGTGAACAAAGAAACTGCAACACAAGAAATACCCAAATGTTTTTGGCATTGGAGACTGCACCAACTTTTCCACATCAAAGACAGCACTTGAAGTAGCTACTCAGTCTAAAATGATTGACCACACAATTGAAGAATCAAGAACCAGTCAACAAGCATAATGGGTATACATCTTGTCCACTTGTGACAAGCTATAAGAAGGCAATGCTAGCCGAGTTTGACTACAGTGCCTGGCCTCCAGAAACCTTACCCTTAGACCAGAGTAAAGAACGACTCTCCACGTATCTTATGAAAGATGAGGTGATTCCTTTTCTCTACTAGGATGGAACGCAAACGGGATATTAGGATGGCCCAGCTTGTTTGCAGAAATTGCTATATTTGGGTAGAGATTGGAGTTGACTAAAAACCCTATATTCCTGACCAGCCTCCTGCAATGGAAAATAAAGTTTAATTTAAAAATACAAAATACAAAAAATAAAATTGTTGACCAATAATCCTACATCCATGTGGCAGCCCTTTCTTTAAATATCTGAACACCACTAGAATGTATCTAATTCCTCCTTTAACTTTCTCAAGTAATTTTTTTTCAAAAAATAAAAACACTTAAAAGTATAGCAAAGAGAAACAATACCTCTCGCTATATAAAGGAATATCTCTCCCACAGACTTCTATGATCACATCTCCACCACTACACAATTGTGAAACCAGAGCCTGGTCCTTCCATTACTTCTTTTAAAGATGCGAGAGGAATAAGGATCTTATAAACAGTTGTAAAGTCACCTCTTCTTCTACCAAAATAACCTTAATTTCTTTCAACTTATTTACAAATGACCTAGATTTGAGTCCTCATAATCCTAGCCACATTCTTATGGACATAATTCAATTCATCAATCTCAGCAGCGGACACTATCGTCAGGCCATTCTTGTCCTTGCACTGGACACTCTCCTGCTCTCCAGCCTCAGATCTTCTAAGCTCTTTGGGCTACCACGTTCAGTGCAGAGGTAAGAGGGACTGGTCCCCTCTCAATTCTGAGCCCACATTAACAAATGCACACTGAGCCTGATATGTACCAACACTTCCACTCAAACTCCCTCTGCTATCAAGTTCATATAATAGAGAAGCAAATTTTACATCTAAATATGATACTGAGAATGTGTAGAATGTTTTCTAACAACAGAATTCCAATTTTATATAAATTTTACTGAATTCTCTGAAAAAAGAAAGCAAATCTTTTCTACATCAAAACTGGAACTAGTTACCTTAGGCTTACAGTGTCACAGTCCACCCACCATCTGAGTTTCCCAGCTTCTCTCTTTGTTCCAAATACTAGTCCTACGCACTTGGGGCTTTAAGTATTAATGAAAACATCATGCCATAAAATAAATTCAAGTTCTATTATACTGTAACCTCACTACCATCAACAAAAGGTTTGTCTCCAGGAGATGAAATTGGCCACATCAATTCAAGAAGATGGTTTACTAAGTTGCCAAAGAGCTACTATATTAATTGAACCAAATGAAATCCTGGATCATTTTAAGAACTATAGTAAATCCCTTTTAAAGATTGCTGTAAATGAGCCAGGATCTATATGTAATACATACCATACATATACAAGATAATCCTATGACTCTTCAACTGCTCAAGATTAGATAGCTGACTGTCCCCTACATAAATTTTTCTCTTATATCATCTCCTACAGTCAGTATCTAAATACAAAATAAAGCCTTGTTGAGGTTTTTCCAAAGCAATATAAACCAAGGATTAGAAGTAAAGGGAAGTCTTTTCAATATTTGATTTTTAATTAGTAAACAGGTAAGTCTTACTTCACTTAACTCAAACTAGAAATGTGAAATCCTATAAGGAATAAAGATCTGATCTGAAAAAAATTCCAATGACTCACTTAATATGACTACACTTGAAATTAGACCCAATTCAAAACTGGACCACATAGAAGTGTTTCAACAACAAATCTGTTTTATTCTGTCTTCTGCCTTTTCACATCACAACTTTAATTGGCATGTATTTTTTAAATAAAGGAGTTTAATACCCTCAGAAATTACGTGTGTGTTGGCAGGAAGCAAAAACCTGAAGAACATGAAAATTATCTCTTCCTTTCCTCTAAACTCCCGTAATATATGGTATCTTTTCACACCTCTCTGATTTTTTACCTTACAAGAAAGTTATGTTCATGACTCTCTCCTACTAGACTATAATCTGTATGACTGCTAAGAGCAAACCTTATTCTTCTTTGCCTTAAACACAGAAGATATTCTGGGGGATTGGGGAAAAAAAGGCATTTGATCCAAAACAGTGACAAGCCTATTAAAAGTCTCTATAAGAATGCAACCAAGAAAAGCTTTTACATTTAAACATCCATATAATATACATGTATTCAGGATCTATAAACCAATATTAATATAAGAATGACTTCCATTAGGATTTCTATAACAACTATTATTCCAGATGATAACACCTTAAGCAAGTTACTGGGAATCAACATTTCTAGTACTACTCCCAAGGGCAGACCACTATTAATACAGAATATCTGTGAAAATTGACCATTCATTCTTTATCCCATAAGTAGGCTTTAATCCATGACAGGATATCAGAGCACCTCTCACCTCATGGCTACCAAATATCCTTAAAAGCATCTCATAATGGACTTTTATCAAAATGCTCCTTGTAAGTATGAATAAACTAGACTGTAGAAATAAGACACAAAGGGCTTACTTAGATCATTTAACCTGTTCCCCTTCTAGTCACTTTACATGTATGTTCTAATATTGCAGCACATCTAATTTGGCCTAACAAAGGAATAGGACCTCCATTCTTTCAATTAACATGTAGTTGTAGAACTTTTGACTCTAAATGTAGTTTTGAATTTATGTGTGGCCTATAACCATGAACAATTCTTAATTGTGGATAACTGTCCTTTCATGTACTAAACATACATGGTATTTAATGTTAACCTCCATCTGCCTCAATTTTCTCAACTATAAAATGGGAGTAGCAATAGCACATATTTCCCAGGGTTTTGTGAGGCTAAAATGAGATAATGTTTGTAAAGGTTCTAACAGTACATAGCACTTAGAAAGCATTTAAGAAATGCTTCTTTCCTTCCTTCCTTCCGCTTACATATATAGAAAAGAAGGCAGCACATGGGGGAAGTGACCCAGGATTATGATTTGGTGAGGTATAAATGGAAACAGACAAAAAGTTAAGGATCTCAAGGATAGATGACAAGAATAGTTGAAGTGGTCAATGATAAGCTGAAGACTGTCAAAGAACAAAAGTGAGAGCACAGCAGAGGTGAAGAACTAGGAAAACCTGAAATAAAAATTGAAAGTTATGGAAAGGAGGGAGGATAGATTTAGGAAAAGTAAAGTATAAGGAAAGATGGAAATAGAGGAGATTATATTCAAAAAAGAAGTTGTACAGTTATGGGTGATGCTAAGCTCTAAGGCAGGGGTTCTTGAACTTTTTTGTGTCATGGACCTTTTAGGTAATCTGATGAAATCTAGTGATCTCTTCCTAAAATAATGTTAAGTGCTTAAAATAAAACACATAGAAATATGAAAAAAATAAGTCATATTAAAATATAATGAAAAATTTTTAATGAAAAATGATGAAAAAGTTCATAGATCCCAGGTTAAGAATCTCTGGCATAAGGTATGATTACACCTGTAGGTAACTAATAAAGAAGGAAAATAATGGATATTGGGAGTTAAGAAAGTAGATAAACTAGGATACAAACGTGCTTAAAGGGGACTCCCATGGACATAATTAATTCCCCAAACATGAAGGCAAAAGCCAAGAGCTAAATAACTTGAGGGGGGAGGCCAATAGGTGACTGAAACAAGGATCCAAACTGGATAATGGGGTGAATCTCAAAAAAGAAGTTTCTGAGTAAAATGTCTAGTAGAAAATAATTAAATGGACAGTAGAGGTCAAATAGATGGCCTGAGAAATTCAGGGAGAAACCATTTATAGTAGAGATCTTCCAGGGGAGTCTTTATGAATAGCTAAAGTAGGTCTTAGGGGGAAAAGATCCAATGTCAATAGGTTAAGATATGAACAGAGTCAATTTCATGGATGTAGGATGGTTTATCCAAAGGCAAGGAGATAAGAAATGCTATCAAGGAGTAATCTAGTTTAGTATGGGCTTGGAGCATATAAATATGATGAAATAAAATGGGAAAAAAAATACTGGAGGCAGAATATAAAGATCTTTAAATGTGACGATAAGAAGTTTGTATTTTATATGACAGGCAATGGGGAGCCACTGAAAGAATATAACAACAGAGTATTGCGATTATTAAACCTATACATTAAAAATATTATTTTAGTCAAGGAATGGCAATTAGGGGGTGGCTATTATCCCTGAAGGAAAGAATTTCAGGAGAAAGATAGGTTTGTAAATCAGAAAACAAAAGTTATAGAAAGAATAGACAGTAAGAAAGTAAGAGCAGTAAACCTATACTACTCTGAATAGAAGTGACAGGAAGAAAATAAAAAGGTAAAAGGAGTGATAAAAGGCAGATTGGATAAGTCAGAGATATAGAAAGCTGTTGAATAGTGAAAACTATAAAGAGCATGAATCAGAAAATCTGGGTACAAATTCTGGCTCCAGAAATTGGCAGCTGCACGAATGTGGACAAAACACATCATCTCTCTATGATGCTCAGTTTTCTTGTGAAAACTACAATCTTTTTTATATGTATTTCACAGCATTGTTGTAAGGACAGTCCTTTAGAACTAAAAAGGATTAAAAAGAGATAGGATACGCTATTATAACAACTATAAACCCTAATTAAAAGATCTAACTAGAAACCACACTTAGTATTTTCTTTTTTCTTCTGTGTTATTCTGAAGGGTTGACCAATCACCACCTTTCCTTCATTTTATTTCTAAGAAAAAAGTATCAAGGCTCAATGATGGTTTCAAATTGTAAAGTACTATTGTATGATCTGCTGACCAAGGCCACCTCTTGCAATCACTACATCAATCCAGATTTAGAAAGACTAAATAGGAGTCTGAGGTGCCAGTAGAGCTTCTAGGTCTTAGAAGAACTGTCCATTAGAAGACATTACATCTTACCAGCATGTCTGTGGCATTGAGATAGTGTTTGCTAGCCATGCACTGTTCCAGTTTTTGAGGCACTTGCTTGATATTCTCAATTTCATCTAGCAGATTTAGGACATGCTTATGCTCAATTCCTTCAATCCATAGTTTCCGGAGCTCATCCCGTTTGCAATGCAACAACATCTTGCAGGAAAGCAGATTTTCCTTTACCTAGAAAAGAGAAATTTCAATCTTGATTAAGTCCAAATTCTCTCCATTTTAAGCTCACTAACCAGTTAACATTGTACTTTGGTCCTAAGTATACTTATACAGTTGCTAATGCCCATTTTTCCTTAATCCTCTGGGTTAGTGTGTTTTCTGAATTCTAATCCTGGCTCTGACACTGACTCACTTCATTGAGTCTTCACCTCTCTCTGTCTGTGTTTTCTCTGCTGTGAAATGAGAATACTATTCCTGACTTAGTTCTGAGTAAATCCCTAAGACATAACTAATGATATAAAGCACTTTGAAAATATTAAGTGCTATGTAAATGTTAAATACATTTCATGGGGAAAAGACTGAAATGAAAACTTTATGCTGCTATTCCTCTCTAATCTTCCAGAGAATCTTTGGTCTTGAAGGGACTCTCAGGGGTCCAAGGTCTCCCACTGCATCTGGGGTCATCTCCAATCATCCTATTCCTACAACCTGCCACTGGGTCTGAATGGCTCTAAAGGAGATAGTGAAGCTAGTGACTTTACACAGCCCTTCCTCACTTAAGTCCAATTTACTTGCAAGTCATCATTTTCCTGACACTATGGTCCTCTTCCCTTCCCTCTGCCCACACAGAAGAATCATACCCTCATCAGCAAGGGATATAAATTTAGATTACTAAAACCTGCCAAGCCATCCTGGGGTTTCCAGGCTAGATTTCTTTCTTAAGGACCATGTCTGAAATCCAAATTCCTTTGATTCTCACTGACTGGTTAGCATTGTTTGGGTCCTGATTGGCTAAGAGTGAATGTAAATAACAACTGTTTCTGGTTTTACTCAGAAACCCTGAGGGTCTTCCCCTCCTAGGTTGATTTTGTTTTTTTGTTGTTGTTTTGGGGGTTTTTTTTGACTAGGTAGAAGAGGCCATTCTCTGCCTCATTTTCTATCTAGCCTTAATCACTGATTTGCATTGCCTCAGTCACACTGAAACCTGGGAAAGACTTAAGCTTAAAAAGGCCAAGGCTTTCACTGCATCTGGGGCCATCTCCACTCATTCTGATCTCTTTCTTTCCAACTGGGCTCCAGAGGACAGAGGCAGATGACTTCTTCACTTAAATCCAATTCACTTTCAAGTCATGGCATCACCTCCCTGATGTCAGGTCCTCTTCCATAACGAAGGACAAACAGTAAGATTACCATTAACTTTCAGGCTTTTCCCTACTATATGAGGAAAATACAAAAATACTAAGACTGAAAAAATAGTTGAGAAATCACTAAACTAACTGTTCTTAAACCAGAACAAGGCAATATGGTAAAATGGCAAAGAATCCTGGACTTGTCATTAGCAAGACTGGGTCTGCTCTTTCCTGGCTATGTAGACTTGGTGAAATCATTTCCTATCCCTGGTCCTCAGTTTCCTTATACATACAATGATGGGATTGGATTAGATGATCGCTAAAGTCTGTTGTAGTCCAAAATCTTTGGTAAATTCTGCCAAAATGGCCATCACAGCTCATTTGCCTAAACTTGTATTTATCCATTACAGTTCTGAAGCTATAAAATTATAGTTATAATAAAGGCAAATAAACCAATTGTCAACTGCTTTTCAAAGCAGCTGAATTTTCATATAGATCAATAACACTTTACAAAATGCCTGACTCCTTTGGTAAAATTCACATTATTTGGACTGTATGTCTAAAAATCATGTCATTTTCTTGAGAAATACTTTCTTAGTTGGACAAAATTTCCAATGAATTTTTATGTGATCTGAAAAAGGAAGCAGTTGCATTTGGCAAAGTACTAGTTGGTTAATCCTAACCCTAATCCATTTGTCTATATTACCATAAAAAAATTTGCATTTTACCAAATATGCAAAGTCCCATGAGACTATATGTAAACAATGTCATAACTCAGTATATGTATGCTGCCAGCCCACTCAAAGTGTAAATACCATGGTGTCATGTTCTACATGAAAGCAAAGAATTTGCCATTTCCTAATTATACTCTGTTGGCTAAGAGCAAGAAAAAAATTTCAGTTCATGGCCCAGTGAATTTTCAATGTTCTGCTGTCTTTGTCCCTGAAGGAACCAAATTATCTACTGGGCAACTGGCCAGACAACAAAATCATTCACATTCATACGTTTAACAACTATGGTATATGTGTACATATGTATGTGTATATATACATGTATGTATATACATATATATGTATGTGTGTATGTATATATATGCATGTATGTATATGCCAGACAACAAAATCATTCACATTCATACCTTTAACAATTACGGCACGTGTGTGTGTATGTGTGTGTGTGTGCACGTGTGCACACACACACACACACACACACACACACATTTATATATGAAACCAAAAAGCAATAGGAAAAGGTTGGCATTCTGGAGAACAATTTGGAACTATGTTCAAAAAGTTATCAAACTGTGCATACCCTTTGATCCAGCAGTGTTACTACTGGGCTTATAGACCAAAGAGATCTTAAAGAAGGGAAAGGGACCTGTATGTGCCAAAATGTTTGTGGCAGGGCTCTTTGTAATGACAGAAACTGGAAACTGAGTGGATGCCCATCAATTGGAGAATGGCTGAATAAATGGTGGTATATGAATATTATGGAATATTATTGTTCTGTAAGAAATGACCAACAGGATGATTTCAGAAAGTCCTGGAGAGACTTACATGGATTGATGCTGAGTGAAATGAGCAGAACCAGATCATTATACACTGCAACAGACTATACGATAATCAGTTCTGATGGATGTGGCTCTCGTCAACAATGAGATGATTCAAACCAGTTCCACTGAACAACTCCCAGAGAGAGGACTGTGGACCACAACACAGCATTCTCATTCTCTCTGTTACTGTTTGCTTGTATTTTGTTTTCTTTCTCAGTTTTTTTTTTCCTTCTTGATCTGATTTTTCTTGTGCAGCAAGGTAACTGTACTACTATATATACATATATTGGATTTAACATATATTTCAACATATTTAGCATGTGTTGGACTACCTGCCATCTAGGAAAGGGGGTGGGGGGAAGGAGGGGAAAATTTAGAACAGAAGGTTTTGCAAGAATCAGTGTTGAAAAATTACCCATGCATATGTTTTGTAAATAAAAAGCTATAAAACATTGGAAAAGAATCGTCAGTGTTTCCTTAATGCATTGAAACTAGACTCTCCTGGTAGGAAATTGTCAAATTATCCCTTTAAAATTAGTTCACTCACCTTTCATTTGTTTTTCTATTAGTTTTTTTTGTTTGCATACTTGCCAGTTAGTAAAGGCATCTATCATTTTTTAAATTTAATATTAAATTATATTAAATTAATATAATATATTAATTATATTATTATGATGATTAATTATTATAATAAATATAATAAATTAATATTAAATTTAATATTCTTCCTATATGATCTGATAGTTAAGTCATTAATGTGGAATTTCACATATGACAATTATTTTCCTGATAAGTGACTGATGTAGTGGGTTATGTTTATATTTTTATATTTTGATTATATGGGTTATGTTTATATTTTTATATTTTTTTGGTTAAACTCAGAAGAAGGAGAAAAAGGTGGTAGTAAATGGTTTGGCTCCCAAAACGAGCATCTGAAATCATCAAAAAAGGGATTAGAAAAATCAGCTCAAAATGCTGTCTTTTCAAGGCTGTCCCAATGTGAACATTCTTTCTTATCAGCAAAGATAATATCAACTCAAAATGAAGAGAAGTCAAGTCAGAAATCACTGATGGTTCTTCCTTTGAGATAACAACAAAGTCCTTTTAGTACACATCAACCAAAACTAATCAGAAAACACAAATATCAAAAGATCCTTCACCCAAGCTGTGATTACTCTAAGTAAAACCAAAAGGTCAGTGACTCTATACATTCATTTGTTGACCCCTCTGGAGCTTAGTATATATTGGGTCAAAATGGACTACAGTTTATTTGAAATCTAGGGCAATTGATCTCAAGCTTCCCCTGGTTTCAAACATAAATCCATATGATGAACTCTTAACTTGTAAAGGATAAGAGCTGCAGCCTTCCCTTTGGAAATACTCCAGTTAATTTTACAAGGTGGCAAGGTCAACATTCTGCCTCAAATAGGGTTATGGCTTTCTGCTTCCACAGTGATCTTCTGAAAGGTATAAAGCCATGATCTCCACAGCTCCTCTCAAACAAAACAATAATATATGTATCTGCCTCCAACATCTTAACATTGTAAGCTCTCAAGGACAGAAAATACAGAAAGAAGAATTGCTATGACTATGAAAGTAGAGATACTTTAAAGGCAATTCCATAACCCAAATACTTTTATTATTATTATTTACTATCTAGGAAAGCCAAAACTATGGTTTCTCATTTGGATGAAAAACAAAATACACAGGACAAATTCTTCAAATACAGCAAGCATTCAGCACATACTAAATTCAATTAATGTTAAGCACTTACTATATGCAGAGCATTGTGCTCACTTTGGGGAGAGACATAACATTTAGCTAAAGCATTGTCTGCATCCCCCTTGATCTTGCAAACTAGTAAAATGGTAAGACAAATAAACATAACTGTAATTGAAAAGAAATCCTACAATGCTTATTTCATCAGCTGGCTTCATCAAAAATAATCTTCCTCTTGACATAACCCCCACTTTGAGCTAGCATTCTAGTCCAGAAACACCTGCACTTAAGTCCTACCTCTGACACATAGAGTTACATGACAATGATCAAGTCATTAATCCTTCTATTCCGAAGGCAAGTCTCCAAAACTAAATTATAGAGAGTTCACTGTGCTGATGAAGAAGTTTCCACAGTGGGAAGTTCCCTACTGATGAAGTCACAGGTCCAGGCACATCAAAACCAAAAGTCTAATAGGTATTCTTAAGCCTTTTCCACACATTACCATTTGAGCCTCTCCAAATTGTGTGAGGTCCATACTACAGACATTTTATACATCAGGACCCTAAAGAGCTTAGGCGACACAACCAATAAGTACATGTCAGGGAGTGGTTTCAGTTCTTTCTAATCCAAGTCCAATACTCACCCCAACATACTGTGTTACCTCACATAGGCAGAGAAGCGAATACAGGACAGAGCAGAAACAAGATAGAAAGTACTCAATGAGGTCTTCTTCAGTAAAGCTCTGTGCACTTGGAGGAAAGTTGGAAACAACCTAACATAACTAGTTAGTAAGCAAGGGCTCAAAAACCACAAACCCTACAACATGAAGCCTCTAATTAAGAAAGAAGCTCCTTGTGAGCAGAAGTCAGCCATTCACCTGCTTGATTTTATTTCGAGAGTTAGTGATGCGCTCCGTGATGCTCTGATAGGTGCGGATGGCTGTTGTGAGCTCAGTGTAGTGCTGTACAATCAGTTCATCCAGGTCACGGTCACACTTTTCATAGGCTTCTTCCAAACGGCCCTTTTCATTTTCTCTGTCTTCCACATCATCACTGGTAGATAGAGTCCTGATAGAAACAGAATATGCATGATGTATGATAAGGATAAAAGGAAAAAACAGAACACAAAAACATTTAAAGTCTAATTTTAATAAATAGACCAAAATAAACCAAAAGAAACACTACTTTCTGAGAAAGAATGATGCTTTGTCCTGGTTCAGGACAATGAAACACAAGAATTAGACTGGCCAGTGTCACTAATAGGTAGGCCTTTTTACAGTTGTATCTTATAGAAATCAAGTATTACTTGAGGTAATTAGGGCTTCAAGGCATGGGGATGAGTTCCAACTCACAAGAAAAGGAAAGGGATTATTAATGGTCTGCAGAAGGGAGTTCTCAGCACTTGATACATTCAGATTAAACCACACATTTTTTACTACTCCTATTTAAATATAAAGATAGCCAGATTTCATCCTCCACACCTAGACAATACCACAATGCAGCTGAGCTCCAAGTTTCATTTTATTTTTCCTAGCAGTAAGGAGAAGAAGACAATATTGGATATAAAGTGTCTTATTCATACACCTCATTGGTTTTGTTCTTGCTGTCAGAAAGACAAATGCTAGAGACTGGCCACTGAGGTTCTCACTCTACCACAGTGCATGGAAGATTCCACTATGGAGCCCTCTAGCTATGGAAGACTACAAAAGAGGCAAGATAGGGATGTTAAGCAGGCAGAGGAGATATGCCTACAACCTAGGAAGCATGTTGCACATAAATCTAATGGAATTCTATGGATCTTTAAGAGGACAAAACAAAACAAAACCGTTTTTGCAAACTATCAAAGTTTCTCAGGGAAGATTAAAAACAGCTGATCTAACTGAACTAGGTACCATACAAACATTGGACCAGAACAAAGGGCTCCGTGAACTGTGAAGATGTTGCAGCCACAGAAATCTGAACTCTACACAAAGGCTATCCTGTACTTACTATTCTAACAACAGTACTAAGAGATTGATAGACATCAACAATAACCAAGGTATAAGGCGCTTAATAAAAAAATCTCAATAATTCAGCTTGATACATGAGCCAGATCTTTGTTTCTTCCATTATTTTATTTGCAGTTAATTTTTCTTTTCACTCAGTTTTATATTCAGTAACAGAGAAAAAGCTCTCTTCCTCTTATCTGTTAGTTGCTATAATTTACAGGGTTTCATTAAATCCCCTCAGGTTTGTCCTTATGTATCCTGAGCACATGCATTTCATTTTCTTTTTTAATTTGGGAGGGGTACTTTAGACACTCAGTGATAAATGCCATTATTTGTAGGACCATCATTAGAGCTCCTTTAAGAGATAGGGCAGTCAGTAAGTCAATTATAAATCCACTTTCAGATATTTCCATGAAAAATACAGAAGTTTCTCCAAACTGACATTTAAAGCAAGAGACCTCAACTTAGGAGCTATTTAGCATAAAAATATTCCTTCTTGTTTTATTTGAAGAAAATCTGAGCAGCCTAGAAATTTACAATGTACCAGATTAAGAGATGGAAAGGAAGTCTGAAATTATCCAGTACAAATTCCCCTCATTTTACAGATGAAATTCGTGAAGCTCAGAAAGACTATGTGACTTTTCCAGGATCACAAAGTTAGTACCATCTTAAGGCTGAATTAAAGATCTTACAAGCTGCATTGAGGGTGAAAAATCCATCAATCGGTCATCAAATATGAAGCAAAAATTATATAAAAATCTATGAAAAAAGAATGGCATCTGGAAAGGACTGGAAAGAGGTGAAGATGGAAGAGCACTTGGAAAATTCAACTGTAAGTTTAGAATTACAAAGATCTGTTTCAAAACCAAAATCCAAGATGATAATGGAGCACGTCTAACAACTATACCTGGAATGCTTAGCTCTGCTCTGAAGACTTCCAAGGTGCTGGTAAAGAGCAGAGCAAGATTTCAGATCTCTTTTAATTTGTCAAAGGTCTCAAGGTAAGTGGCTTTTTGAATAGGTAATTGCCACTCTTTGTTGTCATCATGGAGTACAACCATGGTGACAATGTGGAATAAAGTATGCTGAGATTGATTTCCCGATCTCTTTAGAGCTTTACAAGTCCCTCTCTAGTCTTTCCTACCTAGTTGCTTTTCTCTATATCTCAATACGCCCATTTATGGGAGGAAAAGTATAAAATATTTCAGTGTTTAGGTTAATTAGTGAAATAGCCATTAAATAAATGGTACAAGGACACATTTTCTGTCAACTAAGACAGTAAAAGATAAAAAGAATTGTTATTGTAGACAGGTTTTCAAGAAGTTTGGTAGTAAAAGTAGAGAGAAAGATGGGATAGTAGCTGAACATTCTGGTAAGAAGGTCCTAGAAGGCTTTTTAGGCTGGGATAGCGAGGGCAATTTGAAATGTTTTGTGTCTTGAAAGATGGCACAATAAGTACCTCAGGAGAGAGTGAGAGACTAAAGATAGCTCAATTGCTACCTAGCCTCAATCACTGAATGAGTCTGTCAAACTGTGACCTGGTAAAGACCTTAGCTTAAAAAGGGGGCCAAAAAAAAAAGGGGGGGGGGGCAAAGTCTCCCATTTCACCCTGTCAAATGACTTACAAACACAACTGTAACTATACTGATACAACCTTGAACTACATGCTCTATTAATAATTATGTAAGTCATAACTTTCTATATTAAATTAGTTTGCTGAATTCAACTTTTACTTAATTACATGCTCAGGTTTTTGGCCTTTGTTTCCATCTTCGTTTTTTTGCATGAGAGGAACCTGAGGCATAATGAAGCAATTGCTTCATTTAAGAATAAGAGCCAGGTCTCTCTGTCAAACTTCCTAGTTCAAATGACCTTATTTAGATCCTTACCTCAGGTTCACCTTTCCCAAATAAGAAGTCTACATGGTGTAGCTTTGATTCATTTGCATCTCTATGAATTGAGACCTTTTCCTTGGCTTTTTTTATTTTAGAGAATATTTTGTTCTTGCTACTACAACTGACTATAGAAAAAATTTGAAAAGTGACCTAGTACAGTAGGAGAATCAAGTCCAAGGAAGAAATAATGATACTCAAGAGAATATATCTTCATTTAGATTTTTTATATGGATATTTTAGCTGTAGTTAAAAACAAAAGCCAAAACAAATGTATGCAAAGTAGTTTGCATATCAGTAACCTTCTTCATTTCTTAAATACTTTATAACCTACCCATAATTTGTTTTGTTTTGTTTTTGCAAGTTAATTCTGGTTAAATAAATTGCCTAGGGTCAAAGATATAGGAAGTGTTAAGTGTTTGAGGTAGGATTTGAACTCAGGACCTCTTCACTCCCAGACCAGTGTCCTCTCCACTGTGCTATCTGGCTGCCCCTATAATTTGTTACTATGGGGTCATTGTTGTTTGTCCTTCATTCTTGAAGAGGACTATGATACCAAGGAGGCGATGTCATGACCTGCAAGTAAATTGGATTTCAGTGAGGGAGGGCTAGCAAGGTCACCTCATTTCTCTTCTCTTTCCCCTCCAGTGGCAAGATATAGATCAAGATGACTGGAGATGACTGAATGAAATGGGAGATCTTGGGATTTTTAAGCCTTTTCATATCCTTTATCCTTCTTATAATTTAAATCTGCTAGTTGTAGTTCAGAACAATAGAAAACTTCTCTTTATGATAACCTTTCGAATATTTGAAAATAACTATTAGAACTGAGTGTGGATCACAACTTAACATTCTCATTCTTTTTGTTGTTGTTCACTTGCATTTTGTTTTCTTATTCATTTTCTTTCCTTTTTGATCTGATTTTTCTTGTGCGGCAAGATAACTGTATAAATATGTTTACATATATTGGATTTAACATATATTTTAACATGTATAACATATATTGGATGCTTGCTATCTAGGAGAGGGGGTAGGGGGAAGGAGGGGAAAATTTGGAACACAAGGCTATGCAAGGGTCAATGTTGAAAAATTATCTGTGTATATGTTTTGAAAATAAAAAGCTTTAATAAAAAAAAGGCAAAAAAATAAAATAATTATATTTTTATTTCATATTCTCATCACTAGATTTCTTACCCACAATTCCTTAAATCATTCACTGAATGACATGTTATCCAGATTCTTTAATGTCTTAATTCTTCAATTAACTTCTTAAAGCAGAGAATTAAGAATTAAATACAGTGTTCAAGGTATAGTCATAGATAATTCAGAAAATGTTGAAAATCACTACAAATGCCAATGCTGAATTATCTTTTTTCCCACATTCAAAGTAAGTATCTGATTAATTAAAATTCCAGTGCTTTTTTTTTCATAAATTTAGTAAACAGATCTCTCCCATGCTACACTTACACATTTTTTTTTTTGAAGACTTCATATTTATCCTTTTTAAAGCCCAGGCTTAGAGTTCACAACAAAACTTATCTTCTACAACACGTCCTCTCTTCAACTCCTGACGCAAGATCTCTCTCTTAATCAAAACAGTTCATGTCAAAGCTGTATTTTAGAGAGAGGCAATGGTCAACTAGAGGAACTTAATAAAGATAAGAATAAGTGAAAAGCAAAGAGATCTTCAAACAGCTTCTAAAGTTGCAAGAGTCTTAAGTCTAGGGCAAAGGTAGCAGGTGTTTGTAGGTAGATATGGAATACATAACATGAACTCAGAAATGGGAGGCAAAATTGATTTGGGCTCCATCAAACCTGTCTTTTTTGAAGTCACTGAACCTCCTCTGAATCTTTCCATTTCTACCTCAAATATCTGATGACTTAACCAAGATTAAGTTCACAGAAGATTAATATATTAAAATAGATGGCACAAGTAACAAGAGAGACCCTGTACAGCAACTTGAGTCTTTTCAGTAAATAGCTACCTTAGAAAAATAATGAAGTAATAGTAAATTTAAAAATATCTTTCCAAAGATGTCTCATTACTATTCAAAGAGGATTATTTATCCAATAGACACTGGGATGTATTATCCATGTACTGGCATAGCAATAACTAATACAAAATACAAACACTGGCTTTCCTCCTCCCTCCCCACATTTTTCTTCTCTCTGGGTACAAGTTTATGGCTGTCTTGGCCTATGGGGATGTTTGCTCACTTCACAAAAAGGCACAAAAGTTGAAAGGAAAGAGAATATTAAAGCTATGTCATGTTAAATATACATATATATATATATATATATATATATAAAAACACTAACGTGCAATGTGCTTCTACTACTAAATCCACAGCTGTCAATTCCAAAAAATTCTACAGTCAAGCATATATGCCTTTGCAAATAACCATGGAGGTATAAGTATGAGTTTATCAGATTCCTTTTCATGTGTTTCAGAAAGATGGATCAAGCAACTTGAACTAGCTCCTTCTTGATACAATTTTGTCTTCACTTTATTAAAATAATGGAATCCAGATACAGAAAATATATGTCAGTATGCCCCTGAAAAGATGAATGGCACCCAAGAGTAAAGACAAAAAAAAAAAAAAAAAAAATTCGGAAGTTTTTGTGACCTGTCACTCAGGAGGAAAACATTTTGGCTACATTTTTGTAGCTACCAACAAATAACAGGATCAAAATCATCTATCCCATTCCCAATAAACTCATATAATTGCATCCCTAAAAATACTACTACATGGTAAGACAGAACCCTTGTTACCACTAAATTCAAATCTAATAAATAAGAATATTACTGAGGCAAAGAAATCAACCTACTGATAAACATAAGACTTTTTAAGCAATTTAAGAAAAATCAATCACACTAACACCATGCCCATGTGGAAATGAGTATAGATTTCAATTATTCACCACTGTGGTCTCCAAAGTGATGAACAGAAACCCTTGAAGGTTTGTAGTCTCGTTATCACAGAGGGACACTTTCTGACATGAGGTTATGTGATCAAGAAAGAGAGAGAGAGAGAGAGAGAGAGAGAGAGAGAGTGTATGTGTGTGTAATCAGAAAGAAGGAAGACAAATAGCAACTCACCCACTTGAATATCCAATAATGTGATTTGAATCCAACACAACCATACCAAATCTTATCTTCAAAAAGTCACCCACTTAGCACTCTTCCTCTGCCCCTGAGGGCTGTTATAACATAAACTGACAGCTACCTACAAAAGTTGTTCCACTATTATTGGGAAAATCCTGTAGAATCCCTCAGATCACATTATGGGGCAATAGGCCATTTTAGGAGAGGGTATAAATTGGAGCAGTACCTAGTAAATAAACACCTTTCTTGCCCATTTTTCATTTTGGGTGGGAGAAAGAGTAACCTAGCATGGATACATTGTAATTTGGATCACAGGATCATAGATATTTTGATATCTATCCCCTATCCCATCCATTTTCCAAACTCCCTTTATGGTCACCCAGTGATTGGATGCTTCATTGGCACTTCGGTTCTCACCTTTCCCTTACCCCACATTCCCGCAGCCAATCAATTCCACATCTCTCACCTTTATGTCTTTATCTCTACTCACATAGCCACTAGCCTATATAAGGTCCTTAATACCTCTCCCCTGGCTACTGCACTAACTTCCTATTTTCCCTACATCTAGGCTCTCCTTATTCTAATCTATTCACCATATAGCTGACATTTCTCCTCAAGTAAATCTAATAACCATGTCATTCTACTCAAAATTTCCCTGAGTAGACCATGAGATCAATTGGGTTTTTTTTTTTTAATTTTTCATCTTTCAAGATACATATATAGGCAGGAGAAAGGTATTCAAAAAATTTTATCAAAAACTTTTTGGTCAAAAAAGTTTGACAACCATTAATCTAACAAATCCCAACTAAATGAAACATAATATATACATCGCAAGGATATTAAGAATTTAATATTAAAGAATTTTAAAAGCCCCTGAAAAACCCAAGTTTATGGAATTTGCTCAGAGACTCAAACATCAACAGACTCTTGATTTAGTCCCAAATCTAACAAGTTCAGAGACATCATGGAATTATATCCCAGGATGCAAATCTAGATTGTAGCTCTGCTCTGCTCCTAACCAGCCTGGGGACCCCAAGCAATTCACTTAATCTCTCTAGGTTTCAATTTCCTCATCTACAAAATGAGGGCACTAGAATAATTATTCTCTCATGAGGAGATCTCAAAGGTTCCCTTCCAGCTCTAAAAATCTCTGCTCTATTTTCTGAAACTCAAAGCAAATCAGAAGCAGCAAATGAGAGGAGGAAAGCACAGCTAAAGATAAGTAAGCCAACAAGCAGCAAGAAAAGACAATTGCTATTTAGATAATGAAAAAAGAAAAGTAAAATAAGAGGCAGACATGAAAAACTTAGAAATAAATTAGGTTTGGGTCATTTTAGAGTCTAGGTCCGTGGAAGAAACCGCATGGTATGGTGTAAAGAGATATGGATTTAAGATGCAAGAACCTGGGTTTGAATTTTAACTCTGCCACTTCCCAAAATGAGTCACTTATTGCCTTATAGTCTCATTTTTTTGCATTTGGAAAATAAGGAATTTGAGCATTTAACATCTCTTGCAACACTAAATCCAAGACACTATTTTATAAGCAAATATCCTTTACATACCCAACTATGGCCTGGAGAGCTTCATCTGAAAGAGATTACAATGACCAAAAGACAAATGATTATGAGTTCTTAAGAAAAATTTAGTCATGTTTAAAATATGGCAGTGGGTAATGCATTTCAGGAAGTGCTCCATCAAAATCATTTTTAAAGCACTGTCATGTAAGGGGGGTCTACTTAAATTATCTGAAACACTTATGCAGTAGGAATAACAATTATAATAGCAGCTAACATTTCAGCTGTTCAGTAGTATCTGATTCTTCATGACCCCATGACCACGTGCCAATACTGTTCATGGGATTTTCTTAGCAAGTAATACTGGAGGGGTTTGCTATTTCCTTCTCCAGTAGTTTAAGAGATTAAATGCCTTGGCCAAGGTCACATAGTTAATAAGTGTCTGAGACCATATTTGAACTCAGGTCTTTCTGACTCCAAGCCCAGCTCTCTATCCAATGAGTCACTTAGCTACTCCAATGAGGAAACTGAGGCATAGGCTAACTGACTTGCCCAGGGTCACACAGTTATTAAGTGTTGGAGGCTAGAGATTTGTTCTTAGATCTTCCTGGCTATAGGTCAGTGCTCTATCCACTATACCACCTAGCTACCCCACTTAAGTGAAGTCTTAGTCCTATTGACATTACACATCTGAAGCCTTGGCCTTCTCCCTTTTACTCAAAGTGTGCACACAAAGAATCCACCTTCTTCAGATCTTTACTTGGATTATCCTAATTTACCTATCTGATTACCTAGATATAGGGTCTGTTTATAACATATGCAACAAAATTAAGCCCAAAGAAAAAATTCCAAAGGCTACTATATGTGAAATGACAAGTAACTCAGACAGTTTTCAAATATAATTCAAGGATTGTAAATTAGTACTACACAATCTACCCAGAAAAATTAAGCCTGTCCTACCTGAATGTTTGCAGCATGAAACTAAACCATAAGAGAGAGAATAGAATAAATGGGGGGAAATAGCTAGCAACAGTAATTGTAAAAAGAATTTTAAAGCAAGTTTATCTGATAAGACCTTATTTCTCAAACATAGAGGAAACTGAGTCAAATTTATAAAAAAAAAGGGGGGGGGGAAGGATGTATATGTACAAAAAATACTTATAGCAGCTCTCTTCTCAGGGCAAAAAAATTGGAAACTTAAGGGATGCCCATCAATTGGGGAATGAATGAATAAATTGTAGTATATGATGGTCATGGAGTATTATTATTCTCCAGGAAATGATGAGCAGGATGTTCTTAGGAAAAAAAAAACAAACAAACCTGAAAAGTCCTCCATGAACTCAAGCAAAGTGAAACACATTGTAATATAATTTGTAATAGCAATGTTCTGGGATGACCAGCTATAAATAACTTTTCTATTCTCAACAGTACAATGATCCACAACTACTCTGAAAGATTTAGGATGAAAAATTCTATCCATACCCAGAGAAGAAAACTAATTGTCTGAATACAGAGTGAATTATCTCTTCCTCCCTCCCTCCCTGTCTCTCCCTTTTTCCCCCCTCCCCTTCTTTCTTTCCCCCCCCCCCCCCCTTCCCTCTCTCTCTCTTTCTTTAATTTCATTTTCTTGAGGTTTTGGTTTTTTAAATTAGGGTGAGATATTTCACAACATGACTTTTATGGAAATGTTTTACATAACTTTACATGTGGTTTCTCAAAGTTTTTAAAAGAAATGTAAAAAACTGTTTTGAATGTAACTGGGGAAAAATAATAAATTAAAGCAAAAACTAAACCCAAACAAACTTATGACAGATTGGGCTACCAACGTTATATATTAAAACATTTTCTTTGTGGCAGCAAAAACAAACATATTCACAAAACCCATTGGAAAGAAAGTGAGTGGCTATTATTTGGAGAATTGTTATGGACATATAAAAAGTAACAGAATATTACTATCATAAGATATAAAAGACATGAGAAATTCAGAAAGGCACAAGAAGATATAGGAAGTTATGCAAAACAAAATAAAGAAATGCCAGAAAACAATATACACAATGACTACAATGTTGTCAAAACATGAAAAGGCAGCTAACAGAGTAACTTCAATGAACAATCTTGGTTCCCTGAAACAAATGATGAACTTGAAGGTGGGGTTACCAAGGAGCAGGGAACAACAATCTATGAGGAAATAATGGGTATTTTTTAAAGGCATCAATTTAAAAAATGAAATCACTACATATGGGATTTGCAAATATCACTTAAATCTACAAGTTAAACATAATGTAGAAAGTAGAACAGTCCTTGACTTGGTTATAATCTAGATAATAATTCACACACTGAGTATGGAAAGACATTTGTTTACAATCTTGATGTGAAGCCTAGAGAAGTCTAGTGATACTCAAAAAATATTTAATTTAAAACACAATACTCTACACAAATGCAATAAGGATAAATAGGATTTCAGCCCTCTCTATAAGGAATAAGACCTAGGTACTATCTTGAATCATAGACAGACTGGGGACATAACATTCAGTTTTCCTAGTGCTCTACTATGTTCAGACTATCAAGTGTGTGTGCCCATCTGAGTAAACAGATAACTAAGCTAAATTAACAGAAGGATGATGTCCTAGCTTTCATGCTCTTTCATAAACTTTTTTCCATCTCCTTCCTCAAACTGCCTATAACCAAGAGAGTTTAGATTGGGATACACCATCTATTAAACCTGCATTTCAAGGTGTCAGGTTCACAGATTTTCTTTTCCTTTAAAGTGTATACTAGCCAACTCAAGACTGTTGTCTGACAGCAGAATATACCTGTTTTGTCAACATTGGTATTACTACTCATGGTCAGTTGAAAGTGTTGGCTAAGTAAAACTGCAGATTGAAGAGTAAGCTACTGAGAAGAGACTGCAAAGTATTTAAGCACTACAGAAAATTGGGTAAGAACTAAGTAAATGATCTTTGCAAAATGGCACACTACATTGAGCAGAGCACTTAGTCTGTGTTAGGTACACCATTAGCATTACCAGTGAACTATAAATATAACAGAAGTCCATCATAATGCTAGCATAGAGAGCTAAGAATAATGTTATAGACTCTTCATAGCAGAGTGAGAAAGAATCTATAGACTACCACTATGAACCCAAGGGATATTATTTTATTCAAAGCATGACAAAATCCATCAAGCAACCTTGTGATGGAGTTATTTTCTTACTGAAAATTTCTATCTGGCTTCTTCAGACATAAACATGGAGGGGATAGGAGAGGGAAAGGAACCAACTCACTTATAACTCAAAAATACAAGTCTCTCTGAAATATTTTCTTACACTAAAACATCATCCTTAAATTCAATACAAGAAATCCATTTTATACAAAGTGATACTAAACAATCTCTCTCTTGATATCAATTGAAAAATCACTGGTATCTTGCTCCAAACAATACTTAGTGCCAATTGCTACACATAATACAAACAGTTTTTCAATATTTCAATTAACTCAGTCTTACCAAGTACTCTTGATGACAGTAAGCTATAAAATTACATAACCAAGTGAAAAGCATGTATCCAAATTTAAATAAAATCAGTCCCCTAACAACACATAAGGCAGATATAACAGTTATACTACCACTTAAGTGGAAACTTAGAATCCCATTCCCCTCTTCTCAGTCTATCCAAATTCTATTCATTTTTAAAGGACCAGCTCAAGTTCTACCTGAGATCCACAAAGTTTTTCACTCACTTGGCAAAATTCTTGGCAAAACTTCAAGGAATTGCAGAATTTTAAGCTTAGAGGAAACCTCTAGGTGAGATGAGATCTGGTACCTGAACAGAACCTTCTATTTCCCCCAAAAGTGATCATCCAACCTCAGCTAGAAAATCCCCAGAGATTATAAATTTCCTGGAGCAGCCCATATCACTTTTGGACCACTTAAACTGTTAAGAAGTTGTTTTTACATTAATTTGGCCTCTTTTACTGTCAAACATCCATGTAATTCTCCACTCTGGGAACAAGTAAAACAAATCTAATCCCAGTTCTTTTTCTCTCTTTCCCTCTCCCTTGCATTAGGAGACTGGGGTTCAGTAACTTCCTTGGATTCACACAGCTGGCAAGTGTATGCAGTCAAATTGGAATTCAGATCCTCCTGACTCCAGGGTCGTAGCTCTATCCACTGGGTCATCTAGCTACCCCATTAATGACATCTCCACATGACAGCCCTTCAAAAAGATCTTGTAACTGTTCAATTCAAAGGCTTTTTCCTAGACTTTCTCCTTCAACTCCTTGTAACATCTGACCCTATTAATCAATCACCTCCGTCCCCTTGGGATTCCAGAACATTTAGGCTCTTTTCCTAAATATCTGACAATTCCATTTTAGTCATCTCAATAAGTCATCATCCATGTTGGAGAAACTATAGAAAGAAAGGCAAGTGAAAAGCATGTTTTTGAAATTTTAAGTAAAATCAGTCACATGACCACACATAAGACAGATATCAAAGTTATACTACCACTGATGTGAAAACTTGGAACCCCATCTCCCTCTTCTCATACTATCCAAATTCTACTCATTTGTAAAGGACCAGCTCAAGTGCCACCTAAGATCCACAGTCTTTCACTCATTTGGCAGAGCTGGTAGAGCTATTGACTGATCCAACTATTCTGTAAGGAAATTTGGAATTATAGAAAAATAAACGAAAACCTAGAGTTTCAAAAACAGAAAGATCCCAGAGACACCAAAAAGCTGCAGATGTTTTCATGGTAACAAAAAAAATTATGAAAACAGATATAGAGTAATTAAGGAAGTGAAATGTAAAGGAACTGGAACAGATATAATATGTAAACAAAAGGTAGATATCAATTTTTCAAAACCCAATTTAAAAAAAAGAAAATGTTGCATCACCATTTGTTGATTTGGTCATAAAGGAAATTCTTTTTCAGGTAGGAATTGAATTAGATAGCCTGCATCTCATCCTCCTTTCCCAACTCTGAGACTCAGCAATTTCTTAAGAGACACATCCAATATATTTGACATGAGTATCTCTTTTATGAAGAAGGTTGATTCATTAAAAAAAAAAAAGTCCTTAATCGAAGTTCCTACTTCCTTTTGTTATAACTCTATATACAGTACAATCCAATCTAACAAACACTAATCAAAAGCAAACTGTCCAAATGCTGACTAGGGAAAAAAAAACCCAAAAAGTTAACAATAACTGCCCTCAGGGAAGCAATCTTCTGATCTTAATCAAACTTCACAAGGTTTGTATACTACAAAAAGAATGTGCTAATAGTCAATATAAACATTCCAATTACCCTGGCATGGGTTCTGTCAATAAAAAAGTTATTATAATAAAATAAAATAAAAATAAACAAAACAAAAAATATATATAAACATTCCAGTCTGGCATTAACAATTTCTTATTATAAATTAATAAATGAATTTCTAATATGCAAATCATCTGTTCTGAATTTGGTTGGCATTACTTAATTCACTGAGAGTATCATTACTCCAAGTAGATGAAGAAATAAAATTAAAATTGTCAATGAGCTCAAAACCAGATGGTAGACAGAAGTATAAATGCCTGGCATGACAGTCTTACTCTCATAATCAATATTAGTGGAACTTATTGATCTTTTATTAAACCATTTATTAAATTTTGATGTTGATGTTCAATCAATTCAGTTGTGTCCAACTCCATAGGGTTTGCCTGACAAAAGTATTGGAGTGGTTTGTCATTTTTTTCCCCCATTTTATTAAATACTTGTTGCTTTATTAAGTACTACTGAGAATACTAGGTTTCAGCTACAGTAAGTAAAGACAAATGTATAAAGAATGAAAATACCTACTCTCAGAGGGCTTACATTATAATGGAGAGATAAGTACATATCTAAGTATATGGAATACAAAGAAAAATCATACAAAGAAGAAATGAAGTATTAAACATATAGTAATTAGGAATCAAGGTCACTAAGAGCTGATAGGATCTTTTTCTTTCTTTTTTTTTTTTTTGGTAGATGATGCTTCAATTACATTCAGAAAGAAAAGATAAATTCTCTGTGGCACAAGTAAGGAGGAAGTGCATTCTAGGCATTACCACCAAATCAAGATTCTGATGTCTGTAGTCTATGGACCTCCAGAACTCTCTCCTTCTTTCCTCAGTGAATTCATGACCTCTCTCCTCCCCAACTCCTGTTTTTATATTAAGAGATTTCAACATACATGGTGATACCTCAAACACTCTGCTTCCCAATTCCTCAACTTAATCATTTTCTAAAATATACTCTCCCTGACCCCAGAGATGATCAGACCCTTATCTTGCCACCACCTAAAATGTTCCACTTGTATGTTCATGAAGTCTGAAATTCCTTTATTTCATAGCCATCTGTTGTCATTCCAATTCTTCTGCCTTGCAATTCCAATTCCTATTCTTCATCCTTACCGTAAACTACAATCCTTCTATCCCTCAGCTTTTTAAACTCTGACCTGTCTGCACTCTTCCTCCTTCCCTATCTGGCCCTACTGAGGAAACAGTTCAAGGCTACACTAGACTTCTCTCTTGAATCCTTGGTCTATCAACAATCTGGCCCTGCCCAAGCCTTAGCTTTGTGTATTAGTTCCACCATGCCCAGCCCTTGCTCCTACTTATAGTAGACAAAAAAGGAGAAAATCATGAAATTACGCTGTTTGAGTCCACTAGAAATTTGTTACATAATCTTAACTAAACCTTCACTGCAGCAAGGTTTTACATTTCCTTAATCTAGTTAGGCCCTTACCCACAAGAGGAACTTTTCCATTTTGTTCATCCTCCTCAAACTCTCCAGATCCCCTCCTCCTCCCACCCTCTCAGGTGAGAATCTCACTCACAATTTACTAAAAAAAAGTTGAAGCTATTTACTAGCAGCTCTCTTTTCTCCTCTCCTCCTATCACTTCATGAGATGTCTTCTATCACCATCTCCTCCCTCAGTGATAATTCATATGAAGAAGTGGTTCTCTTTGCTGATCCCAATCCTTTTATGTATACAGGGTCATTTTATTCCATCTTGTTTTCTCCAATAGATTGCTCTTACTATCATCCCTATCCTTTCGCTTGTCTTCTGTCATTTCCTCTCTACTGGTTCCTTATGTCCTGCCTACAAAAATGCCCTCAAAAAACTCTCATTTGATCTGTCCATCTCCACTTCTACAGACCTACATTGCATGTCCCATTTATGGCTGAACTACTGTTATCCACAAAAGGTACCTGTGCTTCCTTCCTCTCACTCCCCTCTTAACTCTTGGCAGTCTGATTCCTATCTTCATCATTCAACTGAAAATCTTTCTCCAAAATTAACAATAATCCCAAATGCCCTGCCTGGTGGCCTTTTCTCACTCATCACCTGTCTTAACCTTTCTTCAGCCTCTGATGCTGCTGATCACCTTTTTCTTTTGGACACTCTTTTCTCAAGTATCTCTTGATTCTTAGTCTCTCTGTGCTGAATGTTCATTTTATCCTACGCACTAAAACTGGATATCTTCTATGGTTTGGGGCCCTCTTCTTTTCTCCCACTAGACTATTTCTCTCATCAGTTTACCTGGATTCAATTATCATCTTTATGCTGACGATTCTCAATTCTACTTAGCCAGCCTTAATGTCTTTCCTGACCTTTAGTCTTACATTTCTAAGCCCCCATTAACCATATCAAGCTGGATATCCCTTGGACATCTTAAGCTCAGTATGCCCCAAACTGAATTATCTTCCCCCCGCCCCCCCCAAAAAAAAAACCCTGCCCTCTTCCCAATTTCCCTGTTACTATTGAAGATACCATCATTCTCCCAATCGTTCAGGCTCACAACCTAGGTTTTTGGAGAGGAAGTATATATCAGAGATGTTATCACTAGCCTTCCCAGCAGATAAGGAGTTGAGGAAGTGAGCCTGAGGGACTGGGGGAGAACACTGTTCTACAAAATAATGGGGAAATTAGAAGCAGGACAAATGTCTGAAGTGGGGGGATAGAATTTGAACCCAGATCCCTTGACTACAAGTCTAATGATTGGAGAACCACCAGTTTACAAGTTTCTAACTGAAATGGCATAGGATAAGAAATGTGGCAAACAGAATATCTATCCTAGAGAAACCAAATCAATTTATTTTTGTTTTAGACACAACCTATCTTTAATCCAAGCCTACATTCATCTCAAAAATTGACCAAGAAAATGCATGTAAGCTTTAATTCTAAAAGCCAAGTTAACAAGATCTAAAACACAAGAAATCTCATCATTCAGTAAAGCAAAAAGAACACTGATCCTATTGGTAGCTCAGGGTTTTAATATCTACCTATCATTCCATACAATAAATGAAGAGATGCTGAACAAGTCCACTATCCTCTATCTACACTTTTTTAGACAATTATACCAGGAATTACAGAAAATTCTGAGAGTTGGGAGAGCCCTCTGTGGCCATCCAATACAGTCCAATCTGTATTTTTTGCAAGATATCCAGCAAGTAATCATCCAACCTTTGCTTAAAGTCCTCAAATCAGAGGAAATGTACTATCTACCTCCCACAGCACTTCCACACTCCCACACAACTTTTGGATAATTCACCTGTTAGGAAGCTTTTTCCTTTATATAGAATCTAAATTTGCTTCTGCATGGTTTTAACCAGTGACATAGCAGAATCATCAGTTTATTTTTTAAAAGATATAGAACATTTAGTATCTTACCTATTTTGCTTTTGTATATAAGCTTGCATTCCTTTTTTTTTTTTTTACCCACCATATAATGTTCTACTGTCCTAGACTAAAATAAACTAAAAGTTGCACATAGGGATTTCTAGAAAACTAAAGTTTGATTTATCATTTGATATGTTCATCTCCACTTCTACAGACCTACATTGCATGTCCCATTTGTGGCTGAACTTACTGTTATCCACAACAGGTGCCTGTGCTTCCTTCCTCTCACTCTCCTCTTAACTCTTGGAAATTTGACTCCTATCTTCATCATTCAACTGAAAATCTTTCTCCAAAGTTAACAATGATCCCAATTGCCATGTCTAAATTATTTCTTTTCCTTTAAACTCAAATGTGTGTTCAAGTATTCCTAAAATTTCTGAGATTTTCTATTAAGAATCCAATTCTAGGTATTCTTGAAATAGTTTTCAAAGACTCCAGCTTCCACTAGTACCTGGTATTCCCCAGCCTACCTGGAAATTGAATAACTAATAAAAATTAAAATATTTCCCTAAACTCATTTCCAGAAATGACATTCAACCCAACTCTAACAACTCTGCTATGAGCCCTGGCCACTATACGAATGTTCCTTTCTTGCTACCAACCATGCCACTGAAATCAAGGTTGATTTTTCAGAGATCTCATCAAAGACTAGATTTTTCTGTAAGGCTGCCTTTGAATTAAATGTGCTAACCAAAAAATCCTCTGAGGAAGGGTTTTCATAGGTGTCTAAAATAAAGGATTTTCAGAGGATTTTTGAAAGTCCAACTTTTGTAAAGACATAAAAGTTGATACTTTGGCTGTTTTCAATCCTCCTTATCATTTGTAACCAGAATCTGGGTCTTTAAAAGCTCTGCTCTGAGGTTTCAATGAGGTCTCTTTCTCAAGTCACAACCAAAGTTTGTCTTCCCAATTAAAGCAGCTATTAAAGGCCAACTTGTAAAAAAAAAGAAAAAAAATTTAATTGGAAAGTGAATCACCTAATTGTAAGAGGCAGACACATTTGCCAATTAAAAATCTGACAAGGTCTAGCAAAATAAAATAGCATCTCCAAAATGCCAGCTTGCTTATTTTACATGTAAAAAGGCTGCCTTCACAAACTTCAGACCAAACAAAAGGTTAGGAAAAATCAATACAAAATGGAGGTGAATGTCTTCTATATAGGAAAAAAAAAAACAAAAACAAAAACAGCAGGTAGCCAGAACTCTGTCCATCCAATTAGTTCCATTTTAAAAGGCCAGTAGTAAGGTTAAACAACCAAAAATCTGATCTAATGGTTATATTTTAACCCAACACCCTTTTAGTATGTAACTAAATTTTAAGAATTCCCCCCCTCTCTCTTTCATTCCTTCCATAGCTCTCTCAAAATATTATGGACCTGAAGACATTCCCACACCCCTATATTTCATTTGGGAAATATGAATATTTCCCCCAAAGTATAGTTTTACCAATAATGCCAATTTCCCCCAAAATCCTCCAGATATACTTTATAAATATTTATCTCCCTTACACTATAATTATACTCTAGGCTTCCTGGGGGGGGGGGGGGGGGGGGGGGGAGAGAACCCAACATTGAAGTCTTTCAGGTAAGTCTTCAATATTCCAGGCAACCAATCACCAATCATGTTTTGAATGCCTACTTATATATAAGGCCCCATACTAAACACTGGAAAGACAAAAAAAGGCAAAAGTCAGACAACCAGCACCAGCATCAAGGAGTTTACAATCTAATGAGGGAGACAACATGCAAACAACTATGTGTACATACATACAGACTATCCACAGGAATAAACAGAAAACAGCCCAAAGCAGAAAGTCATTAGAATTAAGAGGGCCTAGGAAAGGCTTCCTGTAGAAGGCAGAATTGTAGATGGGTTTTGAAGAAAGCCAGGAGGACAGTCAGGGGAAAATACTCAGAGACAAGAGCTAGAATGTCTTGTTGAACAACCAACAGCAGAAGGCTAGTGTCTTTGGGACAGGAAAGTATAAAGAAATATACAGATGACTGGAAAGGTGCAAAGAGCTAAGACAAACCAAGCAGGTTTGTATTTAATCCTGTTGTCGAATACAATTTATTGATAGGAATAGCACACTTAGATCAGTGCTTTAGAGAAGCCACTTTGATCAGTCTGACAGCTGAATTGAGGATGGATTATAGTGAAAAGACTTGTGACAGGCAATATGATAGCAGTCTAGGCAGGGGGTGATGAAAGTCTACACCAAAGGAAGTGGAAGTACTGCCATGTCACTGACAAAAGATAAATCCTGAGACATAGTCATGGGCTCATGGAAACCTAGATAAGAACTATTATATACTAGATTTACCTTTGAAAAAGCTGGGTCTAAATAAATAAGTTATCTGGGCAACCCCAAAATATGTTGAGCAAGAGGAGGAAAGAATAATTTTCCTTAATTACATAAATATTTATTGACTCAAGAATCATAGAATTTCAAGAGCTAGAAATAGATGCTATTTAATCCAACATGCATCTGGATAAGAGTAAACTTTACAATATGGTCAAGAAATGGTCATTTTGCTTCTAAATTACTGAAATTCTGAAATAATTGGCAATTGCTTCCAATAAAGGGGTCACTCAATAGATCCAAGGAAATCCATTCTATTTGTGGATTGCTCTATCAAGATCAGTTTTGTTTATCAGCTTGAACTTAAACTTAACTCTGTAAATTTCCACCCATTTTTTCTTAGTTCTGCCCTTAGCTCCATATGACAGTCCTTCAAATGCTTGAAGACAAAGTGTATGTGAACCCAATCAGTTCCTACCCCTGCAATCCTTCTTTATACCAGACTAAATATCCCTAGTTCCTTCAAATGATTCTCAAATAACACAGACACAGGCACATCATTATCCTCACCATGCTCCTCAGAATGCTCTTTAACTTGGCAATGTAGTTCCTAAACCAAACCAAACAATGGTGCCAAAATACAATCTCTTTTCCAAGTCCAAGATCAGAAGTTCATAACCTTTTTAGTATCAGGACCTCTGTAGCAGTCTGATAAAATAATACGGATCTCTCCTCAGAATGTGGTTTTTAAATGCATAAAATAAAGGAAACCTATTCTATTGAAATAGTTATCAAAATACTGAAAAAACAAGTGTCCAGGGCCCAGGGTCCAGGTTTAGAACTTCTGTTCTATGCTGCTCCTATTGAAGCCTAAGAATGAAGCAAATAAGTTTAAAAAAAAAAAAATCTTATGCTTGGTTTGAAAGCAATGATCTTCATGACTACAAAACGGAAAGAGGCCCATCTAGGCACCATTTGTCTTAAGAAGGGCTAGGAGTTTTATTGACTTATACTAAAAGAAACAATGATACTTATCTGTATTAAATGAGATTAAATTTGGCCCATCATTTTACCCTGTTGAGAGAATCAGGACCAGAATAGTTTCCCACTTGTTAATTCTCCATTAAGTCAAGTCTAGAAGTTATGAGCTGCTCTGCTTTGGCAGTGAAAGAATTCCAGTAGAAATCTTGGTAAAGTAAAATCCCCTATCACTACCATATGGTAGTTCTATGCCAAGTTAGTGATATTTCTGAACTCCATATCTATTTGCTTTTTGAGAAATTGTTTCAATTTCTGCCTTCATTAAGCCAAATTTTTCTACCATGTTTTCATCATCAAATTCAGATGAAAACCATGAATTTCTTCAATGAGTATATTGTCTTAATTTACAATGTTACTCCTTCTTTTACCTATGCTACTTCTTTTCAATAAACTACGTCCTTCTAGAGCATATTCCAGTCATTGTTTTCACTCTACCAAGATTTAGCAATACTCATGAGGTCAAATTTGTTTCCTGAACAGAATAACAGAATGTCAAATTTAGAAGGAACCTCAGTGAACATCCAATCCAATCCATACCCAGAAAAGAACCCTTCCTTCAACATTTGACATATAATCATACATCCTTTTTTGAAAACTTCACTAGAAGTCTCTAAGCAATTAGGCATTCTGGTACATCTTATTGGCTCTTTCCACACTGCAATTTTCCCCAACATAATTTTGATATATCACAGTTCAGCATTAAAAATGAAATAGGAATTTGGGAGGAGTTCTGTGGAAGCTAAAGACAACACACAAAGGCCAGTAGACAGCACAGAAAAAGTTCAGAAATTCAGAAATAAATAAAATATACATATAGAATTAAATAATATAAACATATTTTATCTTTTAATACCGTAATCATTTGGGCTTCTCTGGTATGGAGAGTCAAAAAATTTTATGAGAATTTTCCAGATTGCTGAAGTGCCAGCCAATTAAGCCCTGTGATGTGGAAGGAATAACTATACTTAGTGTGTTAGGAAGCCAGGGTTTTATTACTAGCTTTTTTCTTGAATTTTGTTTCCTGTGAATTCTAGGTATGGATTGTTTCTTCCTATTCTGAAGCTACTCTCCATGGTATCTAACTTAGCAGACTTGCTTTGTTGTTGTTGTTGTTGTTGTTGTTGTTGTTGTTCAGTCATTCAGTCTTGTTCGACTCAATGTAACCCCGTGGACTTTTGTCTTAGTATTTTCTTGGTAAAGATACTAGAAATGGTTTGCCATTTTCCTCTCCAATATGCCCTCATTTTACAGATGAGGAACTGAGACAAATAAGGGCTAGTGTTGGTGATTATCTTTTGTTCTCAAAGAGGACTTATGCCATTGTGGGGATCATGTCTTAACTTGTACATGAATTGGATCCCAACAGTCAGGCAGAGCTGTTCAAACTAATCAGTCTTACTCCAGAGAAACAGAAGTTCATTGGCAAGACAAAGATCAAGATAGTTGACCGTGGCCTAGGATGCAGTGGTGACCTGGCCTTTCTAAATGAAGGTTTTTTCCCCAGGTCTCAGCTGGTCTGAAACTGAGCCCATTCAAAGAGTGAGGGCTGGATAAGAATTCAGACAAAGATGGCCCAATTTACCAACACAAAGATATCAATATGGGAAGTGAAGATGCTCAAAGCTTCTGGCCAGAACAGAAAACAACTGCTATTTGCACTCAGAACTTAAACAAGGAGCCACAGAAGCTTGGGTTGGAGTTATGGGCCATTCACTGAAAGCCAGTGTTTGGGTTTTGAGATGGAATCAAGGAGCTCCATTTAAAAGACAATAAGCTTTTTGAAAGCCTACATTTCAAGATATCAAAACTGAAAACCACAAGGGACAACAAGTAAATTGTCCTTGCTTATTGAAAAAGAAAATTAATATGATAAATAGGTATGTAAGAAGGAAAAGGAAAAATAGCAGCAGTTCCCAACTTCTTCCAAAAATATGGTAAAAACAATTAATACAAAATGTCCTATGAACCTAGCTCACTTATTCAAATAAATACAGCTTCCATGGGAGGAGTCAGTTTAAACTTAGATCACTATCACTGTAAAGATGGCCCATGTTTAAAAAAGATGTGTCACAAGGTTTAACTCAGTACATCTGCTTTAGAAATCCTTCTCTCTGGGTGGACTTCATGTAGAACTCTTTTGTTCATCCTTCTTTCTTGAAGAGGACTGAAGACATTACTAGGATGATACCTTGACTTGCTCATGAATTGGATATGAGTGGGGCAGAACTTCAAAGCTCACAGCTTCACTCTCCCCTCCAAAGTAATCAAAGTTCAGTGGCAAGAAAAAGGACAAGACTACTAGTGCTGACCCAGGATGCCAGGAGAGTAAAGTAACTTCCCCAGGGTCACATAGCTAATGTCTGAGGACAGATTTGAACTCAGATCTTCTAGATTTTAAGCCCCATACTCTATTCACTACATCAGCTAGCTGCCCCATCCTCTCCTTCTATTTCTTTCATTTAAAGCCCCTACACTAACACACACTTGCAATATCACTAATGTCCAAGTTTTCTACAGCACATTAATTTTGCTTTTTGAAACTTCTAAGAGATTTACCCTCAGCAAAGGAGTCCTTCTGTGCTTCTCTACAATCCCCCTTTTTTTTTTTAAAAAAAAAAAACAGCATTTGGATAGGATTCTGTAACTAATTTTACAATCTAGATCAGGAATCCTCAACCTTTTTGATCCCCATACTCTTTGGTGTTCCATAAACAATCCCCTACATCCTATTCAATATAAGAGGAAATAAATTATAAAATTTGTTGTGTTTATGGACATAAGAAAAAATCTCCTATATCCCCTTTCAATATGAAAGAAAATTAGAGATTAATGAACTTCAAATGGGATAAAATAGCTACCAAATATTCTGCATACCATTTTGACAAGTTACTCATATTCCATAGGGGATCATGTATCTATTGGACAAACCAACTTAGTTCATCTCAGTAGTCCCAAAGTCCCAAAGAACACCCCCAATTCTGTGTGAGGACACTGTATTTGGAATATTTTCTGATTCTTGTAAGAGTTTCTCATTCATATGGAGGGTCCAGAAGAGTCCTTATACCACAGCTAGTTTTGTAATAGTTAGTATGGCATAAACAAATATAAAAATGCTCAATTATATTATTAACAAGACCACCAGAAAAACTACCCTAACATACAATGTACTTCAGCTACAATCTTTGGCAGAGAATTTGGAAGTGGTCAGAGAGAGTGAGGAAATTTTGTTCAGGTTAGTCAGAAGCAATGGAATATTCTGAATCCAATTCTTCTTGTGCAACAAGAGAACTGTATGGTTCTGCACACATATTTATATCTAGGATATACTATAACATATTTAACATGTATAAAACTGCTTGCTATCTAGGGCAAGGGGTGGAGGGAGGGAAGGGAAAAGGCCTAACAGAAGTAAGTGCAAGGGATAATGTTCTAAAAAATTACCCATGCATGTATTGTCAATAAAAATTTATAATAAATAAAAAAAAATTATTTAAAAAAAAAAAAGAAGCAATGGAATAGTCCCAATGGAGCGGGTGCTATCAATAATTCAAACTCTATCTTTATTGAAACAGTAAAACTTTTATCCCAGAAATATCTAAAAAATCTGTCATTCATTCCCCATTCTTCAAAGTGATGAATTCCACCATTTTCTCATCCACAGACACTGACTTTTCTCCCAATTTTGGTATAGGATAGAAACAGAAACAGAATTGCAATAGAAAGACAATTAAAGACAACAGACAAGATTTCTGAGTGCCACTCAGGAAATGTTGACAGGAGGATAAAAACATTATACCACCAACTTGACCCACACTTTTAGATAATGAGGTAAATTTGATCCTCATCCCCAGTTCAGTATAACACCATGTATGTGTGTATCACCTTTCATCCTCAATTTTTAAAAGAAAAGTACTGTCACTTTGGTCTAGCATAGACAGATACAGGAAGGAACATTCAGTAATACATAACAGCAAAGAAATAAAAATGAAATAATTCCCAGGCCCAAACTATGATACTACTCAAAAACTTTTGAGCAGATAGACAGGGGATTACTAGTTGCTGCCCATTCAATATGAATCTATATGCCATAATATTCTATCTTTGTCTATCTTTATCTTACTACATGAACAGTTTCCCCAGTTGCCTTTGCCCAATAGGCAAGAGCAGGGTCCTAAGAAGTTGAATAGGAATCAATTTCACAGTAGTGAAATCATGTTCTAAACAGTAAAAAGGTAGCCAGTAGTATTTGAGGTAGCAAAAAGAGAAGACTGTTTCCCACCTCTCAATGGAAGTCATTCTCAATTATCAAACTTTCTAGCCCCAGAATTATTAGCACAATCACAAGATATGAACTGACTAAAAAGATTTTTGCTAGATAGGAAAAAAAAAAAAAAAAAAAAAGACAACTAAGCATGAGAGGAAAATACAGATCAGTGGGACTGAAGTATCAGTCCTGGTGAATGAAATTGAATGAAATATTGTAATGGCCTGAAGCTGAGCAGATGCACTGAGGTCCGAGCACTTAAGGCTAATTACCAATTGGACAATACTTAGTATATGCTTGGAGAAAGAACGGCCCTGCCCACTCTGTGCAAGTTTAATCTGTAGTATAGGAAATTGGGTAGAGGATTTAGGGGGTAGAGTGTGAGAGCCAGACGCACTGCTGGTTGGATTCAGTTCGGGATTGCTCTCACTTCATCGAGCCATTCCTGTTCACCTCCACAAAGAATAAAGATCAAGGATTTTCACTTATCCTGACTCCGGCTGATTTTAAAGTACCCTGGGTGCTAATGCGGTCATCACAAAATATCAATACTGAATATATTGCTGAGTATATAGTAGGCATTCAATAAATGTTTGTTGAATAATGAATGGATGAGTAAAGATTCATGAAGTCTTTTCCAACTTAGAGATTCCATGAAATCAAGAACCTAAAATTATATGATAAAAGCTTATGGAACTGTGACTTCATGTGACCATTAAGTTCAGGGTCCCAGAAATTCAAATAGCTATTTCCTAATTTCTCTATCTTTTGCACAGTGCCTTAATACAGAAAAGAGTGACAAAACAATGAAAAAAGATAAGAAAAATGAGAAACCCTTCATCATACTCAAGACAATTAATTTTCTCATCTTCAGAAGATAGAAACCTTGTACTAGTCTTAGATCATCTTCTCTAGAATCTATTTTGACCAGGCAGGTATAGGCTCATCCACAATAAGAATATAAAATCATATGAAATTCTTGAATACTACTTTGAGCCACTATGGTTGCGTTTTTTGTTTTATTTTGTTTTTATTAATTGCACTCAGTACAAGTGCTAAGGCCTTTGGCAGATGATGAAACATCTATTAAACAAAAGAACCAAGGATCCATAGGTAGCAAGGGGTCAATTGTGCATCAGCCTTCAACAATCAATACATGTTACACCAACCCTGACAAACACAAATACAGAAATTCTTCAAGTGCAAGCATATTTTATTCTTATTGTCTTTAAAAAACAAAAACAAACAAACAAAAAAAAAAAAACACAGGGAATGGGATTTCAGGTCTTCACAATTTCCACCCTAAGTTTGTAACAAAAAGATTAGAAATCAATAGTAAATGCTTCTCCACTTTTATGGAAACTGGAGTAACGAAAGGATGAAAATATTTTAATGTTACAAATTTTGATCCTTCCAATTTTGTCCAGTCTTACTTTCATAAATAGGGTAAGAAAATTACAGTGAATTAGACACACAGGTTTCATTTCATCTCCTTTATCCATGTACAGATGCCACTAAGTGCCAAGCACATAATGGGTACTCAGTAAACATTTTTTGAATAAAAGTAATAAAGAAAGAATAAAAGTGTGGCATTTAATCTATCAGTATCATCTCCTGGGATAATTACTTGTAATTTCATGTCAGTGACTATTTGGCTTTATTTTTGGAGGATTTTTTAAAAATTGAGAATACCTCAACACAAATTAAATATTAATGTTGAAAAAAAGTGAATTTAAAAAGGAGTGGAGGAGTTGATGTTTATTCCCACATACTTCAAAAAACCTTTTATTCAATAGGTTTTTCTACTTAATTCTTAATATGTCCAACATCCCCAGGCAGTGCAGAAACACAAAATGGAATCATTGTAGCAGAAGTTCAGAATGAAACTGATTAGAGCTCAAGGGAAATTGGCCTATTCTTTGTTTTTGTGGGCCTTTAAATAAAGAAACTTCATAGCCCTGGGTGAGGGGGATAATCGTCCTCAGTTCCCGCATCTGGCCCGCGGGCCGTAGTTTGAGCACCCCCGTGACAGCTTCCATAGAACCAGCACCTTATTTCTTTAGGTACTTTATCTCCCTTGGTCCTGGATGTAAGGATTCCTTCTCTTTCCCCTCCCCCTCAACCCCTTTCTCAACCAATTCATTCAGATTTGCGGCTGTTTTAATTACAGGGCCTAGAAACCAAGCACAGAGTCCGAGGTAATGCAATATACAGCATTTGTTAAGGGAGCGGATGGAGGTGAAGACTGGAAAGGACCTGAAGGGGGCACAACTCCTTAAGATGAGTATGCTCATGATTCCTCTCACCTAGGGTTCTGTATTTCAAACCCGTGGCCCTGAGGGGGTGACCCCGGGCAGCTGGTACAACTCTGACAAAGACCTCAGAGACCCCCCAAAAAGCCTAGGCGAGATTGCAGACCACCCTCCCGGAGGTCCCCTCCGGTAACTCGGCGTTCAGGGCCCCAGGGACGTGTTGGACGCATGGATGGATGGATGGATGGATGGAAATTCCTTGGTTTTCTGTCCCGGATTCCCAGTTAGCCTTGTTGGGGGGGGGGGGGGTCTGAGACCCCCTGGAAAGCCGAAGGACCTCAGGGGAAACCACTGCCAACCGTGGGGGGCGGGGAGGCGGGAATGGGGGGCGCCTGCCCTGGGACGAGCTTCCCATCAGAGGTGAGGAGGGAGGCGAGGGGAGGGGCCAGAGGTTGAGAACCACTGACAGCTCTTCCCCTGCCCCTTAGCCGGGGTCCAGACATCCCGGCCCCCAGCCCCTGAGTGCGGCCTTCTGCCTCTGCCCTCCCTCACCTGATCACGGAGATGAGCAGCCCCGAGGGGTCTTTGCTTTTGCTGACTGTGCTCCTGTACTTCCCACCAGCTGCTTCTGCCGCCATCTTGGTACGGGGCGAGAGGGGAAGAGGTGAGGAGAAGCGGAAAAAGGAGGTTCAACCACTGAGCGAGAACCCGTTAGGAGTTTGCACCAATCGTATGAGGGCAAGGGCGTGGCTGTACGCCCAACGATCCAATAGAAAAAAGGAGAAGGCGGGAACAGAGGGCTCAAGCTTCTGTGGCGCGGCTTTTCCCCAGAGCATTTTGGTACTTGTAGTTCGGTCAATGAACTGTGAATTTCCGCCGTCAAGCTCATTTCCCTCTAGCAGGCGTTGGAAGCGTGGGAAAATTAAACCAATGACAATTTCATAAAACTCTTGCGTGGGAAAATTAAACCAATGACAATTTCATAAAACTCTTGCGTGGGAAAACTAAACCAATGACAATTTCATAAAACTCTTGCGTGGGACAACTAAACCAATGACAATTTCATAAAACTCTTGCGTGGGAAAATTAAACCAATGACAATTTCATAAAACTCTTATCATTGCTCTTTATTTTTATTCCGTTTTTTTTATTATTATTCTTAATTGTAGTGTTTTTCACGTGATCTTTTAGTTTAAATCTCTTTTTGGAGTTTTAAAAATTATGGCCCATTTGTCCTATGACTTCTCAGATGGAAAAAATATATAGGGGACGTTGATGTATCCCAAGTTTCTACAAATTTGATTTTTGAATTTTTGAAAACTTAAGACATTATTACTAAAGATAATTAATATTTAGATAATTATCTAAAACTCTAAAATTTTATAAAAATGCATATTCTGGGGGGATATATTAAAATTATATTTTTAATTCTGCCTTTTTGGGGGAGTTTGATTTACACAATTGTTTTATGCCAATATTACAGCATCTCCAGATGCTAAAAATACATAGTTGAATAAAAGAAGTACAAAGTAAGTGTCTAGAACTTTAAAATGATCTCTGTCAGAATAAAGTATAAGATATTTAGAAATAATAACAATCTGGCTAAATTTTTATTTATAGTTTTTTACATTACTTGAAATAATAAGTTTAGTTGATGAGTTCTCCTAGGAATCATGCAACAGATCATTCACCATGTCAAATACAGGGGAAAGAAATATAAATGACAAAAATAAGGGGAAAGATAGGGAGAAGCTAGAAAAAAGATCATGCCAGAAAATGTAAAAGAAACACATAATGGTGAAAATTAAAGAACTTCTGAGAAGAGGAGAAATCAAATTGATTCAGACATCCTGATGTTATGAATCAGCATTCTCCGGAAGACTGCATTTTTTCTTTAAAAATTGAAGTCAGGCAAGGAAAAAAGGCATCGAGCCAAATAGATGATTCAGTGAGTATACTTGAATCAATAATTCTAAATTAAAACTTCAACCAATAGTGCCCAAGGCTTTTCAGCCTTTGCTACCTCAGTCTGCTCACAAGGTTCTCTTTCTCATCAAGCAACTTGAGCTTGCAGAATTCAGGAAGGGCATTAAACTCTATTCTTCTGACGTGGTTCAAACTTAAGAGGCCAAAATCAGAGAGAAGAGGATTCTGGAGGTTTAGTCACCAAAGATTAGGCAGATCTAGAAACATATCTTCAAGTTCTCTTAGAAACTGGTGGACTAGGAAACTAGACTGGGCATTTGGAAGTTCCCTGTGAAATAGCAGATTAGAAAGGAGGAAGGAGAAAATAAAAATTTATCTATTTCAATTAGCAGGGGAACAGTAAGCAAAAGACAGGACTTGGAGGAAGATGATGGTTCATCAGAGAAGGCATCCTGTTTAGGACTATAAGTGACTTTTGGTTTATTTCTATTTTTGTTTTCTAGAAGTCTGGGAGAAAGATTTTGTGATTTCCTTTTAATAGCAAATTCTCAGTGTGGAAATAAATCCACATAAATCAGTGGCACAACTTTTCTACAATTCATATCTTAAAGAGTTGCCAGGGAAACTAAGAGGTCAATTTACCTGTCTACAGTCATATAACTAGATATCAGACACCAACTTGAACCCTGGATTTCCCAGTTCTAAGACTAGATTTTTATCTGTAATGATTAACAGCCTTTCCTTTTGCACGCAGTATATGATCAATAAATGCATGTTGAATTTAGAATGAATGCAGTTCCTTGGACCCAAAGCTAATTTCTTTAAGGTACTTGTGTAGTCAGGGCAGGAACTAGTGCATGTGCAGATTTTGATTTGATATTATCTGCTCAATTGTGAACTGAGATGAAGCCGAGTTCTTATTATTACATTTGTAAATACACCCAGTGGGTCTTAAAGTCAGGGGAATATACAATTAAATTAAAATGCTTTGACCTCCTCAGATGAAAAGCTGAAGATAAATCCACAGTATTGATATTCTTATTATTGTAGATAAATGAAGTGTGTAAGTGAAGGCAGCCTAGCAGTTCAGTGGCCTCTTAGGGATCTGTATCAAATTGCTATTTGCCAAGCATCTATCTAGGCTACAAATGATGCTGAGGAGGAGTATTCTGGGAAAAGGCTCTAGAGGAACCAGCCCTGGATGTGGTCAGAGCTCAGGGAGCCTCTACCATCTTATCTCTCTCCATCAGGGACTGATTAATTTGGAATCCCAACCTCCAGACTAATTTCAATAACAATATAACTGCAATTTTTCATAAGTCAAGGCATCTTCATGCATGGTATCATGATTAATCCTTGTGATTTTTCCCTCTGCAAAAGATACTAGGTATGTGGTCCTGAGGAAAATAATCTCTCAGTACCAGGCAACAATTATGAACACATAGTTTTGTGTTCATGGGTTGTTTGCATATTCTGGGGTAGTATTCTCAGGGGTTTTTTCCTTAAGACATAGCCACAAATACTTCAAAATATCCTTGAGAATTCAACAAATAAACTGTACTGGGTCTGAACTACAGAAAGGAGAATTAAAGGGAGGAAGTAGACCTCCTAGTATGGAAACTCATTTTTAAAAAATAGCTTTTTATTTTTCAAAATACATGCAAAGATAGTTTTCAACATTCACTTTTGCAAAACCCTGTATTCCAAATTTTTCCCTCCCTCTCCCCCCCATCCCCTGGGCAGCAAGTTAATACAAAATATGTTATTTACATGCAGTTCTTCTATACATATTTCCACATTTATCACACAAGAAAAAAGAGGGAAAAAATGAGAAAGAATAAGCAAGCAAACAACAACAATAAAGATGAAAATACTATGCTGTGATCTACATTCAGTCTCCATAATTCTCTCTCTGGATGTGGATGGCTCCCTCCATCACAAATCTGTTGGAATTGCTGTGAATCACCTCATTATTGAAAAGAACCAAATCCATCAGAATTGATTATCACATAATCTTGTTGCTGTGTACAATGTTCTCTTGTTTCTATTCACTTCATTTATTTCAGTTCATGTAAGTCTTTTTAGACTTTTCTGAAATCAGTCTGCTCATCATTTCTTATAGAGCGATAATATTCCATTATATTCATATATCATAATTTATTCAGCCATCCCACAACAGATGGGCTTTTTACTCAGTGGAAACTCATTTTTAAATGATTTATTTTGCTATATTTTAAATATTTTCCTTTTACATGGCCCAGAGATTATAAGTATTTAGTACAACAAGATCTATTAAATACATTGCCCATAGTGGCTCCCAAATAGCATTAATCTACAAAAAGCTAAGGAATCAAAGTCACTCAGGCACAGGACAAAATATATTATCATCAGGCTGTTGCCTTTGGACTTATTTCAAAGATGTTTTCAATAAGCCTAAGGAAGATAAAGTTTCAGCCCAACACTTCTATTAAAATGCAAATGGCAATTATTTTATCCACCTAGGCAGTAATCTCCAAAATGCTAAATATAAAATAATGATAATGATAATAATAATAATGTGTGGAATAAAGAATAAAATACTAGACTTGGAGTAAAGATAATTTCATTGCAGATTGCCAGCTGTGTGACCCTGAATAAGTAATTTTGTTTTTGTTTTTTGAGTTAAGTCTGAGGTTGAATTTGAACTCAAGTCCTGACTCCACTGAACCATCTAGCTGTGCCCTGGATAAGTAATTTACCTTTCTCTATTTTAGTTTCTTTGTTTGTAAAATGAGGTAAAATGAGAGAGAGTGGTCTCTAAGGTCCCCAGTCAGCTCTAAATTCATGATTATACATATAGCATTGATTCTATTGATTCTATTCTATTTGAACTATATCCAAAAGGAAGAAAGAAAGAAAGAAAGAAAGAAAGAAAGAAAGAAAGAAAGAAAGAAAGAAAGAAAGAAAGAAAGAAAGAAAAGAAAGAAGAAAGAAAGAAGGAAGGAAGGAAGGAAGGAAGGAAGGAAGGAAGGAAGGAAGGAAGGAAAGAAAGAAAGAAAGAAAGAAAGAAAAGAAAGAAAGAAAGAAAGAAAGAAAGAAAGAAAGAAAGAAAGAAAGAAAGAAGAAAGAAAGAAAGGAAAGAAGGAAGGAAGAAAGGAAGGAAGGAAGGAAGAAGAAAGAAAGGAAGAAAGAAAGAAAAGAAGAAGAGAAAGAAAGAAAAGAAAGAAAAGAAAGAAAAGAAAGAAAGAAAGAAAAGAAAGAAAGAAAGAAGGAAGGAAAGAAAGAAAGAAAGAAGGAAAGAAAGAAAGAAAGGAAGGAAGGAAAGAAGGAAGAAAGGAAGAAGAGAAAGAAAGAAAGAAAGAAAAGAAAAGAAAGAAAGAAAGAAAGAAAGAAAAGAAAGAAAAGAAAGAAAGAAAGAAAGAAAGAAAGAAGAGAAGGAAGGAAGGAAAGAAAAGAAAGAAGAAAGAAAAGAAGAAAGAAAGAAAGAAAGAAAGAAAGAAAGAAAGAAAGAAAGAAAGAAAGAAAGAAAGAAAGAAAGAAAGAAAGAAGGAAGGAAGGAAGGAAGAAGGAAGGAAGGAAGGAAGGAAGAAGAAAGAAAGAAAGAAAGAAAGAAAGAAAGAAAGAAAGAAAGAAAGAAAGGAAAGAAGAAAGGAAGGAAGGAAGAAAGAAAGAAAGAAAGAAAGAAAGAAAGAAAGAAAGAAAGAAAGAAAGAAAGAAAGAAAGAAAGAAAGAAAGAAAAGAAAGAAGAAAGAAAGAAACAGGAGATAATAGTAATAAGTTGTTGCTATTGCTGTTTGGGTGTATCCATCTCTTCATGGACTTATTTGGAGTTTTCTTAGCAAAGATACGAGCATGCTTTGGCATTTCCTTCTCTAGCTCATTTTATAGATCAGGAAGCTGAGGCAAAGGTTAAGTGATTTGGCCAGGGTCACACAGCTGGAATATGCTGGAAATCAATATGAACTCAAGATGATATATTTTCCTGACTCCAAGCTAACTATTCTATCCACTTTGCCATTTAATTTACCCCAGCAATAAGAGTAGCAGTAATAAAAACAGTAATAATAATAACCTCCTCAAAATTCAATCCATCATTCATGAATTTAAAGCATCTTAATTAGAATATATGTTATCAAACTCAAAAAGGGTTCTTGAAATTTCAAAGTATGCTCATTTCTTTTTCAAAATATTTTTTAAAATTAATGTCATTTTATGTAGTTTGTTTTAAGTAAATCTTTAGATTTTATCAGATTCTCAATTTCATAAATTATTTTACCTAATATAGGCTTTTGATTTTCCTGAACTAGATTGTTGTATATAATTATATGCCTGTGAACAGAGGGTACTATTAATAGAGCAATATGAAATCCATTCCAGTAGGTCATACTTTTATTACAGTCATTGTATTGACCTCATTGTTGTGTGCCCACAAAACATAGACAGTTCACCAGCTCCAAGCCAGGAAACTGAATCTCTTCCATTTGAATTGTCTTAGGAAGATTCTGAAGATCACCTGGCAGGATAAGGTACTAGACACTGGGATCCTTTTTCAAACTAAACTGCCAACTATTCAAATTCTATACAGAGAGCACAATTCCATTAGGCTAGCCACATTCTTGGAATACCAAATGTACACTTGCCAAAAAAGACTATTTTATGGAGAATTTACACAGGGCAAGAATTCACATAGTGCTGTGAAAAAGTGATACAAGAATACTTTCAAAGTCTCTCTTAAGAACTGTAGAATTGCTGGTGGACGTGACTCTTTTCAACAATGAGATGATTCAGGCCAAATCCAATAGGCATGTAATGGAGAGAGCCATCTGTATCCAGAGAGAGAATTATGGTGCCTGAATCTGGATTGCAACATAATATTTTCACCTTTTTTGTTGTTGTTTGCTTGCTTTTTTTCTTTCTCATTTTTTTCCTTTTTGATCTGATTTTTCTCATCTGTAAAATGGATAGTGTAGCTCTACCTCCTTGACAATGCTATTATGAGTTTCAAATGAATAAAATCCTTTGCAAAATTCAAAGCATTGTATGACAAGAGCACTTGCATTTATAAAGCACTTTACAAATATTATCTCATTTTATCCTCATAACTGCCTTGAGAGGAAGATGCAATGGCTATCCTCATTTTACAGGTGAGGAAACTGAAGCAGGCAGAGGTTAAATGACCTGACCATAGTAATCCAATATATGTTAAACATGTACAATTCTTCTGTACACATTTCCCCAATTATTATGCTATACAGGAAAAATGTCTGAGGCAGGATTTGAAGTCAAGTCTTCCTGATTCCAAATTTTGTACCACTTAGTTATCTCTAGCCCATAAATGTTAGCTATTGTTATAATAAACAAGCTGATTTTGGGAGGAAAGTGCTAGTTGCTTGGGCGATGAAGAAAGGCTTGTAGAAAGTGATACTTGAGCAGGTTGGGGAACCAAAAGGAAAACCTTGCACAGCTAAGAGGGGCTATCACTGCCAAATAATCAAATAATCCTAAAGTTTTGCCAAATGCCAAAGTAGAAAACTAAGGCCTCTGAAAACAAGCTTCATCTATTTCACAATTTTATATAAAGCTAACCCTGTCACAAGGGGTCCAGATGCAGTATAAGACAATATTTTAACCTAGCTCATCAAAATGTAAAATCCATTTAACTAAAATACTTTGGGTTCTCTTTTCAAGGGTAAAAAAAAAAAAAAAATAGCAAATGCTAAGAGAAAAAATCTGCAGCTACAATGCATTGACTAAAGAATTTCCAAATAAATTCTTCTGCCCTCTGCCAAAACTGAGGGGCGGAGGGGAGGAGAATGAAAAAGCAGAGGATGTTAGAGAAGATTTAAGTTAGGGTGCATTTTAGAAATTTACTTTTTGTTGTTTGGGGATCTCTGAATAATGTAAGGAATATCTCTTTATCATATACTGTCACTGAACCTAGACTCTGCCCCTTGGACCATCCTGGGCTGCTGTAGGAGAACTTCTGGAATCAGAACCCATATCAGTAGACAGGGAGAACATTTATTTAGTGCTTACTGCATGGCAGGGTGTATGCTAAGTGCTAAAGATATAAATTTAAGTAAGTAGTACTATCTCTGCCCTCAAAGAATTGATATTTTGTTGTTTGTTTTTTACCTTTTATTTTATTGTTTTAGGTTATACATATGCATACATTTTTATACGTATTTCCAAATGAGTCATGTTGGGAGAGAAAAATCAGTAAAGGGATAAACAATGAGAAAAAAATACAGAAAAAAATGGTGAAAATAGTATGCTTCGATCTGCATTCAGTCTCCATAGTTCTCTCTCTGGGTGCAAATGGCATCTTCCAAACAAAATTTATGGGAATTGCTGAGTAGAGCCTAGTCTCTCATAGTTGATAATCATACTATCTTGCTGTTACTGTGTCCATTGTTCTCATGGTTCTGCTTGATTCACTCAGCATAAGTTTGTTGATGTTCAAAAGGAGACCCCAAAAGGTTGGGGTCACAGACTGGTATTGCAAGGTATCTGAAAAGGATTTGCAGGCTTGAACCCTTCTCCAAGTCAAGGGACAAAGTTTATTGTAATTGTAATACCAATTGAAGAGGACTAAGTTCCAAAAGAATTTAGCAAAGAATCAAGAGAAAGAAGATACATTTATGGGACAGTTGGAGATACTAGAGCTTCATGGTCTATTCAATATTGTGTCAGGAAATTGATTATAACTGATCAATAGATTACCTATTTGACAGTAATGTTTTCAGGATGATCCTAAGGCCAGAAAACTTTAGGATTATTGACACATTGTTAGAACAATAGCACTTTAAGGTAAGGGAACCTAAGAATCACTGCTATATTTCCCCTAAAGGCTGTACCCCATCAAGTTCATGTTAGTCTTTCCAAGCTTTTCATAAATTAGCTTATTCATCATTTTTCTTAGAACAATAGTATTCCATTACATTTATATACCATAACTTGTTCAGCAGTTCCCCAACTGATGGGCATCCACTCATTTTCCAATTCCTTGCCACCACTAAAAGAGCTGCTACAAACATTTTTGCACATGTGGGTCTTTTCCCCCTCTTTTATGATCTCTTTGGGATATAGATCCAGTAGAGACATTGCTGTATCAGAGGGTATGCAGTTTTATAGTCCTTTGGGCATAAAAGAACTGATGGTCTAATGAAAGAAGGCAAAATGTAAAAGGGAACTAGAAGAGGGAAGTAGCTTTTCTTATAACACAGTCACATAATGGGGACTTAGCTGGGAAGTATGATCATTCTAAAAAAGATGAAGTGAAAGATCATCTATCAGAATGCAGCAGTTTCAGGGTTGCAATCCAGGATTTCTATGGGGAGACTGGAAGGATTATAGTCAGAATGGAAGTTGCTGGGCAGATGACTTGCAAGAAACGAGCTCACTATTTCCAAATCTCACAGCTAGCTTGTCTCTCCTTTCCAACTTTAATTCTCCTTTATATGTGGTCATTCCTATTTGAATATTGCCCCTTGAACTTCCTTGCTTGCTAGTATTTGAATTCTGTCTGGTACATGACAAGCTCTCAAAAAAACTTTTTCATTCATTCATTCATTAAACAGCTCATGAGCAACTTAAAGATCTAGAAAGTTGCCTACAATACTTAAGAGGTTAGGGGACTTGCCCAGATGCATATAACCTGCCTGTGTCAGAGCAAGAACAAATACAAATTTTTCTAGTGCTAAAGCCAGATTGCCCTTCATTGTTCTACTCTATATTTTATGAAAAAGGAAAATATATTCTGCTGTAGCCTTTATAGTTGTACATACCGTCAAAGAATGTAAGCTCTTTAAGGGAAAAGCCTTTTATTTTTATTTTGGTCTTTGTATCACTAGTGCTTAGCAAGTTAGTACTTTTTTCAAACATAAGGTCCTTAATAATGATTGACTGATATACTTCTGACCATTCAAACCCCAATTGCAAATGGGGAAATTAAGAATTACATAAAGAAATACTCTTTATCTCTCTCTGACTTTGGGGAGAACACTAAGATCTCCCCTGAGAGAACCGTCCCAGGGAATGAAGATAAAGTGGTTTTATTCTGTTTTCTAGGTGGGACTAATAGAATCCCAGACCAGCCCTATTTACCTCTATTGAATTGGAAATTAGCCCAGAGACACTCATTCAATCCCAAGATTCTCTATTTTGATTCCAGCTCAAACTGCTCTCAGCCGCAACCAAGAGCTGCTCCCAGATTCTAACCAAGGTTTCAGTTATAAAAGGAAGCAGCTGGATGTAATGTTCTCTTCTCTAAAATATAATCATTCTCTGGGAGCAAGTTTCTTGAGGAGCTTCTGGAAGCAGCCTTCATTTCAGTTCCAAGTAATAATCACCTCAAATGCAGCCAGCTGTTAAAAGTTCCAGTCCTCTATTGTCTCCTTCAAAATAGCCCGGTTAGTTTTCTTAGAGTCTTATCTCTCTCTTTGGTTCCTTGATTCTTGTTGCTAGTCCTTTAGCTCTTCTAGCTTCTGCCTCTAGCTCAACTCTAACTCCTTCATTCTGCCCAACTGAATCCTGGCTTCTCAATCTCTGTCTCCATATTTGCATTGGGCTCTCAGACGTCCAATTTTTCCACACTGAAAACATTGACGAGTTTCTCTGGAAATCCCTTGCCAAGAGGGACCCTGTCTTCCCATGTTCATCATAGTCTGGGTATAATAAGCATTTGTGCCCACTGTGGCACAGTGCCTTATGATCTCCTCTAAAGGAACATCTTTGTCTAGCCCCCATTTTGTGAACCTCATTGTCATTTTCCTTAGCCAGATATCTGGTCATTATTTCTTTGGCTGCATTTTCTCCAATGGTTCTTGTTACAGCTGTTTGCAGATGTCTTACAAAATCTGCAAAAGGTTCAGTGGGACCTTGCTCTATTTTTGTGAAGGCTTTACTTCCATCTTTCTGTCCAGGGAGGGAACTCCAAGCTTTTATTGCTGCAGTTGCAATCTGCTCATAAGCTGTTGTGGGGTAATTAATCTGTTCTGAGTTCTCTCCATACTGACCTTCACCTGCTAGTTGGTCAAAAGTGATTTGTACATTAACTCCTGTTTGCCTCTTGCATCTGGCTTAAATCCTATATAATTCAAAGCCTCTGACCGCACAAAGGTGATATATATGGAATGAATTGACTCCTCCTCCCTGAATGGAATTGTGGGAGCTGTGACTTGCGAATCTCCTGGACTTGTGAATCTCCCAAGTAACTATCAATTCTAGTGACTTAGCACCTTGTAAGAATCCTAACAGCTGGGCTCAATGCTTTTTGCAGCAGAGGACCTAACATGCCATGCCTAGGAATCTCTCTCTCTCCTTGGCATGAAATGATATTCTTTTTCAGCATTACTCCCTCTTTATCCCTCTCTTTCTCCTATTTCCCTAACAAGACCTTATTCACTTTCTCTGCTAGGATAGGATTTTTCTGCTAAAAATTTTATATCTCTCTATTGGGATCTTGCCACCAAGGAATTCAGTCTTTCTAGCAAAGGCTGATTTCCCAATGCCAATAATAAACTTCTTTTGCCAATCTAACTTTTCAAGTTCATAAATTCCTTTACAAAGGACCTCTGCACTGACCAAAGGGGTTCCCACAATTCCCTGCCCTGTGCCAAATCCTAGGGAAATCAAGGGGACCCTGTGGTAAACCTCATCATTTGGGGATACAACTCCAAACCTCATCATTTGGCTCCCTGACCAAGAATTGAAGGGAACTAAACCTCATCAGGATTTGCTCTTTAATGTCCACCCCCTCCAATTAGAAGGAGGCAGGGGCCCTGGTACAAGAGATACTGAAAAGGTGAGAGTTCCAAAGTTGGTAGAAACTTGCAAGATTTATCCAATTTCTGAAGATCTTGATAAAGATCATTTCAGCTAAGTGGGAAATGAAGAACCTATAAAGTGCCTCCTCACTTTGGAATAGCCTTCTCCCTTTAGTGAATTCCTCCAAGAATGTCCTTTTTGACATAGAGTCAAGAACCAAGAACAACCTATCCTTCTTCCTCATCCAGCTCTACCTCTTACTATTCAGACTTTGCCACCATTGCTCAGCTGCCTTCTCACCCTGAAAGTTCTCCCAGTCAGTAAATCATTCAACAAACTTTTAAGTACCTATTATGTACCATGGAGATAACAAAAGACAAAACCAGACTTTAATATCAAAAAGTTTACATTCAAATTGGAGTAAATAGCGTATGTTGTATACTAATTCACAATTTAAATAGTTATGCAAAATAAGCATACAAAGTACCTTTTGGGGGGATGGCACAGGAGCACTAAATAGTTGAAGCAATCAATAAAAACCTTTTATACAAGGTGATATCTGAGGTGAGTCTTGAAAGAATCTAAAGCTTACAAAAGGTAGAAGAAGGAAGGCATTGCAGGCATGGGGAACAACCTGGACAAAAGTAGAGAGGAAGGAACCAGAATTCCATGAACAGGGAACACCAACTGGGCCAGTTTGGTTAGACTATGAATGTATATGAAAGATAGTAAAATGTAATCAGCCCAGAAAAATGGGAACCTAATTGTGAAGGTTTAAATAACAGAAGAGTTTATAGTTTATCCTAGAAGTATCAGGAGCCATTAAAGTTTCTTGAGGAGGTGCATGACTGTCAGATTTGTGTTTTAAGAAAAGATAAAAGAGTTGTTCTTAAAAGGCATTTTGACTAATTATACATATCCAAATTAACCATGAAGGACATATAAAGGAACATACTATCTGCAACCAGAGAAAAAAACTGATAAATAAAAATACTGTAGAATAATTTTACAAAAAAATCCACATTTGTGTCTAATGGTAGCCATTTCTAGGGTGTAAAGAAAAGAAAAACAAGAAATTTACATAACTTTATTACATATTTAAAAGGAATAGCAAGTTGTACATAAAAGATATGCCATTTCATGGGTAATCATCTTTTTTTTTTAATTAAAGCTTTTTATTTACAAAACATATGCATGGGTAATTTTTTTCAACAATGACCCTTGCAAAACCTTTTGTTTCAAAATTTCCCGGTTCTTCCCACCCCCTCCCCTAGCTGGCAGGCAGTCCAATACATGTTAAATATGTTAAAAATGCATGTTAAATCCAATATATGTATACATGTTTATACAGTTATGTTGCTGCACAAGAAAAATTGGATCAAGAAGGAAGAAAAAGAAAAACTGAGAAAAAACAACAGAGAGTGAGAATGCTATGTTATGGTCTATACTCTGTTCCCATGGTTCTCTCTCTGGGTGTAGACGGCTCTCCATCACTGAATAAGTGGAACTAGTTTGAATCCTCTCATTGTTGAAGAGCCACGTCCAACAGAATTGATTGTTATATAGTCTTGTTGATGAGGTTGGGGTTCATTTGGTTCAAAGAACCAAATGAAGAGGTTTGGCTCTCCTGGATTCCCCTAGGATTCAGCATAGGGCAGGCAGTTGTGGGAACCCCCTTCTGGTGGAGCAGAGGCCCTTCATAAAGGAATTTATGAACCTGAAAAGCTAGGCTGGTAAAAGAAATTTATTATTGGCATTGGGAAGTCAGCCTTTGCTGTGCATGAATGGAAAGGCTGAATTCCTTGGTGGCAAGGTCCCGATAGAGAAGTAAAGTTTCTAGCAGAGAAATCCCAACAGAGAGGTATAAAGTCTTTTTGGGGAAATAGGTGAGAAAGATAAAGAGAGGGTAAGGCTGAAAGAGAATATCATTTCAGCAGGCAGAGAGTTCCTGCTATGCCAGGGAGAGAGAGGTTCCTTGGCATAACATGGCATGGCATGTTAGGTCCTCTGCCAGGACTGAGTCCCAAGTTGGCTCATTTTATGGCTAGAAGCTGCAGGTTGCTCTTGGTGGGGGCTGGGTGCAGTTTCAGCTGGAATCAGACTAGAGAACCTTGGAAGTGAATGAGTGTCTCTGGGGTAATCTCCACCTCAATGGGAAGCTTAATCAGCAGGGAGTGTTACAATGGGGGTGGTTCCCTAACAGAATGAAACTGTTTATCCTGTTTCCCTCAGGCAGGGTCTTTTATAGAGGCCAGAATTAAAAGAGACCTCCTTGAAGGAGTTTCAGAGAGAGAGTTTTGGGGTCCCCCTTTTAGTTCCAGGCTCCCCTCATTATTGCTGTTGCCATTTTTAATGATCTCCTGGTTTTGCTCATATCACTCAGCATCAGTTCATGTAAGTCTCTCCAGGCCTCTCTGAAAACATCCTGATGAACGTTTCTTATAGAACAATAATATTCCATAACATTCATCTACTCCAATTTACCCAACCATTCTCCAACCAATGGGCATCCACTCAATTTTCAGTTTTTTTGCCACTACAAAGAGGACTGCCACAAACATTTTTGCACCTGTGGGTCCTTTTCATGGACAATCATCTTTAAGAAATTATACAGTTATGGACATGCTTGTTTTATTCCATAAATTAAAAATAAAACAAATAAAAATTTAAAAAAAGAATAGGTTGTAGGTGTAGATTATATTCTGGATCTGAGAGGTACACACACACACACACACACACACACACATATATTTATATATCTCTCTATATATACTTTGATCTTTCTAGCCTTAGTTCTGACATGATTTTTTTTCTTCTATTTACTAAGAATTATAAAAATCTTAGAGGTAAAAGTGATGGAGAAATTTTTCATATTCCTGTACTATAGAAATAGATTTTTGTAAAACAAACAAATACCCCCCCCCCAAATCCTAGCATTCACATAGCAGCATTCAATTTTGATTCTATCATATACACCATACTATCCTAGGTAACATATGAAGGAAATCTAAAAATAGGTGCCAGCAATCTGCAATGTTGACTGGGAAATGAAATATAAACAAATTTTAACAACCTAAATGAACAACAATGCAGAAATGATTAAAATATGGCACATTAACTTCAAGGAATACTAAGATGCCATGTTACACGTGGCCAACAATAATCTCTGACCTTGCACATTGATCCCCCAAGGCTACCCTCAATTTGATGTATTCTGTGGGTCTAAATTCACTCCCAGGGGTCCTCAAACTGGCCCGCAGGCCAGATGCGGCAGCTGAGGACATTTATCCCCCTCACCCAGGGCTATGAAGTTTCTTTATTTAAAGGCACATAAAACAAAGTTTTTGGTTTTACTATAGTCCGGCGCTCTAACAGTCTGAGGGACAGTAAACTGGCCCCCTATTTAAAAAGTTTGAGGACCTCTGCTACTATAGGTCAAAAGCCCCTATCAACATGTTTACTTCAATCAGAGAACAGAATTAAGTAGTAGGTGTTTTAAAGTACCTAATTTAAACACTATAGTAATATAAGCAGCAATAAAATATTTTCCCCATGAACCAGGGACACACACAAATGCACATATCAGTAAAAAGAATTTATACACATAAGGTGCCTATATGAAAAAACACACAAATAGGGAATGTGTGACTTCACAAACAAGGGAATAATATTAGATGATAATTAGACCTCTTCCAGCTTTAATATCTATAATTCAATTCAAAAACATCTACTAAGTCTTTATTATGCTACAGGCAATGAGTAAGGTGCCAAGCATACACAAACAAAAATTTAAAACTCCCTTGCTCTCTGGGAATTTACATTCTTTTGAGGAGAAAACATCTACTAGAGAGATAAAGGAATGATCAGTTATTCTATCCAGATTACTAAATGTTTCCTCAGTACTATCCTTTTTTCCTACACACACACACACACACACACACACACACACCCATCCAGACTTTTATATGTTCCCTGTATCCCTGAACCAAAGCACCATAGAGCATCTTTATATAGAAAATGCTCAAAAGCCTTGGGCCCATCACATCAGTTTTTACATAGAATTTACTGCTGAACTGCACTACTGTTGAATCTAGCGATCTGGTTTATTGCTGATTTTAATCTTATTTGTTTTTCAGCTTCTGAGCCCTACTACAAAGTACTTAATATACTCTTTGTGGCTAGAGACTGTATAAATAAACTGTATTACGTTCTCATTATAACTACACTAGATTATCCATATTATGTAGCACCCATAGGTGTCCTACAGTTTTAATTATTTTCCTCCAAAAAACTCTAAATTAATACAATGAATTTAGAGACTCCCCCACCCTTAGTGCCAGTAATTGAATACTCCATTATCATAATAAACCATTTCTTGTTGAAAGTGCAAGTTCCCAGGGGGCCGTATTCTCTGTGCAGTCTGTCTAAATGCAATAGTTTTGAAAGGGTAATGTGTGCTGTGTGCTTAGATAATAACACTTTGTTATTTTACAGCACTTTTCACCTTGAATCTTAAAGTAGCTTTTATCTCACAAAGCCTCTCAGCATCTAGAGCAAATAGGTGACAAGGGCCAGGGAGCACTCTTGTCCCAACTTGTGTGTGGTCATTTTCAGTTGTGTCCCACTCTTCCTGACCCATTTGGGGACTTTCTTGGCAAAGATACTGGGGTGGTTTTGCCATTTCATTTTCCAGCTCATTTTACAGATGAGGAAACTGAGGCAAAAAGGGTAAAGTGACTTGCTCAGAGTCACACAGCTATTAAGTGTCTGAGGCCATATTTGAACTCAGGAAGATGAAGTTTTTAGACTCTAGACTGCCAGTCAACTGCCCCTTGTCCTAATTCCTAAGAAGCAAACCAGAATAAGATAAATTAGGATCCCTGTTCACATCTAGCCTCAGACTCTAGGTTTGGGACCCGGGGCAAGTCTGCCTCAGTTTCCTTAACTGTAAAATAGAAATGGGGGTAAAAATACCCTAATAACCGGAGTTGTTGTAAGAAAATATTTGAGACAATATTTGCAAAGTGCTTGATAAATAATTGTTTTTTTTTTCCTTAAGAAAGCATTTTTCTAGAAAGAATGACACCATTTGATTCAATATTTACAAAGTGCTAAATCCAGTTCCTTATAAACAGTAGGTGTTTAATAAATACTTGTTTTCTTCTAAATGCTTCTAAAAAGCATTGTTCTAAAAAGGATATTAGAAGCCAGAAAATCCAATTGTCTCATTTAATAGATAAGGAAACTGAAACTTAGAGAAGTTAAATGACAACAGTAAATCAATGACAGGATAACCCTATTACCCCAGTTACCCTAACTTCAAGGCCAGCATGTTATCTATGAAACCATGTTGCTTTTCTATTATTATGTGGCAGAACCAAGATCTGAAACCAGGTTCTCTGACTCCAAATTCAATACTCTTTTTTTCAGGCTAGTTAGTAGTTGAACTGAGCTTTCTGACTCCAAAGCCATTCTTCTTTCCATCTTGCTTTAGACAGCCAAATCTTCATCTCAGTTCTGCAATGAAATCCTACAAATCAGTCATCCAACAGAATTCAAGTGGTGAATTTGTCAATCAAAGGTGGATAAAATGCTTTAATGCTGAAGATCCCTTGCAAATCACTAATATCCCAGAAGACTAAAATCATACTTATACTAACACTTATAATCACATTTACTACATTATCTCTGTCTCAGAGGCATTCTACCCCCTAAAAACATAACCAGTTACTTCAGTAAATAATAGGAGATCATATTTGTTTAGCATCACTCTTCATATTGATCCCTTTTGCTGAATGGGGGTTAGGGTGGGGAGAAAACAGACAATGCATAAGAACACAGATTCTCATATATGGTGCTCCTTTAGTATGAACTCACTCAAATCTGGAGCTGGGCAAAGTGACTAGATTTAGTACATATGTTGTGTGTGTGTGTGTGTGTGTGTGTGTGTGTGTGTGTATTCACAGAGATCCTCTTCACTAAGTATCCACCTTTCTGGTCCTAAATTTCAAAATACAAAGACATAGCTTTATGCTTAGTTAATCTAAATATGGGGTTAATTGATATTAGATAAATCAATCTAGTGCACAAAAGATACTGATGATATATATGTCTCAATTACCTCCTCGGAGCTCAATATTGGTTCTAAAGAGCTAAAACAGACAGAATAATAATCCTTGGCAACATGCCCTTCCCTAGACTTTGCAAACTGCTTCTGAGGGCTGACCTGGCCTAGGAAAGTAGAAAAAAGAAAATGGAACAAATGTACCATCCTAGATTAAGTAAATATCAATCACATCTGAACGAGGACAGAAAAGGAAAGTAAAAAGAAAGAGAAGAAAGAGGTAAAGGAAAGAGAAAGGAGAAAAAGAGAAGGGAGAAGAAGAAAATGAGAGAGGAAAGAAGATTAAGATTAAGATTAGAAGAGATTAAGAGAGGAGAGGAGAAGGAGAGGAAAGGAGAGAAGAGAAAAGGAAAGGAGAGGAGAGGAGGGAAAGAGGAGAGAGAAAGAAAAGGAAAGAAGAGAGAAAAGAGAATATAGAAACACACACATACAATCTAAACCCCTTGCTCTGCTGCAGATATATAGTGAACTCATATTCCAAGCAGGGCTGTAGTGGGAGATTGTGTTCTTGTGATTGCCTCTCTTCCTCCTCATCTCACATCACCCCACCAATCAGCAAGAGGAACCAACATGAAGAGCAATGATGAGAAGACTCCCTTTTGGGGAGGGGGGACAAGAACAAAGCCGTAGGGCCTTCTAATCACTAAGAAGTAGAGTTGCTTAAAAAAATAAAAGAAAGAATGAAAAAAAAAAAGAAGGGAGGATCACTGAAGCATTTTGTGTAAGTGTTGTTCTCATACTTATAAATTCATAGAAAAGAAAAGGTGAGAAAGAATCATACTAAGCAGGGCAGCTTTGAAAGTAACTTGTTGAATTTATTATATATTTAAAAAGAAAAACAAGCTGTTCACAACAATTCCTAGTTTTATGTGCAGCCCTCTTTCTCTGTTCTGTTATGCATATGAAAATCCTTGTTTTATCCGGTTTGTTAAATTCAGAATAAAAAAGAAAAAAAAAACAAACCCAAAACACTCCTCCAGAGTAGCCAGCTGAGAGCCATGTAGGACTTGGTAGGGTTTCTTTGGTGTCAGGAGCTGAGCTTCATGGACCCATCAGTCAATCAGTCTGTTTCTGTCTACATATTCCTGCACATGTAACAATATATTCCTTTTTTTGAGCTTTTTATTTTCAAGCATATGCATGGATAATCTGACAACATTAGCCCTTGCACAGCCTTGTGTTTCAGATTTTTTTCTCCTTTTCCCCACCTCCTCTCTTAAATGGCAAGTAATCCAATAGATATTATACATGTTAAAATATATAACAATATATTCCAACACGAAGAAGAACTATGAGAAGCTTTTTCCTCTAGGTACCCAGGTTAACCAGACTATAGCATGCTCTCTATACCTGCCGCATCACTGTCCAATCTAGCTCTCAGGCCATATCCAGGCCAACCTCCAGAAGGATCAGCTACAACCCGAAAGTACTCCCACATATTTTAAGTAGACCTGAAGAAAAATTCAGGAGAATAATGGAAAGCTACCTCCAACATATATCCATGTGTGGTCATGGCTATAAATTTAAAAGGCAGCCCACATAAAGGGCATAATTAGGGAGGCTCCCACCCCTGCCCCCATTTAGACACCAGTTCTGAAATTATCCCTATCAGATTTACTCCTTTGAATTATTCCAGAAGTATGACTACTTGGAGAAAGTAATTTTTTTTAACACCTACTATATGAAAGGCACTGTATTAGGTGCTTGGAATACAAAGATAAAAAAAAACGGAATGATTCCTGCCCTCAAAAAGTTTACATTCTACTGAGAGAAATAACTTACATATAAATATGTCAAAAAATGGAGCCTAGAAAGTAGACATAAGGCCATAAAGGCAGATGGTCTTGCCCCAATCCTTATCCTTTACTTGATCTTAGGGTTCACTTTTCTGAAGTTACCTGACTCCAGGATAGGGGAATTAAGCTCTCTTGGTCGCTCGTCCATGTACCACCAACTACTCTGGGGACAATCCTATTCTTGACTCTAGTCTAGGGTCTCTCCTCCTGAAGGGGAATATAACTCAAACATTAACTATGTTAATGATCTAATATTTATCCTGTAGATTGTCTTCTCCACTAGGAGGTGAGCTACTTAAGAGCTGAGGTTGTCATTTACATTTCTTTGCATTTCCAGGATTTGGTACAATGTCTGGCACAAAGCCGATATTTAATAAATGTTTACTGACTGACTATGATTCCTTGAAGGAATCACAGAATGATTAGAACCGAATCCATTAACTTAACACTAATCCTACTACAATGTGTTGGGAGACTAATAGTGAAACCTTCTTAATTACAAGGCTGCTAATTAGCCATTTACATTTCACTTCCACTGGACACAATCCTTATTAAACATCAGTGGGATTTTCTTGGGGGTTTGGGGAGGGTACCTCTCTAAACTAACCTTTTTTTTGTTGAAAGCCCAGTCATACTGCTGTTGCTACAGCAGCCATGTTCCAGTTGATAGTGCCCATGACAGGCCTTCCAGGACCTTTTGATGTTCACAAGGTTAATACAGATGGCATTCCTCTTAAAAGAAAAGGAAAAGTACCCAAAGGCCTCTGCTATAAGCCCTCGTATTTGAGTTAATACTCTATCTGGAGAGAAGGCTTGTAAGGGCCCCAGTCTCACTGTTTTGCTAAAATATAGGACCTTTCCTTCCTTTGCCTTCTTCTAACATAATCATATCTAGTCTTCTCAAAAACTGTTTTCAAAGCTTCAACCACACATGGAGCTCACTGCATGAGTTTTTGGGTTTAGCTGTCAGTCACGGAGACTCATCTCAGGGATGGCAGCTAGGTAGGGTAGGGTGCTACACTGGAATCAGGAAGATTCCAACTAAAATTTGACTTCAGATATTTTCCAGCTGTATGATCCTAGGTACTCTCAACCTCTGTCTGCCTCAGTTTTACCATCTATAAAATGAAGAAAATAATAGTACTTCCCTGAGTCATTGTGAGAATAAAAGAGATGATATTTGTAAATGTGTTATTTAAAGCTAATATTATAATGAGCTGATTCAGAACAGATTCAGTGACTTGTCTTTAATCTTATATTGGCCACTATTTCATAATGTCTCCTTCCATTCTCCCTTCCCCCAATATCTGGAGCTTTTTCATATGAAACATCCAGCTTTAACATCTATTACTAGTGAGGGGACTCTGTAAGAGTCCATTTGGCTGACTCAAAAATGCTTTTCTCCTCCTGTTCACCAAGGAGTTCAATCAACTTTTCAATAGGCAATAGGTGATTTCAATGTTTTATCTTTGTAGGGCCTTCCCTGGCACTACTCGTTGTAGAATGACAAATTGCCTAATCTTTATTCAATTTTTTAATTTTAATTTAATGTTTATTTTTAGTTTCAAATTCCTTCCCTTTCTTTACCCCTCCCCAGTCCATTGAGAAGCTTAGAAATATTATTCATTATTATTGTTATTCATTACTATTCAATATTATTCAAATTGTATTCAATATTATTCTTAGCTATAATTCATGTGAAATCGTGCAAAACATATTTTCACAGTAGCCACATTGTGTGTGTGTGGGGGGAAGTAAGAAGAATTTTAAAAGAGAAAAAAAAATATGCTACAATCTGTATGGAGATCATCAGTTTTCTCTCTGGCAATAGATGGCATTTTTCATTATGAGTCCTTTGGAATTGTCATGGATCATTGCAGTGATCAGAGTAAGTTTTTCATGGTTGATTATTGTTATAATTTTGTTACTACCATATACAGTTTTCTCCTAGTTTTGCTCATTTTGTATCAGATAAAGTAAATGTTCCCAGGTTTTCCAGAAAACATATCTTTCATCATTTCTTACATCACAATAGTATTCCATTACAACCATATACCACAATTTGTTCAGCCATTCCTCAATTAATGAGCATTTCCTCAGTTTCCAATTCTTGGCTACCACCAAAAGCATCTACAAATAAAAATGCCTAATTTTTCAACAATTCTGTATTGCACAGATTTGTAATGTTCTAAATTTTTTTGTTCCCTCTATACTAAGATTTCTCAATAGAACTCTAATCTCTTGCTGAAATTCCTGACAACAAATTCAACTACCATATTCACGATTTTCCTAAACCAACCACAGCTGTCTTGAATTTCCAGGCTCACAATGGTAGAGATACCATGAACACACTTACTTTTTATTGACTCTACAAAACAATAGCTGGGGGGAAAGGGAACTAGCAGAGAAAGAGAGACCTAGAAAATAGTAGAAGGAATCTGAGGATTAGCTCTAGATACAACCATGGAGCAGACACAGATTCCTTTTGATGTCTGAGACCTTTCTCTTCACGTCCCTCTGCCCACTAATGGCGCCCAGTAAAGCATTATAGTGTTGTAAGCTTATACTACATAGTTAAAATTTTAAGTTAATTGCCTGGTTGGGACTCCTGCTAATGTTGTACATGAATGCATTGTGTTTCAGCATGTGATCCATGCTAAGCCTGCAAATTCAAATTAGATGTGTTTGGAATATGAATAAGCCTGGAGAAGTGGAAATAAAGTTTGTGACTGCAGATAAAAGTAAGTCTCTCCAGGCACAATAGCGATCAGACTTTATACACATTGGAATTGATGAAGGCCAGACCCAGGTATTTTAACTTTTAACATTATGTGTAAAAAATAAAAATTGAGCAAAATATATAATTGGTAAGATTTTGTTTTGGTAGAAAATTCAACAAAAAGAGGATAAACATACTATATAACTGTTTATTTGAGTTATCCATGTCCCAAAAGACTTTAGCTCTTGAGGCTATTGCCATTCAGCTAGCATAGTTACCTACAAGGGTTTAATTAACCTCTATTCAACTTGTCTTGCAAACTCAAACTTTTTAAGCAGTGAGGATAGTCACAGTAAGGTTTCAGGAATTACTAGCTTTGAAAAACTATTGCTAGAACATTGTGCAATAATAAAGTTGATTGACTTAGCTCTTCTCAGTAATATAATGATCCCAGACAAGCCCAAAAGACTCATGATGGAAAAAGCTATTCATATCAGAGAAAGAATGGATGGAATCTGAATGCAGATCAAACCATACTATTTTCATAGAAAAAAATTTTTTTCATGGCTTTTCCCTTTTGTTCTGTTTCTTCTTTCACAACACTGCCTAACATGGAAATGTTTTACATGATTGCACACATATAACCTATATTAAATTGCTTATTGCCTTAGGGAGAGAGTAGGGGGAAGGCAAGAGAAGGAGAGAGAAAACTTGAAACTCAAAATTTCATATAAAATAATGTAATTTGTAAATAATGTAAATAAATGTAAATAAAAATATAAAATATATGTAATTTGAAAAAGTAAAATATTTAAAGGAGAAAAATAAAATAATTTATGAAAAAGGAGAAAAAATATTGCTGAGGTAATAGAGATCGAATAGTTATATCATTGCTACTGAACCTAGTCATCATGGATTGTAATGTCCGGACTAGCTTTCTGAAAGAGGATCACTGGACAAGTCTTTGTCTTAGTAGGAGAGTCACCACGAGGATGGTTGAGGATGGTCAGGGATGGAGTCTGGAGTCTGTGAGTCTGAGATCGACCTGGAGCACACATTCACTCACATTCTCCCCTGTCTCCAGTCCTCCAGCCCTTAAGTACCTTAGTACAATCACATCATTACAGCACACTGAGCATGTGCCAACTGTGGAACCATTACATCACCATACTAAGTACTAAGTATATGTGAACTAGAGAACCATTATCTCATCAATCACACTGAGTAAACATCCTTGTTCAATATTTATTGGACATTTTCATTACTAAAAAGGGACTCCTTATCAACGCCCCCCCCCCCCAATAATCATAAGCTCATTATAACTCCAACCCTGGCATTCATTAAAGGACAGAGTTAACTATGACTCCAAAGTTAAAGAGCTACCACAAAATGGAGAATAAACAAGGTATCCAAAGCAAGATATGAACTGGGTATTGAAAAGGTAATTTAACTATAACCTATTTAACATGTATAGGACTGCTTGCCTCTAGGGGAAGGAGTGGAGGGAGGGAGGGGAAAAGTCGGAACAGAAGTGAATGCAAGGGATAATGTTGTAAAAAATTACCCATGCATGAGTTCTGTCAATAAAAAGCTATAATTATTTTAAAAAAGAAAAGAAAAGAAAAAAGAAAAGGTAATTTATTCCAGCTCAGAAAGAAATGTTTAATATGAAAGAATCATCATGCTCATAAACAGAATGATTAGAACAAAACACAGTAATTTAGGAAAACCACAGTTACAGTTGGATGATAGTAATATTTAACTTTGCAATACTACTAATTAGCCACAGTATATTTCACCTTGGCCCGGCATTGTCATAACTGATCCCCACAAAGTGAGAGACTAGACTCTCTAATATAGAAACTTCCTCTGACGCTCAGTCATTGCTACTCCAGGCATCCAGCAGCTCCCATGAATATCCATAAACCTCCCAAAACCACAGCATCCTTTCAGAACACACAGGTTGCCATCAGTCTTGCACGTGATCACCAGAGTATATTCATTTGACTAAGACCAGAAAATAACAAACATGAGGAAGGCAGAAGCAATCATGTGCTAAAAGTTAAATAAAAATTGACTGGAAAATAGGAAAATTACATTTTTCCTCCATCCATATCTTAGACTCTGCTCAATGCAGTTTAGATCTTTCATAGTTAGAAGTCAGAGGTTGATGGGAGGTCAAATTGGTACCTTTTGTAAATTGACAAGTCATCAACTTTCCTGGGTTAGCAGTCAATTATGGATTCTTTTTCTTCTCCAATTGTAAGCCTCTCAGTATTAAATTGTACATGATCCAAAGCAAAATGATACCTGGGCAAAGAGTATTAGAGGAAGGTCCTCATTTGAAGATGGCATATACACATGTCCATTTTTGTTATATGTATCTGTAATTTTAAAGGACACAAAGAAAATAAAAGGCTTTTTTGTGTTTTATTTTCCCCTGTTTTTAAAATATTCTCTTGCGTTGATTAATCCCATTAAATTTGTAAAATTATCTTAAAGAAAATGAAATTTGAATAAGAGGAAAGTGAATAGGTATATGTTTAGTGTGATGATTTTTTTCTAGTATGTGAGACAGTGGCAGGAAAATGAGAAGAAACTTGCACGACGGAAGGGAATGAACAGAGATGTTAGTCAATAATACTATTTAAGAGTAAAAAGATGAAATTTCCAGTCATCTCTGGATCTGGGTCCCAATACTCTCTAACCAAATTAAAATATAATTTGGAAATGTTTAACAAAATAAATAGAAAGGCACTAAAACTGATCTATTAATTTATGTTTTATAAGTCAACATATAATCTATAGAGATCTGTTTCTTTTTGAGTTTGATACCACTGGTATACAGAAAACAGAAATAGGCTTAAATTATGATGGTTATTTGAAAACTCCCTCATTCATACAGATTAATAAATTTGTTTGTGACTTAGAACATCAGAGAGTTATTTGTGGGCACTGAGAAATAAAATGATTTGCCTAGAGTCATAATAACAGCAGGCATCACAGGCAGGACTTGAATCCAACTTCTGAATCCCAAGTCAGCTTTCTATCCATGCTATTCTAACAGTGCAGCCTAAAGGCTAATAATGTTTCTCTTTTAATAGTCACTCTTGACCACTACCATTAGCAGCCTCTTTTATTTCCTTGCTCACTTTTCTCTTTCCCCAGGCTCAAGGCTCCACATACAACAATTAGCAGATGTTTCTTAACTAATTTTGTCAGAGTTCTGGCTCTGACAAATGAGCAGGTTCTTATTTCTTTTTGTAAGGTACCTTCCTCAAAGAAAGGGTCACATAGGTAGTGCTGTGCCTTATTTTTAAAAGCATCCCTCAAATCTTTAGGAAATGACAGTGTTTCAAATGTATGAAAGGAAGTGTTTCTAGAGCTAAACACCAGGAAACATCTATCAAAACACAAAAGAAGCAACAATTTGCGCTATAATATGCAGAAAAATAAGCATTTGAATGATCACCTTTGAAAAATTTTTGTTTTTGGAAATGATGTATTTAAAGACTGTGTGCTCAATGAGTGACTGGCATATTCTTCTATAAAATCTTCCCTGAAAAGAAAACCTTTGGGATTTGGAATAAAAATTTGGTTGGGATATGTCATATGTTATGGGTTTTGTCTCTGCAACTGTTTTATCCCCTTTCATCTCCATGTTGCATTCCATTGCAGACTGCTAAATCCTATTAGTCACATAACCAATGCTAGCAGATTCCTGCGATACAATGGGCAGAGAGCTAGATGTGAGAGCAAACAAACCAGAGATCAGGTCTTACCTTTAACACTAAGCTGTGTGACCATAGGCAATTCATTCAATATCTTGGAATGTCAGTTTTGCCATCTGTAAAATAGATACAAGAACATGTATAGTATCAGTTTTATAGGGTAGTTGTGATACTCAAAATGAGACAAAACACATTAGACACTCAAAAACACTATCTAAATGTCAATTTTCTCTCTTATTTATCACCTGATCCAGTAGAATATAAGATTATTGAGAGCAGAGACAGTTTCCTGCTTTTGATTGTGCATTTCTAGCTTCTAAAAATATGTCTTGCATATGGAGGGTCATAAAGTCCAGGATGAGTATTTTATCCAAGAAACAATAAGGATCCACTGAGGGTTATGGTGAAAAGTGTGATATAGTCAAACCCATGACTTAGGAAGTAAATTTTGGCAGCTGGGTAGAGGATGCATCTTATTATCAAAGACTGAAAGCAGGGAGCCAATTAGCAAAGCAAAAAAGGGCTGGTCGGTCATGCATTGGAGGGAGCATTAGATGTGGTCAAGAAGATTTAAGTTCAAACCTGGTCTCTGACATTTAATTAACCATGTAACCCCAGGCACATCACTTAACCCCATTTGGCTCAGTTTTCTCATCTGTAAAATGAGATAAAGGAAGAAATGGCAAGCCATTGCAGTGTCTTTGTTAAGAAAACTCCAAATGAGAAAGAGTCAAACACAATTGAAATGACTGAATAATAACAATATAAGCAAAACACCAGATATTATGTGATGACTTGCGCTGGTCATTTGAAAATCAGACATATGCAAGAATTGTTATAAGGGTAGAATTGACAATACTTGACAACAGATAGGATATGGGGGATAACAATGAGAGAAGAGTAAAGAATAAGTCTCAGGGTCTGAACTTGGATTTTTTCCCTTGATATTCTTGACCTTTTGTTTTTTTCCAGATGAATTTTTTATGATTTTTTTCTAGCTCTATATGGTAATTTGATTGGTATGGCGCTGAATAAGTAAATTAGTTCAGGTAGAATTGTCATTTTATTATACTAGCTCAACATACCCACAAACAATTAACATTTCTTCAATTATTTAAATATGACTTATTTTATTTAAAGTGTTTGTTAAATGTATTCATAAGGTTCATGAGTTTGTCTTAGTAGGTAGATTACCATGTACTTTATAACACCTGCATTTTTTTTTGAGTGAAATTTCTCTTTCTACCACTTCTTACTAGATGTTGTTGGTAGTATGTAGAAATGCTGATAATTTATGTGGTTTATTTTACATACTACAACTTTCCTGAAGTTATCAATTATTTATTTCTTCAATATTCTTATGAATATAGTTTTGACTTTAAGGGTTCCTAAAAGGGTCTTGGAGACACTCAAGGGGCTCCCATTGAGGTTAATTGAGCTCCTGTGGAGACTTTGGGAAAATCATTTAATCTTCTGGGCCTCTAAAATGAGTGGATGAGATGACAACTAAGATCCCTACCAACTCTCAATCTATGTTAATATTATATAGCTAGTGAGTGGCAGAGCTGGGATTTCAGCCTAGGTCAAAACCTGGCTATTCTTTCATTTGCTTTTCTACAACTAATACATAGACCTATTACATCAGCAAAGTGGTAATTTAAAATCCAATTCACAAGTATTTACTGAGTTCCTGCTTTGTTCCTGAAATTGTTCTCTGAGGTAGACACAAGATAAATGCATGAAAGTCATTGGCCTCAAGGAACCATCACCATTTCTCCCCCTTATTTCATCTTCCCTTCTAGGGCTGAACAGTCAGCTCTGATTATTAAAACATCAAACCATGAGCTAGTATTAATGAACCCAAACTTGTAGTGTAAATAGATATATTTTAAACCTTTATAAAACCAATCCTTAACCAACGTTATATAGACTGCTCTATAAATCTCAGCTAAGAATTTAAAGATCAATAAAAGAATAGGTTGATCGATTTAACTGCAGATTTTAGGAACAAGTGAAAGCAGAAGCCTGGGTAGTGCTCAAGACAGTTAAATCTAAAGAACACTAAGGAAATTGGAAACTTTGGGGATTGTTTATTGCTAACTCCAATTCTGACCCTTGGTACAAAGTATTCTCACTCTCAGAACACAGAATCTCTATCCATTATAGATTTCTATACTTCTCAACAGTCGATGCTCATAAAATTCATCAGGGAAAGTTCCAAGTAAGCTGTAAGACCTGGACTGACATCCTTCTAAATCAAGAAGCTGAGCTTACTTATTTTTCCTCCAGAAACAGACTTAGTCCTCACTGAAATCCTTAAGACTGGTACTGATGCAGGTTGTTGTGAAATACAAAGATCTCTATGGAATCAGTTCCCCAGCTCAGCATTGTCAAGGTTGCGGCTGTGTCTGCTTTCACCTTGCTGCTTCAACCATCCACATTCCAGTCTCAAAATTTTTTAGCTGCTGTCAGATTTAGTTCAAGGGCTCTAACATTCTCCAGTGATGTTTGTCAATCAATCGCTCCATCAATCAACACTTATTGCTGTCTGCCAGGTACTTGTAGTAAGTGCTATGAATATAAAGAAAGGCTCAAACACTCTTTGCTCTTAAAGAATTTATATTCTTTTTAAAATTTTATTATTTATTTTCAAAACATATGTATATATAATTTTCAACATTCACCCTTACAAAATCTTGTGTTCTAAATTTTTTCCCTTTTTTCCCTCTCCCTTCCCCTAGACAGCAAGTAATCCAATATATGTTAAACATATGTAATTTTTCTGTATATATTTCCACAATTATCATGCTGCACAAGAAAAATCGGATCAAAAAAAGATTTTAAAAAACCAAAATGAAAGCAAACAACCACAAAAAAGTGAAAATACTATGTTGTGGCCCACAATCAGTCCTCTGTTCTCCCTCTGGAGACAGATGGCTCCCTTCATCATAAGATCATTGGAACTGGCCTGAATCACCTCACTGTTGAAAAGAGTAATGTGCATCAGAATTGATCTTTATATAATCTTGGTGTTGCAATGTACAATGATCTCTTGGTTCTGCTCATTTCACTTAGCATAAGTTCATGTAAGTTTTCTAGGCCTTTCTGAAACCATACTGTTGACTGTTACTTTCTTTAAAAAAAAAATTATTTATTTACAAAGCATATGCTTGGGTAATTTTTGCAACATTGACCCTTGCAAAACCTTTTGTTCCAAATTTTCCCCTCTTCCCCCTCCCCCAGGCTGGCAGGTAGTCCAATACATGTTAAATATGTTGAAAAATATGTTAAATCCAATATATGTATACATGTCTATACAGCCACCTTGCTGCACAAGAAGAATCAGATCAAAAAGAAAGGAAAAGAAAAACTGAAAAAGAAAACAAAATGCAAGAAAATAACAACAGAGAGAGTGAAAATGATGTGTTGTGTTCCACAGTCAGTTCCCATGGTTCTCTCTCTGGGTGTAGCTGGTTCTCTTCATCACTGAACAAGTGGAACTGGTTTGAATCCTTTTACTGTTGAAGATGGCCACATCCATCAGAATTGATCATTGTATAGTTTTGTTGCCGTGTATAATGATCTCCTGGTTCTGCTCGTTTCACTCAGCATCAGTTCATGTAAGTCTCTCCAGGCCTTTCTGAAGTCATTTTGCTGTTTGTTTCCTACAGAACAATAGTATCCCATAGCATTCATATACCATAATTTATTGAGTCATTCTCCATTTGATGGGCATCCCTTCAGTTTCCAGTTTCTGGCCACTACAAACAGGGCTACCATAAACATTTTGGCACATGTTGGTCCCTTTCCCTTTTTTAGTATCTCTTTGGGATATAAGCCCAGTAGTAACATTGCTGGGTCAAAAGGTATGCACAGTTTGATAACTTTTTGAGCATAGTTCCAAACTGCTCTCCAGAATGGTTGGGTCCATTCACAGTTCCACCAATAATGTATCAGTGTCTCAGTTTTCCCACTGCTGACCATTTCTTATAGAACAATAATGAGAATTTATATCCTAAAGGAGGAAAACAACATAAATAAATGGCTACATAGGGGATAGGGACTAAATCTGTGATTTCATTGTTACAGGGAAGTTCCAGTAAGGAAAACTCTCTTTACCAATGTAGATTGACATTTTTTTCATACAATTTAAGAGTCTTGAAGCACAGATGAAAGTAGAAATAACAAGGTTTGACAGAAACTGTATATGTTGGTTGAACAGAGTCAAGACAAAACCAAGGTTTCATTAGGTTTAAAAATATTGAAAAATTATGGACAGACACCTTACTTGCCTCACCAGCATCCATGAACTGTCAAGAGATCTAAGGAAAGTGCCCTAGCACATTTTGTACACTTTCTATGGAAGAATTACAGTCATGAAGAAGAGTCATAAAAAATGGGAGTTTATGGGTAAATTGTGATCTGCCCCATTGGCAGATGATCAGTGAGATCACTTTATCATTCTGTAAGATGAAATCATTCAAAAACTCTTATCACCTCATATAATTTTCCATCTCGATGCATGACTTCATTATCCCTTGCCTAGTTAAAGTGTTTCTACTGTTTTTTCATCTTCTGTCTATGTGTCTCCCCCATTAAATTGTGATCTCTTTGAGGGCAGGGGTGATGTTATACCTTTCTTGGTAACTCCAGCTCTTAGCACAGTGCCTGGCACATAATAGTGACTTAATACATGCTAATTGATTTTGACTCTGAAGATATAAGCTTAATAACTGTCTAAAGATAATATACAAAAAGGAGTAAAACAAAATTTTTAGAATTACATGAATTAGTAAATATCATACAAAGAAAATGTAATTTTGTGTACTGTGCCTTAACTATTCTGCCTCCCTCATTTATATTCTTTCCTGTTCCATTAATTCCTTCCATGAAAAAAAAATGCCCCTCTCCCTTACCTTAAAAACCAAGAAATACATTTTCTATCGGACCTGTATAACATGTCTTAAGTCTGTTCCTTCTGTTCAAGTCCTCCATTGATGTTGACCTGCACGTTGTACAAGAATGTTGTAATGAGCCTCCCCCAGCCTTACCACCACGGTCTTATACATCACTGTTAGATTAGTCTTCTTACAATGCAACTCTGTCCACATCAGTCTGCTTAAAAATGGTCACTGTGTTCCTATCACCTACTGGACTTCTGGAATAAAGTCCAACTTTCTTTGCCTCATATTAAGGACCTCCAAATTTGGCTCTGACCTACTTTCTCTCTTATTACTCTCCTTCAAAAACCTGATAGGTCAGCTAAGTTGGTAAAAAAAAAAAAATTGACCAATCTCCCATCACACTTCAAAGAAAAAAGCAGGATAAAGTCAAGAATAGGCATTAACAACAAACACTCTCAACAGGTAAGGTTAGAGCCAAACCACTTACCAACTACTTTTGCTCCCAGGTCAAAAAGTTTCCTGATTTGGGTCCAACAACTCTGCTGTCCATCTACTTTTCAAGCTCGAGAACTGGAATTACATGTCCAATGCTAGAGGAATACTTTAATTGCCATGCAAAATAGTCACTGCTGTTCACTGAAGAAAGGCTCATTGTGTCTTTAGTAGCTGGAAGGTAGTCTAGGACTGCTTTCCCAGGAAGAACCACTTAGAGCTACATCAACTGCTACAGTAATTCCTAAGATGTAGCCTCTACAAAGGAAGAGGAGAAATCTCAAAATCCTCCTACCCCAGAAAGGTAATGATACATCACATTATTTCCTTTATTACCACCTCCACCCTATATGCTTATCAACTTTAAAACCCTTATCTTTGGGTCTTGAGGTAGAGGTCCTGACTTAAAACCTTTTCTCACTACCAGAGTGATATGGATTAAGTCATTTAATTTTCATTTATTTTCCACATCTGTGAAATGAAAGACTTGGACCAACTGGCCTCTGAGTCCCTTCTGGGTCTAAGTCTGACTGGATCTATAACAAATTTGTTATACAACCTGAACTGGGCCTTCAATGATGTCCACTAGACATCTTAAACTCAATACATCCAAAACAGAAATAATTATCTTTGCCTTTAAAACCTTCCTCTCATCTCCTAACTTTCGTATCCTGTAGAGGGCAACAGCATCTTCCCAATCCCTCAGATTTGCAATTTGGGATTTATGCACAACTCCTTGTATCTCTCACTCCCCAATCCAATGTGTTGTCAAGGTCTTACCTTTGCACCATCACATATAGGCTCTCTTCTTTCCTCTGGCACTGCCATCACTCTGATACAGGTCCTCATCGCCTTGTGCTTGGCTTATTACGGTAGCCAAGAGAGTAGGTTCTATCTGCCTCAAGGCTCTCCTCACTCCAATCCATTCTCCATTTGGTCATCAAAATGATTTTCCTAAAGCTCAGGTCTTTACGGGACAAGGGGGTGGGGAGGAGACTCAGTTGAACTCCAATGTCTCCCTATTACCTCTGGGAACAAATACAAAATCCTCCATTTGGCTTTCAAATATCTTTATAATCCCCTCTTACTTTTCCACTCTTCTTACGTTTTACTCTTTGTCTAGTTGTCATTTCATGAACAAGATGCTGGATCTCTCAGTTCCAGGCATTTTCTCTTCTTCCTTAGTTTCCTTTAAGTCCCATCTAAAATTCCTTCTATTATAGGAAGTCTTTCCCAACCCTTTTAATTCTCGTGCCTTTCTTCTGATAATTCTTTTCCATTTATCCTGTATATAGCATTTCTGTATGTTTCTTTACTTTCTTATCTTGTTAGAGTGTGAGTTCCTTAGACAGGGATTGTCTTTTGCTTTTTGTTGTACCCCTATTGTTTAGTATATGTCCAGAACATAGTTGGCACTTAATGTTTATTGATAGATACATTTCAGAGACAAGTAATTCTAGATACTTAGATATCTTAAATATGCTCTTAAATATGATTTTAACCCAACCAATTTAAAAAGTAGTAAAGATTAAAGACTTCTGTATAACTCAATGCCCTTATTTGTAAAATGCAAGGGTTGGAACAGATCATCTCTGATTTTTAAGGTGCTTTACAGTTCAGAAGTTTTAAACTTCTATATCCTATATTATAGGCTAAGACTACTTCTACAACTTTAAGGTCCTTCCAGATGGTCTTACAATTCAGTCAGGATTATAGCACAGATCATCCAGTCCCAACTCTATACAAGTCCCATTGAATCAGATGCTTAAGAAATATTAAACTGAAACACTATCTAAAGATGGCTTGCCAGACATAGCTCCCAAGAGAGCAAAGTAGGGAGAAGGCCTCCTCTGTTCCTCTGGCTCTTTGCTTGCTTGGGTGGGGGGCTCAAGGGAATTTCATTCCTGGAATTGCTTACCAAGCCTTGCCACTATGTCCCAAATGTTTCCACTTTCTTATCCTCTGAACTTTAGACTATATTTCTGTACACACTATAAGAGCTAATGTTTGCTTGTTTTCAAGGAAGCTGAACCCCTATCTCAACCCTGCCTTTTTGGATCTTTTAAATAAAATGCCAAGACCATGACATTTCTTCAGCAGCTGAGCCCTTGTTTTATTGGAAATAAGTTTTCATCAGCCAATTGATTTGATACTTCATTTTGTCATGCGCACATACATGCGTATGTATATTGTTTGTTGAGTTATTTTTCAGTAGTATCTGACTTTTTGCAATCTTCTTTTGGGGTTTTCTTGGAAAAGATACTGGAATATTTTTTCATTTTCCTTTCCAGCTCATTTTACAGATGAGGAATTGAGGCAAGAAGATTAAATGACTTCTTCAGGACCACATAGCAAGGAAGTATTTGAGGCCAGATTTAAATTCCAGTAAGATAAATCTTCTGACCTGGCACTCTATCCAGTCTACCCACCTTGCTATCTATATATATACACATATGTTATATCTACATGCATATATCTGTATGTATACATGCACATATATTTACATGCATAAATGTTGATTTTTGCTTGAAGAAACTCAAAGGAATGAAGTAAAGTGACATTCATTTTAGCTATGATTCTAAAAAATCGTTACTATGATTGGGGAAAATGTGCCAGGAAGTAGATGGGGCCTTCAAGAGTGTGTTAGCAGAAGAAAAGGAAATGGATGCACATGATTGCATAATTGGAGATTATAGTAGTCACCTGTTCCTGTGAATTTCAGAAGGCGATTAAAGCTCTTGAAAGAGATTTGCAAGTGTTTAACAGGAGAGGGAAAGGTAACAAATTTTTATGAACTGGTTTACTTGATCCAAGTAAAATAGCCCAATCCAAGGTTCAAATAGCCAACTATTTGAAATAATTCAAAAATCAAAATCCAAATATCATATGAACAAAAACAGGGGAGGCATAAAAATGTATTCTGAATTGAGAAACCAATATGCACAGAGGAGAAATAAAATAACAGTGCAAGAAAACTGTCTTCAAATAATACTAATTTGCAAAATTGCACTGCAAAAATTCAACCTGAGGCATGGTCATTTTTATGGCCAAAAAATTTAAAACCCATCAGGCTTTTTCCATGGGCTCTGCTGCCGACTCTGACTATTACTCTTCTGTTATTTTGCATTTATTTTGTACATAGAGGACACACACACACACACACACACACACACACGCCACATACTTGTTTTCTCCCCCATTGGATAGTGAGTTTTTTGAGAGAAGGAACCAGTTTTATATATATATTTGTTATGTAACTGTTTTCTCCTCCACTTTGGGCACTGGGGTCTTTTTCAGTACCTAAATGGAATCTCACTCCCACATGCCCTGCCCTTCCTCCCACAGACTAGCCCAGGTTTAAATGATTCTGTCAGGCTGTAGCCATTCAAAACCATTGGTGAGGGCGGCTCAAGAACCCTCAACAATGTACTTTCTTTTCTTAGCCATAAGATACAAGTAATTCAGAGCAGAAGCATTTATTGAAATGTCAAAATAAGAAAGTAGCAAATGAACATTTTCTCCACAAACTTAGGATATACTGTCACAGTTGGTAAAAAGAGTGGCTATATCTGATGAATATTAATGAAGAGATATCCACATAGGTATATGTGGCCAAATCATAAACATGGAAGAATATATATGCAGTGAACATGTGTGTCAGGGCACATGCATAGAGAACCAATTTATCTCCCAAGCTACCAGTGTCTTCTGTTAACTCAGACAATCTTATTTAGGATGAGAAATTTCTCATACCTCCTATTTAATTTCCTTGTTCTGAGCTTACCTGTACCCATTTTGGGTGGAGAGAAACTCTAGAAGAAACCCTTCTGTCAAAGAAACTCTAGAAAGATTACTTTAGCTTTTCTTCTTCTTGGTATTCCTTGAGACTTCCATGCAAATGAAAATAAAGGGAAAGGCAAAGAAAAAAAATTGAGATAAATGGGTGGTGATGGGCTGTCCCTCTACTTGGTAGCAAAATATTTTGAAGGTACCTTATTTCCCAGATCAAAGGCCTGAATTGTAATACTTCACTTTCCCTACCTCAGTTATCTTGCATTAGTTTCCCTGAATTATAATATCTCAGTTTTTCTGAGTTAGTATAAGTCCAAACCTCCCCTTCCTGGCCATTAGGACTGAGAGAATTAGGGCCTCAGTGCTCTGGCCACTCTCACATTCCAAAAAGTCAAAACTCCAGATGGCTTATCTCAAATACCTGGATGGCACTCAGTATCTTTTTGGCTCAGACTTCCTGTCTCCTGCTTGATCACCTTCTTGACCCCCAACTTATCAGACTTTATGGTCCTTACTAAAATTATGACTTATTAAATGTTTCTCCCCCCCCCTTGCCTTTGTTTCCCTGATAGTTGGAGCCCTATAACAGTCTCTGGAATTAATTGCTGGATGCTGGATGCTGGATGCTTTGAGACAAGAGTCCCATTCAGCCAATTAGTCCAAACTCTCCACTATTAAAATATTAAAAACCTAATCTCTGTCTTGTAAGCAGGTTGTATCTTAAACTTGGTATAACAATAATCAGGATATCATCCTCTGGCAAAGAGTATTGCTTGGATCAGCACTAGGTATTCACTGAGGGAGTTAGCTCCTCTTATTTCCCAAGGCTGTCCATCACATGTTTATAATTGTCCCTTGTTCTGATATGTACTGCACTACTATTCCCATCATAGAAATCTGGTTCTGTGCCCTACAGGTTAGCCATGACTCCTTCAAATCTGAGATAACAACTATTCCCATGGTACCAGAGAACATTTGAATTGTCCCAAAAATGCTAATCATGAGAACTGTCTCAAGATCTAAGAATGATTGTGTTATGGATCAATCCCTTTCATGGATGTAAGTGGTCCCAATATCAGCAGTTTTAAGCCCTCCTGCTTTGGAGGTGGGCTTCCACCTGCAGGTGTCATTTTCTCACGTAATTAAACTTCTGTTTGTGTCCTGACTCTCCTGTCTGTAGCTTGCTTTGTGCAATTTGGGCCACCCATAGGTTAGAGACTGGTTCTAGCTGATATTGGTATTCTTTGTTTCACATGCCTTTCTTTATTATTGACAAATAGCCAACATCAAGTTTCCCAGACTTTGAGCTGCCCTTAAAGTTTTTGTTCATTTCATTAGTGTGAAAACTGCCAGAAGCAACTCAGATCATAAGATCCAAAATGCAGGGTTTTTGCTTTTCTTAAATTCACAGTAAATAAATTCTACTTTACATAAGTAGAATAAATCAATTCTATTTTATATTTATTCTGAAAGAAAACCCCATTCCAAAAAACCCATCTATGTTAATTTTGCTGTACAATAATGTGTGCTGTCTGTATCTCTGTCTCTTTGTTTCTCTCTCTGTCTGTCTGTTTCTCTGTCTCTGTCTCTCTTTCATCTTTCCCCTTGGCTTTGTGCTCTGTGGCCTTCCACTCCTCCACCAAAAATCAAACAAATCTAATAAAACCCTTCCAAGTGAAGGGAGAGAGATCACTGCAGCCATGTCTGGATATGTGATTAGTTTGAGACTGGCACTAAGACAAGAGACTTTTGCCCTATCATTCCACCTGCTGGCAACTCCAGCCTCCTTGAATATGCTTTCTGTCCTTGGCCCCCATGTGTCCACCTCCTTTTCTCACTTCTCTGTTCTCAGTCTCCACATGACCTTGAACATTACACCAATCCCCTCCCTCCACAGTTTTGTGGGTCCCCTTCCTTCCTACTTACCCCTCTTCCCAATATCCTCAAGGAAATTTGCATTAGTAAAAAAAACTGCCTTATATAGAGAGCTGTGGGATGGTTCAATTACTTAAATCGAAAATTGTTGGTATAGAAACTGAGATCAAAAGACTTTAAGCAATTGGCCTAAGACCAAATAGCCAACTAGTATCTGAGGAAAGATTTGAATCCAAGACATCTTGAGACCAAGGCCAGATTTCTCCCTGTTATGCCAAAGATTCTCCCTAACTTCATTCACAGTCTTAAAGACTTGTAGTTGATCATTCTGGAGAGCAATTTGGAACTATGCCCATAGAGCTATCAAACTGTATGTCCCCTTTGATCCTGGAATATCTCTACTGGGCCTGTTTCCCAAAAATCATAAAAAAGGGAAAAGGACCCACATGTGCAAAAATGTTTGTAGCAGCCATTTCTGTAGTGACAAAAATTGGAAACTGAGTGGATGCCCATCAGTTGGGGAAATGACCGAATAAGTTACAGTTTATGAATTTTATGGAATATTGTTGTTATATAAGAAATGATCAGCAGCATTATCTTATATGAATTCACATGAACTGATACTAAGTGAAGTGAGTAGAACCAAGAGAACATTATACACAGTAACAACAAGATTATGTGATGATCGACAGTAATGGACTTGACTCTTCAACAATGAGATGATTCAGGCCAATTCAAATAGACTTGTGATGGAGAGAGCCATCTGCACCCAGAGAGAGGACTGTGGGGGCGGAATGTAGATCACAATATAGTATTTTCACCTTTTTTTATTGTTGTTTTCTGCTTTTTGTTTTCTTTCTCATTTTTTCCTTTTTGGCCTGATTTTTCTTGTACAACATGATAATTATGGAAATATGTATAGAAAAATTGCACATGTTTAACCTATATTGGATTGCTGTATAAGGAAGGGCATAGGGAGAAGGGAGGGAGAAAAAAATTGGAAAACAAAATTTTGCAAGGATGGATATTGAAAACTATGCATATATTTTGAAAGTAAAAATCTAAAAATAAGAGATAGTTGAAAAACTCATAATTCGGCAGTCGGCCTGAAGATGAGTTTTTCCAAGCTTAACTAGACTGGTTAACTCAGACCATCTAAGCATGCAGTCTGTCTCCTACTCAAAGATTTCCCAGCTTGGTAGGATATTTCAGAGCTTATGATTTTTAAGCATAACCTTGTAAAACATAGTGACCTTCACCCAATGATGAGGCATCAGAGAAGGCTGTTAGTAGGATTTCTTATACATAGTAGGCATTTAATAAATGTATGTTTATATTCTGAATTGAATTGAATTGCCATTCCCCAATGCTAGTTTCCCAGGACCATGCATTTGTGGCATCCTCCTGTGCCTCACAGATAAATCTTCTTTGTCAAGGATGAGAGTAAAAGATTCAGAAAAAGTACTTTATTCAAAACCAAACCCCCACTGGCTTATTTTTTTTACCTATATTATCCCAATAATTTCTCTAATCCTGTTGTCATGAAATCATTAAAAATCTCATTTTAAAAGCCTTAAATTTTCTTTAAAAAACATTCTTCAAAAAATAAAGCTCTATAGTAAAGATAGCAGCTCTTTCAGTAAGCAGTTTCTATGAAGACAGTTTATAAAAGTTGTAAATTGTTAGGGAGTTAATAAGGGAATTCATTGTTTGCAAAATAAGATATTGATCAAAAGGAAGAGAGGAAGGTTGAAGAAAATATTCTCAAAAAGAAAAAAAAAACTTGAAAAGATTAGAAGCAGTCAGGTGGAGAAAAACCTGGGATTGGAAAGAATTGATCATTAGTGGTTTCATGTAAAAGTGTTTAGATGCCCTAAGCAGCTGTAATCTTTCTTCTTTCCATTGTATGAAAGAAATGAAAGAGGAAATCTGAGGGAGCTAGAAACTGGGAGCTCATGTCAGTGGCAGCTGTGAAGGGGGACAGACATGAGTTCTTCAGTTCTTAAACTGTTGCACACAGAGGCAAGAGTTATGGGAAATTTGAAGGAATTTTGACTCTAAACTGAACTGATTATGAGATAAGGATATAGGGTAATAAGAAAGAAGCATTCTAAACAAGTCTAAGAATAAGATTAATATGAAACTAAGCAAGGATTGAGATCAGTGAAGGATTAATGAGAGAGGAACTAAACTATACCTCATGCTTGTATTCTGAAAAAAAATAAACATTGCTCTCTATAAAACTCTTTAACTATCATCTCTATAGAAATGATCCTCAGAACTATATATTTGGGGAGGTGGAGCCAAAATGGTGGAGAAGACACGTGCATCATTCTAATCTCCTTTCCTACCCTCACTACTAATTACCAAATTCAGCCTCAGAAATAGTGCTTGACTGGTAAATTTCATGAATACTGGGAGTACAACAAATTACCACCAAAGATAATTTGGAAGATTGCTAGAAAAGGTTTGTCCTGATTGCCCAAGCAGGCCAATGCAGGCAGGGAGGTAAAATGCAGAGGCTAGCACACTGAGCAGACAGGGGCAGGGGCAGTCTCCACGGGTGGAGAATTTACAGCGAGGATTCTACCACAGGTTAGCTCTTCTGCTTTGGTTGCAAAGCAGTAAAGCAGCAGAAAAGTTACAAAAAGGCCAAAGGTAGAGTGTACTCCAAAAAATGCCAGAATCCAACAGAATCTGGCTACACCCACTAGAAGTGGCTCAGCACAGATCACAGCACAACTATGCAGCCACATTTTGTAGCATGGGGCTTTTGCCCCAGGGCAACTATAAATCTGCACAGCAGGGGAATCTGCCCAGGACAGCCACAAATCTGCACAGTGGGCAGGCTCTGTCTGGGGCAATAGAATTTCCTTGCTGTGGTTCCCAGGGCAGAAACACTTCCAGTGTGGGGCTCTTCCCAGGGCAGAGTTACTTCCACTGTTTGGGGCTTTTTCCGGGGCACCTCCCAGCTCTGCCACTCTTAGCAGCCAGTTGGCAGGACAGTTACTGTCCATATATCTATCCCTACTCTGCAGAGAAAGCTGGTAATCTCCTTGCTCTAAAGGCAGATGTTCAGGGCCTTTAAAAAAAGTGAGTAAAAAAGCCAAGCATACACTAACCTTTGATAGCTTCTATACAGAATGAGAGCAGGTTTTCAACCCCAAGGAGACTACTAGCAAACAGTCTCCAGACAAAACCCCAAAGGGGGATGTAACCTGTCCCCATCACACAAGGCTCTCCTAGAAGAAATTATAAAAGATCTTAAAAGAGAGCTAGAAGAAAAATGGAGGAAAGAAAGAGAAGCTCTGTAAGAGAGTCTAGAAAGGCATATAATTCACTTAAGGAAAAATTTGATAAAGTGGAAAAAGAAAACAATTTCCTGAAATGTGAATTGGAAAAAGTAAAGAACTTCCAGGGAAACAGAATTTGTGAATTGGAAAAGACAAAGAACTCCCAGGAAAGTAGGATTTGTGAATTGGAAAAGATAAAGAACTTCCAAGAAAGTAGGATTTGTGAATTGGAAAAAGAAAATAATTCAGTAAAAAAAAAAATTAGTGAAATGGAAAAAAAAATTCCATACAGCAAAACAACTCATTTAAAAACTCAATTGGACATATACAAAAAGAAGTAAAAAAAGCTAATGAAGAAAATAACTTATTAAAAATCAGAATTGAACAATTAGAAATGAATGATTCATTGAGACATCAAGAATGATTTCCTGTAAAATAGTGTCTAGGCTCTTTTTTTTTCCATCATAATTTTCAGGAAGTCCAATAATATTCTGATTATCTCTCCTAGATCTATTTTCCAGGTCTATTGTTTTTCCAAGTAGATATTTAATGTTTTCCTATTTTTCATTTTCAAAAATCATCAAAGAGAACTGTCCAGTTATAAAAAAATCAGAAAGTAAAATAGGTATTGAAAAATTTCATCAAACACCTTCTAAAAAAGACCCTAAAATAAAAACTCCAAGGAATATTGTGGCCAAATTTCAGAAATATCAGATTAAGGAAAAAATATTACAAGCAGCCAGGAAAAAACAATTCAAATACTGAGGAGCCACAATAAGGATCACTCAGGATCTAGCTGTTTCCACATTAAAGGATCAAAAAGCCTGGAATCTGATATTCTGAAAGGCAAAAAAACTTGGAATGCAGGCAAAAATAAACTACCCAGATAAGGTGAGCATTTTCTTCCAGGGAAGAAGATGGACATTTAATAAAACAGGTGAATTCCATTAGTTTCTAATGAAAAAAACAGAACTATATGACTCAAGAGAAGCAGAAAAAGATAAAAAGAACTCTTGAGAACTGTATTTCTGTTGTGGACATACATAATGAGTGCATGTATAATTTGATATTACTGATATAATATAAAAAGGGGAAGTAGAAATGGAAAGGGGATAGTGTCAGAAAAAGGGAAAAGGGGAGATAAAAAAAGGAAACTACATCCCATGAAGAAGAAAAGGAAACCTATCATTTCTGAGGGAATTTATGGAGGGGGAGGAATATTGTGTAAACCTTACTCTCATCAGATTTGGCTCAGAGAGAAAATAATTGACATATTTGGTTGACAGAGAAACTTCTCTCACCTAATCAAAAAGTGGGAGAGGAAAAGGGAAAAGGAAAAGAGCAATAAGGGAAAGGTATAAGAAAGGGGAAGGGATTCAAAGGGGGTGGGAGGGATTCTAAAGAGAGAGAGCTGAGTGAGGCAAGTGGTGTCCATAAGTTTAATACTGGGGAAGGGAGTAAAGTGGGGGGAGGGGGTAAGAAAAAGAAAAGCAAAATCTGGGAATAATAAGATGACAGGAAATAGAGAATTAGTAATTTTAACCATAAATGTGAATGGGATGAACTCTCTCATAAAGCAGAGGTGGATAGAAGACTGGGTCAAAAGCTAGAATCCTACAATATGTTGTTTACAGGAAATACATTTAAAGCAGGGAGATACATACAGAGTAAAGGTAAAAGGCTGGAGCAGAATCTACTATGCTTCAGGTGAAGTCAAAAAAGCAGGGGTAGCCATCCTTATCTCAGATCAAGCAAAAGCAAAAATTGATCTAATTAAAAGAGATAAGGAAGGAAACTATATCTTGCTAAAGGGTAGCATGGACAATGAAGCAATATCAATATTAAACATATATGCACCAAGTGGTATGGCATCTAACTTGATAAAGGAGAAGTTAAGAGAGTTGCAAGAAGAAATAGACTATAGTCTATTTCTATAACTATAGTTAGTGGGAGATCTCAACCTTGCACTCACAGAATTAGATAAATCAAACCACAAAACAAATAAGAAAGAACTTAAAGAGGTAAATGGAATATTAGAAAAGTTAGGTATGATAGAATTTTGGAGAAAACTGAATGGTGACAAAAAGGAGTATACTTTCTTCTCAGCAGTTCATGGAACCTATACAAAAATTGACCATATATTAGGACATAAAACCCTCAAAATTAAATGCAGAAAGGCAGAAATAGTAAATGCATTCTTTTCAGATTGCCATGTAATAAAAACAACATTCAACAAAAAGCGAGGAGTAAATAAACCAAAAGATAATTGGAAACTAAATAATTTCATTCTAAAGAATGATGGAGTGAAACAGCAAATCATAGACACAATTAATAATTTCATCCAAGAGAATGACAACAATGAGACAACATATCAAAATTTGTGAGATGCAGCCAAAATGGTAATAAGGGGCAATTTTATATCTTTAGAGGCTTACTTGAATAAAATAGAGAAAGAGAAGAAAAAGAAGAATTGGGCTTGCAACTTAAAAAGCTACAAAAAGACCAAATTAAAAATCTCTAATCAAATACTAAACTTGAAATTCTAAAATTAAAAGGAGAAATTTATAAAATTGAAAGTAAAAAAAACTATTGGATTAATAAATAAAACTAAGAGTTGGTTTTATGAAAAAAAACAATAAAATAGATAACCTTTTGGTAAATCTGATTAGAAAAAGGAGAGAAGAAAACCAAATTATTAGTCTTAAAAATGAAAAGGAAGAACTTTCCACCAATGAAGAGGAAATTAGAACAGTAATTAGGAGTTACTTTGCCCAACTTTATGCCAATAAATTTGGTAACCTAAATGAAATGGATGACTACCTTCAAAAATATAGGCTTCCCAGATTAACAGAGGAGGAAGTAAATTACTTAAATAGTTCCATTTTAGAAAAAGAAATAGAACAAGTTATTAATCAACTCCCTAAGAAAAAATCCTCCAGATCAGATGTATTTACATGTGAATTCTACCAAACATTTAAAGAACAATTAATTCCAATATTATATAAACTATTTGAAAAAATAGGGAATGAAGGACTCCTACCAAATTCCTTTTATGACACAGACATGGTACTGATACCTAAACCAGGTAGGTTGAAAACAGAGAAAGAAAATTATAGACCAATCTCCCTAATGAATATTGATGCTAAAATCTTAAATAAAATATTAGCAAAAAGATTACAGAAAATCATCCCCTGGATAATACATCATGACCAAGTAGGATTTATACCTGGAATGCAGGGCTGGTTCAATATTAGGAAAACTATTAGTATAACTGACCATATTAATAATCAAATTAGCAAAAATCATATGATCATCTCAATAGATGCAGAAAAAGCATCTGATAAAATCCAACATCCATTCCTATTAAAAACACTTAAGAGTATAGAAATAAATGGACTTTTCCTTAAAATAATCAGTAGCATCTATTTAAAGCCATTAGTAAGCATCATATGTAATGGGGACAAACTGCAACCATTCCCAATAAGATCAGGAGTGAAACAAGGTTGCCCACTATCACCGTTACTATTCAATATTGTATTAGAAATGCTAGCTTTGGCAATAAGAGTCAAGAAAGAGATTAAAAGATTTAGAGAACCCCAGAGATTCTATTAGAAATAATCCCCACCTTTAGCAAAGTTGCAGGATACAAAATAAACCCACATAAATCATCAGCATTCTCATATATCACTAACAAAATCCAACAGTTAGAGTTACAAAGAGAAATTCCATTTAAAGTTAACTGCCCATAGTGTAAAATATTTGGGAAGCTATCTGCCAAGGGAAAGTCAGGAACTATAAGAGCAAAATTACAAAACACTTTCCACACAAATAAAGTCAGATCTAACCAATTGGAAAAACATTAAGTACTCTTGGATAGGTCGAAAAAATATAATAAAGATGACAATACTACTTAAAAATCTGTTTATTTAGTGCTATACCAATCAGATTCCCAAGAAACAATTATATTGGCCTAGAAAAAATAACAACAAAATTCATCTGGAAGAACAAAAGGTCAAGACTTTCAAGGGAACTAATAACAAAAAAAATCAAATGAAGGTGGCCTAGTTGTACCAGATCTAAAACTATATTAGAAAGCAGCAGTTACCAAAACTATTTGGTATTGGCTAAGAAATAGACTAGTTAATCAGTGGAATAGGTTAGGTTCAAAGGATAAAATAGTCAATAACTTTAATAATCTAGTGTTTGACAAACCCAAAAACCCCAGCTTTGGGGATAAGAATTCACTGTTTTACAAAAACTGCTGGGAAAATTGGAAATTGGTATGCAGAAACTACGCATTGACCAACACTTAACACTGTACACCAACATAAAATCAAAATGGGTTCATGATCCAGGCATAAAGACTAAGATTATAAATAAATTAGAAGAACATAGGATAGTTTACCTCTCAGACCTGTGGAGGAGGAAGAAATTTGTGACCAAAGAAGAACTAGAGATCATTATTGATCACAAAATAGAAAATTTTGATTATATCAAATTGAAAAGCTTTTGTACAAACAAAACTAATGCAAACAAAATTAGAAGGGAAACAATAAACTGGGAAAACATTTTTACATTCAAGGTTCTGATAAAAGCCTCATTTTCAAAATATGTAGAGTATTGACTCTAATTTATAAGAAATCAAGCCATTCCCCAATTGATAAATGGTCAAAGGATATGAACAGACAATTTTCAGATGAAGAAATTGAAACTATTTCTAGCCATATGAAAAAAATGCTCCAAGTCATTATTAATCAGAGAAAAGCAAATTAAGACAATTCTGAGATACCACTACACACCTGTCAGATTAGCTAGGATGACAGGAAAAGATGATGCTGAATGTTGGAGGGGATGTAGGAAAACTGGGACAATGATACATTGCTGGTGGAATTGTGAATACATCTAGCCATTCTGGAGAGCACTTTGGAACTATACTCAAAAAGTTATCAAACTGTGTATACCCTTTGATCCAGCAGTGTTTCTCCTGGGCTTATATCCCAAAGAGTCCTTAAAGAAGGGAAAGGGACCTACATGTGCAAGATGTTTGTGGCAGCCTTCTTTGTAGTGGCCAGAAACTGGAAACTGAGTGGATGCCCATCAATTGGAGAGTGGCTGAATAAATTGTGGTATATGAATGTTATGGAATATTATTGTTCTGTAAGAAATGACCAGCAAGATGATTTCAGAAAGGCCTGGAGAGACTTACATGAACTGATGCTGAGAGAAATGAGCAGAACCAGGAGATCATTATATACTTCAACAACAATACCATATGATGATCAATTCTGATGGATGTGGCCCTCTTCAACAATGAGATGAACCAAATCAGTTCCATTTGTTCAATAATGAATAGAACCAGCTACACCCAGCGAAAGAATTCTGGGAAATGAGTGTGAACCACTACATAGCATTTCTAATCCCTCTATTTTTGTCCACCTGCATTTTTTATTTCATTCAAGGTTACATGTACATTATTTCAAAGTCTGATTCTTCTTATGCAGTAAAATGACTATATGGATATGTATACATATATTGTATTTAATATATACTTTAACATAATTAACATGTATTGGTCTACCCTGCCATCTGGGGAAAGAGGGTGGAGGGGAAAAAATTGGAATAAAGGTTTTGCAATTGTCAATGCTGAAAAATTACCCATGCATATATCTTGTAAATAAAAAGCTATTAAAAAAAACTATATATTTGGCTCTGCTATCTCACCTGAACCTAAGTCCTGTCTTACCAATTATCTATTGGATGTTTCAATTACATGTCTTAAACCTGGAAACATCTAAAACAAAACATATCTAAAATAGCACTCTCTTTCCTCCTAAATCCCCCTTTACAAATATTATCTCATTTGATCAATGACCATGGGAGATAGAGGCTATAATTACCTCTATTTAAGGTCATATAACTAGTATAAATATTTGAGATAGGAGTTAAAATTCAGGTCTTCCTGACTCCAGGGCTTCAACACCAAGTATCCAGGGGAATGTAAAGGGCAGCTAGGGGGTGCTTGTAATGCAGCGAGTACCAGGCCTGGAGTCAGGAATATTCATCTTCACGAGTTCAAATCCAGCCTCAGAAACTTACTAGCTGCATGACCTGGGTAAGTCCCTTAACCTTGTTTGCCTCAGTTTCCTCATCTGCAAAATGAGTTGGAGAAGAAAATGGCAAGCTACTCTAGTATCTCTGCCAAGAAAACTCCAAATGGTGTCATGAAGAATCGTGATTGAATGACTGATTGAAATGATTGAACAAGACAAGTGTATAGATAAGTATGAGATAAGGAAGGAATGACTTCACCGGGGAGACAGAACCTGACCTGAGTTTTGAAGGAAGATTCTTGTTGGAATGCATTTCAGATATATGAATGTTGTTTTCTCATGGCAGGGGGAATCATATTCAGAATCACAGATTTAGAGATAGGAGGAAGATTGGAAATTATACAGTCCAATATCCTCATTAAGTGACTTGCCCCAAATCACATAGATAGTAAGTAACAAGCAAAGAAAGATAGAATTTATACATGAACTGATGCTAAGTGAAATGAGCAGAACCAAGAGATCATTATATATGTCAACAACGATACTGTATGAAGATGTAATCTGATGGAAGTGGATTTCTTTGACAAAGAGACCTAATTCAGTTTCAATTGATCAATGATGGACAGAAGCAGCTACACCCAAAGAAAAAGCACTGGGAAATGAATGTAAACTGTTTGCATTTTTGTTTTTCTTTCTGGGTTATTTTTACCTTCTGAATCCAATTCTCCCTGTGCAACAAGAAAACTGTTTGGATCTGCACACATACATTGAATCTAGGATATACTAGGACATATTCAACATATATAAGACTGCTTGCCATCTAGGGGAGGGGGTGGAGGGTGGGAGGGAAAAATCGGAACAGAAGTGAGTGCAAGGGATAACGCTGTAAAAAAATTACCCTGGCATGGATTCTGTCAATAAAAAGTTACAAAAATAAATTGAGTGACATAAAAATCACACACAAAAAAGAAAGATAGAATTTAAACTTAGTTTCTCTGACTCTGCAGGATTTGATAAATAAAAGATATCCCTCCCCCGCCCCCCCAAAAAAACACCCAAGAAACCTGAGAAGATGTTTTAAAGCCAGATTATAGAGTCTTTAAAATCAGACTGAGAAGATCATATTTTGGAGATCACAAAAACTCACAAACACCATCTGCAGAGGTGTGAGGGGGATTGCAATCTATGTCTGTGGATATAGTACCCACACCAATGAATAGGGGTTTTATTGTGATTTGTTCTTTGCCTGGTTCTGTTCATTAAGTAAATTACTCTCTTCCATCTCCCTGAAAGCCTTCTCAGAGATGTTGGCTTTTCTCCTAAGTGGAGTATCTGGTAATGGTTCTATGATTATAGGCAGGAAGCAAGGCTATTGCTCAAGTACATGAACAATTTCTACCAGTTGAGAGCTATTTTGCCTTGCAAGGAGGAGGTCCTGATGGAGATTTTTAAAAAGTTTCAAGATTACTGGGCAGGACACCATGTTACAGATAACTTAACAAGTACAAATATATGTAGATATTACTGTGCAAGGCTTTTTGACTTCAGAGAGGTTTACCTGGGTATTCCTTGTGATGTTCCTTGGCAGCACGAATGGACTATCCCCAAATCATATAGCCTTCTCCCCTGCTACTATAAGATTCTACTGTACTTGTAGACAGGTAACTAACCAACTTATGGAAATTTGAGACTTTCAGGAAATTGCTGTCTCAATGTTTACATAGGATCAGTAATCACTTATGTTGGAATGAGTGGAAAAATGGTTCCCTGTTCTTTGTCTGCTATAAACAGATTTGTTTCAGTAGTGCCACAGTTCCCTTTAATTGTTCTGCCTCAGTTTCCTTGAATTGTTGCAATCCCCCCCCCCAATTCATTAGGACTGATATAACTCAGAGCTAGTTACTCTAAGGCAGTGGTTCTCAAACCTTTGTTCTCAGTATCTTCATGTTGTTAAAAAAAACTATTGAGGATCTGTTCAAAGAGTTTTTGTTCACATGGGTTATATTTATAGCTATTTACTATATTAGAAATAAAAAGTAATTTTGAATTTGTAGACTCTCTGAAAGGGTTTCAGAGACCCCAACCATTCTTTGGACTACACTTTGAGGACCACTGCTCTAAGGTTATAAATTGTAAATGTATGAACTCAAGAGAAGGAGGAGTTCAGACTTCCTGACTCCTAATTCCTCCCAAGTTATCAAGAATTTATGGTCCTACCCCCCAACCTGTCAAAACTGGATTGATGGTCACTGCCTGGAGATTCCTGCTCACCAGAGTTTGGACTCCATCCCCCCTGCCTTAGTTTAGCTACCTGAGCTAATAGCTATAAAATGTCATTGAAAACTCACATTCGATGCTGGATACTTTGGATATCAGCCCTGGGGGCATCATGCCCCCAGCACAATATCTCCCTCTCAGAAATCCAAATGAAATATTAAAAACTCTCTAATCTCTATCTTGCCTCAGTTTCTCTGGCATTACACAATATCTCAGCATCCTTGATTTCACTGGTTTAGGCAATGAGATGTTAGGAGTTTTTGTGACATTCCAAATTTTTTATCAACTAGTGGTATACCTTTTCTCAATAAATCAGCCAACTAATCAACAAGAAAGGATTCTTAAGTGCCTATTATTAAGTACCTAAGTAGCACTAACAGATACTATTATGACCTAGGCACCTAGGGTACAAATACTACAACAAATTTAGCAATCCTTACTCTAAAGAAGCTTACATTATATCAGACAATTAAAAATGTACAAAATGTATACAAAATGAATAATAAATAGTCAAATACAAGGGCATTAGAAAGTTAGGGAACTTGAAGTAAGTATCTCTTTATAATGGCTAATCTAATTGTTTAAATGGGGAGGGCTGCAAATCACTGGCTACCTTGAGGTTAGGGATAACACAGTTGATGAGGGCTCTAGGTAAAGGTAGAGAAAAGACACTCTATTTCCTTTAGGATACAGAGTGAGGGTGGGGGGAAAGGAGAATTTCAGGAAAAGGAGACATAATATGCCCAACTCTGAGAGAGCATTCTTTGTTACACACAGTTGTCTTTTATATTCTAATTTATTCTAGAATCATGAAATGGGCATGGAAGCAACATATAGTACTCTAATTTCCTCAGCATTCATTAAAGTAATAATAAGTCAGTCAATTGCACTGTTATCAACACTATTCACTCTTGATCAGATGTTGTTTGGCTCTTGTTCTAAATGTTAAAATGTCAGTTCTAGGAGCAGGAGCTAGCATGTTTTCTGCTTATCTACAAGTCCTCATATCACTCTTTAACTGCCCCCATCTTAAGAGTTGGGACATCAGAGAAGTTTCCCCCAGTGTCTTTGATATTGAACAAGTCCCTCAATCTGCTTCCACAGAGAAAGCAGGACTTAATACTTTGAGTCTGATATAGCTGATAAATTAGCTTTGAAATGAAATTAACTGGATCACAGGAATACAAGTGTAAATATGCGCTAGCCATGGTACTGAAAGTCTGTCAAAGAGAGCTCCAGACTTCAGAAAGGTGGGAGAAAAAGAAAGTTTCTGTGTAGGAATGATAGAACACTTTGACAAACCATTGTTTCAAGACCTTGTTCTGTAAAAAATGTGTTAGGGGTTGGGGGTGGGGGTATATGTTACTTTTAAGAGTAGATAAGTCTGTGAAAAGAGGCCAAACCGAGGAGCAGAAAAGGAAGCTGTTACTAAGGAGACCAATTGTATGCAAATGTAGGGTAAATATCAGAAAGGTTGAGGGGAAACTTAATTTTTAAAAAAAAGATTATGGAAATACTTTTTAATTGTAAAAGAACTATTTGGAGGATTCTTTCTCCTGAAATGTGTAGTCAAATAGATTGGGGGAGAGGAAGGAATAACTCTTTTCACTTTGGTAAAGCAACAGAAAGCCCTTTTTTCCCAAAATACAAAACCATACATACACACAGAAAGGCTTAGGTTAGTTACATATCTAGATAGTCAGAATTAAATTAGCAGAGCAATAGAGCCTGTTTTTCAGTATCTAGATAGTCAAAATCAAATTAGCAAAGCAATAATACCTATTATTCATTTGTTCAGTAGATTTGATTCTTCACGACCCTGAGTGCAGTTTCCTTGGCAGAGATAAAGGAATGATTTGCCAATTTCTTTACTTGCTCATTTTACAGATGAGGAAACTGAGGTAAACAGGACTAAGTGACTTTCCCAGGGTCATACTTCTTGGAAGTATCTGAGGCTAGATGTGAAATCAGGAAAAGTCTTCCTGACTCCAGGCCCAGCACTTGATGCACTATGGTACCACTTAGCATCCTTAGAATAACCTCAGATTGAAGAAGGGACCTCAAAATTCTAAAAATGCTTAAAGGAGAAAATCTCCTTCCACTCTGCCTCAGTTAAAGACCCCACCTGAGGGAAACAAGACAGTTTCATTCTGTTATCTAGGTGGGGTTGGTTCAGTCCTGAGCAAAAGAATTCCAACCCTATTCAATTAAAGATCTTCCATTCTATTCAAATTCCAGCTCAAGCTGAAACCCAGCTTGTAGATGAGCCAACTTGGGCTGTCCCAACCCCCACTAAGTCCCAATATAATGGCTTCCTTGAATGAAGGTCTTTTGCAGGTGGAACTTGGCAGCATTCTTTGCTGCCAGGACTTTTTGTCCGAGAACTGCATTCTCAATGCAAAACTCCATTTTCCAATAGATCTGCCACTATAGAAGTCAGTCTTTTGGTAAATTGATTTCTATCTAACAATAAACTTTCATTTTGCAACTAATAATTCGGAAATGAGTGAATTCTTTCCACTCCTAAAACCTGCAGCAGATTTAAAGGGGATTCTTAACAATTCTCTTATAGCCACTAATCTAAACTACTCAAACGGCATCAAGGTGATTAAAAAGTTTCCTGGCTGAGGTCTAATGCAGAAAAGAAGACATAGGCAGGTTGATTAGCAATGAAATTGGTTCAAGATCTCAAGGTTGTAGATACACCATGGACAATTTTATTCAATGTTAATTATATTGAGATGAAGCAATGACTTTAAAGTTAGAAGCTATTGAGAGAGTAGTAATCAGTATATTAAGTGTTTATGTTTCTATTCCAAACCACGTCACTGTGGGTGTAAAATATTTAAGACTATCATGCTTTTCTGATTATATATTGCTATGTGGCAAAAAACCTGGCCACATGTCTTCCATACTGACTACTCATTTGTTACTGTTGACTTCTCTGTCTGGAAATGTTATGCCACAGTTCTCTTTCATTGTCCTGACTCAGTTTCCCTAATTATCTTGACTCAGTTTCCCTAATTGTTCTGCTTCAGTTTATAATTGTTCTGCTGTCCTTCCAAACTACCCCTCCCTCTTAATCAGAATATTTGATAAGGATAAAAGATCTTATATTTTAGAATATCAGAATGCCTCTCCCTATCGCAAGCTATCAGAATATCAGATACTGTCTTATTAAGATGCCTCTCCCCACTCTGGGGAGTGGGTTCCCCCCTCCATTACATCATCCCATCTTCAGGGGCTCACATCACCTGTCAGAGTCCCATTCCTGCTCTCAGCACAATGACTCAGCCCCTGCCTCAGTCTATCCCCTGAGTCTGAGCCACATGTATATATGTCATTGAGAACTCACATTGTTTGCTTGATTCTTGGAGGTGGATAATCTCATTCAGCCCTGGGACCAAACCATGGATCCATTTGGTCCCAGTAAATCTCTCCCTTTTAAATAAATTATTAAATACTCTCTAATCTCTATCATGCTTCAGTTTCTTTGACATTACAGAAAGTGGTAGATTATTCTTTACTGGGCAGTGTCAAAATTGATGAACTAGTAAAATGAGGAGAAAAAAATTGAGTCCTATCTGTATGATCAGTAAACACAGTTTCCTTTTATTGTCTTGCCTCGGTTTCCCTAAATTGTTCTGCCTCAGTTCCTTGTACTGTTCTGCCTCAATTCTCCTGGTTGCACCCCCCCTTTCCTATTCATTAGGACTGAGATAATTAAGGCTGTGGAGATCTGGCCACTCTGGCATTCCAAAAGAGTCAAACTGTAAATGTATAATCTCAGATAAGGGAAGATCTTCTAGTTCAGATATCCTGGCTCCTAAATCCTCCTAAATTATCAGAATTTATGGTCCTCACCCCCCACCTGTCAGAACCGGATTAATGGTCCATTTCTGGAAATTCACTAATGCTCTGATTCCATCCCCTTGCCTTGTCTCTCCTGATCTTGGAGCCATATACATAAAAATCATAGGAATCTCACATTTGCTGCTGAATGCTTTAAGATATCAACCCTGGGACCAAAATGAATCCTTTGGCCCCAAAAAATCTCTCCCTCGCAGAAATCCAATTACAATATTAAAAACTCTAAGCTCTATCTTGCCTCAGTTTCTCCAGCATTACAATAATTTATTACTTTAATTAAAAGTTATATTTATAGAGTGTTCTATATTCTTTTTGCCAATTGGAAATCTTTCTGTATCCATGACAAAAATTTAACCCAGCCACTACTGATGAGATCTTGAATGGTGGGTATGATTGGCAGAGAGAAACTGGAACATTGATAAAATTATTCCTCGGTCAGATAGGAAGAAGGGTATGATAGAGATCAGTTTAGCTCATTGGTCCTACCCTTTGTGGAGGTAATCCAGTCAAAAATCCAAGTTATGACAGGTCTCTTAAGATTAAATTTTCCCTATAATCTGCTTATGGTCATCACTGCCGAACCATTTTGAATCAGTCTGCTATGACACTCTCTCTCACACTCTTTCCCCTTATCCCTCCCCCATGTCACATGCTATCTCTTCTAACTTTGATATGCTTTCCAACTCCATTTCTCCTCCTTATAGCTAACTAACTTGTTTAGAGTGTTAAATTCCTTTGAGAATTTAGCCTGCCAAGTAAGTGCATGCCCCAACCTCATGGAATGTTCCCTTTCTACTGGGTAATTATGAGTTTTGCTGAGGAACTTGTCTTTCATATGCTTTCCCATTTCTATTTCATATTTACCATTCCTAATGTCTATTATATTTCTCCAATTTTGTCTGTAACCTCTTTTCCTAAATAAATCTACCTTTGCCAAAGAAAACAGCTGTTGTAAATTCTTCACATGATCAAATCCCAATATTTAGTGCTTCCCCTAAAGCATATCACCTGGTGCCACATCATTTGTCACATTAGCCACATTCACTATCATCCATGTGGGAGCAACTTATCCAAGGTGAATTCTGAAGTCTCTCCCAGCTCTACTAAACTCTATTGTTAAAATTTTAGGTTTAGGGTTGGTCTCTGACTATCATTGGCTTCTGATTTGAAATTTGGTCTCATTGATGCATTGTTTGAGGGTTTCTAGCAAGGAAAATTAAGAAGAAAATTTGGCTTGAGTTTCACCAATAGATTTATGTTGGATGAAGAGGAAATACCTTGCACAGAATCACTGAGCATAGAAAAATTATTTAGAGGCTCTAGAAGTCAGGAAGTAGCAGCAGTAGCCAAGTGAGTAAAATGGGTTAGGAAGTACCAGAGGACTGGATTCTGAGATCCACAAAAGGCCTCAGGGAAGATCTTACACAGTTCAGTTTAAGAATCTCTCTCTCTCCTTCCACCCATTTGTTTCATTCTTCAACAAAAGTTTTTTTTTTCATTTAATGCCTAATTATTTTAATGAACAAGAACCACTTAAGAGAAAAGTAATATCCACTACTCTTCAGTATGATAGTGAAATTTTTTAGAACCTCACAAGTATGTGCATCCACAGAATTGTGCAAATACACAATACAATGCATGTATTTTAGGAGTAGCTTTGTTAATTAGGGAGATCATGAGTTTACTAATATTAATGGTGTGGACTCCTTCCCTTTTCAGAAAGAAACCCATCTGGTATTATCAGGCATAATCAAGTCCCAGACTATTCTGTTTGTACAGAATGATTTATCAGCCTCTATTGTTTATCTCCCCTCTTCCCCAATTTCTGGACATTTTAAAACAATCTTTGAGATATTGATTAACATATTTTTTAGACATGATCTGTTAGGTATTCTAATTGGCTCCTCTTTGAATTCTCCTTCTGAGCTACCAAATTCTTCCCTGGTCCTCCCTTGAGGACCCCCAAGGTTGTATTTCCACTATAAAAGATCTGCTCATAATGAAGATCTTTGCTAAGTCCTTTTAAGGAACTAAACTCATTATGAGATACTCTTTCTTCTACCCCATAGTGCCTTCCCTTTAATGGTATCTTTCTCCTTATGATGACTAACTCTGGTTAGTCTGCAAATACCTCTGTGGATTTAACTTGCCAATCAATGGCATAGTCAGGCTTCATGGCATATTCCTTTAATGGAATTCCTTTCCTTGGTAATCCTATTGCTCTCCCAACTCAATTTCATATTATTCACTCCTGGTGCCTATTTTACCTCTTCATTTTGTGTGTAACCTCTTCTCCTAAATACACCTATGTCTTGGTAAAGGGAATGGCCATTGAGAATTTGTTACATATTTATTTCTTTTTATTAATTTAATTGTATTTATTTAATATTTTCCCCAGTTACATTTAAATTTTTTTACATTTGTTTTTAAAGGTTTTGAGTTCTAGATTCTTTCTCTTATCCTCACCCACAACTAAGAAATCATGTGAAATTATGTAAAACATTTCCATAAAAGTCAAGCTGTGAAACAAAACATAGATCTCCCATCCTAATGAAAATAAAAAGCCTCAACAAAAATTAAGTTTAAAAAGAAAGATAGATAGAGGGAGAAAGAATGCTTCAATCTATTTCATACACAGTTCCTTCTCTGCGTATGGATAGGATTTTTCATCATAAGTCCTTCAGAGTGGTCATGAATGATTATACTACTGAGAATAGCAAAGTCATTTATAGCTTGTTGTCCCAGAATATTGCTATTATTTTGTATACAGTATGTTTCACTTTTTTCACGGAGGACTTTTTTTTTTCTGAGAGCATCCTGCTCATCATTTCCCATAGAAATATAATATTCTATCACAAACACACCATAGTTTATTGAATCATTCCCCAATTGATGGGCATCCTCTCCGTTTCCAATCTTTTGCCCTAAGAAGAGAGCTGCTGTGAATACTTTTGTACATATAGGTCATTTTTCTTTTTGTTGTTGTTGTTGTTGTTTTTTCAAATTTCTTTTGGTATTCATGCCTAGTAGTAGTGTTGTTAGGTCAAAGGATATGCATGAATTTATAGCCCTTTGGGCACAGACCATATCTTTTGATCTTGGTCATTTATCAATAAGAATGGCTCTTATTTTTTGTAAATTTGACTCAATTCCCTTTATCTTTGAGAAATGAAGCCTTATAGAGAAACTTAATTCAAAAAAATTTATTTTTACAATTACTATTGCCAATTGTATTTCACCCCATTTATTCTCTCTCCTTTCACCCTGTGCCTCTTCAAAAATGTTTTGCTACTGACTACTGCCTTCTCCAATATACTGTGGGTTTTTTTTTAATCACCCTTCCCTCCTTCCCATATCCCATTTTTCTCCTATTTTCCTGCAGGGTAAGATAGATTTTTATACCCTTAGTGAGTCGCATGTTTATTTCAAACTAGGAATTGTTACCCTGACCTCATCCCTATTGTCTATGAGCTTCAGCTACTAAATATTAGTGAGTTGTTCTGAATCGACAGTAGCATTGGGATGCTGACCTGGATATAAACAAATCAAATAACATATTTCACCTGTGCTTTGCCAGTGGTAGATTAGTCACTAAGTAGAATTTCCCACTAGAAATCACTCTTGACTGGATTTTGTACAATTTAAACCAATAAAAATGCTCTGAAACATAGCTTTAAACAACACTGCTATCATTGCTAATGAAACAAGAGCAGGGATAAAGAAGCCCAGTGCTTAGCAACCAAGAGCAACCTTTTTTTTTTTGACTGGTCCGTGACATTAAGTTAAATGTGTAATGTCTCAAAAAGACATTGGATCCTCAAGCCTTAAACTTTACTGAAAACCCAAAATCATTCACCATGTGAACACAATGTGGAAGACAGTTTATCTTGCATGTGAGTCTCCTATCATTTATTGCAATAATCACCACTGTGAGAGGTACCATCTTCAGATGGAAAGAGCATATCTGAGTCTCTTTTTGTAGTTTACAGATGGAAAAATGCCCACTTCCTCATAGACAAATGACTTAGCTGCACTGATGAGGTGAATCCTGTCCAAGTGCCAAGAACCAATTATAACCATTCAAAACCAACTATTATCAACACACTTTGGAAGGCAGCTGACAGTTCAATTCCACAAATAGTTTCATTACTATCAAGTTGCTTCAGACTAACAAAAATAAACAAGACCATGAATCCATTAGAAGGTACTTGTGAGACAGGGGGCTTTGATTACTTTCAAATGCACTTGAACTGGGCCCAGCTGGCTATAAAGGGCAGGTTTCTGCATGTGGTAACATTTACATATATGCTGTATAAATTATACAAACATCAACTATGCAAACCTTTTAGACAATGGAAAATGTTCACACATCAAGGTGGGAGGTGGTTAACATCAGTAAGTAGGCCTTACTTACCATTCCAATTCTCTCTGGGGTAGGAAGGAAGCTCTCAGTAGGGATTCTCAAATAAATGAAGAGGGCATGGAAATAAGCAGAAAAAAGGAGGAGGAAAAGGGGCAGCCCGCAGGAGATTAGCTTTTCCATTTTTCCTCTCAGTTCCTTTGGACAGATTCTTTCCTTTAAAGCATGTTCAGACAATTTGTTAACAATTTTATTTAAAAAATCAAATTCACTCCCAACAGAGTACTACACAGAGGCAAAGTAACTTTGCAGTAACATGTTGAGAAGGGAGTGACATAGACATAATTGGCTTTCCAAGTATTACAAAAATAAAGTAATCATGGAAACATGAATATTACTTTTGTTGATAACTATAGATTCAGCCCAGAATGAAAATCAGATTTTGTGTCTGGTTGGTATATGGGCTGATTCTCATCAATTCCAAATCTCCAGATCAGTTCCAGGGTATTCTGACTGCTGGACTTTCCTTCACCTCTTGTCTCAGCTATGATGACCCCAAAATATAAATAGTATGCTTGCTATAATTGCATAGTTAATGGAGGCAGTGTGGGGTAGTGGATAGGAATGGAGGAAAACCAGGGCTCAAATCATGTCTCTGATACATAACAGCTCTGTGATGTCTCCAAGGGCACTTAAGTGCTTGTGCTCTTGGCAACTCTCTAAGTCTACACATTACAGAGAAAGTATCGCCTTATATTGATAAAGGGAGTTCTCTATATCAGTGAAATCATAGTTCCAGTCCCTCTTCCTACTCTTCATTTTAGTAACAAATGTCAGTGATTTATATATCTGCACACAAAAATCACTAAGATCAGAAAGGACTTATTTTCTTATTTTTTCTTGAGCACAACTCCAGTTTGGTTCTGTTACCTGAACCCTATTTTGTCTATATTTTATTTTTTATTGGTGGATTTTCTACTAACTGCGTCCGCCTCCAAGAAGACTGCTTCTGCTATGCTTAGTACTATTAATTTTAGGAAACTAAGTAAAATGCTCCTTTTTACCTTTTTATTTTCCAGGAGCTTACTTTATTTTCCCCTTCCCGGCTGCCATCATCACCACTTGATTCTAGAGACACTGTCATTTCTACTCTATCTAATAAATGGCCTCTGGAGCATATCCAGAGGAGGTTGACTAAGATGATGAGACATCTTGAAACATGAAGAACAGTAGAATGAAGAAGGAAGGAAATAGGATGAGGAGAGAGAAATGATCATTGTCTTTAAATAAATGGAAGCACTATTATGCATAAAACTGATAGGTATTCTCTTTTGTCTATACAAGAGAAAACCAGAAGGTATTTGAGTTCAAAATGAAACAAATCATTGGGCAAATTTAGAGCTGTTCAATGATGGGAAAATGACCTCAGAAAGAAGCATACTTTGTATTGCTGGAAATATTTAAGAAGAAACCAAGTGACCATCCATCCCAGCTGTTGTATATTTTTGTATTAATTAGGAGATAAACTTGGTTGATCTCTAAGATTTTTCTGATTCCATGATATTGACCAAGTTGATCAATTTATATATTTTATTTTATTACGGTCATTAAACTATTCCCTTTAGAAATATACAAGTAATAGAATACATGAAATCAAATACCTCTACTAGTTACTTAACATAAATAATATTTTCCCAGTACAAATGGACAAGCAGTTATTTACTAAAGTTCTTCTGATCATATTTTATGCTAATTGGTACTTTTAATTTTACTTATGAAACACAAAATAAGACTCTGAAGTCAGCTCTAAATAAAAAAAAATATTTGAATTAGGCTTTTGCCCTACTCAGAAAACAAGGTATTATTAGTTCTGAAATTCCCTTTCATGAAATCAGAGCAGTAAAAGATAGATAGATATCTGCCATCTAGGGGAGGAAAAAAGGGGAAAAGTTGAAACAGAAGTTTTTGCAAGGGTCTATGTTGAAAAATTACTCATGTACACATATATACATATATATATATAAAGCTATATAAAAAAGGAAAATATAAAAAAGCAATCAAATAGCATAAATAAATAAATATAGATAGATAGATATTTTTCCTGTAGGTTCAATAATAAACAAACTAATATAAACTTACTTGAAAGGATGTTGAGACTTGATTTCTGAATTGATGGAAGATGAACATTTTGGCTTCCCAAAGTAGATTCTAAAAGGGAGGATACTTTAAAGGGATTTTCTTGTCTTTTACAAAGCTCCTGGCTTATTCAACTGAAACTAGAAGAGAATGGGCAAGTAGGTGGCACAGTGGATAGAGCTTAGGACCTGGAGTCAGAAAGACCTGAGTTCAAATTCAGTCTCAGACACTTACTAGCTGTATGACTACTTTGGGCAAGACACTTCAGCCTGTTTGCCTGTTTTCTCATTTGTAGAATGAGTTGAAGAAGGAAACAGCAAACTGTGACTGAACAGCAACATCACCAAAAGACATATGATGCCCATTTGACCTGCTTCGGAAGTATAGAAGGGCATTGTGTTATTTTTCCTACAGAGCAAGCAAAGTAAAAATTTTCTCAGATAAAACTCATGGCCACTGGGCAGTAATGTGCTGGAATGTACAGACCCCCAAGAGCCTGCTGCCTTGGAACTATCATCTGTAGCTAAGTATAGCTGATGTTCCATGTCTATGCTGTGGGAAGGCAATCACTTCTCCATTTCCCATTTGGCTGTATTCATTTTGATCTTCTTTGATTTCTTCCCCATCTGCCTAGGAACCTTATCATGAAGAAATCTCATCATCTTGCAAGATCCAATCAGCCTTATTTGTGGCTCTATCCCTCTGATTAGAGAGTAGAGTCATGAACTCATCAATTTCCATTTAAGGAGGGACCACAGGAAAGACTTCTCATTTCCTACTCGGTTGAACCCATTTCTACATCTTTTAATTTTCTGTAATGCCTTCAAGCACCAGAGACCTTTTTTGCATTCCCTTTCCCCAACCTTTTCTCAGATTTATTTTGTATGTTCTCTTCCCCCATTAGGATAGCAAAGACTGTATTTCTTTTTTGTATTTGTATCCCTAGCTCTTAGCACAGTGCTGGCACTTGCAGGCGTTTAATAAATGTTGCCTGTTGATTATTGATCTGACATCAATCAATTGATTTAACATTAGAAAGCTGCCATATTTGCCAGTGCAAAACATACACTCCTTAGCTGAAGAAGTTGTAGTTTCCAATAGTTTGACTTTTGCTAAAGAAGGAGAATTAGGTCTTGGTTCAAGAGTCCAGATTAGTGATTGCTTTGACTAAAAGTGTACCACAAATCCACAGGCCTTCTAGACTACTGAATTGAATACATACACATCTATACTATCTTGAATGTAATTCTATTTCCATTTAATTGGTTTCAAAAGTTAATGGACATAATATAGTTTAATATGTAATGAATGCATCTGCCAGGATACCCTGTCACTGGATGAGCAAAAACCCTGGTTGAGCTTCTGTTTATTAATGTCAATGAGATCACTCCAGATTTCTTTCTTTTTTTTTTTTTTTTTGGCTTTGGTGATCTTCACTTAGTCTAGATTATCCCTGAGAGGTATGTCTAAGTACACTGCTCAATTACAGAGATCTAAGAGAATAACTAATATTCAGGTCACAAGATAGCAATCTGAAAGGGCAAGAAGGAGAGTGTGATCTGAATTTGGGAGCGTCAGTTCCAAAGCCAGAAGAGGCTATTCAGAGAAAGATCATGAAAACTAACTCCATGGCAGCAATGTGCTTCCTTCTGTGTAAGACAGTCAAGCTATGACCTCAATCATTGGGCTATAAAACATTTAGCTGAACTGGGATGGAACTAGTTATGTATAGAAAGAATTGCCTACCTCAGAAACAATGAACTAATGCAGCTACCTCCAAGGTGGCTGCAGTTATCCCTTTTTTGGATGGGAAAGTAGCAATACTTCCTTTGCATCCTAGTCAGTGCCTTGAGGCACTTCAACTATGCCCACAACTTTTTCTTCTTTGTTGTCAAATAAATCTTGGTAAGCTGTTAGTGGATAATGGAATAACATTATTGAAAACAATGAACTTTCAAGTCACAAAGTAATTTCTTTTAAAAATTAATTTGTATTGATGTCTTTTGTTGTTTCATTACTTACATCTCACATTTCTCTCCCAGAGAACCATCCCTTACAGCAAAGAACAAAAAAGAGGAAGACAAAGTTTAGCAGAACCGACCAGCTTATTGAAAAAGTCTGAGACTTTCCATTGTTCCACTTAGACACATGTCTATACCCATGTTCCCCCATGGATAAAAGAAGGAGAGATATTTCCATAACTCTTTACTGGGCTTGGACTTGGTCATTATATTTGAACAGATTCATTTTAAATAGTTTTGCTTTTGTTCTTTCCATTTATGTTTTTGTAATTATTGTGTATATTGTTTTCCTGGTTTGGTTACTTCACTTCATATCAGTTCACATAATTCCTTCCATGCTTTTCTGTATTTATTATATATGTATTTATTATATTTAGTCCTTTATATGGGTGTGCTAATAATATCCCATTATATCCATATATTACAACTTGTACAGTTATTCACCATAAGAGGGACCAGTTCTAATGCCAAGATAAAGCCAGATACCCAGTAAAAAGATAAGAAATCTGGAAGCACACACAATAGATAATCCAGGATGGAGCATGTGATTGACAATTTGAATCACTCTGAGTTTACTTTAATAGCAACATGGTACAGATAAGTCCTGCAAAAGGGACAGGGAGGGAAGTGGATATGAGGTATCCATAGTTACTACATATTCCTCAGTGGGTGAAAGAACATTCTTGGGGGAGGGAGTTTCTCTTTCAGCACTGACATTTTTGCCCCCCAGGACCTTAAGAATTCCCTTTGAATGATGGAACAATAGAATCTTTCCTAAGGATCTTCTGTCCCCAAATGGCCAAATTTGGGTATCATGAAGACAAACCAGACTAAGCAAAAACTCCTAAGAGCAGACACTTGCAGGTACCTCATTGTTAACAACAACAACAACAACAACAACAACAACAACAACAACAACAACAACAAACATTTGATAGTCTCTTAGAGGGCCTGGGATAGCTTACCAGCTCACTCTTGCCTTGCTCAAGACTTTTGTCCTACATGTATACTTATTTTGTATTTAATTTATATTTTAATATATTTAACATCTACTGGTCATCCTTCCATCTAGGGGAGGGGGTAGGGAAAAGGAGAGGAAAAATTGGAACAAAAGGTTTGGCAATTGTCATTGCTGTAAAATTACCCAAGTATATAACTTGTAAATAAAAAGCTATTAAAAAAAAAAAAAAAGATTTTTTGCAGGACTTATCTGTACCCCATACTTAGTCTATCATTATTCCATATTCTTGGGAGAATTTCTGGTTCTTTCCACTACTAGAAGAATGAAGGCTCTTCAATGACAAAGATTTTTATTTTTGTTTTTGTATTCATAGCAGCCACCCACAGTGCTGGACATGTTGTAAATACTTTAAATACTTGCTTAATTGAGCTAAATTGAGTTGATCTTCCTCTTTAAGAAATCCTTGGTAAATATTTTCTTTCATTCTTCTTTCATTTCTTTCAGTACCTTGATACTAGTATCTTCCCTCTGAAATTATCCTCAATATAGCCTATATATATATATATATATATATATATATATATATATACACATATCATCTGTTCAGTTATTTTCATATTGTCTTCCTCATTAGATTTGAAAGCCCTTTGATACCAAGGACAGTTTTTTCCTCTCTTCACATCTTCAGATCTATCTGACAGAGAAGAAGCAGTTACATGACTTGACTATTGGGGAAATACTAGACTTCTATGACACCTTTAGGACCCTTGGTCAAAAGTCAAACATGTATGCTCTATGTCAATTCCTTGTCTTCATAATGATTGGGGAGGAAAGGGAAGGAGAGAGGGAAAAGTTTAAAAAAAAAGTTAAAATTGTTTTTACATGTAATAGGGGAAGGAACAAAATATTAAACTTTTTTAAAAGTCATAGCAAAACTTCCAGAGTGAAGAGCTGATCCAAGGAATTCTTCAATGGGAAAAAAGTTATACAATTTCAAATAAAGATAAGTTAGGAAGTTTTTCTCTTTTAAAAAAATATGTAGGTGGTTTTATGAAGGGACTAGGTAGACCAATGTAGTTCTGACTGTGACAACTAATATTTTAGATACTTTAACTGATTTTCTGATGCAGACAGTTACAAAATAAGATTCAGGAATTAACTCCAGACCTATCCTACAAAATAACTTAGCTTTTTGGGAATAGTTCTTGAGGAATACTTGTTAGAATTATCCCCAAGTTACTCATAGCATGATTTTATATGCGTAGAGCAGAATAGGAGGTCATGTGGAAGGCCCTCTATTTCAGGATACCTGAAATGGAAAGATCATCGGAATGGTAGATTTTTCGGTGGTATCTGCTAGTAAGTCTGATCTGGAATTGAATTGCCCTAGAGGGTAGGAGTGTTTGGGAAAGGTGAGACTTTATTGGATAAAGTGATTTGCCATGATGCTTTTTAATTAACCTATGTCACCAGGAAAAATTTGTACCCAATGTGTTTGTTCAGTCTGTCAGACAAAGTATATCACTAAAAAAATCCAGTTATGGAGGTGAGTGCTTACTTGAGAAATACCGGGTGAGCCTGATAAAGTAGAGTAAGAATAAGACCTATGGAAATTATGAATCCAGGCCTTATGAACCTGTCACAGGATATAACTATTTTGACAGGTGATTTGTTGAGCTAGTTTTCTGTTCATTGGAATCTGTCTTCAACTGAGCCAGTGGCTGTGGTCTGGAATTGAATTACAGAGAGGCTGGTCAGAATTTGGGAGAGGTAAGATTTACTGCAGCATTTTGGATTGATGCCTCAGGCAGAACTACATTTACACTTTCATCATCTCTATGCTGAAGAACTCAGATGAGGGATCTGACCTTAATCTATAGATATTAATCAAAACCCAGTTAAATCCAAAATGCTGAATGATGAACATTTTAAATTCCTCTTCTGGGCCTTTGAGAGAAGATTAAAAGAGGGTAAAAATGAAAGATAAAGAAATTAAGTAGCAGCTAGCATGGGGAGACAGGAAGAGAGGAGAAAATAAAAGGGATGTTTTGAGTGTAAAAGAAATAAGCTCTAAGAAAGATTTTAGATAATTTCTACTGTACAACAAAGTTGCAAGGCAGATATCTTTGAAAAAGAAAGAAGATTCTCAGTAATCTTGATCACATTGCTTGCTATCAAAAATTCAGTTTTCTCCTCTAAAGACCACAACTAGGAGGCATGGCCTTTCCTCTATACTTTTTCCCCCTTACCCTTCCTTCATATAAGTCTCTACAACAGAAATTGGTCAAAGTTAGAAACCACTATGGTCAATTGGTCAAAGTTAGAAACCCCTATAATAGCATATAAAAGTGTTAGGACTATATTCAAGTAGGCAAATTAGAGATAATCACATCACTCAATTCAATTAGATTCAATTTAATAAACTTATCTACCCATATTATAAGCTCTCGTATTCTCTTTCTCCCCGATTCCTTGTAAATTGAACCCTTCCGGTGTCTAATTGACCTCTCTCTCTCACTCCCACTCCCTAGTTCTAGGCTCTTGGAATCCCCTAATTTGTTCCCTTCTCATTCCCTTGAATATTTGCACAGCAGCTCCTTTAAAATTTTTTCTTTGGATAGAGCATTGACCCTGGAATCAGGAGAATCTAAATTCAAATCCTGCCTCTGACACTTTCTAGCTATGTAACCCTGGTCAAGTCACTTTACCTCAATTGTTTTGCAAAAAAGAAAAAAAAAGATATTAAAAAAATGAAATAATTTTCTTTCTAACACAGAGAACAAAAAACTGTTCATAACAAGTTTAGATGTCAGAAAGGCACTGTGATATGGTGAAAAGACCATTGGATTTGAAGTCGGTGGACCCGGATTTAAATCTCAGTTCTGTTCCTTGCTCTTGGGATAATCTCAAGTAGAAACTAAATCTGTTTGGTTCTCTTTTTTCATCTATAAAATGAGAGATTTGGAATGAATGACATTTTAGATTCTAGAAGGGTAGAGTAAAAGGAATGTTAAATTTGGTGTCAAAGGACCCAGGTTCAAATCACCAATTTGATGCTTATTATCAAGGTGATCATAGCTAAGTCATTTGTTCTTAATATTGTTTAGCCATTTTAAAGAGCTTCATTTGTCTCTTCATCCCTATGAGCTTCCCCAAGTCTGTTGGCAATACTCAGCTGGCTACCTGGTCTCATTGTTCTCTTCCCAGTCAAATCATCATTATGTTAGCATATTAAACTAATATCTGCATGTTCTAACTTTTTAGATAGGGAAACAGACAAAATACAATCCACAATTAACTGGGACAGGAATGTTTTTCCACAGCAAATGATAACAAAAACTAAAAATTGATTGCATCTATGGGTACTTCAAAACTTCTATCTCAATGACTCTGATTTCATGGATGAGGATACAGTCTCTAATGATATAGATCAGAAACCAATCATGCTCTCTCTCTTCCCAGACAACTCCCCCTATAAATCCTCCCATAAATAAATCCCCCACAGGGGATCTATCCTATGTTCCAGGGACTTTTTTTTGGTTCTCTTGCCATTTCATAAGTGCCAATAGAACACTTAGACTATGTTATCCTTGAGTCTCTGACGAGTTGGTTTTTGAATTGTTCGTTTGTGTAATAAACCTGTTACTACTAACTGAGATAAACAATTCTAGAGTCTTGAATCTATATCAAGGTAGACCCTCACCTTTATCCTTCTACCCACTAACTTTCTTCATGTCTACTTTGCCCTTCTCCATTTCCTCACTCACCAAGAACAACTCAAATTGTGTATATTGACATTCAAAGTCTGTGGAAGACTGATAATAATTGGTGAAAGGCAATGGTAGTGTGGGAAGGGGCTTTTGATAGATTCTGCAACTCTCTCTGAATGGTAGAATTCATTAAATTTTAATAGTAAACTCTATTATTAGGGTTGTGAAATCCACTAACCTTTAAAGCATATTTTTCTAACATGGCCAGATTCCTATTTCCATTCTATCTCCCCTTAGTCTCCACATACACTGTAAAGGATTTGTTTTTATTTTTAAAACCAATCCATTACAAATAGATTTCTCTTTCTGTTAAATTCTCCTTCCTTCAGACTTTTTGATATGAAAGGTTTGGTCACATTGCACAATTACTTAACTATTTCACGTGGGTATTTCTTGCCTTCCTAATCAAGCTGTGTGCCTCTAAAGGGCAGGAACGTTGTCATCTACCAAAGTCCCTAGCACAGTGCCAGGTAATAAATGCATATTTGTTAAATGAATGAATGCATGAATGAATGAATACTTCAAGATATTCTTATAACACAGGCTAACAAAGACGTTACTAAAGCATAGAATAGAGTTGATTTAGAGTCAGAAGAGTTGGGTTTGAATTCTTCCTTTGTTACTTATCAACTATGTTTATTGGCCAAATCATATAATCTCTCTGAGTCTTAATTTCCCCATCCCAACTATAGCAATTTCAAGTCTGTAAATGGCTTTTTCTTCTATTATCTTAATTGATTCTTATAACAACCCAGGGGGTAGGTGCTATTTTTATGTCCATTTTAAAGCTGAGGAAATTAAGGCTGACAGAGATTAAGGTCATATAGCTACTAAGTGTGTGAAGCATCATGAATTCAAGTCTTTTTGATCCCAAGTTCAGTATTCCATCTACTAAGTCACCTCCCTGACTCTAAATCAAACAGAGAGATTGGATTTGGTGATCATAAAATCTTAGCTCTGAATCCTACAATAATGACTTTCCTCAGCATTTGCATAGTGAGCATATCCAGGCATATACACACAAGAGTCCAATAAACACCTTCTCCTTCTACTGTCTTCTAACTAGATATAAATTTCCTGGACAAGGCGCAAACCAAATGCACTCAGAGGCCAGACCAGGCAGGAATGTAGAAGGAGAGATAAAGTCTCAATGAGAGAAAGAAGAAAGTATTTCAGTGACTCAATTAAAGAAGTCAGTCGACAAGAATGAGATGCTGAGTCTCATACCTAGACCTTCAGGATACCATTTGTGTGGTCCCCAAGGGAAAGAAGAATTGGTCTATCAGAAGGGAATCACAAGCACCTTGGAGCAGCATGTGAGTCTGTGAATTACTATGAGTCAGGTGAACTACATAGAGCAGAGGAAAGTTGGAGACCACCAGAATAGAGGATTCTTTTACCTTCAAAGGGAGCAAGGGAAGCAAGGGAAATTGAATTTTCCTAACCGCTGAGGGGGCTTGGACATGAGCTCATGCTGTGAGGCTTGGAGAAGGCTTTTTATGTAAGTTAAATAAAACTGGTCCTATATCTGATGTTTTGTTGGCCATAATATTTGGTAAATGGAGCTAAGGGCCCTTAGAGATATCTGAACCAAATTCTAATGTTCTAAGAAAACAATCTGGGTGGGAACTGTAAAGATTGCTTTTGAAAGAGGCTCCTATCAATTATCATGTCAAGGGCCAGGCTCCAGCTGACACTGAGATTATTATTTTTTTATGCTGATAAATGTTTTAGGTGGATTTTCCTGATATAATGATGATTTATATTGAATCATTCAAATTATCTCCCTCTCAGTTCAGCCCCCTTTGTGATGAGGGTTACATATCTAAAGATGGCTAGTGTCTTTACCTAGACAAATATAGTTTTGTTTTCTTGTTTTCCCCATTTAAGAAAAGCTAAAAGGAGATAAGAATGTTCACAAATCAAGTTTATTCAGAAGAGCAAAAAAAAAAAAAAAAGTCTGGGTTAGCTGTAAATGCAAAAGGCTCAGGAGGACATTTAATTCTATTTAATCAATTAACAAGTATTTATTAAGTGTCTACTATGTCCTAGGCATTGTGCTAAGTGTATATAAGTATAAAGAATGAAAACATTCCTGTTGATGAGGAGCTTGTATTTTGATGGTGGAGACAAATACATTTACAAGACATTCCAAAAATCTTGAGGAAATTTTAAATTTTATAATTTAAAAACTAAAAAGTTTAATTTTTAATAGTTTAAAGCTTCACTAAAACTTTTGGATATCCTGAATAAAAATATGTATTATGTCCATTAGAAAATGCTAACATAATATATATATATATGTATATATATATATGTAATGGATAAATAGATAAAACAAATTTATAATATATATAAACATAAATAAAATATAGTATCTAAAATATATAATATACAGTTCATATATTAGCAAATGCAAAATGAATGATCACAAATACATACAAAGCAGTTAAATACACAATCATTTGGGAGAGCGAGTATTAGCATTAGAGGTATCAGGAAAAAAGGGAGAGGAAGGGAGGGAAGGATAGAGGGAAGGAAGGAGAAGCAGAGAGAGAGAAAGTGAAAAAGAGAGAGAGAGTGAAAGAGAGAGTGAGAGAGAGAAAGAAAGAGAGAAGAGAGAGTGAGAGAGAGAGAAAGAAAGAGAGAAGAGAGAGAAAAAAGAGAAGAGAAGAGAGAGAGAAGAGAAAAGAAGAGAGAGAGAGAAAAGAGAGAGTGAGAGAGAAAGAGAGAGAGAAGAGAGAGAGAGAGAAGAGAAGAGAGAGAGAAGAAAGAGAGAAGAGAAGAGAAGAGAGAGAGAGAAGAGAAGAGAGAGAGAAGAAAGAGAGAAGAGAAGAGAAGAGAGAGAGAGAAGAGAAGAGAAGAGAGACAGAAGAAAGAGAGAGAGAGAACCAATCTAGTGTAGAACCTTTGGGGAACACCTACAATAAGTGGAAATAATATAGGTGATGAGCTAACAAGAGAGACAGAAGAGTGATTCCACAGAGAATCAAAAAAGAATACTGTCACAAAAACTTAGAGAATAGAGAGTATACAGGAGGAGAGAGTGGTCAACAACAAGTGGTCAAATGCAGCAGAAAAATAGAATAGGATGTTGAGCCATTTTAATTTAGTGATGAGATTGGAAATTGAATTAATTGTAAAGGATTGAGGACTGAGTCGAAGGAGCAGAAATAGAGGATGAAATCCCTGAATTTGGTCTCATTAATGCCAACTGACCTCCATAGTCAATTTCAAAAAGTTCCATGGATAATTCACCAAAAGAAGAATCTACATGATGTATCAAGAGGCTGAAGACATGTCATGACCTTGTTGGGGCGATCAGGATACCAAGACATAACAATTCTGTTAAAGCCCCCAAAGTCTAAGCCGTCTGCCTGCCTTGGAACTTCTGAAGGCATCAGCTACCTAAGGAGCCTGAGGAAGGGGGCTCCTGGAGGTGGCTCAATAGCCCCGACTGTGTCTGAATAACCCAGTCACAGGCTGGTGGAATGTGGGTTGTTCGGATTGTTAAGTGTTATCCAAGACTTCCTGTCAGACCCAAGCTGATTTAATGGTTAAGGGAGGTCATTACTAACAGAATCAATATGACAGGGCTTGGAATATGGAGTAAGTATTTTGACTCAAAGGAAAGACACCCTGGGAATCAGGGCACAGTTCAATCAGTAGCCTTGACCTTGGCCACTTCTCTGATTTGAATAAGTCACCGTAGACCTCAAGACTGACCTTGAAGTAACACCTAAGGAGCAAATTTGAACCGCTTGGGCAGACACTCCTTCTGTTTATGCAGTGAAGGACAGGGATGAGATTAGGAGAAAGACATTCGACAGACTCCAGCTGAGAGGCCTCTGGGGACCCGGATGGCTTATGGGAACAGCAATGAGCTGTGGTAGATTTCCACTCACTGCATCAACTTTTAATCTAGCCCAGGTGCTCGTGACCAAGAATCATTAGCATCTAATGGCTGCTCTGTGGCTGCTGGCTGGCAATTCCTCTGGCTGTCTCTGCTTAGGCAGGTGCTCTCCATGCCCTCAGTATTCCTGGGGATCTGGAGAACTCAGAGGCTGAGACGCACAGAGAACGTTGGCCCCCTGATGGAGAAGGGGCTGTGTGGAGGAACAGAGAAAGCACCCCACCAGCACTCACCTGTCCTGCTCTTCCCTCTTCCTGGCAAGAGGGAAGGAAAATATTTTCCTCTGCAAGCAGCATTGTAATCTAAGCCAAGTAATGTGTGAAAGAGTCTATTTATAATCAGAGACTATTTTCTGTAACAATTTAGGATTTAGAATGGAAAGGAAACAGCAATCACCTAGTTCAACTTAATTTATTTTACAGATGAGAAAACTAAGACCCCATAGATTAAGTGACTTCCCCAGGGTCATACATAGAGTAAGTTGCAGTGGTTAAGTTGAACAATTCAACAAATATTCATTTAGCCCCGTTAAAGGGTAATAAGAGCTAGCATTTACATAGTACTTTATGGTTTACAAAGTATTTTACAGATACTATCTCATTTGAGACATAAAGAAACTCTATAACATAGGTGCTATTATTATCCCCATTTTGCAGACAATGACACTGAAACTGGGAGGTGAACATGAGTTAACTTAGAGTTAGTAAGTGGCTGAGGCAGAATTTGAACTCAAGCCTTCCTAATTTGAAGTCAAGTGCTCCATCACTATATCATCTGCCTGCCAACAGTACTGTGTAAAGTGCTAGCCGTACAAAGGTTAAAAAACATTTTTTAAGAGTTCTAGCCTTCAAAAAACTTACATTTTTCTTCTACATGATGTCCCATCTCTCATTTCCAGAAATAGGGGACTATCTCAAAAATCAGAAGACTAAAGTGGAAAAGTTAGAGTATACCTAAACTTGATGAAAATTATCCAGTATTGCCTGTTGTTTATGCCAAATCTATAACGAATTTGAGTTTTGGCTTCCAGTAGCAGTGTCTGTCCTCTAAGGTTTAGTCCTGGACACTTTTCTCTTTTCTCTCTACAACCTATCTCTTGAAGATCTTATCAGTTCCATAAGCACAATTATTTTCTCTATGCACACATTTCCCAAATCTAAATGATTCTGCCCTTGTCTCTTTTTAGAGGTCAAATCAGCACAGCACTAACTGCCTATTGAATACCTCCAAAGTTGTTCAGTATGAATCTTAAACTCAATTTTTTAATATTTATTTTATTTATATATTTATATTTATTTTTATATATAAAATATTATAAAACAAACTCATTCTTTTCCTTTCCAAACTTGCCCCTTCTCCAGATTTCTGTTTCCATTGAGGTCATCTTTCTAATCACTCAGGTCGGAGAGACCTTACTTATCTTTGAAAAAGTTGTCTACATTTGATGCTTCCAAAGGCTCAACATTTATTCTCCTCAGCCTCGAGAGACTCGACTTCAACCCCTACCACTGTGCTAAAATTATTCTTTCTGAGGTCATCAAGATCTGAATCATTAAATCCATTCACTTCTTTGAAGATTTTTACACTATTGATCCACTTATACTTTAGTCTTTTCTTCTCTCAGCTTCAGAAACTATATCACCCTTTGTTCTGGTTCTTCTTCTACCTCTTGAACCACTCATTCTTTATTTTCTTCCTTGGTTCATTAATTTAGGCATTTCCCAAGATTTTGTCTACAAGGAGAACATGGCCTCCCATATTCACCACTTGGTTTCTATCTCTGACTCCTTCCTCTTTTTTACTTTTCTTTTTAAAAAATATAATACTATTTATAGTATATGTACTATATACACAAACATATATATACCTACATAGATTTGTATATGTACATTTATATATACATATAATTCATGTAGTATTTTATTTATATTTCTGTTATTATATTTCTATTTTTATATATAGCATACTAGATATTTTATTTATTTATATAATTTAAAATAGTATTTTATTTTTACAATTGCATGTCAAAAGAATTTTTAACATTTATTTAAAAAATTTTAGTTCCAAATTTTTCTCCTTTCGCTCCCCCTAAAATTATAAGCAATTTAATTCACATTATATATGACAACCATGAAAAACATATTTTCACATTAGTCATGTTGTAAAAGAAGAAATAGATCAAAAGGAAAAAACCATGAAAAAAAATGAAGTGAAATATGCTTTGATCTGGATTCAGACTCTATCAGTACTTTCTCTGGATGTGGAAAGCATTTTCCTATCTTTCCCTTGCTTTTCACATTTAATCTGTTATTACCTCCTCCAGGAAACGTTTCGTATTCCCCTTTTAGTAATAACCATTCCCTTCAGAACTTATGTAGTACTTTGCATTGTTACTTTAGAAAACACTTTTTAAAAAAGACAGGGTCTCCTTATCTTTCTTTGTGTAATGTAGGGGCCACGTAGAGAAAGATCTCATTGCTCATTTATATGGTAACTTTGACCTGCTCCATTTCTAGCTTGGACTGCTTTGCCTCCTCCTTAGGCAAACTAGCCTCTGTCTCTGGGGCTTTATCATATTAATATTTAATTTAGTGTGTATATACAATGAATATAGAGCACTGAGACTCAGAAATCCCTGACTCAAAAGATTTGCCAGACAGCCTCCCATATAGCAGGGATTATAAGAGTGCTCCATCATACCTGTCTTTAAATTACTTTTTAAAAATATTGGACTACCTCTAGAGGTTTTTGTTTGTTTTGTTTTAAATGTAGATAGTTTCATATCATTCACTTCCTCCTAGAAAGGTGAATTTATGAATTTTTTAATTTAATAAATGAATTTCATTTAATGAATGATTTAATATTTACGTTTGATTTTATGATCGGTAGTTCTTTCCATTTCCATTTTAGAAATTATTGTGAATATTATTTTTGTGGTTCTATAATTTCTACTTTGCATCAGATCATATAGAACTTTCCATACTTCTTTGTATTCATCACATACATAATTTCTTACTGCAGTCTAATATTCCATTATATTCGTGTACACTTTCTGTTTAGCTACTCCCAAGTAATGAATGTTTACTTTGTTTCCAATTCTTAACTATCACAAAATCTGCTGCTATAAATATGTTGGAGTATATGAGGGATCTTTTCTTTATTGGTTTCTTTGGCGTTTAAGGGCATAATGAGACTCTGGTTTAAAGAGTATGAAGTTTTTAGTCATTTTATTTGTATAATTATAAATTGCTTTCTAAAACAGTTTTCCTATTTCACAGTTTACCAACAATATAGTAGGGGGTCTAACCTTCTGCAACTCCTCCCGTATTGATTGTTTTGTTTTCATTTTTGCCAGTTTGTAGTTTTTGATACGAAATCTTAGGATTGTTTTGATTTGTATTTTTCTTGTTATTAGTAGTTTGGAGTATTTCCCCCCATGTGGTGGTGAATACTTTACTTTCTTTTGAGAAATATTTGTTCATATCCCTTGATAATTTATTGGGGAATAGATATTAGTCATATATTTTTATTCATTGTTTATATACCTTAGATATCAAAGCCTTATTAAAGAAATTTTATACAAAGTTTTTTTTTTACCCCATTTGACCACTTCCCTTCTTATATTAGATGCATTAACGCTGTATGAAAACATTTCAGTTTTGAATAATCAAATTTATTTATTTTATCTTTTGCAATTGCCTATATTAGTTTAATATCTCCCTATAACTATTAGAGGCATATGACCTGTTTCTCTTCTCATTTTTTAAATAGTAGAATCATTAATATGAAGGTCATGTGTCCATTTAGACTATATTGTGATATGTGGTACAGGGTGTTAGTCTAATCCTAATTTCTGCCAGACTGGTTTCTAGTTTTCTCAGCAGTTTTTTTAATCATATAGGGAATTTTTTTCCTATACAATTTATGTTTTCTATCAAAAACTTGATAATTTATTATTGATCACTACCTCAAAGACATCCTTTGTAGAAAACACACAGGAATATTATTGCCAAATTTCAAAACTCCCAGATCAAAGAGAAAATTTTGCAAGCAACAACAACAACAAATAACAATTCAAATACACTGGAGCTACAATTAGAATTGCACAAGATTTATCAGCAACTACAATAAAAGACCGCAGGTCTTGGAATCATATCTACAGACAAAAATATATATATATATAAAGAAAAGATACATGTAGTATCTTCCTCCCAGGGTTGATGTAAAATTCAGATAAGGCAATGACTAGAAAATGCTTTGTAGGCATTATATAAATGCTAGGCATTCTTGTGATTTACCAAGCTCCAGAAGTCTAAGGACTTGAAAGCATCAGTGTAGCCTATTATTTTTCAGTATTTAAATTTTCAGATATCCTGCTTTTCAGTTCCACAAATGTAACTTGTACTGAGATCTTGAAAGTGAGCTTAGTTTTATCTTGTTTCATTTATAGGAAAGAGGGGAGGGGATGGTTGGAGTAGAAGCTTTTGAGGTCCCTTTCAGATCTATATCTCTAATCTTATAAATTCCCATGTACTCAACACTAGATTCAGATTTATGAAAAATAATAATTCATATTCTTAAAAAGGAGACTAGTTCATATTTTTGGTTATTCTGTGATCTGCTGATCCTGGTCATAGCTAAAGATGTTCTCTAACACCCTCCATTTTAATTTATTTGTTTTTCCTCATATAAGAGATTTTTTCTCTTCCTCTATTCCTTTGTCTGGAATAACCATACTCAGAATGTAATCCCTGCTCACTTTCACTTCTTAGGAACCTCTTGACCCCTTTAAGCCTTAAATCATGTCTATTTTTATACCTTTCAAGCTTAGTAGCTGTTAGTGCTCACCCCATTTCTCCATGAAATTATTTTGTATTTATTGAACCTCCCTAGACTTCTTTCTTTATCTGTTAAATGGGGAAATTGGATTAGAGGAACTATAAGATACCTTCTTTGACCAAAGAAGAGACAGCAAAGTTGTGGTGAGACAGATCTAACAGCTTCTCTGATCTGGGAACTCTTTTTGTATGAATTTCTTTTCTTCACCGGAGTTCGACTCTGATGCTTCACCATTGGCTAATGTCAATGGGTTACAAGCTCTGACAAACTAAAAAATTTTCAAATTTAGCTTTGAACTGTATCTGCTATCATCTAAGTCAGCCTGAACTAAGAGACGCTCATTCCAAGATAGTCAAATAGGGGATTTGGGGGGCCAGAGCAATTCCTGAAGCTACCTATGAAAGAGTGGAGAGGTTATAATGTGTATACCTGAAGGAAATACTCTCACTAATAGAATCCACTTGAAGTAGTATACTACGAAATTTATAGAAATCCTTGGTCTTGTTCTTAACCTAAGAAGATAGGGAGCTTACTTTTCTTTATAAGAATGTAAAGTGACATGTCAAGTACTTTCAAAGTCATTCCAGTGGGTCTTTAACTTTCTGGAAGTTTAAAAAAAAACTTTAAGAAACATCTATAAGGCTGATTTAATTTAAAAATGATTTATGATCCTGAATCTACATGACTTCATTTTTGTAGCTCTCATAAAAAAGCAAAATGAAAATAAAAAGAGCCTCTTTCCTTGATTAACATCAGATCAGGAGACACAACTGCAGGCAAATCTTTGTGGGTAGAAAGATGTATGTGAGTAAGGGGAAGAATGCTTCTTGCATTAAGGTCAACTTTTCTGGGATGAGTTTTTCCAAATCCTCTAGGCATCCCTGGGCATCTGAAAGGGGGGAAAGAGGGAAAGCAATCCTGTACAATGGCTTTGCCTTATTTAAGAGACACCTAGCAATTTCATCAATAAGGTTTTTATTGTCATCTGACAGGGGAACAATATATCAGAGACTAAGACCACAATAGCTTCTATCAATCAAGCACTCTGGGAAATCTGAAATGACAATAAAACTCACTGCATTAAGTAACCCATGGTGTTAGGAAATTAATCAGAAAACTGGTATTGTTGAGAACAAATGAGTTTTTAATAAATTAGGTTTGAGAGTTACTTACAAGCTGTTGATTGTGGGGGCCTAGGCTGAAGCAGCTTCGGATTCATTGAAAAATCCGTAGGGGGCTCCTGCTGCTAAGTCAGAGTTAAATAAGCTCATTTTTTTAGGAGGGAATATGGGAAGCTTCCCAAGCATGTAGCCAAATTAATGTTCTGGTGAAAAGATCAGAATTTCAAAATTTCATTTTTCCTTAGTCACTCTTTCTATTAATTTCCTGAGTGGTTAGTCTTGGCCATTGTGGTAACTTTACCATTCTGTGAATTGGGTTTCTAGGTATCTGGCAAAAGGAAATGGTGAACTTTCTACTCAAACTGTGCTCAATTAACATTTGAGAATTTTAGAAGTCTGAAATTTCAAAGTAAAGGAGTAGAAAAAGTGCCAGAATTGGATATAGGAAATCCAGCTTTGATACTTACTAATTATGTGACCTTGACTAAAAATTAACTCATTAATCTACTCAGTGTGTCTATGGGATACAGGCAATCAATGGGAGAGACAGCTAGATACAGTGGATAGCATGTGGGACTTGGACCTGGGAATTCTGTCTCAATTACTTAATGGCTGTTTGAACATGAGCAAGTCTCTTAATCACTCTCAGCCTCAGTTTCCTAAAATTTAAAATAAATGGGCAATTCTTAATTATGTAAATAGGCATAAGCAAAATACAGTAAGCTTAGCTTTTGTTGAATAATAGACAAACCAGTATTGAGGGAGAAATGTGACCTTTCTACCTCACAGGGTTTCTGAGAAAATCAAATAAGATCAATCATGTGTGCAAAGCAGTTTGCAAGGCATGTATTTTAGGGCAGGTTCACACTGATTTCACAAGGTCAAGATCTGGAGAGATAGAGTTAATGAGGCAGATAATTTAAAAAACAACAACTCTTTTACTACATATGAACCCTCAGCAAAGATATGCATTGACAGGTATACTTTGCCAGCTTTCCCACAACAATGATCTAGGCCATCACAATAGCCCCTATAAGAACAAAAAAAAAGGTGATATCGCCAGGTCCAAAGAATTGTCTATGTGATCTTGGGGAAGGTCACTTAACTTGAACATCAGGATTTTCCTAGATGAATTCTAAGGTCACATCTACTTTTTAATGCTGGTTTTCATTGTATTCACTGATAGCTGAACTTGCTTCAAATTATTAATGTCATATGACTTCGTTCCTTTTGGTTCTTGGACCAAAGAGGACTTGGACTGGGAAGGAAGAATAACACTGAAGTCAGCATGTTAAAAAATATAATTTGTGATTTAGGCAAAGTTTGGACTAGATGGCTTTCTTTTTAACACATTTTAAACTCTAAAATTGTATGATTTTATGATTATTTCACTACAGTTTTTTGAGGCAGGCATCAAAAAAATAATTTGCTTATGGTCACAAATGTATTTACATAGAGATTATCCTAGAAAAACAAGAATGGGATTGGGAAGTAGGTGGCAGGGTAGAAGAAATGGAGGAAATAAAAAACAAGTAGAATAGACACATTCAGATGGATGTCATTTTATAGGCTCTTAGAATCATAAGAGTTAGAAGGAATCTTAGATGTTATCTAGGCCAATCGAATTAAGTGAAGTTTTATGAGGTTCTTGCTTTCCCAAGGTCACATAAGTTGTAAACTTCAGTCAGAATTTGAATCCAGATTTTTTTTTTTACTCCAAATCCAGAGTTCCTTCTATTACACCAAGATTCAATTTTGATCCTTGTGGAACTTAGAATTTTAGCTTTATAGATTTTATGGAAGTTTTTTTTCTTTTCTCTTTAAGATTCTTGAGTGGAAAACACTATAATAAGTACATTTTGGTACAGAAAGAAAAATCCAAAATAGAAGTCAGGAACCACGAGCCAGTATCACAGAATGAAATAGATATACAGGTCAGTAATTTGTACACTTGACAAAGTGATATAATCCTGAAAACTAAGATAGGACTGGAAGCAATAGACCAGCAAATAACCCAATTGGGATGTGAATCAGTTAATCAATCAACATTCTTTATGAGACATTTATTCTGTGCCAGACATTGTGTTAGGTGATGGAGATAAAAGGAAAAAAATAAATAGTCCCTCTCTTTAAAGAGTTTATATTCTAATGGGAGAAATCCCACATACATAAATAAGTACATATGATATAAAGTAGATGTAGGGTGACCTTAAAGCAGAAGACACAGGTACCAGGAGATCCAGGAACAGCCCCCTGAAAAAGATAGGATTTCAATTAATATCCAAAGAAGGTCAAAGATTGTAAGAGGCAGAGGTGAAGAGGGAGAAAATTCCAGGTACAGAAGGTAGTCAAAGGTACAGAGAAAGGAATCAGTTTGGAATCATAGGGAAAGGCTACCAAACACCTGCAGTGCTGTGTGCATGAGGCAGGGAAGAGGGCATTTGGTGATCAAGTGAAGGTTGGGGCTTTTGAGGCAATATATCATTTTGAGATTTTTGACCAAAGGAGGATCCAGGGGTGGGTATGCTAAGTCTAAGTCTGCCGGGGAAAATCTGAGGAGCGTAACCCACGAACAAGGAAATTTAGACAAGGAAAGATAGGTTTGGGGTAGAAATTGGGTGCGCAGATTTGGGTGTTTAGTAAGGAAAAATGCACAGAGTGTGGAAGTAGAAGCGAGGAACTGAGAAGTCAGATTTTAGAGGAAGTCACAGTGGGACTTAAGATATAGCACATAGATGCAAACTCAGGGAGAGTTGAATAACAATTTTGGTGCATGAATGTGAGGTTAAATTGAATAAATGTACACACCAGATCAGACCTTGTCAGGGAGATAAAGTGACATCATCTAAATCTCAACCCAGAAAATTTTCATACTTTATATTAATATCCACAGATCCATACATTTTTATGATATCTATTTCTGTCATTACAGAGCCTTAGAAAGATTCTCTAAACTGTTTTTAAAAAAATTTTTTTAGCATTTAAAAAAATAGTTTGACTTCTATTTTGAACCACAGAGGAAAGGATAGGAAATAGCTTTTTAAATTTTTCTTCTTTGGGGTAAATCAAGATAAAAGTTAATACCATAGTATTTAAGTTTTAAAATATAAATAAAACACAATTTTGTTCAGGCTCCCTCTCCCCCACATTTTTTTTTAAACCATTCTCTTCCCAGATAGGATGTGGACTCCCTGAGAAAAAGGAGTGTTTAATTTGTATCCTCAATATTGAGCACAGTGTTTGGGACATAGTTGTAGGTATTTATTAAACGCTTCTTAGTTGATGGAATTAATCTTTTAAAATTTTTATCATTTCTGAATTTTGTAACATATATTACCATAGTACTCACAGATAACATTTACAAATAAATAAACTTATTTGGGGGATGCTCAAAAATTTTTACTCATGAGGTGCATAGCCAAAAAGTTTGGAGCCTACTCTTAACATATGACTACCCCATATTCTGTTTAAAATATAAATTTCTTTTTTTCAATATTCCTTCATAATTCACTTTTTATTATGTGTTGCAGCCAGTTTATACCTATCATGAACCTTTATGTTGATCTCTGAATGATAGTCCATTTTCAATTCTTGAGAGACCATAGTAATTCATGATTTGTGTCAATGTAACAATATTGAAAAAATTATTCATTTTAGGAAGACATTTGAGGTCATTAAAAAAGCTCTGTAGTTTCCAATCAAAAATCCAGTTCATTCTTCTCCTTTCCAATGATCAAGTCTAGTCACAGTCCATTTGCTGTATTTGCCCAAAAATATACTGAGAGAAGCTCTCTAGATTGTACATGTAAATATATATATGTCATAATCTGGAAAATGGGAGTTCTTTGTCCACCTCGTTTTTCCTGTATGGGTGGTTAGGCCAAACTTTGAGAAAAGAATAAATCTCATCTGGGAAATTTTGCAGTGTTCTAGGGCTTGATATCACCAGTGTAATATCATAATCAAATAGGAGCATTGGGAATCATCATCTACAAATTTCAATCAAAATGAACTCTTCACTGGACTTCTTCCATGATGGTGGTGAACACTTTGGGTGAAGATATCTCTCCCTGAGAGCAATCTGGAACTAAGCTCAGAGTTATCAAACTGTGCATACCCTTTTGACCCAGCAGTGTTATCCTGGGCTTATATCCCAAAGAAATCTTAAAGAAGGGAAAGGGACCTGTATGTGCACGAATGTTTGTGGCAGCCCTCTTTGTAGTGGCCAGAAACTGGAAACTAAGTGGATGCCCATCAATTGGAGAATGGCTGAATAAAATGTGATACGTGGATATTATGGAATATTATTGTTTGGTAAGAAATGACCAGCAGGATGATTTTAGAGAGGCCTGGAGAGACTTACATGAACTGATGCTGAGTAAAATGAGCAGAACAACAATACTGTATGATGATGAATTCTGATGGAAGTGGCCCCCTTCAACAATGACAGGATTCAGACCAGATATACACCCAGAGAGAGAACCGTAGGAACAGAGTATGGACCACAACATAGCATTCTCACTCTTTCTGTTGTTGTTTGCTTGCATTTTGTTTTCTTTCTTAGTTTTTTTCCCTCTTGATCCAATTTTTCTTGTGTAGTAAGATAACTGTATAAATATGTATGCTTGGATTTGACATATGTTTTAACATATTTAACATGTATGAGACTGCCTGCCATCTAGGGGAAGGGATGGGGGGAAGGAGGGGAAATTTTGGAACACAAGGTTTTGCAAGTGTGTTGAAAAATTACCTATGCATATGTTTTGTAAATAAAAAGCTTTAATTTAAAAAAAGAAAAAATTTTAAAAATTAAAAATCTGCAAAAAATCATCTTTCCCTGAAAAAGAAAGCAAGAAATGGAATGTTTAAATCATTTGCCATAAAAAAGAGGCAAGAAAAAATTTTTACAATAGAGGGAAAGAGGGGGAAGAAAGAGTAAGAAAATGAATCTTACTCTTATGAGGAACTGGCTCACAGAAGAAATAACATATACACTCAAAAGAAATATAGAAATCTATTCCTGCAAGAAAATAGGATGGGAATGGGATATGGGAAGGGAAGAGAGTGATAAAAGAGAGGGCATATTGAGTGAAGGAGTGATCAGTACCAAAACACTTTTGAGAAAGGACAAGATGAAAGGAGAGAGAGAATAAATGGGGGGAAATACAAATAATGATAGTAATTATAAAAAGAATTTTGAAGTAACTTTCTCTGATAAGGCCTCATTTCTCAAACATAGAGGGAACTGAATCAAATTTATAAAAAAAAAAATAAAAGTGATGTCCCAATCTATAAATGATCAGAAGATATGATCTGTGCCCAAAGGGCTACAAATTCATGCATATCCTTTGACCCAATAAGACCACTACTTGGCATGAATACCAAAAGAGATTTGGGGAAAAAAAGAAAACAATCTATATGCATTTTTTGTACTCATGTATATATTCTCATTGTACTCATGTACTCATTTGTGTATCCAGAGCAGCTCTCTTCTCAGGGCAAAAAAAAAATTAGAAATTAAAGGGATGCCCAAAATTGTGGAATGACTCAATAAATCTGGTGTATATTCATGATGAAATATTTTTCTCTGGGAAATGATGATGAGGATGCTTCCCAGAAGAAAAAAAACCTGGAAAGTCCTCCATGAATTCAAGCAAAATGACATGTACTGTATACAAAATAATAGCAATGTTCCAGGATGACCAGCTGTGAATGACTTTGCTGTTCTCAATAGTATAATTATCCACAATTACTCTGAAGGACTTATGATGGAAAATCCTATCCATACCTAGTGAAGGAACTGATTGTGGCTGAATACAGACTGAAACTTTCTTTCTTCCTCTTCTCCTCCCTTTCCTCTCCCTCCCCCTCTCCCTCTCTTTCTCCTTCTCCTCCTTCTTCCTTTTCCTCTCACTCTCCCTCCTCCCCTTCCCCCCTACTCTCCTCTCTCTCGATTTTTCTTAAGGGCTTTTAATTCTCATTAGAGTGAGAGATCTATGCTTTTTTTTCACAACTTGACTTTTATGGAAATGTTTTGTATAACTGTGAAGTGGTTTCTTAATTGTGGGTGGGGATAAAGGAGAGAACCTGAACTCAAAAATTTTATAAAGAAATGTAAAAAAAAATTATGTTGAATGTAACTGGAGAAAATATTAAATAAATAAAACAAAACAAAAAAGAAAATTTCTCTCCTTATTTTATGCTTCTCCTGATAGCAATGGTCAGGAGTCATCAGATAGGGTTATCTTCATTATATCTTTCAGAGAATCTTCTGATGCACTGCATTGAAGACGCAAAGAACTTCATTGTTGAAAGCCTTTAAGTCATCATTTTGTTCTACAAGATCAAAAGCTTCTTTTATAGTGGACAAATATTGATTTGGCACAGTAGGATTTTTTATTCTCTATATTTCTTAGACAATTATATGATGGTAAAAGCACAGTTCACTGTAGAATATTGCTTGCAAAAATTTATCTGTTCCCTAATAATAACTTCATTAAGGATGCTCTTAATATGTATGTATGATATTCTCATGTAAAAAAATGATAGAGTTAGGAAAGTAAGCATTTAGATTGGTAATTGCTAATGCTCTTTTGGATTGTCTTTTTATACAAATAAGGTCTGAGATTTTTTCCAATATGAATTTTGATATCTTCCTCTTTTAGTTACCTTGTAAATTGATCTCTCAGTCCTTCAAAACTTTGGTACCTGTAGCATGTATATTGTTTCCAAGACTCTTTTCTTATCTTTGAGACCTTCAGTGATATTTCTTCCTCTCCTATAAACACATCTGGAATTATGATATTAGAGTCCAAGGGCAGAGATTTGGTATTCTTGATTGTGAAGATAGTATGTGATTTAAGAACAAAACAAAACAAAAATAACTCTTTGTAGATCTCTTCTGTTTTTCTTCTGTTTATTTTCCTCCTGTGTTCATCTTTAAATGCTCGTGGGATGACTTTTCTTCATTGGATATCTTGGCAAGCTTCCTTTAAACTAGTTTTATCCTCTATTACTTCTCTCTGTTTTATGAGGTGATACCACCCATAATCTTCTATCATCCTTTGTAGTAGAATTTTACAAACACGTTTATGTTCTAAACTGGAGTTATCTTTGGGTGTCCTTCTTGAGCTTGGGAAGTAAGTAAAATGTTTGCTAAGGTGACTTTTGTGTTCTTTTGTTTCCCATGTTGAGGCAATAGCCTTATGCTAAATTTTTATATGAAGTTAGTATAATTAGTATCTATGACATTTCTTTTACCCTTATCCCATTTTTAAAAATCAATAACTTGTTTAGTTTATTACAAGAGGTTGCCTTCCAAGGTGGGGGGTGATAGATACATTTAGGAAGATGACAGAAAATGAAAGATACCAACTAAACAAAGTTTAAAATTTGCTTAAATAGGTCAGTTTATAATTGTTTCAATTGCATGCTAATTCCTTTTTTTTTCATTTTTATTCTTTGAGCTTTGTATTACTTTTGATTTGTTCTCATGAGTGAATGGTCTGATGATAAATAGACAGTTTATGGAGATTATCTCCCACTTTAGTAAGAAGTTGCTTTCTATTGGTGATATATGCTCTGTATGACCAGTTTCATCAGTAATTGCCATGTCCAGAGCCTCCCAATTCCATTCTTCAAGAAAGTGTTTATCATAGACAGGCACAAATCTTCTGGATAAACTATAAACCTTTGATTTCTTTGATTTCTTATTACTAATCCTAAGGTGAATTTCACCACTCTTAATTATTCAAATCAAAATCACTAAGCTAATTTAATTATCTTTAATTGGGAGAATTTTATTGAGGCTTATTATTTTATAAAATTTTTCTATCTTATCTTCAGTGATAGATATTATTTCATAAGTTGTGATCCTCCCACATTATTTTTCCATTTGTTATTGGTATATTTTCTTTTTATATCACATTTATTTAAGTAGCTAGATGCCATGATGGTCAATATAAGACTAATTCTAAACTTGGAAAGACGAGTTCAGATTCTGCCTCAGATACTTACTAGCGGCATGACCCTGGCTGGGCAAGGCATAATCTGTCTGCTTCACCTTTCTTGTCTTAAAAAAAAACAAAAAAAAACAGAATAGTAATATGGACCAACCTCATAGGACTGAGGATCAAAATTGCATATATATCTGTATATGTTTGTGTGTATGCTTTGCAAACATTAAGCCGCTACGTAAATGCCAGTTATTATTTCTGAATATTCTCCCCCTTTCCAAGTCCTCCCCTATAACAAAGACTTTGAAAGAAAGAGAAAAAAATCAGTTCAGCCAAATTAAACAATTCATCAATCACATTTGACAGCATATACAATATCCCATACCTTAGTCTTCCACCTCTACAATAGCAGGGGGAAGGAGAAATAATTATTTTCATGGTGGTCATTTTCCAAATACTTATCATGAGCATTGTAATACAAGCTAAACCTATGTCTTGTGAAATGATATTTCTTGTTGCCTTTGGTCACATGACAAAAATAACATCTGCCAATCCTTATTTTCCTCCCCAGGGAGAACTAGTGAGCCAGCCTTCCATTTAGCATCAACTTCTTCCTGCATTCTGGTTTCCTTTACTTTCCCAAGATTGTGGTTGTTCTGATTTAGTTCATCCTGCTATATTTAACAAACATCTACTAATCAGGGTCTATGGGCAGAACATTGTACTCAGCAATTGTCATGCATGAGGATCACTTAGACAAATTTCTAAAGAAGGGAAAAGGAAAAGTGCTTAATCAGGTAAGCAGCCTTGTAGCTGAATCTGGATTAGGGTCATCAGAGATTTCCCCTTTCTAGGAACACTGTTTTCAGCAACAAATGCAGTCATAGCACAAAAATGAAGGAAAGAATAGAAAACACCAATGTACTATTTTCTGTGCTGTCTCTCATGCACTAAGTTTGAATTCAGGCAGAGACTATGAAACTAGGAGGAAAATGAACCTGTACCCCCAGGTCACCCAAATAAAAATACCTGCCTTTTCTCTCTTTTTTTTCCCCTGGGCTTACCTCTTTTTGACTTCCTAAATGCCCAAAGCAAAAGTGTATAGGACCCCTGCTTCCAATCTTTTTTTTTCTTTATTAAAGCTTTTTATTTTTCAAAATATGTGTGGACAATTTTTCAACATTAGCCCTTGTGTTCCAATTTTTCCCCCCTTCCCCTACTCCCTTCCCCTAGATGGCAAATAGTCCAATATAGGTTAAACATGGTAGAAATATATGTTCAATCCAATAAATGCATATATATTTATACAATTATCTTGCTGCACAAGAAAAATCAAATCAAACCAGAAAAAAAGAGAAGCAAAATAAAATGCAAGCAAAAAACAAAAAAAAGAGTGAAAATGCTATGTTTTGAACCAAATTCAGTTCCCACACTCCTTTCTCTGGGTGTAGATGGCTCTCTTCATCACTGAACAATTAGAACTGGTCTGAATCATCTCATTGTTGAAGAGAGCCACGTGGGAACTTATATCATAAGAGGAGTGATAACCAAGGAGGGGACACTTTGCTCTAGAAGTTTACAGGGATAGTGAGTTGGACCATAGGGAAGAATTCTAACACAGTCCATGCAGGAATGATGGTGGATTTGATTGCTTATCGTTCAAGGATCCAAAAAGGCGAGAAAGGCACATGGAAAGAGTATCCATTGTCCGTGAGTTGGTAGGCAGAGACAGTCACCCATCCTGTGAATATCTGTGGCACCAGGGAAAAAGAGCCTCCAGAGTGTGGCTTTTTCTGCTCTTAGTGGGAGGTTGATTATAAAGCAGATCATATGCAAATATGACCTCGCCTTTAAGGTACAGATCACATCCCTACCCTGATTATTTCTCCTTGAAATGATCGTTGTCTCTCTGCTTCCCAGATCTGTCTAAGTTTCCTGCCTTAAGTTATATGTTTCCACTATATGATGGCCCCTTGGTTTGGAGCTAGAGGATGCACCGTTGACTCTTTGAATCCTGGCTCTGCCACTGACATGTCCTCACCAAGTCTTTCCTCTTCTTGGGGCCACAATTTCTCATTTAGGAAAAGGAATTGTCATGGAAGGAATATACACAAAGGCTACAACTATAAAAATGAAAATAACCTCAAAAAATAAAACAAAAAGGAAATGGAACATATTGTTTTTATAATGCTCAATTTGACTTTAGAGAATGGTTGAGAAAATATGCCTCCTGATGATCAATTCTGATGGACGTGGCTCTTTTCAACAATGAGATGATTCAGATCCTTTCCAACGATTTTGTGATGGAGAGAGCCATCTATGCCCAGAAGGAGGACTATGGGAACTAAATGTGGATCACAACATAGCATTTCACTCTTTTTGTTGTGGTTTGCTTGGATTTTATTTTCTTTCTCATTTTTATCTGATTTTTCTTGTGCAACGAGATAATTGCCTAAATATGTATGCCTATTTTGGACTTAACAAATTTTTTTTTTTACTATGTTTAACATATATTGGATTACATACCATCTAGAGGATGGCTGGGGGGGGAAAGCGGGGAAATTGGAACACAAGGTTTTTCAAGGATCAATATTGAAAAAAATTATCTCATATGTTTTGAAAATAAAAACTTCAATTAAAAAAACATGAAAAATGAAACCATGCCTCCCTCCTTTCTTTGAAGAGACGAGAGACAATGATTGTGGAATACTGCACATGGTACTAGATTTGCTTGATATTCCAGTTTTACTGAAAGTCTTCCCCCTCTCCCTCCTTTCCTTTTTATTCTTTTAAATTTAAATTTAATTTTTTTTTACAAGGGATGAATTGCTGCAGAGGGGAGGAGGAAGGAATAAATTCAACAATCAAAGTGTTTGAAAAATAAAAGTTATCAATAAGAATTTTATTTAAATGAGGGAATTGGATTGGGTAATGATGAAGGTTCTTTCTTGCTCTAAATTTATGATCATATGACTTCTTTTTCCAACTAAATTGTGAGCTCCTTGAGGTCAGAGACAATGTTTGTGTTGCCACCAAATTTATAGGACAATGGCTGATGAATCTGCAAACCTAAGAAAGGAGTTAAGGTTTTTTGTGGGAGGACACCATTTAAAAGAAAAGAATACAAGATTAGATTTTTTTTTCATACCACTTCTATCTTTGAGGGGAAATTAATTTATTGTTTTCCAATAAGCAGATATATCCTATGGGAGATTGTTCTTTGGATGCTTAGTTTCTCTTGAATAATCTAAATTTTGTATCATTTCTCTAGTGATACTTAGAGAAACTCAAACCACCTCCAGCCTGGGCAGTAGCTCAGGCTGCTTTGTGCAACACAGGGAGCAGTTATGCCACAGTGTGAGAGCTAAGTCTGGGAACATCACACTAAAGACAGATTCCTGCTGTATGAAGGTTTCCAGCTGGGAAAATTGCCTTCAGTTCAGCCAGCATTTAGCAGAATTTTCCAGCTGCCATGAATATGCAAAAGAAAGTGGGCCACTGGCAAAATTGCATGGAGGGCTGGCGATTAGACAATATCACAGACAATAAAAGTTTGGACAGGTTGACCGTGGGAGTGCTGTAGGTACTGAGTAAAGGTACTAAATTGTTCTGACTCCACAGAAATGGCTGGTAGACATGACTAAAAAATACATGATTATAACCATTCCTTTGTGGGTCTTTTCCACATTCATTTAAAAGAGGCATGGCAGCTCATAAAGAATAGCAGCTTCCTTGCAACCCAGAGGACTTAATGAAGAATTAAGAATATTGCCTTACTATTGCTGAAATAATAGAAGGAAAATTGAATTATTCTTCCCATATTAAATGCATCTATTCCTGAGTGTTTCTGCCAAAATGACTCTGCTAACCCGGTGTGAAATATACTTTGTTTTCACATGGGGACATTAAACAAAGATGCCGGCTCTGGTAGAACCACTTTGAAAGGAATGAAAAGCATCAGAATGAAAAAGGGCTCTCAACGTATGGTTCTATCAGCCCCAAATTGTATCACAGCTGCTTCTGGCACCATTAGATGGAACACTGGGTAATTTATAGAAGTCGTTTTTTAACAATTTGATTGTTGGTATATATCTGTTGAATTGATTGGTTGTAGAGACATCTTTATTTTTATAATAGCAATAACATCCTTTGCTGATTATGGCCCAATTTATTCCTAATGATAACATTACCAACCAGCATTTATCAATTTATATTGGGAAAATATGCTATTATGTCTTAATTATCTGTTTAATTGTAGGAAGATAAGAGCCTATAATACCCTGGATTTAGCAGCTTTTGGGTAGCCTGCTACAATCCCTAAGGTCTCTCTAGTCTGCTTCTACCTGCATTTATTTGTAAGGCATGGTGATATAAATGATATTTAATTCTCATCCTTGGGTGGGGAATAAAGCCACACTATCCACAGAGCCACCCAGCTAACCCTGTGGTACCACAGCACGTATTTCTGCCAACCACTAGTTGTCCCTGCTTTCCACCAACAATCTACCTTACCTGGATGCAGTCAGTGGGGATGCATGTGATGCACGTTCACCAGAATTTCTCTAGAGACTCCCCAGAGCTTCCTGGAGGGTGAGGGTAGGGGATTCCTTTCTTCTTTTAGTGATATGTCAAGATTTGTCTACGTGTAAATATAAAGTGACAACATTTCTCCATTCCTGTTTCTGCCCACTGGGTTCAAATAAGGAGGATGCATCTCGCCCCTTTCCCGTCTCCATGGAGTGAGCCAATGCCCTTGCAATAGATGAATGAATGATTTACTACAAAGCTCTGTCCTAAGCATTGGGGAGCAGATAGAAGCATGAAGCCGTCCCTGCTCCCAGAGTTCACGTGGTGGGACACAGCACAGATAAAAGGGCCAGACTACACAATAGACTGAAAGGTCCAAGGGTCCCTTCGGTACAGCATCAAGGTAAATGATAAGAAAGCCAATTGCTCTCTGATCTTTAGTCATTCAAAAGGACTTTGGTGGTAGGAAAAATTTTCTTTTCTGGATCTTTGATAGCTGTGGCCCATGCTTCTTGCCTGTTGCTAGAGAGGTAACTAGACTTACAGAACAAAGTGTATTGTTTCAGAACATGGCCAATGAGTGTGTGCCCAAGAGGGTAGGACACATTGTTCTCCTTCTCCCTGTGGGCTAAAAGGTTCCTTTATTCCCTTGACCCAAGCATGTGATGATGACTAAATTCAATCTTGATGCCCTGAAAGCCTGGATTTTTTTCCAAATGGCAGAAATAACATTTTTCTTTCCATTTCATGAGGAAGATGAGGAAATAATTTCTTTGGAGTAGGGGTAGCAATCATTGATTTCAGACAAAGTTAAAGCTAAAATAGATTTAATCCAAAGGAAAAAAACAGAGAAACTGCACTATGTATCAGTTATATTAAACAATATTGTTTTGGACTATTTAAAATAACTAGCTAATATAATATTGTAATGTTGCTGCAGTGAAGGAAATGATGAGTTTGAGGATATAGAAAAATATGGAAAGACTTGGATTTATGAAACATGAAGTTATCCACCTTTAGAGAAAAGAGAAAAAACAAGCATAATATGATCTTATATAGATGTATATAAATAAATACATAAATGTATATGTGTAAATATCTGCATGATTATTAATTGTTAACCAATCAGAGATGACTATCACTTTCAGGAACACATTTCTTCTAAGAGCATATAAACTGTATGCCCACTATTATGAGAGATTTTTGGTCTGAGACAGATGGCCAGATGATCATCCTTTTATTACTAGGCAGGCTGGTATTATTAATAAAATAATTAAACTACCCAGAAACTATGTCTTTCAAACTTTTTAAATGTCACAATTGGTTAAAACTGCCCTAAGACTTTTGGAATACTCTATATTTTAGCTTCTCTGGGATTTTACACATATGTACCAAAGTCAAAATATTCTTTGTGTTTAATTTCTTTCCCTTCCAGTTTTCTGTGTCTAGACAAAACAGAGAGTAATATTCTATCTTTAATTTTTGCTGGCCTTAGGCATGCAGACAAGTGGTTATGTCTCAGACTGATAATTCTGATAATGCCCCCTAAACACAAGATTCCTTATCTCACCCTTGCTAAATATCTATTCTCAACATTCACAGACACTGGAAAGCAGCCAATAAATTCTTTCTCCTATCTTGCCACCTTCATAACTCTCTACAAATTGGTACATGAGAGATAGTGAATGTAGGTGGCAGGTCACTAAGCCACCCATCTACCTTGTGCAGAAGCCTGCCTTCTTGTTTCTACAGAGATCCTACCCAAGTACATTTCAAAGGCATCACAGTAATGTCAGTGGGTCTCATCATTCCCCTCTATGAAATCACTAATAATCTTTTTTTAAGCTCAAACATGAGGCAAATCTCTTTCCTTAATGCTCTTCTTCCCTCCAAGTGTCACAATTACATTGTCTGGCTTTGAATATTGTTTTGGTCTTGAACACTGCCTACATACCTTTTTGAAGACAGTAGCTGTGTAACGAGTAATGCTTCAATTAGACAATAAGCATTTAAGTGCTTACTGTGTGTTAGTTACTGTGCTAAGGACTGGGAGCATAAAAAAAAAGTAAATAAGAAGAAAAAGAAAAGAAGAAGGAGGAGGAGGAGGAGGAGAAGGAGAAGGAGGAGAGGGAGAAGGAGAGGGAGAGAGAGAAGGAGAAGGAGAAGGAGAGGGAGAAGGAGAAGGAGAAGAGGAAGAAAAATAAGAAAGAGAAGAAGAAAAGAAGAAGTCTATGTCCTCAAAAAGCTCACATTTGAATGAGAGACATTCAAATAACTACATACATAAAACTATATGCATACAGAGTAAATGCAAGATAATGTCAGAGAGAAGGGACTGAGTAGATGAGGAAATTAATGAGAGAAGGTCCTGAGTAACCTTTTCTGACGAAGAAGAGATTTGAGCTGACTCTTGAAGAAAACCAAGAAAATGAGGAAGCAAAGATAAGGAGTTAGGGCATTCCGAGAATGGGGAATAGCCAAAGCAAAGGCACAGAGACTGGAGATGTGGTATTTTATATACATGGGGAATGGAATAAAGTGTAAGATGGCCCATTATAGTAAAAAGAGGCCAAGTTGCAAAAGGCTTTAAATGCCATAGGATCTTGCATTTTATCTTCACGTTTATTCTATTTAATCAACATAAACTTCATGGAAATGGATTTGAAGACAATTTTTAAAGGACAAAAAGTCCTTTACTTTTAAATGTATCACTAATACTTTCTTAGCATTTAAGAAATGAATGAATGAATGACAATGAAACCTGGAGGAAGGGAAATAAGTATGTGGAGTTTGGATAAGGCATAGGGCTGTATGATACAGGAAAAAATGGGGAATACATGGAGATGGAAAGTACATTAGCTAAATGGGAATATAGAGAAGAAAGTTAAGAATTTAGTTAAGATGAAGATGGACAAAAGATCTAGAAACTCAAAGGACAATGTTTACCTAGAACTTTAAGCCTCTGAGTTAGATGATATACATAGCACTCCAGTTTTACAGATATGAAAACTGTGAAACTGAGAGATCATCTGATTATAGGATTATAGTCTTAGAACTAGAAGGGGGCTTGGATATCAGCTAGACCAATCCCCATAGTAAGTGATTTGCCCATAATTACATAGCTAGTACATCTTTTGACTCCATATCTAGCATTCTGCCTGCTAATGTCAAGCTGCCACTCATAGATTATATGACAGTGACAATGGCTTAGGGATCTTTTCACCAAATCACTGACTGTACAACTGAGGCTTCTTGGATAAGGGATGGGGACAAAGGTAGAGGGAATTAATTCTATTATGACAGAGATCTTTCTTCCTATGTATTTTCTCTACCTATAATCATAGCTTAATCTATGACACACTGCTCCCATTTGCCTTTTGATGCGTATCATCCATACCTGGAATACATGCCTTCCTCATCTCTGTAACCTAAAATCTCTAGGTTCCTCCAAGGCTTTGCTCAAGCACCACTTTCTCTATGAAGCCTTTCCTAATGGTCCCAACTTCTAGTGTCTTTTCTCTTAATTACTTTGTACCTAAAGTATGTACCCACATGACATGTATTCTATGCTCAATGTAACTTACTGAACAGCAAAACTTTTGTTGTAACTATTGGGTCATTGCAGTCGTACCTGATTCTTTGGGACTCCATTTGGGGTTTTGTTGGCTAAGTTATTTAGAGTTATTTGCCATTTCCTACTCCAGGTCATTTTAGAGATGAGGAAACTGAGGCAAACAGGGATAAGTGACTTGGCAGAATCACATAGCCAGTATGTGTTTGAGGTCCGATTTGAACTAAGGAACATGAATCTTCCTGACTCCAGTCCAGTTGTTCTATCCATTGAAACACCTAGCTGCCCAGAAACTACTTTACTGTTGGAACATCTGGTGCTTAACCTTCATACTTGTCACAAAAAAGGAAATTAATAAACCTTTAATAGAAGCAGTTAAGTGGTAGTGGATAGAGCATTGGGCTTAGAGTCAGGAACAGAACAGAAAACAAATCTGTACTCACTTAATCTTTCCCAACTTCAGTTCTTCCTTTGAAGGGGTGGGATAAAAATGGTGATAATAATGGCAACTACCTTTCAAGTTGTTGGGAAGATAAAGCGAGGTAATATTTATAAAGCATTATAAAAATGCTAGCTTTTGTTATTATTTTGATTGATGTATCCAGAGTCCCATAAAATCACAGGGGGAGCAAAAAACCCTAATTCTTTCCTCTACAAGCATGGTTTTCCAGGAGGAATAGAATGGAAATTATCTGTACTCTAAGGTAGAGAAAGGCTTAGAATTCTTACAGAATTTCTGAAACAAAAATATTCCCGACACTCAGAATAAGAAGATGCTGGGGTTCCCCAGCCTGTTTTAGATTTTTCCATTTATTGTGATGATTCAATGAGATAACATGTAAAACATTTTGCAAATGTTAAAGTGCACTATAAATGCTTGTTGTTTTTGTTATTGCTACATCCTAGAACCATCTCAGGGAGTCTCGACAATGGGGCTTCAAGTCTTCCTATTGCTCTAACTTTTGAATTGGAATTTGGGGCGCTCAGGTATTCCAGAATGACAGAATCGTAGATTTGGAAGAGACTTTTGAGCTCATTCTATTTCAACAGGAATCCCTTCCAGAACAATCCTAATAATTTATCCTCCAGTCTCTACCTGAAGAGAAGGGATCCATCCCATTCCAGGACAACGTATTTCCAGTTTGCATTGTTTTTCCTAACAGCAAATATAATTCTTCATTTTTGCACCCTTGCTGACCTCTGGGGCCAAATAGTACTAGTCTCTGTAGCTTGAGGAGGGACTCAGTTCACCTAGTCAGCGTCTTAAAATTGAGGCATAGGGAGTCATTTTCATTATTGGAGCGTCTAGCTTCTCAAGATACTCATCAAATGATTTAGCGGGTGTTGATTCCTTTGCAATGTCTCACCCACTTGGCTCAATAGGCATTTGTTGTTCAGTTGTCTAGTTATGTCCAACTCTTCATGAGCCTATGGACCACAGCATATGAGACCCTTCTGTCCTCCACTATCTCCCAAAGTCTGTCCAAACTCTTGATAATTGCTCCCATAACATTGTCTATCCATCTCACTCTCTGCTGTTCCCTTCTCCTTAGGCTATCCAAGTTAAAATACAGCTATGATAAGCCAAGAACACAGGGTGAAATCCCAAGGGGGACAGTTAGAAATTATCTTCACTCAGTGATCCAGACTTTAGCATTGGAGTCATTTTACAAAGATCTGCTGTTGGTCACTGGTCCTTGCTTCTTCAGGAATAAATCCAATGACATATCCATTTAACACTGTAGCTAGAAAACAATGTTCATTTGCAAATGTTGATGTTATTTCCTACTTCTCTCTCATCTCTCAGGCTGATGGCTATTTACTTTTTAGAAGCAGAGAACTGAGGAGGGACTTGCAGTGATTCAAGGTGGTGGATGAACTCTAGTGCTTAGATGGAGGTGAATACAGTGGCTGTCACTTGACTACATTTTATCCCCTCAGCCAGCAGTTCCTGCACATTAGATCACATTCTCCTGGATAATGAGCATCCAGTGTAAAAGCCAATGTGTGCACCTTGGCTGATGTACATTTAAATGCTACAACGCATTACAAAGTGCTTTATGTCACCACAGGTTGTGTTCGCTTCCATCGTTGCTTAGGTTGATAAGATGCAACATAACAGGATGTGGCAAGCTGGGAGATGTATAATGTGATGCTACGTGTCCCGCCTGCAAAGCAGCAGGTTCTCAGTGGGAGTAACTCATCACAACAGAAAGCCCAGCTTCCTAACTGATCCTGTTTCTGTCAGTGATCTAGGGAGAGCTGGCTGGCTCGGATAATTGGCTCTCTTTATATCTTTGAAGCCACTGCTCAATGCTAGGTTGTATTCATACAGTTGCACCAACAGGCACTCTCAGAAACTCCAAATCCTGCATCTTCCACTTCCAAGAAAGAAACCAAGCTGAGCCTTGCATGTGATGAGCAGGATCGCTCGAGCTCTTCAGGTTTGCATCTGACTCATGAGGCCATTCTTTGGCTGGACACCATCCAGAGGTATACCTTACTGGGAAGGACTATGCGCCTGAATAATGGAGCCCTGGTTTACATCCTGTTCTGAACGTGGCCAGGCTCTTCCTACTGAGATGCTGAACTGTGGAAGTAAGATGGAAGGACTATGTTCCTGAATAATGGAGCCCTGGTTTACATCCTGTTCTGAACGTGGCCAGGCTCTTCCTGCTGAGATGCTGAACTATGGAAGTGAGGTGGAAGGACTATGTTCCTGAATAATGGAGCCCTGGTTTACATCTTATTCTGTCCAAACTCATGATTATTGCTTCCATAACATTGTCTATCCATCTCACCCTCTGCTGTTCCTTTCTTTTTAGGATATACAGGTTAAAATACAGCTATGTAAGCCAAGAACACAGGGTGAAATCCCAAGGAGGGCAGTTAGAAATTATCTTTGGCCAGGATCTTCCTACTGAGAGGCTAAACTATGGAAATGGGATGGAAGAAATAGATAGCATCTTTTCCTCCTCCTAGGACTGCTTTCTTCCATTCTGTTTCATTGTTAGCCACTTCCTGCCTGTGAAACAAATAATCTCTAGATTCACTAGAATTTTTTCAAATCCATTTTTTTTGGTCTTAGAAACATTTCTCAACCAGAAGTGTGAGAAGCTCCTTGCCCTTTGCAAGGTATCTTTGTCTAACAACAGGTTCCATCCATGTTGACAAAAGTTCTGATTTAGGGCTTTAATCTTTGTTTTGTTGATGGTGATAATGGTGATGGCGGTGGTGATGTTTTCTGTGTAAAGTTTCTGGTAGGATACTCTTCAGTACTATTTTCTTGACCCTCCAAAGGAAAAAACTTTAAAAATAATATACTTGTCCTATTGCTTTATCATTTTTCAGTTATATCTGATCCCTAATGACCCCTTTGGGGGTTTTCTTGGAAAAAATACTAGAATGGTTTGCCATTTCCTTCTCCAGCTCATTTTATAGATAAAAAAAAACTGAGACAGAGTTAATTGACTTCTCCAAGGTTGTATAGCTAGTAAGTGTCTCAGGCCAGATTTGAACTTCCCATCTCTAGGCCTGGTACTCTATTCACTATGCCATTTAGTTGCCCAAATATACTGTATATAATAAACATAACATAAGATATGCACAAATCATTTATATTATATGTAATAAATATAATGATCATGTATATTATATGATAAACATATGATATATGTAACATATATGTAATTTTATTTTATTATGTGTACTTACATATAGACTATAAGCTCAAGAGTAGAGATTGTTTCATTTCTTTCAATCTGCTTGCCCATGACATGTCCTTGTCAGAGAAGGTGCTCTGCTCTATAAGCAAAGCAGAATTGAATTAGCTCACAAGAAAGCAAGAAGGGCAAAATAAGAGATTCCACCCCAAATGTTCATATTTGCGTTTGACTTGTGGCGTTCTGAGCTTCTATTGGTCAGCCACATTCAGACACACTGCAACTCAATTCAAACATAGTGATGTCATATTGATCTTCTTCCAGAACAAAGGACAACAACCAACCAACGACCGATCATGTCTGGTATATAGCAAGCTCTAAATAAATGCTTGCCACTTAACTAATTGAGAATTAGGACAATTCTCATCATTGTAACATGTATATCCCGGGAAAATGAATGATACATTTTAGGACCAAGGATAAGGACTGCACCTGTGATTTCACTAGTAATCAGAACTTCCAGATGAGGAAACTTCCTTTACTAAAGCAAGTTAGTTCCTTCCTTACATTTTCTTGTCTTAGAAAGTTGCCTAGATACCATGAGGTTGAGTGATAAGACTTGGCTCATACTAAAGAAAATCAGTCTTGAAAGACTAATCCATAGTCACACAGAGACTAAATTCTAGACCTTGGTCTACTATAAGCCCACTACTCTCTCCACTGTACAATATTGCTCAACAATGCATTGCAAGAAGCTGGGTATCTGCTCTTGCTTTAATTTCCAGCAAAAAAGATTCCACCACTTTGTTTGCCAGAACAAAGACCAGGGGTAGGAAGGTGGGATGTTGCTTGGAGAATAATATTAGTTTTTATCTTTATTATTCTCTCTGACACTTACTGTTTTTTTCTGATTCCAGTCAGGAGCAAAGCTCAGAGAGGAATTCATCAAGGACTGTTACTGAGTAATATCCATGGTAATCATTTGAAGCTCCTTCTCCAGACCACTCATCCCCTGCTAAGATTAAGGATCTGGGAGAGGAATGGGAATCATAGTGTTTAGGGTTAGAAGAGAACATAAAGATCATCTATTCACCTTATTTTACCAGGTGAGGAAACTGAGTCACAAGAAGAAGAACAGGTTTGCCTAAGGATGGAGAAACAGGAAAGGCTCCCATAGAACATAGAATTTGAGCTGAGGTTTGAAGTATCCAAAGAAACCAGGAAGTGGAGGAGAGGAGGAAGAGCTTCCAGGCATGGGGACTATGGACAGTGGGTGTGGGTATAGTTGGACAGTAGAATTCATGAAGGGTATAAAGTGTCAGGAGCCTAGAAAGATTGGAGGGAGCCAGTTTGTAGGGACTTTAAATACCAGACAGAGGATTTCATAGATGGGAAGCAGTGTTTGAAGCAGAAACAAAATCACATCAGGAATATCACAATAAGCCTGACAGGAGACAGAGCAGTGAGTGCAAAGGTCTAGATTTTAGGCTTCAGAAAATTGAGTACTGGGTAAGTAATTGGGGATTGAGCTAGATTAAGAGGTATCTTGATTTCTCAATATCTGAATGGTTTTTATGCCCTACTATGTATGATTGCTCTCTACTTCCCATTTCTTCTAAAACCTTACTTTAAGAGGGAGCTCTCTTACCATCACCACCCTGATTGTTTTGGACAACAGCCGAGTCTCTGCAACACTAGGTAGGTTGATCTCATGATACATTATATTGCTTGCACTAAGAGTGAAGTCTTAAATCCTGCAGTGGAAGATTCAGAAATGCTTTGAATGAATTTTGCATTTTAAATCAACTGCAGAGCTGGAAGTAGAGACTTTTGCACGTGGGGCAAGACAATTAGTATAAAACACACCCAGGACAAGCATACAAGGCCAATTTTGGGAAGCTACTACTTTGGAGTGTGTGTGTGGGTAGGTGGGGGTGGGCAAAACTGAAGTAGGGCAGGTCGGAGAGCTCTTCACCTGAGTGCTGTTTTGTTCTGATACCTTCCCATTTTAACAAATTAATCTTGCTAATTTGGTGCTGAACTCAGGTATATTGAGTATTGTTAAATCCCTCTAAATTGTAGTGCACTGGGGAAAAGTACAGGTTGTTAGGCCCTAGTTATAGCTCTGATAACCTGTCAGTGTCTAAAAGGGAAGTTGAATTAGGAAGCTCTTGTACTTAATCCAAATTCTATCCTGGGCAACTAACGCCTGTTTCTTCTATTCCATGGAGACAAAAAACTAAGCCCCATCCTCCTACCTCCTCACCTAGTTCACCAAAAGAATTCATCATAATTTTGAATGTATTTATCTTTTCCTCACCCAGCTTTCTTTTCCCTAGACTCCCCTATAATCTCAGTCACTTTCACTTTCCTTCATAGACCCTGTTTTGCAAATCCTTAATTGATTTTTCTATTTCCACAGTATACTCCAGCTTTCCCACTGTCTTCTGAAAATGAAGAGGTTGGATAGACCTAGGGCTTGACCAAATGTCACATAGTACAGTTCTGATTCAATTATGTCGTGACCATCTCGTTTTAAATGTCATAGTTGCACACCTCTATCCCAGGGGTTTCCAAATGTGTTTTATGGCATTTTTAGGTCTGGCTGCTCCCCCATGGTCCATGAAGCATCCAAATACTTCACATATAACTTGCATAGGAATTGTTATCACAAATATTTGTTTCAATTAATTAACAGTACCCCCATGATGTAGCCTGACTACATTATTCTATGGTAAGCATGTGGTTGCTCCAGCCCCAGGGTGATGCAAAGCCCAGCAACATTTCTTAACGATCCTCTTAATTACACTGTTGGGGTAACCATTCTGTCTAAAAAACCTGCTTCGTAATTACAAAATCACCAGCCCAGCCAACCATGGAGGTCCATCAATCCCTTGCAATCTTTTGCGTCCTTAAACAGCTTACTGTCTTTTCTCTAAATGACAAGGAAGTATTGAGAAGAAAAGAATTTTGTGTGCAGCTGCTCCTGTAATAAAGTTCCCTGCCACCCACTGTCCAGCACTTCTTTACTAATGGAGATCTTTCCTTGCCTCCCACAGTCTTTTCCCCCCATGCTGGTCTCTGAAACATGAGAGGAATCATCCCTTCCTCTTTCAATCCATCTTGGAAATTTAATCCACAAAAATGTGCTTACTCTAATCTATTTTGAGTGGAGTCCTGAAAAGGCATAGGACAAGAGGAATACAGCAATTCTGACCCCTCAGAGACCTTCCCGTATATCTAATGCTTGGTCCAGAATTGCGGTCCCAGCTAGGGAGATGGTGTGGAATGGTGAAGGAACACAGGAAAAAATGGGAATCGAGGCTCTGATTCATGCTACTTTTATGTGACCTTGAGCAAATTAGACTCTTTCTGGGCCATAATTCCCCAATACAGGGATTGGATCATATGGTTTCTAAGATCTCTCCAAGGACTTGATCCTATAATCTCCACTGCCAATTTACCCAAAGAGGCTCTACCTCCCAATACTGAATCAGCTAGGTGGCTCAAGCATCAGAAGCAGGAATCGAGCCCACTGCACTGTTTTGTCATAAAGGCTCATCCTCCAACTTCCCAGCTTTCAGGGAAGCCTCCTGACATCCTGGGAGAGGTGATTTAATGGTCCAATGTGTGTGGCATCTCACTGCCCAAAAGGGGGAAGGGTCCACACCCATCAGAAAAGTGTATATGTTCACTAGTGGCATCTGATCCCAGTGATTATCACAACTCTTCCTTACACCACTCAGCTTAAGCTCTAGCCATGTCTGACTCTCTTCCGCATCTCCAGAGAGAAATACTAGACGATGTTTTCCCAGATTGCCCCATACACACTGAGAATATCATCCTGGAATCAAGAACCAAAAAACAAATCAAACTCACACAGATAGAAAATCAGAAAAAAGAACCAGAGAGAGTTGCAAGTCAAAGCAATCCTGCTGGATTCCAAGGGAGTGAGTAAAGATACTTATGCACAGTGAATATCAGAGTGGCTGACCCTGGATCCGCGGATTATGAAAAGACTTGTGTCTTTGTCTGTTTTCTGTTTTGCCTGCTTTTTGTTTTGTGGCTGATCATTTCTTTACAGGGGATAGAGTCATGTACTCTATGCTTCTTCACTAGTTTCAAGAGCTGGCGATCTGGTTATTAAAAGTATCAGGGGATACAAGCCATGGCATGTGGCTTAATTATGCTATCTCCTATGGAATGAATGAGTTTTTATTCAATAATGACAGGTTTAACATTGTGCCAAAGGGCAGTTAGATAGCATTGTAGATAGAGAACCAAGCCTGGAGTCAGGAAAACTCATCTTCCTGAGTTCAAATTTGATTTCAGACACTTATTAGCTGAGGGACCCTGAAAAAGTCATAACCCTTTTTGGCTCAGTTCCTCATCTGTAAAATGGGCTAGAGAAGGAAATAGCAAACTATTCTAATATTCTTGCAGAGAAAATCCCAAATGCGGTCACAAAGAATCAGACACTACTGAACAATGACAAAACAATTGGGCTAAGCATCCTGGATACAAATACAAAAGCAGGCCCAAAATGAACCCCTATTCAAATATGGAAGGGACTACCTCTAGGGAAGTGGTGACCAGGGAAGGGCATTTTGGTTTGGAAATTTCTAAAGATGGTGAGTGGAGCTACAAGGGAATAGACTGACACAACCTTTCCAATAACAGTAGTAGGACTGATTTGATTTTAGTTCCAGAACTGAAAGTGGAGAGTAGGTTTGAGGGGGAGAGGGCAAGAGCACATGCCATGGTAGGGAGCCTGGCAGTAAAATGTTCCCGGAAGGGGAGTGATATTAAAATAATACATGGCAGAGGCTGCCCAGACCTAAAGGACCATGTGAAGCACTCACTCATTGAGACATTGTGGAGAAAGAGAGGGCAGGAATTCAGAATCTGAAAAAAGCATTATGTCCTCTATGGGATAATCTCTGTTTAGAAGGCTTTGCAGTAGCTTGATTGTCCACAAGAAGTCAGAGGAATAAAGTAAAGCATGGCTGGGGGCACCTAGACATGGGTTATGTGAGATATTCACCTTTTGGGACAGTACAAGGAACTCCTCCCTTAACAATAAGCATCCATCACATTTTTCTGTCTGGGGTAGAAAATATATTCCATCTGGTTCAGGTATGAGTCTAACCCTGTGCTGAAACTGAATGGGTTCCATGACAGAGGATGAAACTTTCCAGATTGGGAAATAAGGTAAAACTACAAAGTTCCAAAAAGAGTGCTGAGGCAGAAACATCCCACAATAAGTCAGCGGGTATCACTGGGTTCCAAGGCAGCTGAATTGTAGAAGCTGAGACAGAATACACTAGAGTGGAACTGAGGTTAGTATCAAGAATGCAATGAAGACATGAAGTTGGGCTGCAAAGGTCTGACACTGAGATAGATAATAGGGAGGGGCAGAAATCCAAGAATTACTTCATTGCATTCATTGCCCTCCATTTTCTATGAACACAAACATGTTTTTATGCCCCATTATGTGAATCCTGTCCTGTCCTCCAGCTCTGCAGCAGCTGGACAGCTCCCACCACAACCACCTGCTTCTTTTATGCATTGGCAGTGATCACTTGCTAAGAGCCATCCTGTAACTGGATCTGATTTCATTATTGTCAAAACTTGTCCTTATTTTAATGCTTCTTCCTCTTCTAAGTATGTCCCTCTTTCCCCTCCAGAACTTAAATTGTGTACATTTCTTTATATTAATCCTGAATCCAGTGAAAAGTTTGTCCTATAAACAAGGACAGTGCAGAGTCCTAAGACCCCACTGTTTTGAAACGACCATATCTGTTTTCTCTTACAGAGAGTAGTCAGACAAGCAAGAGAGGATGTGAGGATGATAAATTCTCATAGGAAAATCATATTAAACTTCAATTTTTTAATTCAACCCTTGATCATATCTAGGTGGACTCTTGTTTCATCAGTAGAACCACTAGGTGATAAATCCTTTAGGCTGAGCTTATAGATAGTTATCATACCAGCCCCAACTAAATCAATGGGGAAGTCATCTAAGTAATATACTTTGTATTTATATAATACTAGGCTGGTAATATTGCCTGATCAGATTGCAATCATTATTTCATCCCAATGTGTGTATGTGTAGTTTTAATAAGAAAGACTTTGAAATGCCTGGAATTTTCTTCTTCTGGTAAGAGCAGCACATACAACTATTACCCCTGCTTTCTGTTTTGCCTGCTTTTTGTTTTGTGGCTGATCATTTCTTTACAGAAACTTTCAAAGTGCCACGTACTTTCAAAGCTAAGATGAGCAAATGCAAGAAAATAAGGATGGCAATATCTGACTAGAGGATTTAGAAAATTCTTAGAAAAAGGAAAGGCATTCATATATTGTCAATTGGACATGGGAGTCATTATATTATCACATGTCTAACGTGGATCTCTACAGAGTCCTATTCTAATTCCTTATCATAATGTAGAAGTAACTCAGGATTCTGAAGGATGTATCAGCAGAGAACAAATTTTGGTAGGTTCTGTCATGGAAACCCTTCAAATGTAGGTCGGAAAACAAATTCAGTCTTTTCTAAGATCCAGTCTAGCCAAGTATAGGGAAGTTCATCACCAGTGGGCTGGTCACTTAGTGATGAATTCTTTGGATATAGAATCACATAAAACAAAGGAAAATATAAAATGGCTCTCAGTCCTCATTCCACGTTTATAGTGAGAGTTGTACAGTATTTGAAAAGCAAGCAAGGATACTCAGAATCATAGTTTTGAGATCATCTAGTCTAGCAGTTCTTAAACTTTTATGTCATGGACCCATTAAACATTCTGGTGATCCCTGGGAACCCCTTCTCAGAATGATGTTTGTAAAATTCCATAATTAAGGAAACATAAATTTTCAATGAGAGACAAATGAAAATAAAAATGTATCTTTTCCATCTAAGTTCATGAACTCCCAAGTTAAGAACTCCTTGCTCAAAATGTTAAATAGATGTTAAATCTAAGTAAATTCAAAAGACAAAAGGAAATTTCAACTAAATGCAAAGATGGCCCACAGGTTCCTTCTTGAGAGACAAGTAAAGGAGTTGATAGCAATTCTTTCATTATGTTTCAAATGCAATAAAAAAGATCATGTCAAGGTATATCGTGTCACCTTGTGTTGTAGTACACTCGGTAAGCATCTGCAAAATAAAGATCATTCATACCATCTGTAGCTTATGAGAAAACATATGTTTCAGAGGATAAAAAGGTAGAACAATTCTATGTAGAATTCAATGATATTCTCCAAATTAAATTAATATGTATTTTAATCCTTGGTGACAAATTAATATATGTGTTTAAGGAAGGATAGTAGAAAGTATGTTGGAAAACACAAACATGTATCAGGAATAAGACATAAGAAAAGCTTGTCCTCAGCTAACACGTCCTTCAGCATTATCTCTACATCATAATAAGAAATTAGAATAGGACTCTGTAGAGATTCATGTTAGACACATGATAATGACCCCCTAGTCTAAGTGACAATAAATGAATGCTCATTCTTTTTCTGAGAATTTTTTTTAATCCTTTAGCCAGTTATTGCCACACTAATTTTCTTAGATTTACTCATCTCAGCCTTGAAAGCAGGGCCTAGGGTAATAGTTGTATGTGCTGATCTTACCAGAAGAGGACAGGAATATGTAGAGCATGTAGAAACCTCATGCCCACATATCCTGAATATTTTCTTTAAGAAATGAAAAATGCTAGATATGGTGAGTAGCAAATAATGTCACAAAAATTAAGTCAATCACCTTTAAAAGACAGAAAGGCTATAAATGAGGTAGCTATTTATAAATCAGTTATCTCTAAGGTAAGTCTGCTTTTTTCCCCTGAGGCAATTGGGGTTAAGTGACTTGCCCAGGATCACACAGCTAAGAAATGTTGTGTCTGAGATCAGTTTTGAACTCAAGTTCTCCTGATTTCAGGGCTGTGGTTCTATCCACTACACCACCTAGCTGCCCCTAGTCTGCTTATTTTTTAAGGCAAAGATCAAAACTATGCAAAAGCAGAAGAAGGACTAAAAATGTTAGAAAAATAAGGACCAATTGAGGTAATTTCATGTGATATCCTTAAATGATCCTCTGAATCCCCCTTAAAATGGAAATGATTAAAAAAGAACAGATATCATCACAAAGACCATCACCATATTTAAGGAAGTTTAATGGCTATAAGTCAATTACCCTAGTGAGAAGACCAAAAAAATCATAACAACAAATTAGTCGGCTAACACCATCCCTTTGCCAAGAAGAGCTATGTGGCAGTGAAGGGCAATACCAGTTTAAAATATAAACTCACTTGTAAAACTGAACCAAGAAGGACAACAATGGAAGATTATGGGCAGCATTACCTCACAAAACACTTAGAAGGGAAAAAATAGTGTTAGTGAAAGTTGGATTAGAGACCCAAGCCAAATCATCTCAAAATTAAGGAAAATGAAAGGGAAAAAAAAAACAAAAACAAAAGAAATGAACTATAAAATTTTTCTATAAAAAACTCCTTTGCCCCTTTGATGACAGTAGAGCTACTTTCTTTGGACTTTAACATCAGTTCTAGATGTTCCATCTAAGAAAAAATGGCTTTAAAGAAAACAAAAGATGAAAATGGAGCTGAACTAAATCAAATATTTGCCTTTGATTTTGAAAAACACATCATGGGGTGATGTCTTGACTTGCATGTAAATTGGATTAAAATGTACAATGTTGTCAGTCTTACTCTCTCTTCCAAAGTCAAGGAAGTACAGTGGCAAGAAAAAGTCAGGACAACTGACAATGGCCCCAGATACAAGATCTTGACGTCTTCAATGTCTGACCAAACTCTAATTGTTCCCCAGCACCTGCTTTAGAAGCCACTTTCATGAACATGGGAACAGATTATTCTCATCTGCTCATTCCACCAAAGGAAGTTTTTACATGCTTGAGATAGACATTCCTCTAAGTTATCAACAGATTTGAGTTGGTAAACCTCAACTAGGACAATTTACCAGGTTGTGGTTACTGTACATGCTACAGCTTCTTGGAGCCACGGGTGAGAGTTGGGTGAAAGGTGGACCCCAAAGCTGGATGAGCAGCCCTGAAAAGTGATTTGCAAACTCTCTCATCCCTAAACAACCCATACACCACTAAATCAAATGTACACAGAAGCCCATACTACAGATGACATGATTTTTTTTAGGATGTTGAATATTCAATTATTAAGATCTCTGTGAATGGTCAAGTATAACAAAGACTTAGGAAAGAAAAAAAAAACAGACATTATTATTACCAAAAAAGAAAACGTGATCAACTTTAATGAGACATCATTACAAATTTTAACAAAATGAATAATATACACAACTGTCCTTGAAGATGAGAAGGGAATAGGCAGGTTTTTGACAAAAGATATTCCACAGCAGACCATATCTTTACTGTCAAACAACTGAAATAAAAGTATAGAGAATACAAGATTATAGTATTTCATAGTTTGTCAATTTTAAAAGAAGCATTTGATTTGGTATAACAAAATTCTGTCTTACAGACTCTATTCCAACAAGGTATTTCTCATGCATATGTCAAATATAAGTTTCCTTGGAAGTATAACAACAGAGATAACTTTGTTCAATAACTCTCTGATTGGTAATATCAAGTAAGGAATAAAAGAGGGAGACATGTTTGCCAAAAGTATTTTCCACTATCATAGACAATGTCTAGCACAGAGTTCAAATGAAAGAAAGATTGATTCCTTATAGATAATGAGGTCCTCTGGATACTCTTTTTTTACAGATAACTTTGTATTGAGTCAATCAGGCCCAGAAGAATTCAGAGCTGCTTTAAAACATTCAGACTAATTATACATGCAGGAATAAACTATGGGAAAAAAAATTCCCTTTGTCTACACTATGATATGCTGTTGGATGGACAACCATGAACTTGTATATATGTGTTTGCACATATAAACATACATACGTGTAAATACACATACATATATATATATGTACATATTTATGAGTATATATACCATATATATATCTTTATATAGATGGTTCTAGCTATATCTATGTATGGACAGATATATAGCTATAGATATTTTGGGCAGATAATAGAAATGGACAATAAACTGGACTCAGAATTAAAAAGGAATAGGTGAGCATGCAATATTAATTTTGGAATGTTGTACAATACTTTGATGACCCCAAGTTTCTCCCTGAAAGAAAAGTCTATCTTTTTAACATCAATGTTTTTCCCAATCATGAAATATGGATATAAATCATGAAATCATTTTAAAGAATCAATAAACATCCATTAAGCATCTACTGGGTGCTATGTCACTGTCTCCAAAGAACTAACATTTTGAAGAAATGGAGGGCAATGAAGAGGGGTAAATGGGGGGTTTTAGCCTAAAATGTATCACATAAAAATAACTGCCCAGGAGAAGCAGAGTAAAAAATATTATTAGCGAATGGTATGATAGGAAAAGAGTTTGGTTAGTCATATAGCCAAGAGTAAGAATGAAAAAAAAAAAAAAACCCAATAGAATGTCCATGAATGCTATTAGTATTCACATAAATCAAAAGACCCAGAGGAAGGCTGCTATGACACTGAACAGACCCACTTGGAAAATTTATGGAAGGATAAGAATAAGGGTTACTCAGAATGTGAAAATTCCTGGGGGTTGTAATCCATCAAGTTTGAGAAATGACCCACACAGATGAGATCATAGATTCATTGAAGTATTGAAGCCTAACATGGAAATAAACATTGCAAATCCAACATCTGTCCCTTTTGTATTAAATATAGCAGTTAGTTAATAAGGGAGTCAATCTTCAACATGACTAAAATTGATTGCTTCAAAACTAATCAGAAACCATAAATCAGTGGGTCTATTTCCATTCAAAAGATGACACAACACGAAGGGAACTTAAAAAAAAAAAAAAAAAGGCTAGTACCTTATGACCCTTGGCCATTTGGCACATGGACACAATTTACACAATGTAGAGTTTAAAGTGTATTCCTCAATAGCCTGGCAAATGTCACCAATGCAAACAGGTGATTAGGTAGCTCAGTGAATAGAATGATGGAGTTGGAGTCAAGAAGACTAAAATTTAATTCTGGTCTCAAACATTTACTAGCTGTGTGATTCTGAACAAATCACTTACCCACTATCTGTCTGAGTTTATTAATCTGTTAAATGGGGATAATAATAACAGCTACCACCCAAGATAGTTGTGAAGATCAAGTAAGATAATATCTAAAAGTGCTTTGTAAAACTTCATACCAGTTACTAATACTATTGTTGTTGCTGTTGCTATATGCCTCATGATGTAGTGGAAATGACTCTGGGAAGATTTTCAGCAAAATGAAGATTCCTTCAAGTACTACAAAGCTGGAAAGACTTCAGGTAAAATGATGATGACAGACTTTATTTCTCATCTCCTGAGGTCAACCTAGTTATGTTTGGAAACACTTCTCAGAAGGTTTTCATCCAGATGCTGAATTTTTTCAACACTGGAGCTAATGAAACCATCAATTAAGGCATACAGGTAGGCAGCTTATGTAGACAGAAGAAATATCCATATGAATGAAAGTACAAATCTTCTGAATTGTTAAGGGTGGTCCATCCAGTTGGCCTAGTGAATGTCACTCAGGTGAAGCCTGGGACCCTGCCTTTACCTAATTTGTAGGTGGTCAATCAACAACCATTTGGAATGATAGGATCACAGAAGATTCAAACTAGAAAGAACCTTACAAATTTATCAGATGTCTGGTCTACATACAAATAGTCATTGTGTGGGTTAACAAAAGCAATAAAAGACATGGTTATTGATTATTAATAATACAGGATATCTAGTATGGAATCTCACACTTACTGTCCAGCCTGTCATTCACCCCAAGCTTCCCTCACACTGGTAGGTCTATGATTCCTGGAAGGACCACCACCACAACTCTCAAAGTCCTGTTGTGGAGAAATAAAATACCTCTTGCTCACCACTACAGATTTTAACTTCCCACCAGTCCGACTTTCATTTTCATAAAATCAGGCATTTACAAGGATAATACTATTAGTTCTTTAATACAATTTACTAAATAATAAGGAAAAAGCGGTAATAATAAGCATATAATAAGTAATCAATATAGAACAAATTTACAAAGAATCAGTACATGATAGTCCACATATTAATCTGGATCCCAGCCTCTCATCAATGCAATCAGTATAAATGGGCAAGAGTGACCATTCACTTATAGAAACCTTACAGGGAAACATGTTAGTAAGGAAAATCCATGAGTGGGTAATTCACAATAATTTAGGCTCCAATATTTGAGATCATTGGTCCATTCAGTAACATCTGTGCCATCTGTTTATCTGCTAACTTTTTTCCTTATGTGCCCCACCACTTATCTGCTAAACAAATCTTTTCTTCCTTCAAACTAATAAAATAGTGACAAATGCTTTTAATTCATAATCACAATATCAATAGCAGTTCCCTTCAGCCAGAGAATGGTATCAGAATTTCAGATTGGCCATCTTTGGGCAATGCAAACAAAACCAGCCAGATCTTTACTCATCACGATTCTACTTGTTATTTAGTCGTTTCAATCCTGTCTGACTTTTCTTGACCCTGTATGGAGTTTCCTTGGCAAGAATACTGGAATGGTTTACCATTTCCTTTTCCAGATCATTTTACAGATGAGGAAACTGAGGCAGTGCTAAGTGACTTTCCTGGGTCACACAGCTGATAAGAGTCTAATGACAGATTTTAATTCAGGGAGATCAATCTTCCTGACTCCAAGTCTGACACTCTATCATTCAATTAATTTCATCCAGTCAATCTAAAAATAAGCTTGGAGTAAGGGTGCTGATGCCAGAACCACATGTGAAGATTCAGTTATCTGACCAGGAGCTAGGTGGGGAAGCAAGATAGAAGCTGCAAAAGAGGCAATTTAGCAGAGAGGGATGATAAGTGATGTCAGAGATGGGCAGACATTTATAGTTGAAGCATTTTACTAGAGCACTTTTCTCTGACTAAGGACTTGGACTGTAGCAATATAATGAGTTATTCATAAATGTATTTACATAGATATAGTCATCAATAGATATGTTGACATTTATCACTTCCCATATCAGAGACAATAGGAAAACACTTAATTTGGGATTTTTCTTTCTTAATCCATGAGTAAACAGAGTGGGAGAGGGGAGAAAAATGTGACCAGCTGGCTGGAATAGGAGGTGGGGTCTTGGCCACCCTTCTTTCCATTTTTTCCCACTGGCTCAGTTTAAACCACCATTCAACAAAGGTGGAGCTGAAAGCATAGCCTGAGGAAAAGTCCTACTCCAAAGATGGAGTTGAGGGAGTGGGTGGAGAGAAAATCACACCCCCAAAAGGGGATCTGGGTGAATACATGAGGACGTCAGTGACACTCATGAAGACAAATTTGTCTCCTTGTATTTGGGTATCTGTTTACCTTGCTACCATCATATAATATATTTGCATATTTAACTAAGTAATGGGGCAGCTTGGCAGCACAATGGATGCAGTAACATTTCTAAAATCAGGAAGATCTGAGTTCAAATCTGGTTTCAGGTACTTACTAACTGTGTGACCCCTGAACAAGTCATTTAACCCTATTTGCCTCAGTTTCCTCATCTGTAAAATGGGAGTGATAATAGCATCTACCATTCAAGGTTGTTATGAGGATCAAATAAGATAATAATTTAAAAATGCTTAGCACAGTACCTGGAGCATAGTAAGTGCCACATAAACAGAAACTATAATTAACTATTAAAAATAGGTCTGCATCTTTCCTGAGATCATGAGTAGCTACATGGCATTGGGGTATGGGGTGTGACCAACTCATTTCTCACTGTTTCTGCAGCCCTATTAGAAAGGAGTATTACTTGTCCAGATGAGATGAGCCAAGGGAATTGGCTTATAAAGAACAGCCCAATTGACATGAAGATGGGGGTAAGCAGGAGAGAGCAATTAGTCTGAATACCACCATGTAACATATTACCATATAACCATACCACAACTAGATTAATTTTTTAAAGAATCAGTTTTAGTTTTGATTATTTAACCTATTTTATCTTTAGAGAGTTTTAAATTTTACTGTTATATTTATAACAAAATTATTTCAGAAATGAAAGTGGCAGGGACACAAAGAGAGAGACACAAACAAAATCTGGCACTGAATTCCCAGAACCTGGTAGATTAGATGATCTTGGTGAACTTGGGGAGCAAACCTGCATTTCTGTTTGCCATGAAGCTATGAGCAGGAGAATCACTGAAAGCTTCATGATTGTTAAATAGAAGCAAGTGCAGGTCCCTGTACCACCTGTACACCCATCCCCAGTTTGTTTCGTTACAGTTAAGTGCGTGGGGGAAATCTATTGTAATTTATCCTATTTCTTTTAAATACATGTAGGAACTTGATATAGAAAAATATATATAGCAGCTTCAAAAGGAAAAAGGGTAAAAGACAGGTGAGACTGAAGGTTCCAGTTGCTATAGCCTGGGGCTATAGAGGATAGGCTAGGTAAAATAATGACACCAACAGTTAACATTGATTTCTATCATCCGTGCCTAGAATTTATGGCTCTCCCTCTCTCTGTTCAATGTGGATAATGCATTATGGAGACATCTATTTTGTTTAAATTCTTTCATTTTCACTGCGGTTCTCAGAGGTAGCAGAAATCACTCACTCTATTTTATACGCAGTATAGCCAATCAGTGGTGATGTTGGGATGAGAATTTTTGAGCTTCCAGATCCCTTGTCTCATGTTTGATTGAAATGATTCTCTTTCCTGACCTCTTTTCCATCTTCTCTCTGCTAGTTCCTTACTCGGGCTTCCATTTTCTTGTCAGAAATGAGCCAGGGTGCCAAGGTCCTGCTAAATGGGAGACAGAATGAGTGGGGGGTAAGGGGGAGGATGAGTCAGGATTCTACACTCCCAAACACTGCAATCAATTTCCTTAATGTTCCTGCTGGTTTTGATCACTCAAGGGTAGGACTACTCATTGTTCTTAAAGAAAGCAACAAATCAAAGATATGAGTTAAATCCATGGTTTAAGAATTCACACTGAAAATATTTTCCCACCATTGTTATATTTGGAAACTGCACCAAGTTGGATATTTAGTTTAGCATCAATTGCTTAACCTTTGTACTATATTAAAACACCTCCCAAAACAGAACATCTCACTTCTGGACAGCACTAATCACTAGCAAGTTTTTTGTTATATAAAACTGAAATTTGCTTCTCTACAGCTTCTATCCATTATCCCATGAAGAGGCGGCATTCACAGAATTTCCAGGGCTGATTCCAGCCCAATCCCCATAGCCATCATTCATGGAAACAACCCTCTGGCAATTTCTTCTGTAAGTGATCCAATCTCTCCCTCCTCAGAAGTCCCAATAACTGAAAACCCAGGAAAGAAAATTCTTGCCATCCAGATCCTTGACATTATCGTCTGATTCAGCATCAGAAACAGACATGGTTTTATCAGTGGCAATAATATTTAAAAAGACACATTACCATCTACTTTGCTGCTTTGCCCTAAGGATCATGGGGCCTTTTCACCTGATGTAGCTGAAACCTATATTTGTTATTTCCCTTTATTGGAATGTGAGCTTGTTGAGAGTAGGGACTATCTCCACATTTCTATTTATATCCTCAGGGCTTAGCACAGTGCTTTGTACATAGTGAGAACTGACATAAATGATTTTTTCATATATTCATGCATTCATTCATTCTGAGACCAAGCAGACAAAAATCAAATTTTTCTTCCACTTAACAGCCTTTCAAATACTTGAAGATAGCTATTGTGTCTCTCCTCTTCCCAGCCCCCAAGTCTCCTCATCTCTAAGCTGAGCATCCTCAGTGCTTCATATTGCCTCCCTCTACTGGACACATTCCAGTTCATCCCTAAAATATAATACCAAGAGCTAATGCAGTACTTTAGACGTAATCTGACCAGAGTCCAAAAAGATCTCCTCTCTTCTGTTTATGTCTCTATTAAAGTAATACTAAAGATCATTTTGAACTTGCTTTACTTTAAAATTTTTTCACCTAAACTACAGTACATCCCATTCTGCAACTATATAGTTAATTTTGTAATCCCAAGTATTAGACTTTACATTTATTCCTGTTACAACTCACTATATTAAACTGAGCCCACCATTTGTATACTGTTCAGTTCAATGATACCTGCCTCCACCAGGAGGAATACTATTGATACAGGGGTCCTCAAACTACGGCCGGCGGGCCAGATGGGGCAGCTGAGGACGTTTATCCCCCTTACCCAGAGCTATGAAGTTTCTTTATTTAAAGGCCCACAAAACAAAGTTTTTGTTTTTACTATAGTCTGACCCTCCAACAGTCTGAGGGACAGTGAACTGGCCCCCTATTTAAAAAGTTTGAGGACCCTTGCTGAATCTTAGCAGCTAGGGGAAGATTCTAGAGTTTCCCAATGGATACAGGTTCCATGAGACATATGAATTTATATGATTCAAATTCATATAAACCATACCACTGGACTAATGAAAAGACACTGCAAGGGATAGAACCAGAGGCCCTGAAATATCTTAAGAGTTAACCCAAAGGCTTCTTTGGATTGGTGGACTGTACAACCACTAGGGAAAGTGCCATCATTGACTGAATAGGGTCAGGATCTTGTTCACCAGTACTCTGACAGTTTGATATCAACTACTGCCCCCTTCCTCTCCCTATACAAATGCTCTTAATCCCGGGGCTGGGAGTGGGGGTAAAGAGAGATCTGAGTTTACATCATTGCCCATTATTTTCTCTGGAGGTTAGTTCTGGTTCTGCTCAGTTAAGGTCTTTTACTTAACCTCTCAGTGCCTCCAAAGCTACTTAAATGATAAATCGCAGAGCAGGTGAAAACCAGCATCATATATGGAGAACTTCCTCATTTAGAGTTCTCTGTGCTCATGAGATCACAAGTCTGGTCCTAATAAATAAAAAATTAGGTTTTCTTCTTTCTTCTGGACCTAAATAAAAAGAATCCCTCTTTCCTCTTGGGGGAGACCAGATGCTACAGTCTTGGGCTGAGAATGATAAAGGTACAACTATGAATCAGAGAAGTTGGAAAAAAAAAAAGTGGACTTAACTCTGAGATTAATTCTGTCTTGATCTTGGTTGCTAGTTATACAGCTTGCTTGTAGTGCCTCAGTTTTTTTTTTCCCCATAAGAGGAGTAATAGCATCTGCCTTTTTCCTCTTGAACACATTTGTAGCATTAAATTGACTTATAAAATAAAGCTATTGGATACTCTGCTGTAATAATAGCTCACATTTCTATAGTGCTTTAAGGTCTACACAAGCTTTTCTTTGCAGCTTCCCTGTGAGGTAAGGAATTCAAGGATTAGTATCACTCTCCATTTTACAGAGGCTCAGCGAGGGCTAGTAATCTGCTCATTGTCGCACAGTTAGAAAGCACAGTATCTACTTTAACCATGCAACAAAACCAGCTCTATCCCAACTAGAAAAGACTTCATTCTCTCCATTTCACACAGGAAATCGGCACAGAAATTATCTGGTTTGACATTCTTACTCTTTCCTTCCCACGACCCGTACTACAGCCTCATCATTCTTTTCTCTTGAATAACTTCTGTCACCCAGCATGGCAGAAAAAAAAATTCAAGATTAAAGTGACAAATTAACTGTAGCTACTAAATATTTAATGCCAAAGAAAAAGCTGTTTAAAACCCATAAACTACAAAGGGCATAAATCTAAATTGGAAACCAGAGAAATGTTATATTAACTTAGATTATGCTGTGCCTTAATATTGCCTTAGATCAGGCTGTTTGCCGACTGGCGTGCATGCAGTACAATTGTCACGTAAATTTATGAACATGTTTCAGTAACTACATCTATTTTCTTTGTATTGTTTTGCCTTGACATTTATAGCAACTTCAGTTTGTCACTGCACAAGGATAAGTGATTTTTAATTTTATCTGTTCTCTTTGGAAGCCCCCTGCCCTTGTGAGGGATGGGAGGAGAGGAAAGGAGTTTTGCTCATGGTCAATTATCTCTTCTTTCATCATTCTCTTGGAATCTGAGATTTTTTTTTAAGGGAATAATGTGTGTCCTCAGGGCAGAGGTTTGAGATGAACTGGAGCAAGGAGCTGAGAGGCAGCAGGCCTGGGTACACTTCCCAGACCTGCCAGAACCCAAGCTTCTCAGCGAACTGTGTTTTGAACGTACTTTGCTTCACTTACTCTATGGGTAATGGCACTTGTCACAAAACCCAGCCCCCAAGAGATACAGTGGGAGTTAATGAGGTAATAATGTCTGTAAGGCACAAAGAGCTCCTTGGATTAAAGAGAAAATGTGTATGTGCCAAACAATAGCCTCTGTGCTTTGCTCATGCTGTTCTCCCTGCCTGAAAGGCTCCTTCCTAAACATGCCCTCTCTTCTTTCTCCATATCCTCTTCATCCTTCGTGACCCCATACTGGGATCTTACTTTCCTTCAGGCTCACACTGTCCAAACTCCTATAGTGTTTAGTGACTGAAACTCTCATTTAGCATTTACGGTATGTTTCCTTTTATTGGTATCTGTCTTTTATTATATGGAGGCAGAAAAGTGTAGCTTGTAGCATATGAAGATATAAAGTATCTTCCTATACCACAACTTTTTCCCCTATACCACAGCCATTTCCCCATTGATGGGCATCCACTCATTTTCCAATTCTTTGCTAGCACAAAAAGAGCTGCTACAAACATTTTTGCACATGTGCAAACATTTCCCCCTCCTTTATGATTTCCTTGGAATCCAGACCCGGGAATGGCGCTGCTGAGACAAAGGGCATGCACAGTTTTATAGCCTTTTGGGCATAGTTCCACATTGCTCTCCAGAAGGACTGGACCCATTCACAACTCCACCAACAATGTATCAGTGTCCCAATTTTCCCATATCCCCTTAAACATTCATCACTATCTTTTCCTGTCATCTTAGCCAATCTGAGAGGTGTGAGGTAGTACCTCAGAGTTGCTTCAATTTGCATTTCTCTGATCAATAGTGATTTAAAGCATGTTTTAAAGTTTACAAAGCACTTTATGTACATCATCTCATTTGAGTTTTATAAGAACTCTGGGAGGTAGGTCTTATTATTATCTCTGTTTTATAGTTGAGGAAAACTGAGACTGAGAGGTTGAGATGAAGACAAGAAGAAGGTTTTTTTGTTTTTTTTTCTGACCAGCACTTATCATTGTTAAGTGGTTCATTGTCGGAAATAGAACTTTGTTCAATGAAACACTAAAGATGTGTTTGTACATCCACCTTATGTTCTCTAGAATATATATTCTAGCCAAACTGGATTATTTGCTAATTTAGATCACTGGACTTTCCTAATTTACTACCTGACTTGCTAGAAAGAGGTAAGGAAGGAGATAAAGGAGTAAAAAGGAAGAAAAAGGAAAGAAGAAAAAGGGAAGGAAAGGAAAAAAGGTTAAGAAGATAAAAGGTTTCTGTGCTGAGGACTTTCAGGCATTGTTACCTGCCACACTACTGCTCCTCCAGATTCTGTCCTATCATCTACCTGGTTGTTGTAGCTTAAGAACTATTGGTCTTTCCCTCCATCTAGCAGCTGAACCCTCTCTATATGTTGCTTCTCCTTTTTCAAATGTAAGCTCCTAGCAGAAACTGTCTCACTTTGATATTGACCCTTAGTCCAGTGCTTCCTATATAGTAAGCTTTTAAAGACTCTTTCATTCATTCATCACACATTCTGTAAGTACACAAGGCAGGAATTGAACCCAGATTTTCCTGCTTCCTTGTCCTTCACTCTATCTGCTCCATCTCTCTATTTCTCAAACTCAGAGCTCTGATTTCTCTCATAAACAGAAAATTTTTAAAAAAAAATTTATTTTCTACTCTCTGACGTGAGGTTTCTTTGCAGCCACATCTCCACAAGGGATACACAAATACACCTTTAGACATGTGAGCTGCCGTGTTTGCAAATTGTTTTATGATTATGTTCATCAGTTGTGCCTCACAGCCTCCCTGACAGCCCTCCCCTGGGAGAGAGCAGTCTCTGCTTTACAGCTGGGGAAAGCCTGGTTTGGGAAACTTGAGTGGTTCTGACTCCATCCCCCAGTCCATCACCAGCCACCTTGTTTTCGTGTTCCTTTGCTTAGCTCAGTAAGGAATGCAAGATCACTGAATATTGCCTTAGCAGTTGCCCTTCTGCCTCTTCCTCCCAAGAGTCTTAACTGGTAATAACAGTTTATTCCTTTTTCAGCTCTCTTCCCTCCCATTACAAATTATTTTTTTTCTCAGAAGCTACACTGGATGCTTCTTGTCCCTGAATTTCTATGTTCAGGGGCACTGGGGCCTATGGAGATTTGATTATAGCACCTGGATTCTGGGCTTTTTCTACTCCCACTTCATGCTGACAATATTATGTGGGTCCACAAAATTTGCTTTCTCGAAGCAAATATATCCTAGTAATAACTTTCATAGCAAGGCTCTTCCTCATTTCTATGTTAAATTCATGAAGCTTGTGGTCCTTGATTTCAGCAGAAACAACTCTTCATATCTCTAGGAATAACACAGATCACCTGAGGGTAGACGACAAGGCAAAAGTAGAAGGCAGAAACAGAACTCAGGTGTCATTCTTCACAAGCCCTGGGCCTAGTTCCTATTTCAAGATACAACAATCTCTGGTATCATCCTGTTCTGTTGGGATTTGGGGCCATAGTAAGTCACAGAGACAGGAAGCTGCGTTTGGAAAAGGGTAGCCAACATTAGGAACAAAGAGCAGGGAAGTAAATGACATATATCCAAGGGAAGACCTATAAGTTGGTAATCAAGACAATTAGCAAAAGAAGTCAGATAAACAGGAGTTAGGGAGCACACAAGTATTAGGAATTAATCAATCAGCATTTATTAAGTGTTTTCAGTATGCCAAGGACTGTGCTAGGTTCTGGGTCGGTCAGTCAATCAATACGCATTTATTAAGTGCTTATTATGTGCCAGACACTGTGCTGCAGATACAAAGAAAGGTTAAAAAAAGGTTAAACAACTGCTGTAAAGAGCTCCAGATTAAAAGGGAGACAATATGGAAACCACTGCATACAAACAAGATATGGAGAGCATAAATTAGAGATGATCAACATCACCAGCATCACTATTATTAAGGGGCATAAGGAAGGCTTCTTGTAGAAGATGGAACTGTAGTTGGGACTTGGAGGAAGCCACCAGGAAAACCATGAAGAGATGAGGAATAACCTTCTGAATGTGGGGACGAGCCAGTGAAAAATTCCCAGAGCAGAAGATGGAATGTTTTGTGGGAGGAACAGCAAGAAAGTCAATGCTAGTGAAGGGCATGGGGGTGAGTATGGTGTGAGGAGACTAGCAATGGAGAAGGTCAACTTATGAATGGTTTTAAAGATCAAACAGAATATAAATAAAAAGAATGAAACAAGATATGCTTTTAAGGAGTCTAAAACAGAGGGCACAACAAGTACATATTTATAAGCCTATAGGAAATAAATAGCCCCAAAGTACAGTAGGAAGGAATAAAAAATTATAAGGAATAAGAAAATACTTTATGTAGAAGGTGGGCCCTGAGCCGAGTTCTGAAGGAGATTATATATGTATTTGTTTTCTAAGATGGGAACTTAGTTGGGAAAAAGGCAAAAAGATGGAAGATGCACTATCCGGTGTGAGGAATACAGAAAATGTCAGTCTCGCTGGATTGTAGTGTGTCTGAAGAGGAGTAATGTATGCCATTGGAAAGGAGTAAAATTATAAAGGGCTTTAAAAATTAAACATAAGGGGTTTGGATTTTATTGTAGAGCCAATGGGAAGTCATTGGAATTGGTTGAGAAGAGGAATCATTGCAATAATCTGGGCAAGAAATGGGAAAGGCTGGGACTAAAGTCGTTGTGGTATGAGCAGAAAGTAGGGATTTAGTGGAAAAGATGTTGTGGTTGTAGAAGTAGCAAGAATTTGGGAGTTGAAGATAATCAGGCTATGAACCTGGGACTCTGAAAAAAGAGTGGTGCCTTCTAATTCCAATAAACTTGAAATGGAAAATGCCATTTACATCCAGAGAGAGAACTATGGAGGCTGAACCTAGTATTTTCACCTTTTAAAAAATTTGTTTGTCTTTTTCTTTTTTCCTTTTGCTGTGATTTTTCTTGTACAACATGACAAATATGGAAATATGTTTAAAAGGATTGCACATATTTAACTATATTTATATATTGATACATTTATTAATATACATCAATAAATTTAATTTATAATTATAATTTATGTATTATATGCATGTATCATATATAATTAATACATATTTAATATGTCAGATTGCTTGCTATCTTGGGGAGGGAGGAGGTAAGAGAAGAAGCGAGAAAAACTTGGATCACAGAGTCTTACAAAAATTAATGTTGAAACCTACCTTTACATGTATTTAAGGAAATAAAATACTATTAAAAAAAAAAAAGGAGTGGTATCTTCAAAAGAAATATGGAAGTCCAGAAAACAGGAATATCTGGATAGAAAGATTGTGAACTGATTGGAAAGATTGTTGTTTTGGGAGATTGACAAGTCTTTGAGACATCCAATTGGAAATGTCTAATAGGCAATTAGTGAAATGAGACTGAAGCTCATGGAAGAAACTTAGCCTGGAAATACAGATCTGTGAGCCATCTATATACAGAGGATAATTAAATCCATGAAAATTGATGAGATTACCAAGAGATAAGAGTATAAAGAGAAAAGAAGGCTCAGAGCAGTGCCTAACGAATGTACCAACAGTTAGGAACCAGGGTAGTTGACTAGCAACCTGGCAAACGGCAAACGGGTTGGAAGGCAAACCTTCCAAATTAAGGAAGGAATATCAAGGAAATCAGAGTCATGAACCAGGCAATATTTAGGTGTGTATGGGGGTGTTCAAGGAAAACTAACACCTTGGGTGTAATGAATGACTTGCTGAGACCTTTTTGCAAGTGTTCAAACACTTTTGGTGCCCACCTAGCACTTAACTCTCACCTGTGGCTCCAAGAAACTATAGCACGTGCAGTGACTCTATCCCAATAAACCATCTTGGCAGGCAGGCTAAATCAATCAGGTTAAGAGCAGCTGTCAGACCTCAAACCTGTCAGTGACTTAAAGGGTATTTACCTCAAGTATGTGAAATCTTTGCCTGGTATAACCAGTGAATAAGAACAATTTATTCCAACAGTCATGAAGGCAGCTAAAGCAAAAACTAACTGTGAAATACTTAGAGCTTGATCAGACATTGAGGTCGTCTACTACGATTGCCGGTCATCCTAACTTTTGTCTTGCCACTGAACTTTTGGTAACTCTGGAAGAGAGAGGGAGGCTGATGACTTTGTGCAACTCTCCCTTTCTTAAATTCAATTCATTCAGGAGTCAAGACACCATCCCATGATGTCCTGGGTCCTCTTCAAAAATGAAAGACAAAACAAAAAAAAATTTAGATATCAATGGATAAGGCAAGCCAGAGAGCATCAGCATCTTATTCCTGAACTAAAAAGTCACTTGCATGCTTCCTCTTGGTAAAGAAGCAAATTGTAGCACATGACCTGTCCAGTGTGCTTACTTGAGTTACATTAAAGAAACAGCCAATCTGACTGGCATAAGGACTGTGGATCAGAGTTAAAAGTAGATCATGACAGAACTCAGCCATAATTAATGGCTTTGGATTGTCAGGGTAGGATAGGTGGAAGAGATTCCCTTTGGCTGGTACATGAAATGGATGTGAGGAGCTGGTTTCTATGATTGGTTCTTATAATATTCTCATTCCCCTCAATAGTAGAGACAGATTCTAAGCAGTGTAGAAAGATTTGCATGAAATGATGCAGAGTAAAATGAGCAGAACAAGGAAGAGTTGCTACTGGGACAGAGAGAAGGTAGTTTAGTGGGTGCTGGTAGCTACAAAAAAATTAACAAACATTTTTATATGCACAGAAAAAAAAGAAATGAAGAAATGATATAAGCAAAGCAATTTTGTTACTACCTTGTTAAATTTTATACACACACACACACATACACATACACACCCCTTCTTAAATTTATATGTATAATAAAAATTCATGGTTTCTCATAGTCCTCTTTCCCTTTTTTGTAATTTGAAATGTTTGTGTTTACTATGTTTAAGTTAAAAAATTAGAAAGGATAAAAAGACCTTTAAGGATTTTTACTTTGTCCTAAAAAAGAACATAGCCTTTGTATATTTGAAAGTCAAATGAAATTATGAACCTCTCTTAAGAGTCAAGGTAATTTTGGAAAGCATGAGTATTTCAATGAACATATGTTAAATATGGCCTAAAAGGACAATATCAAAATTGGAGTTGGTAAATATTATTAGCATTCATTTGTCAGGCATTTAAGTACCTCATATGTGCCAGCCACTGCTCTAGGCACTGGGGATGTCCACCTTAACAATTATATATGAAACAAGGAATCTTAAATTAAAGGATTTAAAATTGAAAAGAACCTTATTGATTCCTCCCATCCAATTTCCTCATTTTATAGATGAGGAAACTGAGGCCCACAGAGATGAGATGATTTTTTAAAAGATATATATCTAGTAAGCAACAGAGACAAGAATCAAACCTCAGTCCTCTGAATCTTAATTCAGTGTTCTTTTCTCTGACACAATTTTGAATTATTATTTTTGACTCCTACTAGCAATGGATGACTATAAATTTTTTTAAAAAAGCCTCATTGGGCTTGATAAAACTTTTGGGATCTCATGGATCATAAGAAGATTGCAATGTTGAGTGATTACTATATCACATGCTTGCTATGCACCTTTGGTTATATATTTCCCTTCCTTGAAGGTCATTTTGATGGATAATAGCTCGAAAACCTAGATTTTATAATTTTATCCTATTAGTGTCAGCTATTTCAAATGAAAAATGAAAGAACATAATAAGCCTTTGGTGATGGGACAATGGCGCTCTAATTGGGAAGTCCAGAACCCAAGAGCTATGGGATGGGAAAGATTAGCTGGTAGGGGTTATGGTACTCTGATACCAGAAAGCCCTGGGAAATAGGTTCCTACTTGATAGTTGCAATATTGAGAGAGAAAGATGTGCCTCATCTTTCTCCTGTCCTGAATTTCAATCTATTTTCCTTTCCCTGCTCAAGATCTTCCCTCCACCTCTCTCATCACACACAGAGTTCCTGAGAATGACTCAGGCTGAAAGAGAACCATAAAGCACAAGTTCAATATTCTCTGGACCACCATAGAAAGAAAGTATGGCCCCCATTTGATATTGGTATTTAGGGGAAAGTTCTAGCTGCCTTAGCTATGGCTTTTTGAAACAGACCAGTCACAGCTGATTTAATGGAAGTGAGCCCATCCCTTCTCTTTCCCTTTCCCTTGCTTTTTTAACATTAGGATTGGGATTTTTTTCAATCAAGCAATCAATTAAAACATATTTAACAGGAGGTTAATATGTACCAGGCACTATGCTAAGCATTTGGAAAACAAAGAAAAGTAAAACAGTGATGATCTGAAGCTTACATTTTATTTAAAAAAGAAAGAAACCTTTAAAAGAAAACTATGATGTGGAAGACTTGGAACAGTGGTTCTTAAAAGTTATTTGGTTTTTTTAATTTGTTTTTTGTACCATGTAACCCCTGGCCTATCGGGTAAAGTTTGTGGACCCTTTCTCATGATAATGTTTTTAAATGCATAAAATAAGACAGGACTACAAAGGAAATCAAATATATTAAAAAATGATAATAATGGTACTTTAAATAAAAGTTTATGGATCTTTTTTCAAGAATCAGTGTGTTGGAAGGTCAAGAATTTCAAGGGAACTAATGAAAAAAAATCAAATAAAGGTGGCCTCGTTGTACCTGATCTAAAACTATATTATAAAGCAGCGGTTACCAAAACCATTGGTATTGGCTAAGAAATAGACTAGTTGATCAGTGGAATATATTAGGTTCACAAGACAGAATAGTCAATAACTATAGCAATCTAGTGTTTGACAAACCTAAAGACCCCAGCTTTTGGGACAAGAACTCACTGTTTGACAAAAACTGCTGGCGAAATTGGAAATTAGTACAGCAGAAACTAGGCATTGATCCACAGTTACCATTGTACACCAATAAAAGATCAAAATGGGTTCATGATCTAGACATAAAGAATGAGATTATAAATAAATTAGAAGAACATAGGATAGTTTACCTCTCAGACCTGTGGAGGAGGAAGAAATTTGTGACCAAAAAAGAACTAGAGATCATTATTGATCACAAAATAGGAAATTTTGATTATATCAAATTAAAAAGCTTTTATACTAACAAAACTAATGCAGACAAAATTAGAAGGGAAGCAATAAATTGGGAAAACATTTTTACAGTCAAAGGTTCTGATAAAGGCCTCATTTTCAAAATATGTAGAGTATTGACTCTAATTTATAAGAAATCAAGCCATTCCCCAATTGATAAATGGTCAAAGGATATGAACAGACAATTTTTGGATGAAGAAATTGAAACTATTTCTAGGCCTATGAAAAGGTGCTCTAAGTAATTATCGATCAGAAAAATGCAAATTAAGACAACTCTGAGATACCACTACATACTTGTCAGATTGGCTTAGACGACAGGAAAAGATAATGGCGAATATTGGAGGGGATGTGGGAAAACTGGGACACTGATGCATTGTTGGTGGAGTTGTGAACGGATCCAACTATTCTGGAGAGCAATTTGGAACTGTGTTCAAAAAGTTATCAGACTGTGCATACCCTTTGATCCAGCAGTGTTTCTACTGGGCTTATACCCCAAAGAGATCATAAAGGAGGGAAAGGAACCTACATGTGCAAAAATGTTTGTTTCATAGTGGCTAGAAACTGGAAATTGAATGGATGCCCATTAGTTGGAGAATGGTTGAATAAATTGTGGTATATGAATGTTATGGAATAGTATTGTTCTGTAAGAAATGACCAGCAGGATGATTTCAGAAAGGCCTGGAGAGACTTACATGAATTGATGCTGAGTGAAATGAGCAGAACCAGGAGATCATTATACACTTCAACAACAATACTGTATGAAAATGTATTCTGATGGAAGTGGATTTCTTTGACAAAGAAAGGATCCAAATCAGTTCCAACTGATCAGTGATGAACAGAAGCAGCTACACCCAGAGAAAGAACATTGGGAAATGAGTGTGGACCACAACATAACATTTCCACTCTTTCCGTTATTGTTTGCTTGCATTTTTTTCCTTCTCAGATTATTTTTACTTTCTTTCTAAATCTAATTTTTCTTGTGCAGCAAGATAATTGTATCAATATGTATACACATATTGTATTTAACATATACTTTAACATATTTAATATGTATGAGACTGCCTACCATTTAGGAGAGGGGGTGGGAGAGAAGAGGGGAAAAGTTGGAACAGAAGCTTTTACAAGGGTCAATGCTGAAAAATTACCCATGCATATGTTTTGTCAATAAAAAGCTATAATAATAATAATAAAAGAATCAGTGTGTTGAAAGAACCAGTTATAAAAGTTGGCAAAGCCCAAAATTGGGCTCTCCAGGCAAGAGCAGGTATTTCCTAATCAATAGTGCTGACATTATTGAGTTCTATCTGAACAACTCCCCCTCCCCCTGAATATGTTTCATAGATCTCTGTTAGGTTCTAATTTATCATCTGGTGACTGACTCTCTGGTGATGAACTTCTGTGCACTTAGCCTGGTCCTCAGAGAACAGGCACAGTCTGTTGCCAGGACCACACATCTTGAGGATCTGTAGCAAGATGGAACCCTATTTGCATAATATTGAATTCACAAGGTCACCTTTACAATAGATGCTTCAAAGCAGCGCTTTTTTGGGGGGGGTCCATTTTCTCCTGATGGAGTTTACATTTATTTATTCTTGCAGATATGTTGTCTGAGGCTTTATAAGACAAGATGGTTGTCCTTGATGTGTTCTTAAGGGAAGGAAAAATTTTATCAAGGCATGTGATTATGAATGATCAAGCAAATCCCAAGGAACATCACTGACAAAGTGTTGAAATGCTGTAGGCAGGAGCTCTGCAGAGTCTGAACAACATCACCAAGTTCTCTGAAATTACTATTCCAGGTGTGAAATTCAGTCTTCCACTTCAAGAGTCTTACTACAAAGGTCAGACTTCATGAAAGCGCATAGTCCTCCACAGATGTTCAAATGGTTCTAAGATTAACTCAGAGTGATATTTCCAATTGTCAACAGCTCCAAACTTTCCTGTTTGGGAAACGTTGCCACAATAGCCTGATTGCATCTCCTATATTGGATCCAATTGGACCTTCTCCTGGCTATTCACTCTTCTTTTTGTCCCTTACATTGGGCCCTGAAGAATTCCTGTACTAAAGCAAGGAAACTCTCCCATATCCTTAAACTTTTCTGTAATTGCTCTCTTTATTGTAAAACATGGCTATTTCTTAATGATGGATCTTCCATATCAGGAAAATGAGGAGTGGCTCCTCTGGTGAGACTGGGGGTCATGTTATGAGAACTCCCTAAAGTCCTGGGGAGATTTATTTACAGCATAGTCCTTTGGTACCTAGCCATATTGTTCAGAATAATTTCTAAGAACATTTAACAGTCAAAATCATTAATTGTGACTTAAAACTCTATAAGATTAGCAAAACCATGGAAGTATTAGTTTCAGTACTTCCCTTTTCTTTTGTCTTCATCATAAAGTTTGTGGGATTCAGGATGTTGAGCTCCAGCTCACATCTCATCCTCAGAGGCCAGCCACTCTTTAAGCACTTTATTTTACAGATAAGGAAAAGGAAACACCAAGAATCATGTAAGTAATAAGCATGAGGGGCAGGATTTGAACTAAGGTACTCTGATTCCAGAACTAGTGTTCTTTTCATTCTGCGATTGCTATCTCCATGCTATAAATTCCTGAATGTTTCAAAAGAACTTTTTAAAGATCTCTTTAAAAGAGAACGTGCTGAAGCCACTGGATTTCTCAATATCCCCACATGACTCTCTAAGATTATGAGTTATTATCATATTCTTCAGACTTTTCATGTCTGAAATTTTCTGCATTGGTGAAATCATGGGTTCAGTCCTTCCTTCCCTGGCTCCTTATTGCCTTTATTATTACCACTTTAAATAATAATAATAGCTGACATTTATGTCCTACTTTAAGCATTTTACATACAAAATATTCACTGATCCTCATGCAGCTTCCAGAGGTAGGTGATATAAGGAAAATGATACTCGTTTTACAGAGGAGGAAACAAAGATTTACAGAGGTTAAGTGGTCACACAACTACTGTATGTGTCAAAACTGGAAATAAACTCAGATCCTCTGGTTTCAAATCCAAGGCTCTTCCCTTTATACTGAAATTGCTTTCTCCAGGGTTATTAAGAATCTACACTGCTAATTCAGATCACTTTATCAGTTCTCATTTTATTTGATCTATCAGCAGCTTTTTAAACTATTGACTATGTTCTCCTGGATACTTTCTTCCTTTGACTTCAGTGAAACTACTTTCTTAGTTCTCATTGTACATGTCTGATCATTCCTTCTTAGCCTCTTTTGCTCAATATGTAACCAGAAAATCCCCCAAGGCTTCATTCTCTTTTCTTTTATTTCTCTATACCTTGTTTTTTGGTGAGCTCACCAATTCCCATTCATTATAATGTTTATATAGATGATTCCCAAATCTATATTTGATGCCCTAATTTCTCTCTGGAACTCTAGTTTCATCTTTATCAAATACCTATGAAACACCTCCTATACATTTCATTGACATCTTAAACTCAAAATGTCTAAAATGGAACTAATCATTTTCTCTTCTTCTTAACCTCCCTTTCAAAAATTCCTTATTTCTGTTGTGGGTTATGACATTTTACCACAGAGCTGAGTTTGTAAGCTTGTGATCATCCTTGACTCTTCTTTCTCCCTCACCCCCTACATCAGTCACTTGTCAAGTTTTATCTGCTCAACATTCTATAAATTTCTGCCCTCTGTCCTTCTTTTCATTCAAACTGCCTTAAACCTAGCTCAGCCCTTAGAAGTTCTCACCTAGACTAACAATAGGAACCTAGACTAAAAAGCAATAGCTTCCTAACTGGCGTTCCCCCATCTAGTCTCTTAACTTCTCCTATCCTTCCTCCAGGCAGTTGCCAATTTATATGCACCAAACACAGATTTGTCCAGATCATTCTTCTACTAAATAATTTGCAGGGGCTCCCTATTGCCTCTCAAATAAAATGCAAAATCCCAGCCTCACACTTAGAGCACTCTCTAGCATGACTGCCAGTTACCTTTCCAATATTATGTTTTAATATTTTTCCTTGTACACTTTATTTTCGACTTTGTATTTTGTAGAATTACATTGAATTGATTACACAACAATGACGATTATCCTCATTAGTTCAAGTCAAAGGTTAAAAACATTTTTATTATAAAACCCCAACATCTGTATTAGGTAATTGGTGGTGCCAATTATAGTACCAAAAGGGATTCATTTTTAAAATCATAGAGCATTAGTGATATTTGAAGCATATGGTAGAAGTTACTTAGCAAAAGCTAAATACTAGAAAAAAGAGAATGACTTTAATAGAAATGGAAATATTCTCATTGGTGGAGTTCCTTATATTCTGTGATACTCCATCTGTGAAGTAATTTTCTTGCCACTGGAAATTCAACTCAGGGACGTGGACCTCCTACATATACTCAAGTAGGTGGATGAGACAATCTTCCATTCAAGCCCCAAAAGAAAATCAGAAAGCAGAAGAGAAGATACTTTCTACAATCTGTTCTAGAATCTGCAGATCAGATCAACAACTTCCCCCAGAATTACTATTTAAAACCAATATTCTGATCTTCAACTGTGATCCCGCACTCCCTCCATCCAACCATAAAGTACAGTTTCTGGCTTTAAGGTTTCCAAAGTACTTTACAAATATTATCTCATCTTACTTTTGCAACAATCCTGGGAGGGAGATGTTATTATTCCCATTTTACAGATGAATAAACTCATATAGGCCCACAACTAGTAAGTGTCTGAGATCAGATTTGAACTCAGGTCTTACTGATTCCAGGCCCAATGGTGCTACCCAGCGACTTCTAAGCTTCGATGCTACTAGAATCTCTCCCCAGTTGAGGAACATTCTGTCCATTTTTTCTTTGCAGAATCTCTCAGGTTAAATTCTTACATTTAGTTTGCATTGTCTGCCCCCATTTCAGGTCTTCATTACTTAGGTCTGGACTCTTTTTGCAGTAGCCTCCAATCTATTTAAAATATCATTTATGTCATTCTATTCTCCTGCATAACTAATTTCAATGACTCCCCACTGTTTATTGCATCAAGTCCAAACTCTTCATCTTGACATTCAAGTCTTTTGTGATCTGCTTTTAACTCCCATATCTACTGATACCCTTGACATGCAATCTCAGTAGTTGATAAGCCAGAACAGGAAGGGATCTCACAGATCTCAGAAATCCTTTATTCTGACTTGTACTTGCATAATATCTTTTCTATAACATACCTCAGAAGCAGGCATCCAGCCTCTATGTGAAGCTCTCTTAGTGAAGAGGAACTGCCACCTAATAAGTGACCCCTTCTGCCTCAGCCTCTCTCAAAGTCCATCTCCCCTGGTGAAGCCTTTTCTGATAACTCTTACCAACATGAGTCTTTCCCCTTCCCTGACTACCCATAGCAATAATTATATGTGTTTTATGCATTGATATTTGTGTAAGGGAGTCCAAAGATGGGGAAGAAATTTGGCTGAAGGGTGATATTAGTTCCAACCCTTTTCATTCATTCATTCATTGTCTTTCCTTCCTACCTCCTATTTGAATAGGAGACCTGGAAGCAACAGAGGAAATAAAGACCATGGGTTCTGAGACAAATACAGTTCTTGGATTTCTTTGGCAAGGATTTTTTCTGAAATGAGATTTGAGGATGCAGAATCCCCATAAGGTTTTAAGCCAGATTTACAAAGAATTTCTACTTCTATATCAGATAGTTTTGTGGGGCAAAAGACAGTATTTCACACTGAGATAAAATAAATTCAAAGGCAAATTAAATGCCTGCAGAGCACCTTACTCATCTGACTGGCTTATCTGTACTCCAAAAGCGCAGCCTGTCTCTGGAGACAAAAATCCTTCTAGAGAGAAAAGCTACACATACTTACACTTCTGGGAACTGATAGGTTATCTTTATGGAGAAAATGAAGTTGAGAGCTTTCTCATAATCAGTCAACAAACATTTATTAAGCACCTACTATGTGCCGTCACCATGATTAACAGGTAGAATGCAACAACAACAACAAAAAAAAATCCAATAATCTGCTCACAAGAATCTCACCAACCAAAAAAAGGGAGACAAACTATGTACTAATAAAACATATATAAGATAAAATGAAAATATTCAACAGCATTATTGGGATTGAGAAAGGCTTCATGTAGAAGTTGGTCTCTGATACTAAATGTATGATGGGCGTTAGAAACAGAGGATTCATAACCAACAGAATAATGCCAAATAGCAACTATGAGAAAAGGAGAATATGGTCCATCAGAGACTATACGCCACTTGTGGTCAGCAGAGAGCAGGTTTAACAAAAACATAAAGTTCCAGTGGCCCCACAGCAAGGCAAACATGAATTACCTCTTTCATGAAGGAGTTTTGACTATATTTTCTACATGTGTTCTTTTTTATCAGTATTCACTTTTTAACTTCACACTGATGTATGTAATTATGGAAGAATATCCCCTAGTTTTGTGAGGAAAATATTCTTTTGATTCTTTTTTTACAATTATATTTCATTAAAAAAATCTTTGCTTTGAGGTTATTACATCTTCTGGCTAACTAATAAATCTAAGTGCATTGTTAGGGGCTCAGGAGTTAGGAGTTTTGAATAGATGTGAATAAAGAGTACTCTGGTTGTGGATTAGTTTTTCTGGGGGACCCATGCGTGAAGGGGTATCCCAGATGCTATGCTTGTCATCACAAACATATATACACATACACACATGCACATCATGATGTTTCCAATTATAGGCTTTAATCTGTTTGACTTTTTCTTCTTCATTAGTATCAAGCACTGTTTCATATTACTTTCCTAATCTCTCCCTCAACTTCAAGGTGTATCTGTTTGGGGGAGTACTGAGGATTCACACAAAAAAAGCAGCTACAAGCTCCAAATAAGACATATCCCTAGAAGTGAGGAACAAGATCATAAAATGTTATCCACTGAAACTGTTGCTAACAAGGGTCAACATGAAAAGCATATAGTTGGTCATCCAAAAAGTAATACATTTGAAAATACATTTGCAAATGAATTGTTGTAAACATTGGGGTGCTTCCTGAATCTCATTAAGAGAATAATGTATCTTCTGAATCAGGGTTTCTTAAACTTTTTCTACTTGTGACCCTATTTAGTCCAAAAATTTTTTATGCAACCCCAAGTATATAGGTATATAAAATAGGCATATTGATAATAAATCACAAAGAAATTTATTTTCAAACAATCCTTTGGTATACATATAATCATACAATTTATTACAGACAAAAGCAAATTTGCATATTAATGATATGCAGGTGGTTGCTTATTTTTACTTAAAGAATTAAATCTTGGCAGAATAGTTGATCTCTTTTACTACTGGTAGCTTTTTCATGACCTCTACATTCAGTTGTTTGATGACCCACAATTTAAGAAGCTTTCTTCTAAATTACTTAATCTAGCTAAAGTAACTCAACTAAGAAGAATCATCATCTTAGACATTAGATGTGTGACTGACAAGATGGTTCATGGTTTGTAAGAAGTCGAAAACAAGAACAAAGAATATGAATGCTTGCAGCATTGTGTATGTGTGTGTGTGACAGAGAGAGAAAGAATGAGAAAGAAAGAATTTAGAAAGAGGGAGAGAAAAAGAGAGGGAAGAAGGAAAGGAAGAGACAGAGGGAGGAAAGGACTTAGTGGCTAAACTTAAAGATATAATTATTTTGGGAGCAGGTATGTGCTACAGTGGATAGAGCACCTGCCCTGAAATCAGGAGGACCTGAGCTCAAATGTGACCTCAGACACTTACTACTTCCTAGCTGTGTGACCCTGGGCAAGTCACTTAACCCCAATTGCCTCAGGAAAAAAAGATATATTTATTTCACGTGATAATAGACATTTTGTGTAGAAAAGCAAATTCAGCTGTCAAATTGTAATACTGAAAGGTAGTTAATTATATTTAATTTAACACTCTATCCTGTGATGTCTCACACCATTCTTTCTTTTGGGTCAGTAAGTTTTCAAATTACAATTACAATCTTCTTGAGGACAGGGATAGTATTTCCCTCCTTTTTCTCGCTATCCTAATGTAGATAAAAGCAAGGATGGAACAAGCCTCAAGGGCAAGGAAGAATATGTCTGATGGGCAGTCTCTTATAGAGTTACTTCCTGGTATTTTGAAGACTGGCAGTTCTCCACAGGAAATGTGAAAGGCAGGACTCTTTGGTCTGAGGGAACTCTCCATGAAAGCAGTTTGAGCTTAAAGCGCTAACTGGTGGGACAGTGTCCACATGGTAATGGACCATGTGTTCCTCACTGTAATGGGCCATGTGTTCTTCACTGTAATGGGCCATGTGTTCCTAATTTGGCAGTCCTTCCAATCCCCAAGAGGACATTCTCACTGAATAGGTATACAATTTATTGTATCATGCAGGGCATTATTGCTCACGCCACTTTGGCTGGTGCTTAAGACTGGTGGATGCTGGCACGCCATCTTACAGAAAAGGCACTGCGCCATTGTGACAGATGGAGTCATGCACTGGCATGTTGTCCAATCAACAGGTGCATCGGGGGTGAAAATGACATTTGAGGACTGACTCCAGGAAGCTCAAGTTCATATTTAAAGCCCAGGTAGCTAAGAAAAATGTTTGCCACAGAGAGGAGAGCTAAGGACCAAGCTGAACTTTTGATGAAGCTCCTGAAGAGTGATCTGAATTTCACAGGAGGAAACAAAGAAAGAAATGGAGCCTATTTCTTTCTGGGAAACTTTGCATCCATTAAAAATTAAATTGAATTCTCTTTTCTCGCCTTGGGATAGGAACTGGACCCATATCATCGATATAAGGAAGTTCTCCATAAGAAAACTTCCTCTACAAATACCGGTTTGTTTGTGCTTTTTCATAAATTTATAAACTTACAGAATTGCCCGAGGCACTGATAGGTGAAATCACTGACCCAGCTGAGTGGAAGTCAGGATTTGAAATTAGCTGCCCCTAACTTTAAGACCAGCTATTTATCCACTAGGCCATTAGTTAATTATTATGCATCATTCTCTTAGGTACAACAAATATTGAGTGGGAACTGCGATTCTTCCCACAACAATGAATCATAGCCAGATAAAAAAAATTAAAGAAAACAAAAACTCCAAATCTAATTTGGCTTCTAGCCTCCTCTCTGGATTATTTTTCCTCTAAATCAGATGTCAAGTTAATTAAAACCTTTGGAGAGATCCACATTAAGAAACACTCCCTCCGCCCTGAAAAATAATAAAAGGATATCTCATGTGTTATTACTGTTTCACTTATGAATCTTCCACACTCTGCTAGAAATACCATCTGGAATATAATTCAGTTTACTGCTGTGCCTCTTGGTTATTGTGTCCTCTTGCTTAGAGACACTGAGTAATGCACTCTTCCTGTCAGGAGCAATAATATCAGGTACAACAGGGGGATGACATTTATTTCCAATAAGGTATTTTTATTAGAACTAATGACTATATGCTGAAAAGAGTTAGCAAGAGTTAGCCACAGGGTAATATGGGTGAGCTAATGGTTCCTCTGGTTTATTTGTCCAGAAGGGCTACCCGTGTTGAAAGGCTGACTTTACTTAGGTGGTCAGAGGGAGAGGAGATGAAAGCAAAAGTCACCTATGGGAGCCAGTAAGAAAGCTGTGAATAGAACTCTAGTTTTTCCAACTAAATGATCTAACAAGGATGACAACTGTGTATTTACCCAGGGCTCTTTATTTATTCTCCAAGGCACTTTCCATCAGTTATCTCTCATCTATATAGCATGACATGGCATTCCCTCTATTTCTCTAGGGAATGGGTGAATGTTCACCATTTGTGACTGAACCCAAACCATGACATGGCTACTCTATAACAATCTTCCTGCCATGCTTCCAAATATAATCTAACTTTCTCTTTTCACTTCTGGCTCAGAGAACAACAAACAAATCTATTTCCATTCCTAGAAAGGACATTACAATCAATCATTCTATGGTTCAACTTAGCATCCCTGTGACTTCTCTGACCAAAACCCTTCCCTGGCCATCACTCCCCAAAATAGGTGGTTTTCTTCTGTTAGAACATAAACTCTTTGTCAGTGGGAATTATTTTGCTTTGTTCTATTTGAATTCCTAGTATCAGAACCAGGACCTGATCAACCAATCAGTCAGTTAACAAGCATTTATTAATATGCTAAATGCTGGGAATACAAATACAAACAAGAAAGACAATCCCAATTTTCAAAATTCTTTTGATTTTGCTTTATTTTTTTCTTCATGTCTTGTACAGTCATTAGCTTATACTTGCCCAATTCTATTTTAAAATTTTGTTTAATATTTTCCCTAATTACATTCAAAACATTTTTTTAAAATTTGTTTAAAAATTTTTTTGAGTTCTATGTTCTCTCCCTTATCCCCACCCATGGGAGCTTACATTCTAATAAAAATAAGACCATACATAAAAGAAAGTTGAAAAGGAGATAGAGAGGTACCAGTCTAGGGAGCATGACGAAGTCCCAAGTATACCCTGGTAAGAAATGAAGAGATGGCTGACCTCGGTATCCTCCTTAAATGGGAGGAGCCATCCAATCAGAGGAAGAGACCAAAGGGGCAGAAGATATTTCTGAAGTGTGAATTCCAGTGCTAAAGAAATCTTCCAGGATGAAAAGATTTCTGGATCTGGTCCATATTAAGCTCTTACTAAATAATTTTTCATTCATTCATTCATAAAGTAGATAAAAGATATAATTAACTCCATTTTATAGGAGAACAAATGGAAATATAAAGCAGTTAAGTGATTTTTCAGGTTCAAATCACTAATCAAGAAGCATTAATGACTAAAATCAAGTATCATTATTCCTAACTCTCTTTCCTTTGGAACTATAACATCCTCAAAATCTAGGTATAGGACTTGGTTTTCAATAAACATGTCATGGAAATGACAACACCCCCATTAGACTCTGCTGCTGTTCTTCAGTTTGGACTTGGGTTAAAAAACAAAAGATAACATGTTTTAGACATTAAGCATAAAATGTGCCCACAATGTTTTGCTGCAAGAATCATGCAAGTTTTGCAACTTGAATCATAAGTTGCCCCTCCCTTACTTTTTAAAATAAAGGTTAAGGTAAATTTTTCTAAAGTTGTTGCTGGGGGTACATGATATTAGACACAAACCATGGGGAAAGCCTTTGTTGAGACTGATTTCAGAATTCAGAAGGATTGATTTCAAATCAACAAAGACTTTAAATAATATTTATTAAACATCCATTATTCACTGTGCTGAACTAAGTTCTCCTTCAGATTCAAGACTAAAATTCCAATGATATAATTACAGGGATTAAGAAAAAGTGAAATTGCCTAAAGAGATGAATATGGATGCAAAGGGAACTCAGTGGCCAGTCAAGATATTTTTAAAGGCCATATATAGAAGATAAAAGCAAGACCAAGTAACAAAGCATCAAAGTAAGAGCACCACATTCCTTTAAGAATACTTTGAGGTCAGAGACTAGGTCCCTAGGCTGGGACCTAGTTCTCACATATGTAGTTGGCACTTAATAAATATCTGTTAGACTGAATTGGTGTCAGAAACTCTAAAACTCGGAGTAAGTATATGATGAATGCCAAAAGCAATAGGAAGGGACTTTTTTAAAAGTTATTTTTGGAGCAAGAGAAAGATGAAAGAAGAAATTAGATTGGTGCTTAGGTGGAATAGTTTCATGATAACAGATGGTACAAAGTCAGAATTATTTAATAGTTATATTGATTTTTTTCTCTATACAGAAGAATCATCTACAGTCTGGGAAGTTTAGAACAAAAATGGCCAACAGGGAGTGAAACTCAAGATAAATAAGAAGCTTGTAAGAGAACTGTTGCTCTCAATGAATTCAAGTCAACAGACTCAAATATACAACGATCTAGGGTTTTGAAAGAATTGACCAGAGTGACTGTTGAGTTGTTGTCAATAATCATAGGGAATATTGGAGGTGTTACACAACTGAAAATGGATAAATATTGTCATAATTTTCAAAAAAGTAAAGAGGGTCAATAGTTAAGCTACAGACTGATAAATCTGGCTTTAATTCCTTACAAAATTATAAAATATATGATTAAAGAAAGATTTGGGGAGGTTTAAGAAAGGAAAAAAATCACTAAGAACTAACATGTTGTTGTTGTTGTTTGTCCTTTGTTCTGAAATAGGACCATGACATCAGGGAGGTGATGCCATGACATGAAAGCAAATTGGATTTCAGTGAGTTAGGGCTGTTCAAGGTCACCTGCCTCACTTTTTCCTCCTGAGTCATCTGGGTCCAGTGGCCAGATATAGATCAGGGCAACTGGAGATGGCCCTGGATGCAATGGGAGACCACTTATTTTTAAGCTAACGTCACAACAGGTCTCAGCTGTACCCATTCAGTGATTAAGGCTGAAAAGCAATCTTTCACCTAGTCCAAAAAAAACCCTTCTAAATTAATGAATGAATGAATCTGGGAGGGAAAGACCTTCAGGGTTTCTGGCCAAAGCAGAAATGACTGCTATTTACATTTAATCTGAGTCAATCAATTTTAAAATTTTGTTTAATATTTTCCCTAATTACATTCAAAACATTTTTTTTGACCAAACAATGACCAAATGGGGTTTGGCCTAGGACCTGTTGGCGGCCTATGGAAACTGAGACCAACAGGGGTAAGTGATGTGCCCAGGATCATGTAGCTAGTACATGTATGAGGCCAGATTGGAACTTGGCTCTTCCTGACTCCCAACCTAGCCCCTTACCTCACTGTACCTCCCACCTGCCCAGTTAAATGAATTCCTTGAATAAGAATAGGCCAAGTGAAACTCTAGTTAATGGAAATAACATCAATATAGTTTTCCTGTAGTTTAGAAAACTATTCAATAAATCATCCCATACTATTCTTGCTGTGATGAAGAAAGGAGGGATAAAAGTTAGATAATATCACAGCTGAGTGGTTTCATAACTGCTTGAATAAGTGGGACTAAAAAGTAACCATTAAAATAGGTTGATTGGCAGGATGTTAGAAGACCTTTAGTAAAGTGCTCAGAGATGGGTCTTAGGCTTCTGCTTTTCAACATTTACATCAATGACATCACAACATTTTAGAGTTGGAAGGAACCATACTGATCATCATACCTACATATTAACCCCTATACTAAAAGGATTTCCCCACTATACCAAGCTTAACAATTGGCCATATTCATCTCTGTTTGAAGCTTCCTAAGTGAGGAATCAAAATATAGATAACATGCTTATTAAATTACATAGATTTCTTGGCTTCATAATAAATGTTGTCCTGTTTGATAAAAGAGTGAGTCTCCACAGGGAACTGGATAATGGGCAGAATCTTTTAGGACTAAATTAAATAAGGACATGTGGGAAGTGATACATTTGGATTAATAAATTACTAGAACAAGTATTAGATGAGGGAGACACTATTAGACAACAATTCACATGAAAAAAGTTCAGTAGTTTCTGTGGACTTCCATTATCAACATGAAGCAACAATGTGACATGGCAACCAAAAACAATACTTGATCTCTGTCTACATTAATGGAATCACAAAATTCAGGAGGTGATAATTATTATATATTTTCTCTTCATCAGGAAACATCTAGAATGTTTTTTCTTTCACTATCTGAAACATTTCAAAAGAAGAAAGAAACAAGCATTTTAAAAAATGCTTAATATGTGACAGGCACTGTTTTAATTGCTTTATAAATATAAATTTATTTCTATGATACAGGTACCAACTTATGCCCATTTTACATTTGAGGAAATTGAGGCAGGCAGAGTTTAAGTTGCCAGAGCTCACACAATTAGTGTCTGAGGCTGAATATGGATTCAGGTTTTCCTGATTCCAGACCCAACACTTCATCTACTGTGTTACTTAGATGCCAAGTGCATGTAAATCAATTGGAGTTTGTTCAGAGCAGAGTGACCAGTGTGGTCAGTAAGGAGAATGGAGACCATGTCAAATGGAGATAGCTTGGAAGTATTTAACCACAAAGGAGAAAACTTGATGGGGGGCAATGAGGGGTCACGGTAGCTAGTTTCCAATATTGCTACTGTGGTTTCTTCTATTTACATTAAGGTAATCATGTTTTATATCCTCCTGGTTCTTCTTATTTGGCTTTGTATGAATTCATATGTTTTCAAATGCTTGTCTGTATATATTGTATTTATTATATCTTAAAGCTCCATGTTATTTAATTATATTCTAGTACCACAACTTATTTAGTCTTTACTCAATAGGTGGTTACTTACTTTGGAGTTGTTTGCTACTACAAAAAGTGCTACTATAACCATTTTGATATACCTAGGACTTTATTTTTCTCACATCTCCATGTAATATGGCTAACAGTGGAATCTCAAGCTCCCAAACCTCTCCTTTTCCTAAGAAAAAAGAAGCTGAATTCTAAGAGAGGTGACAAATCTTGGTGAAGGTTACCTAGCAAGTGGTAGAACTGGACTTACAGCCAATACTATTGAAAAACAGAATTGGGACTCCAGTTCATCCAGTTCACTTTATCAAGATACTGCATTGTCTCCTCAAATATGACATTGATATTCTTGCTATCTACACATCTACCTTCAGAGTCCATAGTGAGAAAAATGTTAGGCAAGAAATCAGATTATCTTTTGTTCAATTTTTTCTCTTTTCCTTTCATCTCTGTTTAATAGCAAGCTAAAGCCCCAAAGGAACAAAATGTTATCTGTCCCCACTCGATTATCTTACTTGAACACCTCCTGCCCTTCATGCTGATTCCACTGTTATCATCACCAAAGCTTAACAACATGAGCTTGCATTAACCTCTTGTTTAAAACCAGCAGGTTGAATAAGGCAACAATACATATTTGAAATAAGATAAAATTCCTGGAAACAACTTTTTCTAAATCAATAATCTGGTGTCACCACCTGCATTTAATCAATCCTTATTCATATGGGATTCAGTAATCCTATTTCCTACAGGTAACATGGCACTTTTCCCCCAATTTTTTTCATCCAATATTCAAGTGAAATGGCATTTTTACATCATTCTCCAGTTCTCTCATATCCCAAGATTTATCTTTTTTTAAAATCTTTTTATTTTTTATTAGTTTTTTTATCTTTTTATCTTTTTTATCTTTTATTTATGTTTTATATATATATATATATATACATGTAAATATAATATGACATTTTTTTCCCAGATAAAATTGTAGCTCCTTTATAGCAGATTGGTTGCTTTTTGTCTTTGTATTCCTCCTAGCTAGTATACTGCTTGGCATATAGTAGGCATTTAATTAATGTTTGTTTATTGACTGAATGACTGAGAAGAATTCCTATACCAGTAGTTCCCTAAACCAATGAAATCATAGATATGGGCCAAAATGTTTGTATATACAAACACTTTTTTTGTATATTGTCTTCTTGGATCCAAATAGACTCATTGTGCCCAAAACATATTTAACTACTGCCACCTTTTTACCATTGTTTTGTATATACATCCTGGCACATGTGTGCAACATTTGTTCTTTATGGGCAATCCGTTTTCCTTAATTTCTCTTTCAGAACTGAAATAGACTCCAAAGGTCTATATGTAGAAGAGAAAATCCATGGTCAGTATGGCCATGGACCTCTCCACCATCACATCCCCATTTTGGTATTCATGTGTTAGTTCTGAATGTTCCAGGAAAAAGTATACTTTCTACTGCAGTTGAAAGAAATACAAACTCAGAGCTTGGCAGGGTTCAGCAATCATTTCTTTCTCTTTTCTGATCATTCTAAGAATGTTATTATCAACTTCATTCTTTCTCTCTGGGGAACAAGCTGGTGGAAGACATTTGAAAAGAGCCTTTCAGAACCTAGTATCTATTTAAAACAGATTGCTAGAAGGTTATTATTACATAACTATTATTAACAGTAGCAACAATAGTAATAATAACAATTTGTCTATTGAGCATTCACTCAACAAATATTTATGGCATTACTACACATTATTACATAGTTACATACTGTGGGAGTTAAAAAGCAGCATAATGTCTGACTCTTGTCCTCAAGGACAGTGTGGCTAAGGAGATAAGACATGCATGCATACACATATGTTAATAAATAATATAAGCTAATAAAGAAGTCGTGTGGTATAGTAGATAGATCTGTGTAGGAGTCAGATAATTCTATACAAATTCAGCCAGTCACTAGCTGTGTTACCATAGGCAAGTCACTTTCCACTCTCTGAACTGTTTCCTCATCTTTGATGTGGTCACCTTTAAGGGTTATTTAAGCTATAAAATCCAATGAACTAATCATTCCTTGTGATGAAATAAATGCTACATGAGGGATCTAGATCATAAGATGAAATAGGAATTTAGTGATAGAAGAGGTGTTTGTGAATTCAGATGATCAGAGTAGTTTTCATGGAAAAATGAGACACCTCTAATCTTGAAGATTAAGTCAGACCTGAAGAGGTAATAGGGAAAAAAATCTCAGATGCAATGGTAAAAAGGTGGCAATAGTTAAATATGTTTTGGGCACAGTGAGTCTATTTGGATCCAAGAAGACACATTGAGGAAAAAGAAAGTATTTTAGGAAAGGTGGGCTCAACCATACTTTAAAAATACTAGTAAACAAAAACAAAAAAAAGGCCAGCTAAGTAGTGAAGAGGATAGAACACCAGTCCTGAAGTCAAGAGGACATGAGTTCAAATTTGACTTCAGACACTTAACACTTCCTAGCTGTGTGACTCTGGGCAAGTCATTTAACCCCAATTGCCTCAGGAAAAAAACAAAACACACACACACAAGTTTGGGAATGGGGAAATGATATGTTTGGGGAAATGTGGGATTTCTGAATTCTACTCATTACTTAAGTGACACTGGGCAAATCCTTTAACCTCTGAAGGCTTCAGTCTCTCCATCTATAAAATGCAAGTTAGACAAAATGTTCTTTAAGGTATATTCCAGCTCTAGATTTTAGGCTCCTAATCTGGTGATGGTATGCAAGATGAACTAATTGTAGATAGGAGATACTAGTAGCCCTTAATATAACAAACATATACAGTCCAGGAACTTCGCTCTAAAGTAGAAATAAGATCAGAGAAATGTTGATTTGGACTGGAGAGTATTATAATGAGCACCTAGTTCAATCTTCACATTTTATAGATGGGCAAACAAGCTTAAATTGGTTAAAGGCTTTGCTCAAATTCACATCACTAGAAAATAACAGAACAGTGGCTTGAACCCAGGTTCTCTTAACTCCCAAATGCAACAGAGACTTCTTAGCCTTGTCTCTTTTGACAATGTTCTCTAGAGGCAGGTGGTACAACGGATAGAGAACTGGGTCTTGAGCTATGAAGAACTGAATTCAATTTTAGCCCCACAGTTACTAATTGTATGACCCTGAGCAAGCTATTTAACTTCTGTGTGCTTCAGGTTGTTCAACTATAAAGTAGAGATAATAATAGTGAGAATCAAAAAAGAGAATATTTAAAAAGCACTTAGCACAGTGCCCAACACATAATAGGTGCTTAATAAGTACTTATTTCCTTCCCTTTCCCAAACTGAATGCATCTTCTCATTATCATAGAACTCAGAGAAGACAGGAGAAGTCCAGAAAGATGAAATAACAGAAGATAAGTAATGAAAACAAGTATTAATTCCTAAGGAGAGAAAGGCCTGGTCACTTAATCTTTCTTCTGATTTTTCCTTTCTTTCTTCTGACTATAATCGTGAACATTAGAGAAGAGTCAAATAAATGTGAATTCAGCCTTGTACTTGCTCTGGTACACAAGTGGTACATCCTCTCTATCCCTGGCTTCTTTCTTCAAAAAGTCTTTGGGCTTGGTTTAAAGTGGTATTTTGCAACTTAACTCAGCTTGATTTATTGCGAAAAGCTCTGATACTTACTGTGTTGATCATTTTGAAGATGGTCATAAACATGCATTGAGGGAATGTGGCCTGGGAGGATGCTCTGTGAAAAACTATCAGCAACTAAAATTGTACTATATGTTCTTAATCTCTTTACTTTCTTGGCAATTTCTTATATTGTATCTTTGCAAAATGATAAATGGGTCATCTCAGAAAAGCAGCATATAATTTCCTTCCTCCTAAAGTACAACAGGTTCTCTTTTTCTTTTCCTTCCTCATATTAATGTTTTTCAGCCCAGAATCTCCAAAGAGAATTTAACAAGAGGATATTCTACCTCAAATAAAAACCAAACTCACACATCAAAATCCATGCATCTAAAACTTTCTCTTGTCTGAATCTGGACCCTGTGGGACATTGAGGAAAAGTCAAAATTGACATTCAATAAAATCAGAGTATGGATTGAGAACACAACTAGCCTTGGAAATAAGAATGACAGAAAGGTCAGTTGTTGCTGCAGTAACAGTTTCCAATGTGGATAAGGACAACTACTTGGGTCCTTACAAGATGCTGCAAATAAAACATGGTAAGACACCTTTTTAAGAACAGAAAAGGAAGGATAAAGGTTTGGCCCAATAAAGTGCAAACACTTTCAGGCCAACTCTATGGAATCAACAAATACCAAAACCTCAGTTTTAGAAATGTTCATTTTAGGGATAGTGGAGAGATTGGCAGGGGACCGAGGGGGGGGGGAAGGGATTGGGATCTGATGATTGAGTAGAAGTTTGAAGGAGCTTCTACTGTAGAGAAGCTAAGATGAATTCCATGCTGGGCTGCTACTGTGAGGCACAAGGACCTAACACCTGGGAAATAGAGTAGCAGAGGGGTGGGGATCTCGCTGATTGTGGGAACTTGCAGGACAGCTGATACCTAGTTTTAGTTCCAGTGAAGAGAGGTCAACTGTAATTCATTGCCACTGGAGGGATTGCTGGGAGTAAGATCATTTCTAAGACTGCCTGACAGGAATGGTAGAGAGGTGGGGGCCTGGGGCTGTGGCTTAACAGCAGAATGTATGTGCATACTTTTTGATCTAGCAGTGTCTCTACTGGTCTCTGTCCCAAAGAGATCATAAAAAAGGAAAAAGGACCCACATGTGCAAAAATGTTTGTAGCAGCCCTTTTTGTAGTGGCTACAAACTGGAAATTGAATGGATGCCCATCAGTTGGAGAATGGCTGAATAAGTTATGGTATATGAACGCTATGGAATAATATTGTTCTATAAGAAATGATCAGCAGGATGATTTCAGAGAGGTCTGTAGAGACTTAAATGAACTGATACTAAGTGAAATGAGCAGAACCAGGAGGAGATCATTGTACTGGCAACAAGAAGATTATATGATGATCAATTCTGATGAACGTGGCTCTTTTCAACAGTGTCATGATTCAGGCCAGTTCCAATGGTCTTGTGATAAAACGAGTCATCTGCACCCAGAGAGTGAACTCTAGGGATTGAATGTTGATTACAACAAAATTTTCACTTTTTTGTTGTTGTTTGTTTGTATTTTGGTTTTTTGTCATCTTTTTTCCTTTTTGATTTGATTTTTCTTTGCAGCATAATTGTGAAAATATATGTAGAATTGCACATGTTTAACATATATTGAATTGTTTGCTATCTAGGGCAAAGGGTGAGAGGAACAGTGAGAAAAAATTAGGAACACAAAGTTTTGCAAGAATGAATGCTGAAAACTACCTATGCACTTGTTTTGAAAATAAAAAACTTTGTAAAAAAATAAAAATTAAAAGTGGAATGTAGACCCCAAAGCTGAACCTCAGTTTAGACCTTAGAAAATAACAACAGTAAGGACCTGAAGCATGGGTCATTCACTACTCCCCATACCCTGTAACTACAATTTGATAATACTAATAGCTGCTAAACTCAAAATAAAACAAAATAAATAAAAATGAACAAGAAAAGGAGAAAGAGCCTAACTATACATAACTACTGTGGGGATAGAAACAAAATCTGGCTTCATATTCAGAGGAAGATAATGGATTTTAACAAACTACTTCTTTTTCAATGAAAAATGTTAAATACTCTCCAGCCAAAAAAAAAAAAAAAAAAAAAAGATTTCTTGAAAGAACTTTAAAAATCAAATAAGAGAAATCAAGAAAAAATTAGAAAAGAAATAAGAGCAATCCAAGAAAATCAAGAAAATAATGAAAAGAAAGCCAATCAACTTGAAATAGAAAATCAAAAAAATTAATGAACAAAATAATTCCTTGAAAACTAGAATTGGAAAAAGGGAAGTTAATGGCATTCTAAGCCTCAAAGAAATAATAAAATAAAATCAAAGGGATGAAAAAACAGAAAAGAATGTGAAACATCTCATTTAGAGAACTGAGAAGAAATAATATAAGAATAGTTGGATTGCTGGAAAATTATGATTTTTAATAAAAAATCTTGATACAATATTTCAAGAAATAATCAAGGAAAATTGTCCTGAAGTTCTAGGACAGGAAGCAGAAGAAAAATCCACTGATCCCCAAGAGATCCCAGAAGGAAAACTTATAAGAATATCATAGCCAAACTTTCAAAGCCCCAGATTAAGGAGAAAATATTGAAAGCAACAGGAAAAAAATAATAAATATTGTGGAGCTACACTAAGGATTACATAGAACCTAGTAGCCACTACACTGAAGGACCATAGGTATTAGAATACTATATAGTTCATAGAGCAAAAGAGTTGGAGTGATGACCAAGGATGACTTACCCATTAAAATTAAGGATAATACTGAATGAAAAAAAAAGGATATTTAATCAGCTCAAAGACTTATAAATATTTGTGTCAAAAACAGCAGAACTTAAGGGGAAATCCAGCATATAACATCCAAGTGAAATAAAAGTAAACATTAAGACCAATTATAAGGGGCTCAATAAAATTAAATAGTTTACTTCTTATATATTAAAATATTGTCAGTTCTTCTATGACTAATTTTTATTTGAGTAATTTGGAAGGAAGGCTTGTTCTGAGGTAAGTATGATATAGTGATTCTTTAAAATGTGTAAAAATAAATTAAAAGGAGCAATTATTTTATATAAATGAGACAAAAAATGAAAAGTTAATACAGAAAAAACTAGTGTAGGGGAGGATAGATAGTGCTGAGAATTTGTTTTCTTTGGGAATGGGTTAAAGAGTGAACAACATATCTATCTAGAAGGGTATAAAAGTCTTCTAAATTCAGAAAAAAAAAACAAGGGTGCAAGTGGATAGGGAAGGGGGAGAGGATGAAGGAGGTATCCTTAGAAGAGTGAGTTAAGGAACATGAGGGCAAGGGATAGAAGTAAAGCGGAGGAGTGAGTAGCTATAGGAATAGTGTGAGAAGAATAGTGAGGAAAATATACAAGTAGTTATAGCTTAGAATGTGAATAGAATGAGTTTATACAAAAAATAGAAATTGATAGCAGTTTAATAATTTGAATCCAACAATATATTGCTTTCAGGATATGCTATAAAAATGAGAGCTAGATACATATATGCCTAAAATAAAGATTGGGTATAGAATTTATTATGTAAAAAAAAAAGCAAGGGTATTAATCACAATCTCAGGCAAAGTTAAAGCTAAAATAGATTTAATCAAAAGAGAAAAATAGGGAAATTATACTATGTGTCAGCCATATTATTCAATGTTGTTTTAGTCCATTTAAAATAACTAGACAGTATAAAATACCTGAGAGTATACCTGCCAAAACAGACAAGAAGCTACATGATAAACACAAAACACCTTTTATATTAATAAAATTAGATGTAAATAATTGAAGTAATATTTATTGTTTATGTAATATTCCAGTTAAATTAACTAAAAATATGGAAAAAATAATAAAGTTCATTTGGAAGAAGAAAGAAGTCAGGAACTTCAAAGAAACCTGGGGGGAGGGAGGGTGTAAAGGAAGCAGATTCGGTAGTATTAGACCTTAAACTATATTGTAGTGTAAGAGCATTGTTGAAATGTAAAATGGATAGTTTTGATCATTTTAAATTAAATTTTTCTTGTATAAATAAAACATATGCAGTCAAGAATAGGAGGAATACAGAACATTAGGAAAAATTTTTCAGACATTCTCCCAGATAGTGCTAGAATATTGCTGTGGTATATGAAGTGATGAACTGGTTGATTTAGAAAAATGTGGAAAGACTTGGACTTATAAAGGAAGATGCTATCTACCTTTAGAGAAATAAGTAAGAGGAAATAAATATAGTATAGTTTTACATTTATGTGTATGAGTGTATTTGTGTACATACGTGTATGTGTGCATACATATCTATAGCTATCTGAATTTCTTGGGGAGGGATGGAGAAAAAATATAGTAAAAGGTGAACAGCAGAGAATGAAAGAAAACATTCAGGGAAACAAAGAAAAGCTGAATAGTTTGAAAACAATGTAAACTATTTATTATATAGGTTTTCTTAAAATGTAAATTTATTGTTTTATATTGAAACCTCTTTTACATTCTTCTGTGTACATGGCAATTTTTTTCTTATTTTGTATTTAACTTTAAAATAAATTTAAAAACTAAAAAAAAAAAAGATGACAGGAAGAGGCAGATGGAGGTAATCAGAAAAGAAGGAGCTGAGGGAAGGATGCAAGTGGGTTCCATTAAATGTACTTCATCTTAGCAAAAACAAAAACAAAAATAAAAAAAACACCAAAAGATAAGGACATTAAAAATCACTGGATTGATATTACTTAGGGAAAGAGGAGTTTTTAGGAAGAGGACAAGAAATGAACATCACAGGGCTATGTTCTTAAGAAAATTATTTAAAAATTAAAAAAAAAGAAAGTTATAAAATTTGGTTAGGAAAAATCTTCTTGAACAAAATTTCAAAAGGATAAATGAAATAAAAGCATTTGTTTCAAGGATCAGAGAATGCATTGGTGTGAGTTTTGCTTCTACCTATGTAGATATTAATAATCAGGATTAGATCAAGCATAGGGTTATAGGGCCATTCTCCTTGTCCCCAAGTTCCAATGGACATCACATCCCCTCCCAGGCCATCTTACCACTGAGTTAGACTACTACCAGTGTGCCACATGGTCTATAACCCCCAGGATAAACAAAAGATGGGTGGTGGTGCTAGTGGCCAAGACAGTGTGTCACTCCTCCTACAAATAGTAAATCAACCCTGTTCCTCTACAATTTCTATGTTTCTTTGCTCTCCTTTTCCATCGTGCCTTATGAAACTTTCCTCTATCATTATCAAATTTTTTTCTATATCTCTTTCTCTCCTAATTCTTCTTTCTTCTGGTAGTCTCTCAAATATACCTTTTTCTTAAAAATAGCATATCTCTTGGTACCCTCAACAAAATGAGCTGCTTTTTCTCTTACAACTTAGGAAGCACAGAACCAGGATGAAAAAATGGCATATTCTTTCTCCCTACTGCTACCTCTGCTTCTATCATTCAGATTCAAACACATTTTCTCCAGTTTACTCCACTATGAAATTGACAGACTATAAAACAGTCTGGAAAGCAATTTGGAAATATGCAAAAATGACTAAAATGTCTGTATCTTTTGATGCAGAGATTCAACTTTCAAGCATATATCTCAAGAACATTAAATTTTTTTAAAGACCCTATATGCATTAAACAATTTATAGTAGCAATTTTCATGGTAGCAGAGAACTAAGTAAATGTCCATCAGCTGGAAGATGGCTAAATAAACCATGGTACATTAATGTAATGGAATATGACTGTTGTGAAAAATGGTGAATATAGAGTAATGTAACCATGTTTCCATCCACAAAATTCCTCTAAAATAGACCTAGAAAATACATCAGATCTAATGAATCATGATGGGAAATCCAAAAAAGAATCACAAGTCTTTTGTCTTGTCCAGGAAAGCATAAGGTGTCAGAGAAAACTCCTGGCATTAGGGACAGGGTTAGACCAGGAACATGAAAAGTGGAGCATTTCAGGTTCAAGGAGAGGCTGTGCATCAGGGCTAGAAGGAGTCACAGATCCATATCAGTGCACCCCCAGATTTATGTCAAGGATTCTGTGTGGGGACAAGTGCTAGACCATGAAGGGGACCTATACATGGGGGTGGCATTCCTGGACAGGAAATCCTGGGTGGTATACTGAGAAAAGAAGTTCAGAAGCAAGCAGAGTAAATTCAGATCCAGGAACAGAGCAGGATCTCACTTCCAGCATCCAACTCAGTCTGTGTCCAGGAATCCCAGGGCAGACAGGAACCTGTAGTTCCATCATTCTGAACTGGAAGAACTTCCTAACTGGTTGATAGGGGATGAATCCAGCACCATTCTATTGCTATTCTGCCTGAAATCAAAGTCAGAAACTTTCAGACCAGGACGCTAATAATTAGACTTACCCTTGGTGAAATACCTTGGTAGTATTGAGAACTTTCAGGTCCTCAACATGTCTATAAGATCCTGAAATAAGAGAACACTTTAATGTATCAAGAAAGCAGCATCAGGACCAGCCCAGACTTTCTTTACAAAAATATGCAGAACTCATCTTTAACAACAAGTCTGAAATCAGAAAATAAGCTAGAAGAATGGGTAAACAAAACAAAACAAAAAAAAAAAAAAAAAAAAAAAAAAGAATTCCACCATAACGAGCTACTACCATAGCATGGACACTTAAGACACAAATACAGAAGGGAAAGATTCCATGATGTACATGAGCAAAACCTTTGGGAAATATGTAGTTTGGGCAAAAATTCAATTAGAATTCCTAGAAATGATTTAAAACAAGAATTTTTAAAAATTGAAGATTTTAAATCAATGAAATGAGAGCATTTGAAGGAAAAAATAGAAGAGAAATGAGTACTATGTAGAAAAAAGATAAAAAACAATGAAAAAAATCATAAAGGTAATAAAAGAATTAGAACAGCTTGGGAATGAATAGCTTGGGAACAGCAACAAAATCTCTGAAAATTAGAATGGACCAAATAGAAGCCAATGACTCCATTAAAACAAAGTCAAAAGGCTAAAAAAGAAAAATTAAAGAAAATGTAAGATTTCTCATAAAAAAAAAAATACTGACTTGGAAATTTCCCAGATTTCATAGAACTAGAGGGCAAAGTGAAGTAGAAAGCATCTAAAATTCACCTCCTAAAAAAAAAAAAAAAAAAAAAAAAAGAAAGAAAGAAAACTCCCAGGAAGACCATAGCTAAAATTCAGTTTCCAGTTCAAAAGAAAGCATACTATTTGGGGGTGGAAACAAATACCAAGGAGCTATAGTCAAGATTACACATGATTTAGCTGTCATTACAAAGAGACAGAGAACTTGGAATACAATATTCCAGAAAGAACATGATCTAAACTTACGGTCAAGAATAACTTACCCAAAAAAAACTGAGCATAATGCTATAGGTGAATGGACCTTTAGTGGAATAGAGGCCTTCAAAGCATTCCTGATGAAAAGACCAGAGTTGCATAGAAACCTTGAAGTTTTAAACACAGGAGTTAAGAAAAACATAAAGGAAACATGAATGAAAAAAAAATGGACTAAACAAGGATAACTTATTAATGTTATAATAGAGGTAGATAATAAAGGTATCCTATAGTATCATCAGAGAGAATCTAATTAGACTAGGCCTGGGAATAGTTCTAGTATGTCTTAGTGATCTTAAGAAAAGAATGGAAAGATGCACACACACACACACACACACACACACACGACTTAACAGTATATTTGAATGGATTTGATACAAGTTACATAATAAAATCCAGTGACTGCTGATTAATGGGTTAATATCACTCAAATGGAATGCCTTAATAAAGTGAATCAAGTCTTATCCTTGACCCTTATTTTGTTCAATTGTTTAAATTACTGACATAAAATGAAAGACTGTAGATATCATGCTTATCAGATTTGTAGATGAACAAACTAGAATTTCTACTTTTACTGAATAATAAAAATCAGGACTTTAAAAAATCTCATATTTGAAAGAGTATTAGTTTCGAAACCTTGCTCTAACACACCTGTGTGGTCTTGGACAACCAACCAATGTAATCAATGAGCATTTATTAAGGGTTTATGATATACCAGTGTTGTTAAGCTTTGGGCAATTCAAATACAAAGAATAAAATAATTCCTAGTATAAAAGAGTTCACATTCTAAAAAATTCCAACCTCTTTAGATCAGCTTACTTATATATAAAGTTAAAAATTTGGACTAGATGATGTCTAAGCCCTCTTTTAGCTCTAAATCTATGCTCCTATGATGTACTCAATTATATTTATCCCTATTAAGCTTTAAGTCCTTCATTTATGTTTTTAAAAAACCAGAAAAGGACTAGGAGATGCCCTTTTGTAATTCTTCATTAGTTTCATTGAAATCTCACCTGTCCTTGTTAAAAGGGGTCACATACAGAGTAGATAGTTGAAATCCACAGATAATCCCAAACCTCTAAACCAAGAGTTTCACTTTTCTTTCTCACCAACTTTTCCCCTCTAAAGATGGTGATAAAACACTGAATTTTTACTTTTTCTTCTCAGATTACCTTCAGGTAATATACCACTCAAAACTGACTTAGATAAAAGCCTGTAGACACAAGAATGACAAGAAAGAAGTCTGGATAATTTACACAGTAGATAACCAACCTCTAAATAATGACTGCATTAGGCTGAAGTCACCTTGCTCTTCTTAGATGCATGAACAGCCCAGTATCTGTTACTATGGTACATTGTCCCTGTAACTAAGCATCTGCTTTGCTTTGAATAATCAAATACAGATATTTCTTTTTTTAATGCTTTTCTATAAAGTAGGTTCAAATGTAATTGATGAACAATGTCATCCTAGGGAAGGTAAGATCAAAACTAAAGCTTTCACAAAATTGTTTGCTAACAAAGCCCCTCTCTTCTCTTTCTGGACTCAAGAAGATATTTTCTGCTTCCCTGTATAAATGGAAATCCAATTGATGGAGTTGTGATTTTGTGGGAAAAACTGTGTATCAGCACAGTCTAAATTAGATGGGTAAAGTGGAAGAAAACCTGAGGAAAAAATAATACCTTCAAGATTCAGAAAAGAGATGGAAATCAAAGCAATGTTGACATCTGGAATGTTAGATAATTTGAGTCAATTTTTGAGATCAAAGGATATCTATGAATACATGAATGAGTAAGTAAATGAATTTTTAAAAAGCATCTATTAAGTGCCTTTTTTGTGTATTGTACCAAGTGCAATTAAATATCAAATACAATTAAATACAAATTTTAAAAATTAGACAATTCCTGCCTTCAAGGAGTTTATATTTCTAACGAATGAAGACAAGACATGTAATGTTCTGATTTAGCTTTCTGGAGGTCTTGGGACCAGCCTTCGTTTCAGCAGAATAATCACCATGAGAATAGCAAGGATAAAGTGCAAATTCTTTATTATCTCCTTCACACTCTCATGGTCTTCGTCAGCAGTCTCAGCCAATCAGCCAGTCAGCAGTCTGCACATCCAAATGTAATGTCCTGCTTTCTAGAGCCACCAAGTTGTGGTGATAAAACGTACCATTGCTTTCTAGAGCCCTCACACCAGGGTGGTTAAAATATAGTATCCAGACTGGATATCTGGAGGATCTCGGGACCAGCCCCAAATGCTTGGTCTTTAGTGGAGAAGTTATGAAGGCAGAAAAAACACCAGGACAGTCTCTATCTTGAAGTCTCCCTGAGTCCGAGAGCTTGAGCTCCAGCCTCCAGTTCTCTGTCTCCTAAGTCTGTCTCTGGCTGAGTTTGTGCCAGTTTATATGCTCTATTGTAATTACATCATTACAGTATACTGAGTATAAACCAATCATCATATCACTAGAGCAAACATACTGAACTAGAGGACTTACATGCTAAATTAGATAACCATTGTCTTATCAATTCCACAGAGTTAACACCTTGTTTAAATCAATCATACTGAGCCTTAAGTATATTTCTCCAAAGTTCCTGCCCTTTACAAAGATACAAAGGAAAATGGTAGCCAGGAAAGGATACTTTGCTCTAGGAAGTCACATGGATAATGAATGTAGTAATAGAACAGTGAGATGAAAAAATAAGTCTGGGAGTGGGATTTTAATGGAAGATTATAGGACAGAAGATCATAGGATAATGTAATTTAGATCTGGAAGAGACCAGAGAGATCATCTAATCGAATACATTTTACAGATGGGGAAAATCAAGATGGGAGTGGGAAGAAGAAATAATTTGGCAAGGTGATATGGCTGACAAATTAAATAGTAAAGTCTCACTTTGCTATTTCCCATTTCCCAGCTACCAGTATTCATATCCAGGTGGTTCTATTTCCATATCAAATGGAAGGTTCAAAGATTATAGGACCATAGGTTTTAGAGCTGGAAGAAACCTCAGGTCACAAGTGGTCCACTTTGCTTTACAAGTGAGAAAACTGAGGATAAGAAAGATTAAGGGATTTACTTTCCCAAGGCCACACATCCAGCAAACTGATACTCCAAAGAAGACAGATAAAAAAGAAAGGTCCATATATAGGAAAAAATATTCATAGCAAAACATTTCATGTTATCAAACAGTTGTTAACCCTTTGCCAGTTGGTATCCATCTCCCATGGCTTAAAAGAACACAGTATAACTGCTTTGTCTATATAACCAAGAACAAGACACCATTATTCAGGTGGTGGCAGCTACTAGAAAGACAGGCATGGTGACTGGTGTCTGGCACTTTACTTCAGGATATCTGTCCCAGCCTTAGCCACAATATTTTCATATTGCTCTTAACACTTAACCCTTAGACAGCTCGATGATGAAATGGATTAAACACTGGACTTGGAGTTAGGAAGATCTTAGTTTGGATCCTGCCTTAGAAATTTTCCAGCTGTTAATAAATCAGTTCATTGGTCTCAACCTCAGTTTCTTCATCTATAAAATAGGGATAATAGCTCCTACCTCATTGGGTGTTTGTATCAGCTGAGATAAAGTTTAGATCATTTTGCTAACCTAAAAGTGCTAAATATATGTGACCTATTACCCCTATAAAAACTGAGACAACTTTCAGGTTATCTAATGCCAAAATGGTCCTAGAAATGTGCTGACCTTGATTAAATAGATTTGTCTTTCCTAGTAAATTTAAATCATTATCAACTATTTAACTTAATACAGGATATACTTGCCAAGCTTATAGGAGGTTATTAATATAGGTAATATAGATAAGAATACAGAGTTTACGCTCAAAATGTATCTATCTCTATGAGGCTAGCAAGTACAACAAATTGAGGTCTTTCCACAAACTAGTTTAAATCACAGCTTCTTGCCTGGCATTGGACTTATGTAATATGAATACGATATTTCACAGCTCACTGAGCTCCTCCAAAATCTTCTTATATTTTCTCCTTTTAATGCTGTTTCTCTACTTTAGACCCTAACTCACTTTGTCTGTCTAGCTCTGCTTGTTTACTGGACTCCCTGTCACTGGATTCTTGGCCACTTCCAGGAAAGAAATTTTTTGATTGACTTTTTCTCCTCGCTCTTCTCTAAACCAAAGGTTTTTATTCAGTGTCATGAATACCTATTCAGTTCCAACCCCCATGAAGGTTGGCTCTCTAGGAAGGACTATAGGAAACACCTGGGAGGAAATCATTCATTTCTTTAGGGCAGCTCTGACAACTGCACAGATTTTGAGCTCTGACAAATGCTATTGACCTAAAGAGAGAAGAGGGAATAAAAAGAACTTTAAATTTCAGCTCCTGCTCCATTAAGCATTTAATATTCTAAGAGAAGACTGCCATTGTCCATAGGATTTTTGTTTATAGTCTAATCTTGGAGCATATAGGCATCACAGTTATGGAAAATGTACCAGCACCAAGATTGATAAGGCTCATCACAATTCAAGATTAACTATAAATTCTTAATGTGTTTAGGTAAGACACATTTTGTTCTTTGCAGCAGGCAGACAAAAGAGCAAACACAATGATCCATGGAAGAAGAAAATGGAGATGCTACCCAAGTGCAATGAGTCTTTATATTTCACTTTCTTTACCTCAGTTTTCATAACTGTGCCTTCAAATCTCCAGCTTGTTGCTTGGGGTTTAGCAATAGTTTACTTCAGGGATCATTAAAATTGATTTATTTGCTAGCAGCACTGGTGTTTTCCATGCTCCTGAATCTGTTCTTTCCATGCAACCCATGGAGGAGTAACCTGGGAACTATCTTTTCACTGTGAAAACTTCCACTTGAGAAAGTCAAAGGGATTTAAACAATCCATTGGTAACTGGTGAAACATGGCCTGACTGAAAGATCTAGCATTCTGAAAGTCAAAGGGCTAGGGAGAGAACTGCATTTGTACCCCTTTCTTCATGTTTTCTGGAGTAACATGGAAAGCACAGGAGAACATGACATTGTGCTGCCTATAACTTGGACTCCTGAAGCCAGAGGTACCACTTCTTTCAAGCTATTTCTTTAATCTCTGAGAAAATAAAATATGAACTCCTGGGGGCTGGGGTTGGTTTCTTTTATAGTTTGTGTCCTGAGCATTTAAAAGTGCCACTGTAATGGATAGAGAGCTAGTTTTAAATCAAAACAGATCTACGTTCAAATACTGCCTCATACATATTGGCTGTCACCTCAGACAAGTCACTGAATCTCTACACAATTCTTTGAGACTGTAATTTGTAGCAAAAGTACTGACCAGCACTGGTAAAGGGAGTCCCCTCACCTGGGAATTTCCTCTACTAATTAAATCACAAATGCAGAAGTTTGTACATAGTAAGTGCTTAATAAAATGCTTTTTCCTTCTTCAGCTGCTAGTACTAATAATAGTTAGCATTTATGTATTGTGTCAACTGCGTGCCAAATTCTGTGCTCACCACTTTACAATTATTTTTTCACTTGATCCTCACAATAATCTTGGGAAGTAATCCTCATCTGTGAAATGTGAATCTTCTTAACTTCTTAACGCTTGATTCCAGGCTCAGTAGAAGTCCATTGTGACCCCTAGATATACTGCATAGTACAGTGTAGGAATCACAAAATAAATTTCCTTCCCCTCCTCTCCACAATTGCCTAGACCAGTAATGGCGATCAATCCAATAAACATTTATTAAGTTCCTATTAAGAGACAGATACTATGATAAACACTAGCTTTCTGTATGCTAAATAATCAGTCTTCAAGGACAACGAATCTTTAATAGTAGCCTCATTTCTTAGTTAGTTATAAGTAATAAAAAGAAAGTCTCTGCCCTCAAGAAACTTATAGTCTAAAGGGTTGGGGAGAAGGAAGCAATATGGAAAGGAGGCAGGAAAGAGTGGGAGATGAGCAGACACCAGAGGGGTACACAGAGGGGGCATCTTGTTCTGTGGAGTTGAAACCAGGCAGAACTTCAGATGTGGATGTCGGGAGTCCCAAAGTCCAGCTTCTGCTCTCTAAAAGGAAAGGCACTGGAAGGAGTTTGGCTCTCCATCCTTCAGACCTCCGATCAGAGAGGACAGGAAGCAGAGGTAGGTGGTAGTTTTAGGACTTGAGCTAGCTGTGTAGTGACGGTATTAGAAATGGTGAGCTTTAGCAATTCAGTAATCCAAAAGAATCCCAAAGGACAAATGAGGAAGCATACTATCTGCCTTCAGAGAAAGAACTGATATGGTTTGAATACAGACTTCAGCATGATATTTTTCATGTCTTCCTTTGATTCTTTTTCTTTTATTTGAGTCTCCTTGTACAAAATGACTAATATGGAAATGTTTTACATAATTGTACTTATATAACCTATATATGATTGCTTATTGTCTTAGAAAGGGGGAAGGGGAGGATAAATAGAATTTGGAACTCAAAACTTTAAAAAATATTTAAAATTGTTTTTAACATGTAATTGGAAGAAATAGAATATATACATACACATGTACAAATATGTATATGAAATAATGAACTTAACCTTAAAGGGGCATGTTATTCCCTGGAGATGGTACTACATTGAATAGCAGAGTAGACTGAGCTTGCATTTAGCTGTCTCACATTCTTTTTTTTTTTTTTTTTTTTTTGTATTTATCTTTGCAAATAAATAGCCGGCTTTGATTATAAAAACATCCATCCTTGGGAAGGAAAAGAACCTCATTCTGGGATGTGATCTCCTCTCTTAGTGAGAGGCCATCTCCTTATCTCTCTGTTCTGGAACCTCTCTGTCCTCTCCATCTCCACCCCTCCCTATCATTAGTACTCATGGAATAATACCTACAGAGTACTACTTAAATGGAATAGTTGTGTGAAGTAGTGGAATGAGTTCTGAATTTGTAGTCAAAAGATCCAGAGCTGAATCATGTTTGCCAACTAGTAACTTTGGGCAAGCTACTTAGTTTGTCTAATCCTCTGTTTCCTCATCTATAAAATGGGAATGAGAATATGTTTGCTATCAATCTTAAGTGACTGAGGAAAGTGACATGTATCTATATCTATATATAACATACTCAATGTAAATTTACTACTGCTGTTGCTACTGCCACTTCTTTCACCTCTGTGATTAATAAGGGCAACAATTCCCTGTAATTTGAATAATCTGTACTTGACTGAGCCTAGGATTTGTGGGATTTGAGAAACAATTGGAGAGAAGTGATGATGCTTTGTCATGCTTTTGGCATGTGAAGTCTCACACAGGCAAAGGAAGCAGCCATCAGATGGAGAGTTCAGCCTGATATCAGTGATAGAGATGTGTGGATTAAGATGAAGCAAGTAGGTTTTTGATTATGATTCCTGAGTGACTTTATGAGGCTAAAGGTTAGTGGGGACAAGGAACAAGGAAGAAGTTTTAGAGTAGTCACCCTGGGCTGGCTTCACAATTTATCTGTGATTCTAACACAGCAAGGGAATTAACTTAACTAAGTGGACTTTGGAAGCATATGTAAGAGGCATCACTTGTTGGGAACTATGGAGAATCCTAGACAAAGGGAGGCACAAAAGCTGTAAGGCTCAAGAAAAGGAGAAATCAAGACTCAGGCAGGGCACATCAAACTACCATCGATTGAACCATGCTGCTGCCAAAAAAAAACAAAACAATAAGATAAAATACAATTATCCCACTTATATACAGATCCTTAAACTGAAATGATAATATAATTATGGTATCCTACAATTTAGAGCTAGAAGGGAGAGTGCTGTACTTGGAGAAAGGGAGACTTGAGTTTGACTGCCTCCAATGACACTTGTTTATTCTTATGGCCGAGGACCTGTTATTCAAATTTTCTATGTTATTATATAAACTAGTATATAAATCTTAAAATACCATATTAATAATTAATATAATTGTCATTCATTATGTCTCAATCCCATCTTTTTTGTATATGAGGAAACTGAAGTAGTTTAAATGGTTAATAAAGTTTACATGGATAATAACAAGCATAAAGCATGCTATTTCTAGAAAATTTAAAATTATGAAAGAATTTCTTGCCTGTTCTTCACTTAAGTAGAAATACTTTTTGACTCTATCTTCTTTTTAACAAAATATATAGCAGAATCATTTTTTAAGCCAAAGTAGTATTGTAATGATAACTAATATGGCTGCTGGCTGGTAGAACCACTGAACTAGGAGCTTCTTGAGAACTTGCTACAGTGCGTAGCCCACAGTAGTCAAGTAATATCTGCTTGCTGACTCACTGATTGGATTAGAATTTTCAAAGTGCCTAAGACTGTCCAGAATCCTACTTCACCAAACCCAATCAAAGCTGTTTGAACGTTCCCTTACCAATATTTCTCCCTACTTTGTGTAGTACTCTTCTTGTGGATTTTAGTGTCCTGTTCTTGTCCTTTTTAGAATTTCTATATGTGAAATATTAATGACCATAATAATAATGATAGAGATATAACGGTACAGTGGACAGAGAGCTTTCCTAATGCTTTCTTAGGGAGCTTTCTAGGCAGCTCTCTTAAGATAATAATCTGCAGAGAAGGGCCTGATCTACAATGGTAGTAAAGTTATTCTCCACCAATGTTATATACCAATGGATCCACAAGTTCTGATCTTAATCATCATAATAATGATAAACTGGAGCATGATTAATAGAAGAATCTAAGCATCTTTCTTCCTAATCTACAAGGCAGTATGATGCTACAGAATGAGTGTTGGCTAAGGTGCCCAAGGACTTGGTTCCATCCTAACTCTACCACTCTATGACATAAACTTCATGGAACTTTAAAATTATTATCTGTAAGATGACAGTCTTGGGGGAAGCTAGATGACGCAGTGCATAGAGCACCAGCCCTGAACACTTAACACTTCCTAGCTGTGTGGCCCTGAGCAAATTACTTAACCACAATTGCCTCAGGGAAAAAAAAATTAGTTTTGGACTCACCTATAAGCTAGGTGAGCTTAAGCTTTCTATGAATTTACTTGTCCTCTTTACTTACAAAAACTTATTCTATCCATCAACTCCAAGACTTTTGAAAATACCAGCATAATCTTCACAGTATGCACAAGTGGGATATGATGAATTAACGTATAACTGATCTATTTATGTGGAGCAACTAGATTGCTCAGAGGATAGAGCACTGGACTTGGAATAAGGAAGACATTTTCCTGAGTTCAAATTCAGTCAGATATTTACTAGCTGTGTGATCTGAGTGAGTTGCTTAACCCTGTTTGCTTCAGTTTTCTCATCTGTGAAATGAACTGGAGAAGTAAATGACAAACTATCTTAGTACCTTTGCCAAGAAAATCTCAAAAAGGAATCATGAAGAGTCAGACATGATTGGACAACCACAAATGTTTATTGATAAATTAAATTTAAAATCAAGAAACCTGGGTGCCATATATCTACTAGCTATGTCTTCATAGGTGAGTCCTTTTACATTCTATGAGGTTGGCCTTCTCATCTATAAAACAGGAACAATAATTCTCACAGGATGTACTTCATAAGATTATTATGAGGAAAGGAGCTATATAAGCTACAAAATACTATATAAACTTAAGATACTTGATGTGACTGATGTTTAATGAAAATATAAGTGGCCAGGGCAGTATATACATGAGAAATGATTGATCTGAGTATCTACCTTTGGGCATTTCTAAGATAATAGCATCAGTAAACTGGTATTATTCTGCTTGTCCTACACCTCAATAGAAGTGTTCATGTAACCTTGATGCATTTCAAGGATTTTTTATTTAGAAGTAAAGTGACTAACAGCTTGCATTTCAAAAATCTCTAGAGTATCATGACAGACAGATATTGCTAAAATGTTGGGTGAGCGTCCCTATACTCTTAAGTAAAAATAGTTTGAAAACGCATCAAGGCCATATGAGCTATTCAAAGGAGATGTGGGATGAAATGTTTATGCCTTTTTAAGGAATAGAAATGAGAGAGGAAACAAAAGCTCTTCTGAGTCAGGTTTCCTAAGTCAGAGATGATCATGCCATATCAAAAGCAAAACCAATCAGGGAAGTGTGGTGCCATTTTCAGTATTGGTGCTGGAAAATTAAAGATCTCCTAGAATATCTTCTTATTTTTTAAAAATAATTTTACTTTTTCCTTCCAAGGACGAAATATGAGGGAAAAAAAAAACTGTTCCTTTGTTTTTGTTTTTTTAAACGCACAATGTTATCTAATAGGAAGGCTATAACATGTATGTGTACAAGAATTTTTGGTTAAACTAAGATGAAGGAAAAAGAAAAGAAGGGATGAATTGAGAAGGGGTAGAGGAGGAGAGAAGAAATAGAACATAGGAAAACTTCATAGAATTCATAGATTTCTAAGCCATCTAGTCAGAAATTCCTTTTATAATATTATAGAACAATATGATTGTCAACTATAGCCTCATAAAGCTGAAAGAGACCTCTGAAGCTTTGTTTTTGTTGAGTAATTTTTCAGTTATGTCTGACTCTTCATGGCCCCATTTGGGATGTTTTTGGTAAAGACACTAGAATGATTTGTCACATCCTTTTCCAGAACATTTTACAGATAAAGAACTGAGGCAAACAATGTTAAGTCAGTTGCTCAGGATCACACAGCTCCTCAATGTCTGAGACAGATTTGAAATCAGGAAGAAAAATCTTTCTGACTCCAGTCCTGACACTCTATGGGCTGTGCTATCTAACTACCTAACAGTTAAAGCTAAATGAGCCTCATCTATAACTAAGTGGGCATGCCCTTTACAATAACTTCAACTAGTCAGCATCTAGCCTTAGTTGGAAGAACTCCAGGAATCAGGTGTGTTTTACGATCTGAAGTAGCTTGACCCAGTTTTGGAAAGCACTAATTGAAAAGATTTTTTTTGTTTTTACATTGAGGCATAATCTGCCTTTCTGTAACTTTCAACAATTAGTCCTCTGGACCTAATAGAATAAAACAAATCTCTCTTTCAAATAAGTGTTTCACATATTTGAAGATCCTAAGTTCCTTAAGGACGGAGATATCATTTTTTTTTCATTTTTGTTTTATTAGTGGGGGTAAGAGGCAGACAAGGTAGAGGAGGGGAAAGTGATAATGGTTAGAATGTGAAATCATTTCAAGTCTTTTATGTTCTATCTGAAAATAGTAACAAATCACCACAACTGGCTTAACTGTAATATAGAGTAATCATCTCTGACTTAGGAAACCTGACTCAGAAGAATATTTCTTATTTCTGTTCCACAAAAAATTATAAACATTACATGACACATTTTCCTTGGATGACTCTTGTGATTTAATGAATTCTTTGTCTTTGTCTCTCTCTGTCTCTATCGCTGTCTGTCTCTCTCTGTCTCTGTGTCTTTCTCTCTTTCTGTATGTGTTATGTGTGTGTCTCTCTGTGTCCGTCTGTTTCTCTCTGTGTGTATCTCTCTCTTTTTTTCTCTCTGTCTCTGCTCTGTCTTTCTCTCCCCTATGGATGCGCATCATGTCCATAGACTTCCAAATCTGCACAGAACTCCCTTTAAAAAATGTACTTCCAGTTGAGATGATGATGATAAGGCTGCAATGGATTCTACCTCTCCCATATATGTTCCCCTCAAAATACGAAAGAGTGTCCTATAGTCCATTAATAAATAAAATCAAAGGTAAGTTCTTTTCTCTAGCCAGGATACTACACAAGAAGATATTGAAAAGCCCAAAGACATTTTGAATGGTAAAGAAAACAACAACAACAACAACAACAACAACAAAAAGAATCCAAAGGGATCTAAAACCAGCCTGATTTCACAAAACTTGAAATGTTCAATCACTCTGGGTGGGAACATGTCAGTAGTTGTGGAAACACCTCAAGCAGTTGGGTTCTGCAGCAAGAAAAATCTAAGCCCTAACCTATTGGAGCAGCATCCAGGGATAGAACTGGGCCTCAATCTGAGTAGAGACAGAATTGGGCTTTGTATGTTCTAAGAGACAAGGTGGACAAAACCAGCTCAATGACTGGACATACTCACTGGAGTGCCTTGCAGGAGTTTTGAAAGCAGTTTTTCATCTAACTGGGACTAATTAGGATAATAGAAGGAAATGAAACTCCAAGTTGGGGAGAGAAATGGGTTGGGGTCAATATCTTAAGTGAGTTAACAGGAAAGAAGGCAAAAGCCAGGGATTTGTGGTTGAGGATAGGATCCAATCTCAATTGCCCCAACCAGAACTGCAATATATCAGCAACCATTCTATATAAAGGCACTATACAGATTATCCAAGAGCATAGGAGAGAACATAGCCTAGTCTTAGCATAAAGTTGTAATCCAGAAACTAAAGCTGAAAATAAAAGTAAACAGAAGAACTTAATGAACACATTGAAAAAACACTATAGGTTAAGAAAAGCCCAAAAGATAAACCTAGAAAAAGAGAATAAATCTACAAGTCCAAGAATAAGTGGAAAAGAAGAAGTGAGAGATTAAAAAAAATTAAACTACAATTTAAATTAAAGTTTGTGAGAAATCAAATTGGAAAGAGTTAAATAATAGAAAAGAAGATAGAAAAACTTACTTATAGAGAGGACTTCCTGAAAAATAGAATTAAATGAACAGAATTCAATGATTCTGAGTGACAACAATGATAGTGGGATGAAGACAAAAGACTCAAATATTAGAAGAAAATAGAAGGTAACTAATACAAAAAAAAAATTAACTGACCTGGAAAACAATCTAAACTTTCATATCAAATTAAAAATGGTCCAAGGAGATAGAATTAAGAGTTTAAACACAAAGAATACACATTCAAAATCACATATTCTATAACTATTAAAAAGGAGAAAAATCTTAGAATTTAATAACTCAAAAGACAAAAAATTTACAAATTGTACAAGATAAAAAAATTGTAAAAATAAGTAAAAGATAATGATAAAAACACACAATTAACTATTATACCTTTAAATATGAATGGTGTGATCTCACCCATAAAATGGAAGATAGCAGAATAGATTCAAAAATAGAATATAACAATGTCTTGTGTATAAGAAACACATTTGAAAAATATAGACTCATACAGAATTGAAATGGGGAAAGGTGGATGCTAGAAGAGAATTTGTTTTATCTAAGGTAAGATTTTTAATTAAAGCTTTTTTATTTTCTAAACATAGAGATAAATGATTTTCAACACTCATCCTTGAAAAACCTTGTGTTCCAAATTTTTTTCTCCCTCCCTTCCTCCCTATCCCTTCCCCAAGATGGCAAGTAATCCAATATATGTAAAACATGTGTAATTCTTCTATATCTATTTTCACAATTATTATGCTGTACAAGAAAAATCAACTCAAAAAGGAAAAATGAGAAAGAAAACAAAATGTAAGCAAGCAATAAAAAGGTAAAAATACTATGTTGTGATCCACACTCAGTTTCCACAGTCCTCTCTGAATACAATTGACTCTCTTCATCATGAGACTATTGGACTGGCCTGAATCAGTAAGTAAGTTTTAAAAGGCAGAAAGTACTAATAATGATCTAGAAAATCAGTAGTAAAACAGACATAGATAAAATAGAAAAACACAGAAAATAAATTATGCTTAAAAGAACTCTTGGGGCAGCTAGGTGTTGCAGTGGATAGAGCACCAGCCCTAAAATCAAAAAGACCTGAATTCAAATCTGGCCTTAGACAATTAACACTTCCTAGCTGTGTGACCCTGGGCAAGTCACTTAACTCCAATTGCCTCAATTTAAAAAGAGAGAGACAGAGAGAGAGGAGAGAAAAACTCTAGATAATGAAATAATATTAATATTTAACACATATATCAAATAATATAGTATCTAGATACTTAAAGATAAATAAATGGTAAAACTGTAATCATTGGACATACCAATTTACCCCTTTCAAATCTAAAAAAATCTAACAAAAAGATAAATAAGAAAGAAATTAAGGAACTAAATTGCATTTCAGAAAATTTATGAGAATTCTGTGGAAATCACTAAATGAGAAAAAAATGAGCATTAATATCCCTGAGGTATGATTGCTATCTTCACAAAAACTGACATCATGTTTGGATATACCAACATAAAAATGCAGAAAAGCAATAATATTAGTCATATATTTTACTGTCTACAATGCAACAAAAACTATATAATCTTCAAGTGGTATTTTAAGAAAGAGTTCAAAGTTAAATGGAATCTTAAACATTTAACCCTAAATGATAAATGCATCAAAGAACAAATCATAGAAGTAATAAATAATTTCAGCAAAAAATGGCAACAATATAACAACATAGAACAATTTTGGGGATGTAAGCAAAAAACCGCTACTAAACACTTATCAACAAAAAAAGAGAAGAAATAGTGTAATTTTGGGGTATATAATTAAAAAAAACCTAGAAAGGAAGTTAACAAAAATCCTAATTAAATATAAAAATGTAAATTATGAAAGTCAAATAAAATATAAAGAAAATAATTGTCCATTATAGAATGGATACAACTAAGAATTAAAAAAAAAATTAGAGACAAGAAATTTATTAATCTGATAAAAAGAGAATAAAACCAAATTATCAAAATGAAAAATGAAAAAGGGTAATACACAAAAGGAAAGAAAAGAAAAAAATAAAGAAAACTACTAAGAACTATTTTGCTTAATTACATGCCACGAAAATATATCTAAAATGCAATAACTAGGCAGTTGCAAATACATGAAATACCAAAATATAAAATACCCAGATCATAGTTATAAGAAAAACTTAAACAATCTAGTTTATGAAAAAAGAAATTGAACAATCCATGAGTGAATTCCCAAAGAAGAAAAAACTGCATAATTACCATGCATTTTCAAGTGAATTCTATCAGACATTCAAAGATTAATTAATTTCCATATAATATAAATTGTTTTCAAATGTATTAAAGCAAAGCATTATACTAAAACCTAATTTTCCAAATAAAATTCTACTAAAATCTACTAAAAAAAGAAAAAGTAAAAGATCATGATGAAAACACACAATTGATTATATATGATAACTATTATTATTATATTATTATAACTATCAAAGTGAATATTGTGATAGAATGGATTTGAAAACAGAATCCAACAATATCTTGTTAAATATAATGACAAATAATAAATTTAATACTTAAACCAAGGTGAGATAAAAGGGGGAACAACTATAGACCAACATGCCTAATTAATATTGATTTTAAAACATTAAATAAAATACTAGAAGGGATATAAGTATATATATGTATGTATTCAAATTATGTATGGATGTAATTATGGTGGATGTATACTAAGATTGAATAGTAGCATGAATGTTAAGAAAACTATAAACATAATATTTAAGAAAAACAACAAAAATCATAATTCAAAATGTACATAAAACCCTTTTTGGACAAAATACTACATATAGTGATGTTACAAAAACATTAAAAATTATCCAAATAAATATAATTTGCCTTAAAATGATATACATCATGTTTAAAATCAGGAGCTAACATCAACTGTGAGAAACACCAGAGGATTTTCCAATCAGAATATCACTCTTATTTCATATAGTTATAGATATACTATATGACAATAAGACATGAAAAAAGAAATTGAGAGAATAAGTAGGAGAAGCAGAAAGAAAATTAGGATTTTTCTGTTTAAAAAATGTTTTATTTGGAAAACTCTATGGAATTACCTAAAAATTAATTGGAACAGTTAACTCCAATAAAGTAGAAATATCTAAAATAAACCCATAAAAATCATCAGTCTTTTCTTGTATTAACAATAAGACCCAGCAGGGATAGCTAGAAAAAGAAATTTCTGTGAAAATAATTATAAAATGTATAAGATATTTGGGAATCCTCATAACAAAACACTTAGGAATTATATGAATATAATTTTACTCTTTACTGAAATAAAGATTGAAATTAACAGATATTAATTACTCATGGTTGGACCTTTCTAATACAACAAAAATGACAATATTTTAAATTAGAGTGCTACTTTATAGAATAAGAATAATAATAAAACTTAGATAAAGGAACAAGGAATCATGAATCTTACGAGAAAATGAAAACTTTGAACTGGCTGTGGGATAAGACACTCTAATGCACCATTGGTGGAACTATGAATTGGTCTAATCTTTTTGGAAAGCCATTCAGAAGTATATTTTGAAAGTTATTAAATTCTGCATACCCTTTGATCCAGAAACACTATTAGTATGCATATAACACAAAAAGATCAATGATAGAAAAAAAGGGCCCATATGTATAAAATTAGTAAAAGCATCAATTTTTTTAGTGAAGAACTTGAAATAAAAGTGTTCGTAAAGCAGAGAATAGTTGAACATGTTATGGTATAATATATGAATATTGTGATATGAAAATATGAATACAATGATTAAATTAAGGGGAAAAAAGCAACTCAGTAAAACTAATGAATTAATAGGCCTTCAAAGTATGTATGGTATTATATAGTTCCCTACCTTTTTAAATAAGGGAAAGATAGTCTCTTGCTTCAGCATATTGTCATCTTTTTTAGAGTCTAAATTTTATTCCTTTAATTATGCAGCATTCGATTTCTTTGTGTTTGTTTTTTCATTTATATTGTCATAGTAATTTGTACAGTGTTTTCTTGGTTCTGCTCACTGATATGTTTTCAAGACATTTTTATGTGAAAACACAGGGATGTTCTCCCAATATTTTAGCAATATCTTTCTTGAGAGATTTTTAAATGCAGGCTATTAGCCTCTTTACTCCCTAGGACTTTTCCAAGAAAGCATCCTTACTTCCTTTAATTGAGCAAATATTTATATAATCCTTTAAGGATTACAAAGCACTTTATATGAGATTCCTCACTTAATTCTCAAGACAATACTATAAAATAGATATAGGTCATAGATTGAGAGCTAGAAGTGTCAAACCTCGGTCATATTTCATTGACTAGTTTTAAAGATAAAGAAACTAAGGGATTTTCCCCAAGTCACACAGATTGTGTGTGAAGAATACTGGCAAAGTTAGGATTCACATTCAGAATCTTTTCTTCCAAACCAAGCAGTCTTGGATATTATCCTTATTTTGCAGATGAAAAAAAAAAAAACTTTTAGGGAGATTAAATGATTTGCCCATGGTAGAGCAGTCTAGAGGTCCCAGCTAGCACAGATTGTGGAAACTTAAGACAACTGGGTTTTGCTAAGTGGTCCATCAGTTTTAGTTTTATTTCATTTAGTCAGTCTTATTTGACATCCAATTATTTCTTGGGGGGGGGGTATATGTTAATTTTAATTTCTCAGATTCCATTTGGTGAGAGCAAAGAGTCAGGCAAGTGAGAGAATCCCGTGTTTACTTGGGGTTCTGTGTCAGGAAGGAGACTTTGACACAAAACCTCATATTTTTTAACATTGTTTTGGTTGTCCATACTATTTATGAAGTATTTTGCAAAGTCTTTTCAATTGATTTAGTCCTATTCCACTCTAGGATTCACCTTGAAATCCTTTTCATCTTCTCACCCTTCAGGGCAAATCAGTTTCTTTAGGGTATTTGCTATGGTGAGGTGAGAAGAAGATGGTCCAAATATGGATTATTTTTTCTATCTAGGGACCACAAGTAAGGCTTTTTTTTTTTTTAAATCTCATTTAACTTCTAAAATTCCAAATCTTCTTTCCTTCCCCATCCCTTTCAAATATTCATTTTTGTAATCTTTCCCAGTCTAACCATCTTAGATCTTTTCCTTTTCCAACACCACCAGTTTGGGGAAACATTTAATAGAATGGCTCTCTTGGAATGAAGATTGAATCCTGGAGTCTGGAAATATCTAGCTTGCATGAGTCATAGAAGAATTGGAAGGGATCTCAGATGTCATCTGAGTCATCTCTTCCTTGAATTATAAATATGAGTTCAAAGGGACCTTAGAGAACATCGATTCCAACCTGGGCCTGAATAACAATTCCAACAATTCCATCAAGTAGTCAACTGACTTTTGCTTGAAGGTTTCTAGTAACAGGGAATCTGCTATCTCTTGGAATCTATTACAGCTTATTCCTGATGAAACTATATTGGTTCTTTCTAAACAATGCTTCTTTTTCTTGCTGTCCAGCAGCCATTCTTTTAATATTTTATAGAATTAACAACAAGAAAACCCAGGTGCTCTACCAGCCAGCAACTGGTAGATGGTAACAGCAAATAGAGAAGTTTTGAATGCTATGGATAAGTTTAGTATCTTGGTATAGATGGTAACAGCAAATAGAGAAATTTTGAATGCTGTGAATAAGTTTAGTTATCTTGCTTGTATACTTTCTAGAGATGTAAACATTGATAATGAGGTTGACATGCATTGCCAAAGCCAGTTCAGTTTTTGGGAGGTTCAGAAGCAAAGTGTGGGAGAGGAGAAGAAATAGGCTGACTATCAAACTGAAGGTCTATAGACCCATTATGCTGACCTCATTATTATGTGCCTGTGAAACCTGGACAGTATATTAGCACCACACCAGCAGCATGGAATTGCTTCCATTTCAATTGTCTTAGGAAGATTCTGAAGATCACCTGGCAGGATAAGGTACTAGACACTGAGATCCTTTTTCAAACTAAACTGCCAACTACTCAAATTCTATACAGAGAGCACAATTCCATTGGGCTGGCCACATTGTTTAAATGCCAAATGTACACTTGCCAAAAAGAATATTTTATGGAGAACTTGCACAGGGCAAGCACTCAGAAGGTAGTCAGAAAAAGCAATACAAACACATTCTCATCTTTTAAGAACATAAGAATTGATTGATTGTATGACATGGAAGACACTGGCAAAGGACCACCCAGAACAGTGTACTCTCATTACAGAAGGTTCTCTGCTCTATGAGCAAAGCAGAATTGATTAGCTCAGAAGAAATGGGAGATGTGTAAAATTTAAAGAATCTACCCCAAATGTTCATAGATACTATTTGTGTCTGATCTGTAGCAGAGCATTCCAAGCTTGTATCAATCTGATTAGTCATAGCTGGATACAAAGTAATTCAATTCTATCTCATTTTGGTCCTCTTCAAGAACAAAGGGCAACTATGAGAATTTTGAAAGGAATTGAAATCATGGCCATTGCCTTATAGTTTATATATTCTAAGATCTATTTTAAACATTGGATAATATTTGTCTTCCAATCTTTTCTGCAGATCTTCTATTCTTGAGTGTTTTTCAAAGTTCATTGGTAGGGGCTCATCAATCAAGCTGGCCAGTTCTAAAAATCTTCATGGTAGTTCATCAAGGTCTGATGACTTGAACTCCTCAAAAGTATCTATGTTTTTTCCTAGCTTATTTTCAAAACATATGCATAGTTTTCAACATTCACCCTTGCAAAACCTTGTGTTCTAAAATTTTCTCCCTCCCTTCTTCCTAACCCCTCTCTTAGACAGCAAGTAATCCAATATATGTTAAAAGTGCAATTCTTCTATACATATTTCTACATTTATCATGCTGCATAAGAAAAATCAGATTAAAAAGAAAAAATGAGAAAGAAAACAAAAAGCAAGCAAATAACAACACAATAGGTGAAAATATTATGTTATGATCCACATTCAGTGCCCACAGTTGTCTTTCTGGATGTAGATGATTCTTTTCATCACAAGTCTACTGGAATTGTCCTGAATTACTTCATTGTTGAAAAGAGCCACTCCATCAGAATTGATCATCACATAATCTTGTTGCTGTGTACAATGTTTTCTTGGTTCTACTCAATTCACTTAGCATCAGTTCATGTAAGTCTCTCCAGGGCTTTCTGAAATCATCCTGCTGATCCTTTATTATAGAATAATAATAATCCATAACATTCACATACCATAATTTATTCAGACATTCTCCAACTAATGGGAACCCACTCAGTTTCCAGTTCTTTTCCCACTATAAAAAGGGCTGCTACAAACAGTTTATTTATGATCTCTTTGGGATCAGTAGAGATACTGGTGGGTCAAAAGCTATGCACAGTTTGATAACCCTTTGGGCATGGCACCATATTGTTCTTCAGAATGGTTGGATCAGTTCAAAACTCCACCAACAACGTATGCGTGTCCCAGTCTTCCCACATCCCCTGCAACACTTATCATTATCTTGCCATTTTAGTCAATCTGAAAGGAATATAGTAGTATGTAGTGGTACTTCAGAGTTGTCTTAATTTGCATTTAAGAGTACTTATGTTCTTACTGTCTTTCTAATTATCTTGGTTATCAGTTCTCCATTAGCTATTGCTTTCTGATTGTTTTTCAGTCCAAGAAAACATTCTTCTGGACAGAGAAACAGAAGCAAAATATGTATGTGTATATATATAGAATCTCTGCCTGCTTTCTGTCATCTGTTATTGTCATCTTTTTTACTCTGTGCCATGATACTCTCCCCACTTTCTCAATGTAGTACCCCCCCATTCCCAAATCCTTTTTATTGTTTTTAACTTTGTCAGGCTCATCTCATTCCCAAATTTAGCATTCCTGACAATTTTATTAAAGGGTCGTGCCATATTTTTCTATTCATCCTGCACTACCTATCCTTGCTTTCACTTTCTGCTTATCTTTAAAAAATTTAAGATTGTTCATGAGTTCTTTATGTATCTACATTGATCTTTTTGGGACAGCATTCCCTTTTAAACTTCATCAATATTGTTTCTCTCTCTCTTTTTTTTTTTTTTCAGAATGTCATTCTTGAGAGCTCCTCATACATCCTGGAAGTATGAAAGTACAGGGCATGTTGGAAGCACAAAGAATAGTCTAATTTGTCTGCAATGTAGAGTTGGTGGAGGGGAATAATATCAGACAAGAAAAGAAAGAGTGTTGTCAGCTTGTGGATGATCTTAGATGTCATGCTAATGAAATTCAATAAATTTGATACATGGTTGAAGGACCTGCACTAAAAGGCATCAGGACTTAGATCAATGCAATTATCAATCTTAATTCCAGAAGAATGATGATCAACCATATTTCTCTTTTATAAAGAGGCAGTAGATCATGGTGCAGAATACTGAAAGATATTTGCAAACATGCTTCTGGTTTTGCTTAATTACAATTTTTTCTTATTAGGAATCATTTAAGGAGAGGTGATTGGATAGCACTGCAAAAATAAAAATCAGTAAAACTTAAAAAATAAAAATGAGTTCCCTTTGTGATTTTTTTCCTGTGGGAAACAGTGATTATATATAATGAACTATCCAGTTCAAAGATGCTGATATTTTCACAGAATCATGATTTCATCAACAAGGACAATCTTTTTTACCAATGAAATTCACAGAAGCATTTACAATCTCATGCTGGGGGTGGGGAGAGAGGGAAGATGGAGTGGGATGGCATGATATGGCCACAAATAAACTGGAGTACTAGATACGAGGCTGGTAGCATGGCATAGGGCTGGGCTGGGGGTCAGAAAATCCTGTGTGTAATCCTACTTCAAACACTTATTAGATGTGGAGAAATCATTTATCCTCTCTGAACTTCAGGCAACTCTCTAACACTTATCTAATACTTGATTAAATAATTAGTCAACAACAACAATAACAAATATTCATATAGCAGTAATCATGTGGCAGACATTGTGCTAAGTATTTTACATTTATTATCTTATTTGATCCCCACAATAACCATGTGAAGCAGATGCTATTATTATTCTCATTTTACAGAAATAGAAACTGAGGCAAACAGAAGTCACTTGCCCAGGGTTATACAGCTGGTAAGTGTCTGATGTCATTTGGAACTCAAAGTCTTCTTGAATCCAAGCCTAGTGCTCTTTCTACTGGATCACCTAGCTGGATTTCAGAGATCCTCTATTTATTGGCCATTCTCTATGCTCTGATTCACAAATTCCTAGTTTTCTTTTCTTTACTTTCCTATGATTTAGAGACAGCATCTACTGAGATAAAATTCCTTCCCTCCCATCCTTTTTTCTACATACTCTCATCCATTTCTCCCTTCACCCCACCCCTGCACAGTCCACATCATCTTCCACTTTTCTAGTTCCAGTGCAAACTTTAGAATCCTGGCTCTGTTTATAGAAAACATAGATCTAGTTTTCCAAAGGAAAAAGAGACCTTATAGATTATCTAATCCCATTTCCTTCACATATAAGAAAACCAAGACTCAGAGAAGTTGTAAATGGTCCATAGTCACATAGGTAGCAAGATGGGATCCATAATCAGATCCTGTGAAGTCAGGTTCAGTATTCTTTCCATGTACCATGCTGTTATTATTATTATTTGCTGAGACAATTGGGGTTAAATGACTTGCCCAGGGTCATACAGCTAGGAAGTATTAAGTGTCTGAGGCCAGATTTGAAGTCAAGTCCTCCTGACTTCAGGACTGGTGCTCTAGCCGCTGTGCCACCTAGCTGCCCCATACCACCTACTGCTCCGTGCCACCTACTGCCCCTACCATGCCATTATTAATAAATTCCCTTCACACTGGATCTGTTTTTTCATCATTAGCTTCCCAGTTAGTCTCTTAAATTTTCATATTTTTCATCTTCATTCCATTGCTTTCATACACAGGGATAGTCATTCTTTTGCCCTGATGGTCACCTCTGTAATCCAGGACTCTAAAATCCCTTTCTCTAACCCATCTTCTTTTTCTTCAATTTCTCTTCTTACCTCACTCCTCATAAAATTATTATTTTCCTAATGCTCTTCAGTCTCATCATCTCATCCCTGCCTATTCTCCCAGTCTCTTATTTCTACTTAGCCTCACTTCTCTCAGTATACACTGCATAGTTGATCATTTCAACCATATACTTTGTTACTCTTGAATTCCATGCCCTCTTGTCACTAGTTGTGTCATGCAAAACCTTTAGATCATTCATACCATATAACATCACTGATTGGGTTCATTACAAATGTCAGTTAATTTCAGCTGTGCCATTACTGCTATCTGGAAATTCATTTTCTCTTCCTTGATTTCTGAGCATTCCCTCTATACTAGCTGTTCCATACAACCTCCTTCCACTCAAAACTCCTATACCCCGATCATCTTGTTTTCAGACGATTTCATGTCTCATTTTACCAAAAAAAAAAAAAAAAAAAAAAAAAGAAAGAAAGGTTCTTCATTTAAATTCTCACTCTTCTTTCCTACTTCTACCATAGTGCATGAAACATAAAAGAGTTTAATAAATAATTCTCGATTGACTGATCACGGAGCTTTTTCTTTTTTATATTCTTGTCTCTGGTGAAGAGATGGCCCTTTCCTCTGCCAAAACAAATTTCCCCATTTGTGTTTTTAATTCTATTCCTTCTAATTTCCTCCTAGGCAGCTGTAGGTAGTGGAGTAGATACAGTGTTGTGCCTGGAATCTGGAAGGTCTGAGTTAAAATTTAGTCTCTGATACTAGCTGTGAGACCCTAGGTTGGATTACTTAACCTCTGCCTCAGTTTTCCTCAACTATAAAAGAAGGGGAATAATAAAAACACCTACTTTGTTTGTAAAGATCAAATGAAATGTTTGTAAAATCTTTAGCACAATACTATATAATTAGTTATTCCTTTTCTTTCCCTATGATACCTCATCTTCCCATTGATTTTTCATCCCTTCATTTTAATCTGTTCATATTCATTGGTTTCTTCTCCTTTCCCCACAAAAGTATTAAGGTTACCACATTTTTTTTTTTTTTTTTGATGAGGCAATTGGGATTAAGTGACTTGCCTAGTGTCACATAGCTAGTATTTGAAGCTGGATTTAAATTCAAATCCTCCTGACTCCAAGGCTTGTTCTCTATCCACTTTGTCACTTAGCTGTCCCAGTCCCCCGCATTCTTAAAAATTCTCTTTTTGACTCTGCTATCCTTGAAAAACATTAATCAATTATTAAGTATTTATTAAGTACCTAATAAAGTGCTATGTTAAGTGCTAGAGATACAAAAACAAAAACAAAATCCTTACTTTCCACAAGCTTACATTACAGTGTTGTAATTACTTACTAAGTAAAATTATGTACCTATTTATGTAGGTATATAAAGAATAAGTATAAAGGAAACAAATGCAAACCAACATAGATCTCTTTCCTTTCCTTCAAAGTTAAGCCGCTAAGAAGGGTTGTCTAAATGTATTTTCTCTATTTCTTGACCCTTCATTCTTCTCAGCCTCTTGCAATTTGGATTCCAATTCCTCCACTCTACTAAAATTTCTCTTTCCTAGATTGCCCACAATCTTCTCAGTATTATATCCAAAAGTCCGTTCTTAGTTTTCATATGGCTTGACCTTTCTGCAGATTTTGACACTATCAACCAACCATTCCTTCCTCCAGGATATGCTTTATTCCTTTGCCTTCCATAACCCTTGCTCAATCTTGTTCCTTTTTCTGTCTTATTGTTCATTCTCTCTTCTTTTGAATCATCATCTTGCTTTTATCCACTAAGTTTGGAAACCCATAAGGCTCGACTTGGGCTTTCTTCTCTTTCTATAGTATATCACACTTTGGTGATCTTATCAGCTGCCATTGGATTCATTATACGATCTATGAAGATGAGATCCTGATCTGTAAATCCATATACAGTCTCTCTTGTGAACTCTAATACTGCATTAGCAATTGCTTATTAGACAACTTCACTACAACATATCTAAAATGAAATTCCTCATATTTTCCTTTAAATGTATCGTGCCCCTTATCTTTCCTATTTCTGCTGAGGGCTCTACTATATTTCTGGTTGCTCAGAGTTACAGTCTTGAAATCTTCTTTCTTCTCTCTGGGCTCCATATTTAACCAGTTGCCTTGTTGATCTTATTTTCACAATATCTCTAGCATTCTTTTTTTTTCCCACCAATATTTCCTCTATGCTAGGCTTTTTTGCAGGGATTATTGCAGCTTCCTAATTGTATACTTTCAATCTTTTACTTTCACTAATGCATTTGTCATAGTTATCAAATTGATCTTCATAAAACATAGATCTGAACAAGTTACTTCTTTACTCAAAAATCAATCAAGCAGTCAATAAACATTTATTAAGTGCCAACTATGTGCCAGCAACTGTGCTAAGTTCTGAAGATACAAAAAGATGCAAAAGACAGACCTTGTTATCAAAAAACCTATTGTCTAATGGAGGAAAGCATGAACAAACAAATATGTATAATTAAGCTACATATAAAAGGGCAAACACTTGAAATAAGAGGAGTTCCAGAAGATAGGATTTTAGGCAATGGGACTTAAAGGAAACCAGGAAAGGAAGAATGTAGAGATAATAAACAAAAGCATTCTTTGCATGGGAGCCAGCCAGAGAAAATGACAATAGCCAAGAGACAGAGTGTATTATTTGTGGAATAGCAAGGAGGCCAGTGTTATTGGCTAGAAGAGTATGGCAGGGAGTAAAGTGTAAGACTGGCAAAAGAGGAGGGGGTTAAGTTATGAAGGTCTGTGGATACTAAACAGAGTATTTTGTATTTGAGGTGGTTTAACATGATCAGACAAGCACTTTAAGAAAAACATTTTCGTAACTGAACAAAGGATGGATTGGAGTGAGGAGAGACAAGGCAGGAGCACCTATTGAAAGCAAGAAGCTATTTCTATAATTGATACATGATGTGGTGGTGAGGGCCTAATAGAGTGGTGGCAGTGTCAGAGGAGAGAAGAGAACATATCTGAGTTATTGCAAAGGCTAAATTGACAGGTCTTGACAAAATGGATTATGGGGGTTAGGAGTTAAGGTATGATATTTAACTCAAGATCATACCCAAACTTAAGAGTCTGAGGGATGGGGAGGATAGTATTGTCCTCAATACTAGCAGGGAAAATAAGACCTGGATAAGGGATGAGAAGGCAAGATGAGTTCTGCTTTAGACATGTTGAGATTAAGATGTCAACTGGACATCCATTTTGAGATTTCTGAAAGTAGTATGAAGTGAAATTGAAGGTCAAGAACAGTTTGGGGCACAGCAGATGTATTTGAGAATCACCTGAAGAAAGATCGTGCTTAATCCATGGGTTCTATTAAGATCGCTGTTTGAAGTAGTATAGAGTAGAGCTGCTTAAACGTGATCCTTCTTCTTCCACAAAGGTTTTACTTGATCCAAGGTATATCGATATATAAAATAGGTATACAAATTAAACACTTAGTGATAATGAATCATAATTTTGCATCAATTACAAGACCCTGTATGGGATTGCAAACCATAGTTTAAGAAGCTGGGATATAGAGGTCCCAAAACACACTCCTGTGGGACACCTACAGCTAAGAGGTTACATTCTGGTTAGGAATCTAGCAAAAGGGACTGAGAATAGGACATAAAGAAAGAGAACCAGAAGATAATGGGAGTCTAAAACTAGAGAGAAGAGAATCTTCAATGATTTTCTACTATATCTAAAATACCAAATCATAAGCCTAACATTTATACTTTTATATAATCTGGCTCCCATCTGCCTTTTTAGTGATTTCATATTCTTTTTTTCTTTGGACTCTATCAAATGCATTGTCTAGCTATTTCTTATAGTAAATGAACATTGTGACTCTCATCTGCCCTGCCTTTTTCCTATATCTGGTATGCTCTACCTCTTGATTTCTGCCTCTTAGAATTCCCAGCTTTTCTACAAAAAAACGGCTTAAGTATCCATCTCTATTTGAAATCTTTCCTGATCTTCATAATTGCATAATTGCTGAAGTCACTTCGTATAATTTTATACATACTTTGTACAGCTGTTGTATCTCCCACAACAGAAAGTAAGCTATTTAAGAAGTGGAACTGGGAGTTTTTTGTTTGTTTGTTTGCTTGTCTTGCTATCTCCACTACCTAGAACAGTGTCTTGCTTACAATTGACCCCCCTCCCCAGGTGTTAGTACCTACACCTCCCAATCACAATTAATCTGCATATTTTATATTAACTTATCTGTGTATACATTGTACTTTCTAATACAATGTAAATTTCCTCAGGATGTAAGTCCTGTAACTGTTTCCTTCTCTGTTTTAAATGTCCAGACTCTAGCTGCTAGGAAGAGTGAGTGAGTCAATGAGGTAGTAGCTTAACCTCTGGCTCAGTTTTCTCAACTGTAAACCGGACGGACCGTATTTCCTTCCAAGAATGGTGGTGAGAATCACATAAGATAATAGTTGTAAAACTGTACCGTGCTTGACACAAAGTAGCCAAATCACAAATGCTTGTTCCCATTCCTTTGCTTGGTTAGGGAGCCCCGCCCTGAGCCGAGGCCCCAGGGACTACACCCATCCCTGTTCTTTCCCTGCTAATCTGGAAAATGGGATGAATCGTTATCTTTACTAGCAAGAAAACTTGTTGGAGAATTGAACGAATGCAAGTACAAGAGAGCAGTAGAGCAACGCATATAGTATAGTAAGTGAAGCCCATAATCAGGGGGTCTAGGTGGTGCAGTGCATAAAGCGAGGAAGATGAATTCAAATTAACCGTTTTTGCCTCAGTTTCCTTATCTGTCAAATGTGCTGGAGAAGGAAATGGCAAACCACTCTAGTAGCTTTGCCAAGAAAACCCCAAATGAGGTCACAAAGAATCAGACACGACTAAGAATCAAACACGATTGAAATGAGTGAATAAAAGAAAAAAGTAAAATAAACACGGTTCTTTCCTCTGCAGTTCTCTTAGGGCGAGGCGCCACTCTTGCAGGTGTTCGTTAACTTCTGGCTCGTTGAAACTACAAATCCCAGAATCCCTTGCGCCACCTGGCTCTTCTCCCATTTGTCTAAGCAAGAAGGTCCAGATTCCAGCTACACCGCGCCAAACTACAAGTCCCGTTAGGCCCAAGGGTTCCGGAAATTTTTCATCTTTGACAAATTGCTGTAGCATCCGGACCCATAGCCAATGGTCGGGGCCCCTGCGGGAGCTGAGGCGGGTCTTTGGCCACAGGGACCAATAGGGCGCCCTTGTGCTACTGAGCATGACCGGAAGGATCCTGGGGGAGAGCCGGCGCTGTCTCCTTGCCGCTGTCCCTGCGGTGGCCCGTGCCTCATCCGCGGGAAAGATCTAGGGCCAGGGGGTTCGGGCGTCCTCTGTTCCCAGGGGCGGGTGCGTGCGTACCGGACGGGGATCGGGGCTGCTCCGCCGGTGAAGGGCCGGAGTGCGAACAGGAGCCATGGGCGGGACGTCCAGCACCCGACGGGTCACCTTTGAGGCGGATGAGAACGAGAACATCACGGTGGTGAAGGGCATCCGGGTGAGCCAAGGGGCGGCGGGATCGGGCGCCCGGGCCGGCTTTTCTGGACGGCGGCCCGAGGCCAGCCCCCGTAGGCGTGGCCGAGGATCCCCGAGTTAGGGTAGGGACTTAAAAAGAGTTTGACCTGGAAGGACTTTGAGATCTCCAGCAAGGCCACTTAACTAACGAGGACACTGACACCCAGAAAGGGAGTGTGGCTTGTCGGAACCCCTCCTGAGCTTCGCTTCCTACTGGCCGCCGGCTTCTTCCGGTCCTGGCTGAGTGACCTGAGCTCTGTGACCTCCCTGAGAAAACACCTTAGCGTGGGGCCTTGCCTTTGCCAGCTAGGCCTCTGCACTTTGGGTGGCTCGTGGCTCCCCGCTGTGCCCCGGCTCTTGTAGGTCACCAGAGTCCTTGGCGCCACGTGCCTCGCTTTGTGCGCCCGGGTGTGTGTGTGTGTGTGTGTCCGTCCTGTCTTTTTTTTCTTCCGTTTTATATAGAAAGTTTTCTTCTACAAAACACTTTGGATTTGGAAAGGACCCTAGAGATCGCATCCTGCAGGTCCAACTCTATTTTACTTAATTTTATAATTATTTTACTTTCTCCTTTATTTAAAGGAGAAAACAGGTTTAAATGTAGTGAAGTGACTTGTCCAAGTTCCACAGGTGGAATCGGTCTTCTGATCCCTGTTCCCGTGCTTTCTAACCTGGCACCTCTTAGTTCAATCTCTTTCCCCTCCCCTACTTTTCTTTTATTTTTTTTTTTAGTTTTCTAAGAAACTCAAATACTTAGTAGGTAGTGAACTGTTAGTGTAGTGTAAAACTGAATCAATTTAACGTGGAAAATTTTTTTTGCACAATTTCACAATTATTTCTTGCCTTAATGATTGGGGGAGGGGATGAAGAGAAAGAATGTAAAACTCAATTTTTAAAAAATGATGTTAAAAGTAAATAAGTGTGTGTGATGATTGAATCAGCTTAAGATAAATGTGAAAATGGGACCTGGGACTCTTGCATCAAGGTAAACAGGGTTGGTATACCAGTTCCTTAGGGTTGATAGATCATTGATAACTTCGTAGATACGTTGTTCATTGTGGAATGCACAACCCATGAAAGTGCCAGAAAGCAGACCAGCTGTTCTGGCTCTCACAGAGACCATGAAAAGTGAGAGAAAAGAAAGACAAACAGACACTGGTGTTCTTACAAAGTGAAGTTTTCTACAGAAGAGTAGAGACTCCAGCACTTTATTGTCATTAACTGTACCCTTAAATGCTTTCTAATCCCAGTGTTGCTAAGGAAACACAATGAAAACAAAGAGTAGATAAGTCAATGTATGAAGGGACTATGAGAAAGTTGGGTTCAAGGAGAAACTTTAGCATTCTCAGACATACTGTCTCTCCTCCTTTCTGTGCAGGTGTCATACCATATCCTGCAAATTCTATTCTCTTTTTTCTTTTTTTAATTTAATAGCCTTTTATTTACAGGATATATGCATGGGTAACTTTACAGCGTTAACAATTTCCAAACCTCTTGTTCCAATTTTTCACCTCTTACCCCCCACCCCCTCCCCTAGATGGCAGGATGACCAGTAGATGTTAAATACATTAAAATATAAATTAGATACACAATAAGTATACATGACCAAAACATTATTTTGCTGTATAAAAAGAATCAGACTCTGAAATATTGTACAATTAGCTTGTGAAGGAGATAAAAAATGCAGGTGGGCATAAATATAGGCATTGGGAATTCAATGTAATGGTTTTTAGTCATCTCCCAGAGTTCTTTCTCTGGGCGTAGCTGGTTCAGTTCATTACTGCTCCATTGGAAATGATTTGGTTGATCTCGTTGCTGAGGATGGCCAGGTCCATCAGAACTGGTCATCATATAGTATTGTTGTTGAAGTATATAATGATCTCCTGGTCCTGCTCATTTCATTCAGCATCAGTTCGTGTAAGTCTGTCCAGGCCTTTCTGAAATCATCCTGTTGGTCATTTCTTACAGAACAGTAATATTCCATAATATTCACATAACCACAATTTATTCAGCCATTCTCCAACTGATGGGCATCCACTCACTTTCCAGTTTCTAGCCACTACAAAAAGGGCTGCCACAAACATTCGTGCACATACAGGTCCCTTTCCCTTCTTTATAATCTCTTTGGGATATAATCCCAGTAGTAACACTGCTGGATCAAAGGGTATGCACAGTTTGATAACTTTTTGAGCATAGTTCCAAACTACTCTCCAAAATGGTTGGATTCGTTCACAACTCCACCAACAATGCATCAATGTCCCAGTTTTCCCATATCCCCTCCAACAATCATCATTATTTTTTCCTGTCATCTTAGCCAATCTGACAGGTGTGTAGTGGTATCTTAGAGTTGTCTTAATTGCAAATTCTATTCTCATGGGAATTCTGTACTTCCAGGAGCTTCCCAGCCTCTGCTGGCCAATGAGCAGACTGGAATGGGGGTTTGTGCCAGGTCAGAATGACAGGAATTACAGCAAACTGTGTGCAGATTGAGCCGGCTACAACACCTGGGAAAGTTCAGCTTGGAAATAGCAAGCTATGCACAGTATACACGGGTGATTATATCACTAAGGCAGGTGTGATTACCTGGAGGTCACAGTTCAACACATGAAATTTGAATACCTTTGTTTTTGAGAGTAGGATATTTAAAACTTATATGGGAAATTATGTTTAAAGAATATTATAATAATAAAAAACATACACATAAACCCACCCATTATTTATTCTGCTGTTGCAGATAGCCAGATTTAATAAAGTGTTATCTTTCAGGAATTATTTCAGAAAATAAGTTACATAAGTAGTTTTATATGTGAAATTATCTCATCTCTACATAGCTCATACCTCTTTTGGATGTTTTAGGAGTGCCCATTGTTTAGGAGTTTTATGGTTATTAAGCTTAAATTTATTTTTTTTTTGCAAATGATCTATTCTTGTTTTGGGTCTCTAGAGTCAAATGGAGATAATAATTTCTTTGGGTCTTTTTCTTCTCTAGGTTAAACATGAACGGGTCCTTCAATTAATTCTCATGTGCAATGGACTCTATATTCTTTACCAAACTGGTTGTACTTTCCTATACCCCACTTAATCAATATTCTTCTTTTTCTTTTCTTTCTTTTTTTTTTCCCCCTGAGGCAGTTGGGGTTAAGTGGCTTGCCTAGGTTCACACAGCTAGGAAATATTAAGTAAGTCTGAGATCAGATTTGAACTCAGGTCTTCCTGAATTCAGGGTTGGTACTCTATTCACTGCACCACCTAGCTGCCCCCTAATAAATATTTTTCTTAAATGATGGTGCTTAAAACCTGAACACAGTACTCTGAATGGTGTCTGACTAGGGCAGAATATAGTGAAACTGTCATCTTCCTATACCAGGAAGCTAGGTTCTTCATGTGTCCCAGGATCCTATTAGCTTGTTTGGATGACATATCAATGCTGATTGTTATTTAGCTTTCTATCCTCTGAAATCTCCAGATTATTTTTAGAGTAACTGCTGTATATTGATGCCTGTTGAACTCAACTTTTCATCTATGATCCAGTTTCTTTTTCATGATATCAGTGATAATGTCAAGTTTTGTATTGCAGTTTGAGATTGACTTTTTTTTTTATTGTTGTGTTTTAATCTCTTGACATGTATTCATCCATTAAACATTTATTAAACATGAATTATGTGCAAAAGCCCTATCTTCCACTGGATGCAGAGATGACTTAGGTACAATTCCTGCCTCCAAGGAACTCATAATCTATTTGGGAAATAAGGTATACTGTACTAATAACATACTTTTAAGTATTGTAGATAAATGAATAGGAAACATAGAAATTAAATTGGGGACAAGGATTAGTGATTTTAAGGAGGTAAGATTTCAACTAGTTGATATGAGGCTTTAAAAAGGGAATGGAGAGATTACTTTGCAACTATAGATTGGACTGAGCAAATGCATTGAGGTGGGAATTGCCCTAGATTTATTCAGGAAAAAGTATAAGTTGTTTATTAGTTTTATTTAATTGTTTTTCTGACAAGGGAAAACTTAGGAGAATGGGGAAGGCCAATAGAGGAAAACCCTATTGTTTAACCCTAGTGTTTAAAAAAAAAAAAGCATCAATTAAGTTTTACTTCCTTCTTTCTCAGAACAGAACAGAAATGTAGAGGTAGTAGCAGCTTGTGAAGGTTATTAACATCAGAGCTAAGAAGTTTGGGCTTTTTAAGGTAGGCCACAAGGAACCATTAAAGATTTGAGCTGGGGTGAGATGGGCAGGTGGGAGAAGTGCATTGGAATGATTTAGTTGATAGACAGGTATGTAGGAGGAAAGCTCAGAATAAGAAGTCAGAATTGAAGGAATCAGGTAGAAGGCTGTTGTAGCAGTCCCAGTAAATAGACTAAAGATGACTTAGGACACAAGCAGTAGAAATAGAAAAAGGAAAAGCATTTTAGATGTATTTTAGAAGTAAAATTGAAAGTACTGGGCAAATGACATAGGAAGGAATGACATAAGGAAGAGAGGAATCAAAGATGATTCTTGGGTTTTGAATAACTAGGAGCATTGACAAAATCAGGAGAATTAGGAAGAGGAAAAGAGAGGTAGAAAGGTGATTATTTTGGTTTTGGAAATCGTGTCTGATTTGATCTTCATAATAGCTCTCTGAGGTAGGTACCAACTGAGACAGACAAATGTTAAGTGACTCGCACAGGATTACACAGGAGTTCAGCAAAGAAGGAAGAGGTGATATTTGAATGAGTTTTGGAGGAATCGAGGGATTCCAAGTTTCCAAATGAGGGAGTATGTTCTAGGGAGATAGTATATGCAAAGGCATGGAAATAGTAAATTGGAACTTTGTGTAAGCCAACTCTTTGGTTGGCAAGAATAATATAATGTATGACAAAATTAGAAAGTTAGGTAAGAATCAAAGTAAAAATCAAAGGTAAAGAATCAAAGAAGGATTTTTAATATTTAACAGAGATGTTTGTATTGAATCCTAGAGAAAATGGGGTTTCACAGGAGTTTATTAAGCAAGGCAAGAAAGTGACATGATCAAACTTATACTTTAGTAATTTCATTTTGGCAGCTGTGTACAAAATGGTTGGGCATATTTTGGATTGCTTGCTACCCAGGAGAGAGGGGAAAAAATTTGGAACATAAAGTTTTGCAAGGATGAATGTTGAAAGTTATGCATATGTTTTGAAAATAAAAAGCTTTTTAAAAACGAAAAAGAAAAAAAACCCAAAATGGTTTGCATAGGAGAAGAGGTCCTAGATTGTGAAGGGCGGCTGAAGATTTCTGATCTGAAGATTTAGTGATAAATGAAATCAGAAGGAAAGACAGATTTGGAGGGAAAAAAAATTTGGACATTTTCAGTTTGAATTGCTGATGGGACTTCCAGCTGGCAGTGTCCTAATAATAGGAGTTTGGTGATGTGGTCTTAGAGCTTGAAAAAGTGGTCAGATCTGGAGTATAGATTTTGTAATAATAATTGACATATTGACACATTGTATTTTAAGATTTACAAAATGTTTTTTTCAAAATCATCTGAAGTCATCTCAAATTGAAGAGACCAAGTAAGAGATTGTCAAGAGTATTGAGAAGGAAAGGCCCACATTTACAATCTTATGTAACACTTAGCTTAAGAGGTTAGGTTATAATAAGTTGTGAAGGAATGATTAAATATATAGGCCGAGGCTTAGAAGACTATGGCATGTCTGTAGTGAAGTAAATGAGACTTAACTAGAAAGAGGTAATAGTCAGCAGTGCCCAGTGCTAGGGAGAGGTCAAGGAAAATGCAGACTAAGAAAAGGCCATTTGCTTTGTTGATTAGGAGACCTTTCCTTATCCCTGCAGGTATTAGTGCCTTTGCTTCGGATGCTACCTTCCATTTATTGTGTATGTGTATCTTGAATATATTGATTCACTTATATGTTGTTTCACCCACATGTATTGTTAAGAAGACAAGTTCCTTGAGGGTAGGGATTGTCCTAGCACATGGTAAATATTTAGTAAAGACTTGTTGATTGAATGACAGAACTGGGGATCTTTAATCTGGAGAATACTTAGGACATTTGAAGGACTGTCACCAGAAACAAGGGTTAGACTTTGTTCTAGCACATGAAAGTTCAGAGGCAAACTAAGGTTACATGCAAGACAAAACTTTGTAGCAGTTGAAGTTTTCCAAAAATAGAAGGAGCTTCCTCAGAAGAGAGTGGATTTCACCTTGTGAGAGACTTTAAGACAAAGGCTATATGATCAGTTTTCAGATAGGATTCTCTAACTTTTGGTTGGGTTAGATGGTTGATGAGGTGCCTTCTGTAAGGTTATAGAATCAGATATTCTTGGTAGAAGAAACTAGGCAAGTCCGCGTGAGGTTCACTGTCTTAATGAGGGGTATAACTAGTAACTATCTGGGGTGGGATTGGAGGCAACTCTGCTGATTCAAAGACCACTGCGCTATTTGAGTGATTTTTTTTTTTTTAATAACAATAATAATAAGCATTTATTTAGTTCTTTAAGAATTGCAAAGAACTTTACATTTAGCATGTACAGAACAGGCAATATCAATCAAAATCTTGAAAACAATATTTGATTGTATTTCAAGCCTTTTGATTCTATTCTCAAATAGAGAATAATTTATTATAAAATTTATTTCATATTATTTATTATAAAAATAATTTATTTATTATTGTAGCTTTTATTTGCAAGATATATGCATGGGTAATTTTTCAGCATTGACAGTTGCAAAACCTTTTGTTCCAGTTTTTCCCCTCCTTCCCCCTTCTGCCTCCCCCAGATGGCAGGTAGACCAATACATGTTAAATATGTTAAATACAATATATGTATACATGTATTTGAGTGATTTTTGAGAGTGCTAGAGGTAAAATTCAGATTGTAAGAGGCTGAGAAGGTGAAGCATTGGATGCAGGGATTTTTCATTTTTTATGGGTACTTTTTATTTTTGCATTGCCATTTTAAAAATTATTATTATTATAACCTTCCCAACTCCTCTACTGAGTGAGTTTTTTTATTTTCTTTTTGTAGAAAAGAATCAAAAAGAAAGAGGGGGAAAAAGTAGTTCAGAACTAGCCAACTTTCACGTAAGAGTTGGGGAGGAAAAAATGTGATGGGGTAGAGGGTCATGGGAAGAATTGTTTGTTTTTTTTTTGTTTTTGTTTTTGTTTGTTTGTTTGTTTTTCTTTTTTAGGTTTAAGGAAATCTGAGAATGTTTGTGAAGAGTGAGGAAATAGGAGGGCAATAGGGGTAGGGAAGGAGAAGAGGATTGCAACTTTATGAAAGATGAAATGATTACTAGAATAAAGGTCCTGGAGAGGAGACAGGATTAAAGAAGCACATAGAGAATTAGCCTTTCAGAAAATTAGGCATACTTCTTCCTCTGTGACTCAAGTGAAGGGATTAATGACACTGAGAAGTTTCAAAAATTGGATGGAGGGGAGTTGAGGATAACCTTCTTTAGAGGGCATCAGTTTTTATAGTGAAGTAGTCTTCAGCATAGTTGGAAAGAAGTTGTCACTTAATGTGAAGGATAGATAGAGTACTGTTTTATGTCATGTATCAGATTTGTAACTTTCTTGGTTATAGAATAATACCATATGGTCAGAATTTAGATTTGAACTTTGAAGCTTTGCATGAAGAAAAATGGCTTAGTCTGATCAATCATTTGATATGAGATAAGAGTATATATTCATCTCAGGACAATCCTTCATTTATACTGGCAAGTAGATTGAAAGTTGATATTGTAGTAAAGGAATTTGCAGTGTCAGTAATGCTGCATTTTGGTGTAGCTGGAACACAAGACTTTAAGGTTTTTTTGTAAGTTTTTTAACCTTAGAATTTGTTCTCAGTTTTCTTGCTAAGATCCTTTTGACATCTTACAGTTTTAAAAATTCTTTGCATTTTTAACTTGTTTTTTCTTTTTTTCTTTTCTTTTTTTTTTTTTTTTTTAACAAGTACTTAACAGAATTTTCCCAGGGTCTTGCATTTTTCCTTTTATTCTTAGGATTTGGGATGGGGATAGAAAAGGAATTCAGGAATTCATTAAGTGTCAGCTATATGGTACATTCTGTGCTAAATGCTTTAGAAATATCTCATTTGAACTCTGTGGGTAGGTTCTATTTTTATTCCCATTTTACAGTTGAGGTAAGTGAGTCAGACATTAAGTCTGTCCAGGGTCACATAGCTATAATTTTCTGAAGCTATATCCAGGTCTTCCTGACTCTAGGCCCAGTGTTCCATCCACCGTGTCATTTAGCTGTCTAACATTAACTAGTTTTTCTTTTCAAAATGTACTCTAATCTTCTCATTCAACCTCCCTTTTCCATCCTTTTTCTAAGTTCTAACATGAAACTGATACTTTAAAGGGGTCTCTAGACACCCATTTATGTGTGATATTTTAGGATGGATTTTCTTCAACATAAGATGAACTTCTAGTGACAAAGTTGTCAAAGCAGATTCAAGGAAGTGCTCACATTATATTTGCTTAATAGGATTTTTTCAAACACCTGCTGTTCTTGTATGGTAGTTAGCACACAATAGAGATTTTCACAGATTTATCTGAAACATCAAAGCCATATGAGGGAATTTGTCAAAAGCTAATGTCACATTCAGTAACTTTGGTTTCAAAGTAATATTTTATATGCTTTGTAAACATCCCCTAATTTCCACTAAAGAGTTGCAAATCAAGTAAATAGGTACCAGTTGTGAGACATAATATATATGTTGTGAGATACTAGCAATGGGATTTTGCATCCCTTATGATTCTGCAAGACCATCATCTTTATATTGAACCAAGAAGCTTGTTTTAGGAACCATGAAAAATGGGAAAAATAAATTCAATTATTTACTTCATTCCTTTGTGATTGATTGGTTTGATGCCCCCTTCTTCTCACCTGTATTTTCCTTTGCATTGAAGGAGTCGATATAGCATTGTTGCTCCTTTCCATTTTTTCTGACATTTGTAACTTGGTAGGGAAAGAGATCCTAGTAATTGAAAGGAAGTAGATATGTCTAATATTCTTCTCTAAAATGTAATATTCTTTGGGAGCAGGTTTCTTGGGGGGCTTCTGGAGGCAGTTTCAGTTCAGTAATCACAAGTGTAGCCAGGGATTAAAGTCCAAATCCTTTATTATTTCCTTTAAAGTCTTGTCTCTTTTCCTGGGGCCTGGTTAGCTTTCTTAGAGGCCTATCTCTCTTCTTGGTTCTGAGAGCTCCTGCCAAATGTCTCCAAATCCAAAGGTTTGTGCTTGAGCTTCCCACCACAATAAAGGTGGATAATGGAATGAATCTGTCTCAGCCTCAGAAAGCTTCTAGTGTGCTTGTCCTTTCTGGCCCTGACAGCTCCTCCTTATATATCCCACACTGAGTATACACCAATCATTATATCACTAGGAAACCATTATTTGTTGTAGATTAAATCAATGCTAAACTAGATTTAACCACTGTCTCCTCAATTCCACTTAGCATCTTGTAAGAATCCTAACAGATATAGCTTAGCTTACTGTATTCAGAAGAGTCATCATAATGGTATGTTGTAGGATTCAAGCCAAACACAATAGGCAAACAGGAACTATTGGACAAATCACTTTTGACCAACTAGCTGGTGAAGGTCAGTATGTAGAGAATTCAGAGCAGATTTATTATCCTATACCAGTGTATGAGCAAATTTCTAAAGCTGCAATAAAAGCTTGGAATTCTCTCCCTGGACAGAAAGATGGAAATAAAGCTTTCACAAAAATAGAGCAAGGTCCCAATGAACCTTTTGCAGATTTTGTGGGACATTTGCAAACAGCTGTAATCAGAACCCATTGGAGATAATGCTGCTACAGAAATAATGGCGAGACATCTGGCTAAGGAAAATGCCAATGAGATTTGCAAGAGAATTATATGGGGACTAGACAAAGAAGCTCCTTTAGAGGAGATCATAAGACGGTGTGCCACAGTGGGCACAAATGCTTATTATACCCAAACTAGGATGAACATGGAAAGACAAGGGTCCCTCTTGGCAAGGGACTTCTATAGAGAAATTCGTTGATGTTTTCAGTGTGGAAAAGTTGGACATTTGAGAGCTCATTGTAGATATGGAGATAGAATGAGAAGACAGGGTGAGAGAAAACCCAAACAAAACTCCATGTCCAAAATGCAATCGAGGCTTTCACTGGGCCTCTGAATGTAAATTGACCCCGAGAAATGAGAGACGAGGCCCAGCTTCAGGGCCCCAGGGGGGCAAGATGGCAGCCGAGCTTACACCCAGATAGTCTTTAGAAATTCAGGACTCTAATGTCATTAATTAACAGAAAAGCAATCAGGATTACAGTTGGAGAGAATACAGATTTTTCAACCCAACAGGGCAGTGTCCAGTGCAAACAGCTCCAATGTAATTACCAGGTGATGAAGAGAAATCCCAAAAATGGTAAATAGAAGAGACCGTTTCAAGTTCTTCAAAACAAAGGAGAAGATTCAAGGAACATCTGATACTGAAAGAGCATGGCTGATAACGAGACTGTTAAAATAACTTTATAATCTTCATGAATCATTGGATTTTCTAACACAAGATGATACTATTTCAAGTTGTTGAAAAACAAGCAAGAATCAGTGGCTGACTTGATTTTCTATTTTCCTTTGGTATTTTCATCTCCCTTCCTGAGATGTCAGGGAAAGCGTTATCACCTTTTTGGAGTTCTCACCTCCTTAAGAAGTCAAGGAGGTTATGACCACCTATGTTCTAAATCAAAAGAAAAGGGGAGACGTTGGAATCTTTACAAAGTGTTAAGCCATTGGAGTTGATAGAGACAATAATTATCCAATTTGGCATGGTTCAATATGATTAATTTGATCTTAGAAAGAGATATTTTGGGCCAGAACTTGAAACAAGGTACTAAGTACAACTGATGGAAACAATGCTTGTGTTCACGTCTTTAGAGAGCTCATAAGTATCTAAGTACTCAATGGAGTTCACACGTTTGGGAGAATTCAGGGTTTAGAAAGAGATATCTGAATTCACATCTCCCTTAGGGCCAGAGAGCACTCTGGGAGATAACCCAGAATCCCTCTCTCTCCAGAAGGTGGAGTTAACCTTTGGGAGATCATATATATATATACATATATATAGGAAGCTCTTAGATCTGGGGAGGGTTTTCTTGAGAGAGTTTTCTGGGGAACATTGACTGGGGTCGGAGACAGAGCATTCTGGAAGAAAGCCTACAAGCTCTATCTTCAGGGCAAGAGAAATTCATCATATCTTCTACCTTGGTGCTGACTGGAGTTGGAAAGACAAACCTTTGGATTTGGAGACATTCGGGCGGATCTCTTAGAACCAAGCGGAGAGATAGGCCTCTGAGCTAACCGGGCTATATTGAAGGATACAATAAAAGATCTGAACTCTTTTATCACCTGGCTGTGTTTTGGAAAAGAAACACCAACAGTATGTTATAGTAAGTAGAGTGTTGGACTTGGCATCAGAAAGACTAAGATTCAAATCCCTTATCACTGATATGATGAGAGCCTTGGTTTCATTTGTAGTAAGTTAATCTCTTTAGTTTGTTTTCTTTTCTATAAAATAATATCTACCTCCAAGATTAGGAGAAAATGAAGTATTTATAAAGTGTTATGTAAGTTATAGATCTGGTATATACTATTTTTAGTAGTACTCAAGGAGATTTCTGCTTTAAATAAAATGGGCAACTAAACATCCATTAAACTGTCTGTGTATCTAAGAAACAATTCACTTTTTAATAATAGTTTTTGATTTTTCAAAATACATGTAAAGATAGTTTTCATCATTCACCCTTGTAAAACTTTGTGTTCTACATTTTTCTCCCTCCTCCCTACCCCCTTTCCCTAGACAGCAAGTAATCTAATATAAGTTATACATGTACAATTCTAAAAATATTTCTACATTTATCATACTGTACACAAAAAAAAAATCAGATCAAAAGGGGGAAAAATGAGAAAGAAAAACACAAGCCTAATAATTTTTTTTTACTTTATTATTTCCAAATTACATGTAAAATAGTTTAACATTCATTTCTTAAAATTTAGAGCTCCAAATTCTTTTCTTCCCACCTTTTCTCCATTCAATGAGAAGACAAGTAATATAATAATTGATTATACATATAAAGTCTTGGCAAACATATTTTCATTTTACCCATATTGCAGGAGAAAACTTGCAAACCCCCATCCCCCAAGAGAATAAGGAAATTTTTAAAAGCATGTTTCAAGCTGCATTCAGAATTCGTCAGTTCTCTATTTGAAGGTGGATAACATTTTTCATCATTAGTGCTTTAGAATTGTCTTGACTCACTGTGTTGTTCAGAGTAGCTAAGTCTTTTATAGTTTATCATACTTATGATGTTGTTACTGTGTACAATGTTCTTCTGGTTCTGCTCACTTCATTTTGCATCTTCTCATGTAAGATTTTTCTGAAACTATCCTGCTCATTATAGAATACAGTAGTATTCCATCATAATCACATTCCACAACTTATTCATCTTTTCCCTAATTGGTGGACATCCTCTCTATTTCTTTGCTGTGACAAAAAGAGCTGCTATTTTTATACATACAGGTTCTCTTCTCTTTTCTTTCATCTCTTTGAGATATAAGACCTAGAAGTGGTATTGCTAGGTCAAAGGGAATGCACAGTTTTATAGCCCTTTGTATATAATTTCAAATTGTTCTCCTGAATGATTGGATTGGTTTAAAATTGTAACACAGCATTAGTGTCCCTATTTTTCCATATTCTTCCAGTATTTGTCACTTTCTCTGTCACATAAGTCATTCTGGTAGATGGTGAGATGGTAGTTCAAAGTTGTTTTAATTTGCATATCTCAGTGATTAAGAGCATTTTCATATGACTAAAAATAACTTTGATTTCTTCTGAAAGTTGCCTATTCATATCCTTTGGCTATCAATTGGAGAATGGCTTTTATTTTTATAAATTTGACTCGGGCTTCATTGTTCAAATATATAGAAAACTTTTTTAGAGAAACTTAATATAAAATTTTTCCTCATTTACTGTTTTCTTTCTAATTTTGGCTGCATTAGTTTTGTTTGTGCAAAACCCTTTTAATTTCATGAAATCAGAATTATCCATTTTCTTCTAAGAAGCTACACTTCTTAGAAAGGAGAAATTGCTATGAAAGATTGGTAGCTCTTTTCAGATACTATATCTTTAAAGGTGATATAACTTGGAAAATTCCAGAGAATCATCAAAAATTTAATTCAGACAACCTTATTAAAGTTTCAGGCTAAAAATGAATCAACAACATGATGAATATTTCTGTATATTACTAATAAAGTTTATCATTGTTATGATATTGTTACTGTGTAAAGTGTTCTCTTGATTCTGCTCTCTTTACTTTGCATCAGTTGAGAACTAATAGGCAAACTGTAAAGCAGTTTGGCAAAAAAAAAGTTTACATCATTTATTGCTTATAACATAATACAATAAATTTCTGGTATGGGTTTTCATGCTATTCTAATTTAAAATATATAGATGCTTTTTGTAGGTGTGAGAGAATCTTAATATATTATGTTATATTATTTCAGGGAAATAATTTTCTGTGCGCAAATTCTATTATAGTTCACTTTAACACAGTTATCAGGCTTGCCTTTAGTCTCCTAGGTTAGCTGGTCATTTGTTCTCCCTGCTGTAGGACACAGTGTTTTGTATTATTTTTTTTTTTTTTTTTTTTTATCAGATCCCAATTATATTGCTTTGGATTCAGAATAAAGTTACCACTTTATTTGATATTATAGTGTGTGTGTGTGTGTGTGTGTGTGTGTGTGTGTGTGTGTGTGTATGCATGCATGCATGTATGCATGCCTGCCCCATGAGAAAGTGACACGATTAGAAGAAATGCAGTACTATTATTGTGGAGTGCATTTTCTAATGCCACTGAAATTATTTTTTGCTTAGCTTCTTACTCAGCCTAATTTTCTATAGACCATTTATTATGCACAAAAATGTTTATATGTTTATTTATATGAATGTGTGACTTGGACTTTTTATATTCATACTCTTCTAACTGATTTTGTTGAATTATGCTTTTTTTTTTTTTTTTTTTTCAGCTTTCAGAAAATGTTATTGGGCGAATGAAAGAATCTTCTCCATCTGCTCCAAAGTCTCCGAGTACCTTTCGTGGTTATGATTCTAAAGGTATTTCCAAAATTTGACCTTTGAGAGATGTTAACAGAAAATCACAAGTGAGGAGATGAGATATGGTAATATGAAGAGTCCATTTGAAAAAAAAGGAGACCCATTAGATTTTGAATTATGTCTTCTTCAATCAACTAGTGATATGTACATTCTGATCATTTAATAAAATATCTGAATTGAACTGAATTATGTGTGCTTTTGCCCTTTAACCAACCTTGGGAATTTTAGATTGAAACCAATAGAAAGATTCCCTTTGAAATTTTTTTATATATCAGGTGGGTTTCCTTTCACTTTTCTTTGCATCTATAAAGTCTTAATTTTTAATCCATAGTCTGTGCCCTTTCTCTAGCTTGTAACCTTCTTAGGTTTCTTCTCTTTCTGTTAATTGAAGACAATGTTCTTATTTTGTAAATATATTGTAAGGATTTAGAGGTTAATATTTACTAAATATGTTGAAATTAAAAAGTATTACAAAACTACTATTTAATCTAATTGAAGTACCATTTAAAATGTAAATTTGTTTTTTGAATTTTGAAAGTTGGAATTGGAATTACTTCTACATTTTACAAAATTCAGCATAATTAAAATTATTGTAAATCAGTAGAAGAATAAGTTTTCCCTATTATGCTTGGATCATTCATAGGAATGTGATTAATTTCAAACAGTATATTCAAATATTTTATTGAGTAGTTCCATTTTGTTCTTCATTTTACTGAGAGAAAATAGTACATTTTCTTATCCATTTCTGTCTTTTCTGATATGCACACTTAACACTGCTAGAGAAGTACAGAATTTGAATGAAAGAGATGTTAAACATTAAAGAGATATTACAGTAGTTATTAGAAAGCATTATCAGAGAAAAACAAGTAAAACGGTATTACTGTGCTTCTTCATTGTCTAAAAGTCTGATGATGACAATTGTAGATGTTGGTTAACTCTTTTTGTGTCACTGGGGAATCAAAGAGGTTGCTGGCCTCTAGAACTAGAGAAATAAGAACCAGACTTGCACTGCATGTAATAGGGGATATACCACCATTTTTTTCCTATTAGTATAAGTTGAATTCCATTACAATTTATAAAGGAGTCGTTTTTCTTAGTGTAATGTCCAATAATTTAAGCAATATTTAATAAAAATTAAATTTCTTCTTGATACTTTTTTTACTTATGTAGTAACTTGGTTGTACAGAGCCTCGAAATTTCCCATTACCTTATGAAGTTCTCATAACTGAGTCATAGAAAGGGTATACAATTCTGAAAGTCTTGATTGTTGTTTATCGTATAGAGCAGTCAAATGGAAAGATTTGTCTTAGCATTATATCAGGTTAACTCAGAAAATAACTTTCATTTAGTAAATGGCTTTCTCTCTTGTTTGCTTCATTTCCTAATAATTCTAAGTTGATCCATTTGGGTGAGGTTTTTGGATTGTGCTTTGTGAAAATGGGTGGATAGAAAGTGGTTGTGGGCAGCTAGGTGACTTAGTGGTTAGAGAATGGGTCCACAATCAAAAACAACTATTTTCTCCAGTTAAAATTCGACGTCAGGCACTTATTATCTATGTGACCTCAGGCAATCGCTTAACTCTATTTGCCTCATCTGGAAAATTAGTTGGAGAAGGAAAAAGCAAACTACTGTAGTATCTTTGCTAAGAGCACCTCAGATATCCTGCTATGATTAGATAACAACTTCAACAAAGGCTGTAGTTCTAGGCTTAAATTTCCCTAAAGAACTTTTTTATTATAGTCTCCATCTAACCAATAGTGTGAAGATAGGAAAACCTGACACAGAGTTTGGCAGAAGTATGTGGGACATTCGATAAGGATTGACATCAGAGCTCTTCCTCTATCTGCTATCAACTCCCAAAAAATGAAAACCAAAAACTTGTCTGAATGATTGTTCTATAAGAATCATAGTGTTTGCCCATTGTGATGCCAGTGGCACTGTTACGTATTAATCTTCACTAAGCTTTTTGGGTGCAGATACTACTTTGTTACACCTCTGACTGCCAGTTAAAAATTTCAGAGGGCTAACAACCCCTGACTGTAGCCCTGGTATGTATGCCATTCTTTGAGATGCCTACCTGCCATCCTATTCATTGTATGATGTTGATCAGGCTAAATGATCTCTTAACTTCCCTTTTCCTTTTTTATAAAATGAGATAACACTCATTAAAAAGCCTTTGTAAACTTTAAAATGCCATACAAATATGTTATTATAGAATTCTGACACATGCATCAGAATCTCTAGACCAGATTAACAGTTTGATATACCAAATGTGGCTCATGACATTAGTTTAGTGACAGGGTGGCCGGTATTATAGTGAGAATAAATGAGGACAAAAGTATCCCATCATTCTTCTCCTGGTCGATTCTTCCTCTAAGAACTTTACTTGGTTCATCTAGGAACCTAAGATTTAGGGAAGCATTTCTTCAAAATGTACTTCAAATGGTGCACATTATCTTTCTAATAGATTTAACTTAGACAGTTAAGGAAAAACAGGTTCTCTTAGTGACTTGTCATTCTGTCTTTCCCTCTTTGGGAGGGAGTTAAAAGACTTGTATCTATCTGGAGAGGCTGTTGACTAATTTTTTTTCTTTTTGATTGTTTTAGGAATAAAAATTGAAACTAGCTTCTGATTATATAAAGCTTATATAGAATTTTTCCTCTTGAGCTTTTAAAAATGGGCACTTGAGCTGAAATAATGGTTTCACTAAGATGGTGAACAATAGGTTTGAGCCTTTGCTTTGAGTCATTACTTAGGTAGTATTGTGGGTGGAAAATGGGAATGTTTTTATGGCCAGGATTTTTATCAGACTTTACCATTTTTCACAAAGTCAAGCAGATGACAAATACATTGGATAAGAGTTGAGTTTTTAGAATTTAATTTATTTTTTCTCTGGAATACTTTTTCATAGACTCTTGGCCTGTGGTCTGGGGCCACTTTGCATTATTGGATTGTAAGGATAATGCTTTTGAGAAATTGAGAGCCTTAGGCCTTTTATACATGTGTACTAAATATGTCTATAGTAAATTATTTTTGAACATAGAATTTATGTCGTAGGAGAGGGTAAATTTCCCCTGAAACTTTTTTTTTGCTAAACTTTTAAACAGACCAATGGCTTGTGGCAATAAATATTTTGCATGTTAAATTGTTTTTAGTAAAATAATGAATTCTGCGACACCCAAAGCAGACTATGATGCCACTTTAATAAATGAATATATTCTGAATTTGTGTCCCTGCTATCTCTTTGCCTTTTTTTTTTTTTTTGAACACTACACCAGTTTATACTCTAACCCCATGTTATTGCTATCTTTTTTTCTTGTAGAGACTGTCCAAAAAACCCCAAAGCTTTTTATAGGAATATTTGTCTCCTTTTGAGTAATATGTTTTACCTGTGATTTTTAACATCCATGTTGAAACATTGACTTTCTCCTACATTGATCTCTTTCTCTTTTGAAATATCTGGTGAATTCAAATGTTCCATATTTGACTTTGCTTTTTTGGTGAGGAAATTGTATCCCAATAATCAGTATGAAGAAGTAAGTGTAGGATCAGATAAAGAGAGGAGAAGGTATTTGTTGATTTTCTCAGCCTCTGAAAAGTAGAGGAAAATGATGAATCTGAGAAAAGACAAATGAACTCACTTTCGTTATTATCCCCACTGTAAATTTCTCTAAATTTCTTGTCATTGTGAAAAATAGGAACAATTATGTTAACTACATTACAGAGATAGCTAAGCATTTGGCAGGCTTAAAATCGGCAGAAAACCAGTTTGTATAGGAAATAGCACAGCTCCGATAAAACAGCATTAATTTAGGTAAACAAATGCATGCATACTTTCTAGGTTATTTTCTTCAGGGAACTGATCCTTTTGGTCTACCATTTCCAGACTTAGTCATAATCCTACATGAAGGGTGAGCAGTAAACAAGTCTGTCAGTTTTATCTGTTTTATAAAATGTAAAAGTAGTTAAGAAGGCAAAAGAGATAGAGCATGTTATTGATGATAGAGACCTGACCTTGAGGACAAGAATTCCTGAATTACAACTTTGATTATATTATAGATACATAATAGCCATTTGATCTTAGGGAATTGATTTAACTGGGCAGATGGGTGGTACAGTGAATAGAATAGCTTGAATAGCTTGCTGGACTGGGAGTGAGGAAGGTCTAAGTTCCAATCTGGTCTCATACACTTGCTGGTTGGGTGATCCTGGGCAGAATTATACACAGATGCCATAAGGCCTAGGGCAGTGAATTAAGGGTTAATAAATGATGCAATTAGTAATTTCATTAAGATTTGAAAGAAAAGAATGTACTGTGACAATCATTTGGGAGAGTTTCACAGATCTGGGAGGATTTGAAATAGACCTTGATAAGATTTCCATAGACTGGAAATTGTGAAGGAGAAATTTCTTATGAAGTACATTTTAACTTTTATCATTCTGCATGGGAGTCCATCCTTATCTGTCTTTCCTTTTTCTTGTCTTTTCCCATCCATTTTCACATGCAATAATGATATCCATTTCTGAGAATAACCCTTCTATCAAGCTCAAGTCCAATTAGTGTCCCAGAATAGAACAAATCTATCTATTTTTATTTGACAAATCTAAAAAATTTTCAAGACAGTTAAATTTTTCCCTTCCTCCAGTGCCCATTTTCTTTCCCCTTCCCCCCATAATAAATAATGCCAATTCTTTTAACCAGACCTCATGACATGATTATTAAGTCTTTTAGCATTAAAAAAAAATAACCTGGATGCTCTTTAGCCTCTCAATCTCCTGCTTAAAATATAGTCCCTAGGACTGAACACAATATTCTGGAAGAAGTCACATGGCAAAACTATAATTTCTTCATTGCTTTATGTTGTAATATAGCCTATATTCATTCCATTAAACTTTCTTGGCTGTCCTCTCATACTTTTCACTCATTGTAGTTGCTCTCTACTCATTCCTCCCTCATCTTTGACTAACCATATTGAGTATTTGATTCCCATTGTAGCTAAGTGTGGTTTCTGCTTAAAACTCTACATGGAGTCAGTGGGAGATGATAGAGACAATTGCTTTCTTGACTCTATCAAATGTGAAGTCATCTGCTTGGTAAAAGACACAATTCTTAACCTGTCATTCAAAATCCTTTAAAATCTACCCCTTTGACCTTATTTCATATTACTCTCTTTCATTCTCTTTCTGTAAAATTATCCCAGTATCTATTCTCTATACCTATTCCATCTCCCACTACCTTGCTGTACTTAATTACATGTTTGTAATGTACTTTTTTTCCCCAGCTTTTGCTTTGTAGAATCTTAAGCTTCCTTTCAAAGTACAGATTAAATGCCTCTTTTTTACAAGACTTTTTAATCCAATCATTAATGTGCAACCTTTTGATAGTAATCTGCTTATATTTTGTGTTTGTTTACTTGGATTCTTGTACCCACCCATTAGAATGCAGATCCTAAGAGGGCAGAGCCTGTTTTGTTTCTACTTTTCTATTCCTAGTGCCATGTATTTAGAATTTTCTTAATAAATATTTTGCCTTTTTTGATTTTTAAAATTCTTTGTTGAGAATTCTCTGGGTAACTCTTTGTATTTTGTATTGATAATGTTGAGTTCTGTGTTTATCAAGGTCACAAGAAACGGGAATAGAGTTCCCAAGGAGGATAATAATGTTAATATCTCTGGGAGATATTAATAATATAGATAATAATATAAAATATAATATAAATATATAAATATAAAAATATATTAAAATAATATAAAAATATAATAGATAATAATATCATCTCTGGGAGAGATAACAGTTATAAATAAGATACGACTTGGCCTCAAGGATTTTATAGTCTAGGTAGAGGGGTTAGATGTTCACACATGATTCAGTACAGTTTAGAATATGATTTTCATAATTCTCTACCTCATTTTGGATTGATTCTGATATTTGAAAGTTTTTCATTATGGAGAGCTCCACTCTATATTCCTTTGTCCTTTGCATGTAGTGGAATTTGTTTTGACCTTTGAGATAGAGAATCCAAGTTTCCTTTTTTTTCAACATTGATGTTTTTTCAGATATCTGAAGACAGTTAATATGTTTCCCCTAAACTATCTGTTCTACGGGTCTTATTTATGTGCTCTGAACTCTGGGCAAGAATTATACTTTCTTAAAACCTTGTCTTCATAATGCATGAGCATGTTTTATGCTCAGGTGCTCCATTTATAAGATAGAGAAGTTTTTTCTTATGATGAAATTTCAACTCTTAAATCCCAAGTGCAAAACTCAGTATATTAGCACTTATTTTTTCTCATGTTTTCCTTTAAAATTTTGTCTGATTTTTTTTCCATTTATACATAAAGATGTTTAATATTCATTTGAAAAAAATTCCAGATTCTCTCATTCTTTCTTTCCCTGTCCTTGAAAAGGCAAACAATTTGATATACATATGCAGTCATGCAAAAAATATTTTCATATTAGCCATGTTGAAAAAGAAAACAGACCAACAAAATCCAGAAACAAAAAAATAGAGTAAAAAGGATGCTTTGATCTGTGTTGAGACTTCTCCATATCTTTCTCTGAAGATAAGTAACATTTTTCATCCAAAGTCCTTCAGAACTGTATTCGGCATTATGTGATTTATTCATAGTTGATCAATGTTATGATATTGCTTTTACTATGTAATATGTATTTTTACTATGTAAAATCAGAAATTCTTCTGAATATAGTTCCAAAGTGTTTTCTCAAATGGTTGGACTAGTTCACAACTCCCCCAATAGTGTATTAGTGTCCTAGTTTTTCCACATTCCCTCAAGCATTTGTCATTTTCCTTTTCTGTCATATTTGCCAATTTATTAAGTGATAGTTTCTCAATTATTTTAAGTCACATATATTTAGTCAATAGTGATTTAGAGCATTTTTTTCTTATCACTATAGATTCTTTGATTTCTTCTAAAAACTGCCTGTTCTTATCATTTGAGTATTTATTAGTTGGGGAATCGTTTGTATTTCTATAAGTTATATATACATATATAAATATGTATAAGTCCTATACATATTTATGAAATAAGGTCCTTTATCAGTTAAATTTGTTTTAAAATGTCCTCCCTCATTCCTATTTTCCTTCTGATTTTGGCTGTATTAGTTTTGTTTATGCAATACTCTTTAATTTAAAAAAAAAAACTTTCATTTTTAAGTAATCACAATTATCCATTTTACTTACCATGATCCTCTCTAGCTCTGATATGGTCTTGAATTCTTTTCTTCCCTTATCCACAAATCTGATAGGTAAACTTTCTTTTGCTTTTTTTCTCAATAGTATTTTATTTTCCCCAAATGCATATAAATATACATAAATACATGTAAAGATAGTTTTCAGCATTCATTTTTGTAAAAATTTTTGTATCCCAAATTTTTCTCCTTCCCTTGGTTTAACATATAAAATCCTTTTAAACATATTTTCACATTTGTCATGTTGTACAAGAAAAATCAGACCAAAAGAAAAGAAAACACACGAAGAAAAACAAAGGCGAAAACAATGTGCTTTGAGTCGTATTCAGTTTCCATAGTGCCTCTCTTTTGAGACATATGGCATTTTCTATCCCAAATCTGTTGAAATTATTTTGAATTACTGCATTGCTGAGAAGGGCTAAGTCTATCACAGTTGATCATATAATCTTGTTGCTGTGTTCTCTTGGTTCTGTTCACTTATCTAATTATCAGTTTATTTAAGTCTTTTACAGGCTTTTCTGAAATCATCCTGCTTATCTTTTATTATAGAACCATGATATTCTATTATATTCACATATCATATTCAAGTATTCCCCAACTGATGAGCATACACACAATTCCCAGTTCCTTGACACCAGAAAAAGAACTGCTACAAATATTTTTGCACATGTGGATTTCCCCCCCTCTTTTGTGATCTCTTTGGAATACAAACCTAATAGTGATATTATTGGATCAAAGGGTAAGTACAATTTTATAGTTCTTTGGGTACAGTTCTAAATTGATCTCCAGGATGACTGGATCATTTCAAAGCTCCACTAACAAAGCATTAGTATCAGTTTTCCCATATCCCTTCCAACATTTATCATTTTTTTCTGACGGATAAAATTCTTTATGCTCCTCTACTTTTCTTATGATATCATCTGTTAATGACTAAATTACATACTCATTTTGATCTTACCTTGGCATATGGTATGAGATTTTAGTCTGCTTTCCAGTTTTCCTAGCAGTTTTTGTAACATGGTGAGTTCTTGCCTACAAACCGTGGATCTTTGCATGTATCAAACACTAGATTACTATGATAATTACTGTTTATTGTGTAATTCATTTGATCAAGCACTGTTTTTTGGTCAGTATCATATTCTTTTTGCTTTGTCATATAGTTTTTTAAATTTTAATTTTTTCTAGTAATACATGTATATTAAAAACAAAACAAAACATTTCCTTGTGAATCATGTTGGGAGAGAAAAGTCAGAACAGAAGGAAAAATCATGAGGAAAGAAAAAACAAGAAAAAAAATGAACATGATATGTCATATAAGTTGAAATCTGACACTAATAGGTTGCTTTCCTTCAATTTTTTTCATTCATTACACTGATGTTCTTGACTTTTTTTTTTTTTTTTTTTTTTTTGCATTAGCTTTTTATTTTCAACATTCACCCTTACAAAATTTTATTCCAAAATTTTCTCCTTTCCCCCTCCCCCTTCCCCTGGGGGAAGTAATCCACTGGACAGCAAGTAATCTACTACATGTTAAACATGTGTCATTTTTCTGTACATATTTCCACATTTACCAGGCTGTACTAACAAAAAATCAGAACAAGAAGAAAAAAATGAGGAAGAAAACAAAAAGCAAGCAAAAAACAAAATAGGTGGAAATGCTATGTTGTGATCCACATTTAGTTCCCACGATCCTCTCTGTGTGCAAACGGCTCTTTCCATCACAAGTCAATTGGAATTGACCTGATTATCCTCATTGTTGAAAAGAGCCACATCCATCAGAATTGTTCATTATATAATCTTGCTGCTGTTGTACATAATGTTCTCCTGATTCTACTCATTTCACTTAGCATCAGTTCATGTCTCTCCAGGACTTTCTGAAATCATTCTGCTGATTGTTTCTTATAGAGCAATAATATTACATAACTTTCATATACCTTAACTTATTCAGCTATTCCCCAACTGATGGGAATCCACTCAGTTTCTAGTTCCTTATTGCTAAAAAAGGGGCTGCTACAAACATTTTTGCATAGATTTTTTTCCCTTTTTATGATCTCTTTGGGACACAGGCCCAGTAGAAACACTGCTGGATCAAAGGACATGTACAGTTTGATAGTCCTTTGGGGATAGTTCCAATTTGTTCTCCAGAATGTCTGGATCAATCATATCTATTCAGAGATTTGGTTTCATGAGGTTTTCGAGAGAAATTGGAAAATCTCAAGCAACTTTCTGACCTCATTCTACCATCTTGGCACCACCTCTAGAATTTTTTTTTTATTTTCTAGTGTTCTTTAAGTACTTTATCATCTCATTTGTAAAGAATTATAGTTTTGTTTCATTATTGCCTATTCTCATTCTTTAATTTTTTTGTCTTATTGCTATAGCTATCATTTCTAGATTAATACTGAAAAGTGGTAATAATAGACATTCTTGATTTACCCCTTATATTTTTAATAAGCTTCCAGTTTCTATTCCCATTACAGATGATGCTTGTTCATGGTTTTAGATAGAAAGTATTTATCATTTTAAGAAAGGCTCCGTTATTTTTCTCTCTAGAGCATTGTCTTTTATCAGAAGCATTTTTCTGAATTACTTGAGATAATTTTTGCATTCTTTATATAAATCCCATCTGTTCATATTACATGATCTTTGCAGTAAATGTATTGTTGTAAGCTCCTTACTTACTTTCTCCTCCACTCTAATATTAATTCCTAGTTTTTTTTTTTTAATTTAATTAGGAATTTCACATTTTTAGTTTTTTCATTCTTTCGACTTTTTTTTTTTTTTTTTGATATCTCACTAGTTATTTGCCTACTTCCAATTTTTAAGGAATATTTTCTTCAGGGAGTTTTTGTATTTTTTTTTTTTTAATTATTTGACTAATTTTGCTTTTTAAGGCGTTTTCATTTTTTTTTTTTAACCTCTTTTACCATTTGACTAATTTTGGTTTTTAGGGTGTTGTTTTCTTCAGTATTTTTTGTCTCTTTTTTTCTCTCCAAGTTAATTCTTTTAATTCTTCAATTTTTAAACAATTTTTTTGCATCTCTTTTGTTTCTTTTTTCAATTTTTCCTCTACCAATTTTATCTCTTTCTTTAACTTTTCTAGGAATTCTTGTTTATCTTGTTTCTAATTTGTGCATTTTCTTTGAGGCTTTATAGTTCTTGTCTTTTTCTGAGTTTTATATCTTTGTCATTTTTGGTCACAATAGTAGCTTTTTACGGTCAGTTTCTTTTTTGTTGTTTGCCTATTTTTCTAGCCCATTTCTTGACTTTGAACTTTAAACATGTTAAAGTTGGACTCTGTTCACCTGGTGTGGCTTACAATGTCCCAAACTTCAAATGTTTTTGTGCCATTGTTTTCAGAGCTAGTTCTGGTGATCTATAAGTTTTCAGCGTCTCCATGATAGTGTGATATGGGAAGAGGTGCTGTCACTGTTCGGGTCTGTGCTTTGTTCTTTCCATAGTAACTTGCCTTACAGGCATAAGAACTAATGTTCTTCTCTGCCTTGCAACTGTAACTAGATTTCCTACTTCATTGCATTTGCAAATGATTTTCTTTTCAGAGATCCAGAAGCAGTTATGGGCAATGGAGTTGCCAAGTAGTGCTTAGCCCTGTGCCCAATTCTGGCATAGGGGTCTCCTGTGATTTCTTTTTGACCAGTCCAGATTCACTTGGTCTGAGAGCTTCTAAGAGAGCAAACTAAGCTGCAGTTGACACCTGGCCCACCACTTATGTTGCTGCTGTGTCTGCTTTGTGCTGGCTTCTATCCCTGTAATACAGGGATAGAAGCCTTCTCCTTCTAACCTCTTTAGTTATCTTGGGTGAGAAAAATGTCTCCCCCCCAACTTTGTGTTGTCTTTCTCATGCCAAAATTCTATTTGACATTATTTTAAAGTTATTTTGAGGGGATATTTTATTTTAAAAAATTACCTGTAAAAACAATTTGTAACCTTCATTTTTATTATATTGAGTTCCATATTATCTTCTATTTTCCCTCCCCCCTCCTCATTCATTGAGAAGGCAAGGTTATTTATATAGAAACATATAAAATATTTACATGTTAGTCATGTTCTAAAAGAAAACACAGACAGAAAACCCAAAGAAAAAGAAAAAAAAAAAGCACTATCTTTAGAATTGTAATTTTTCTGTGGATGTGGATACCATTTTTCTTCATAGGTTCTTTGGAAGTTTCTTGAATCTTTGTATTGCAAAGAACAGCTAAATCTTTCTTAGTTGATCATCATGTAAGTGAGAATGTTCTTAAGAAGAGAAATAGCTTTGATGGAATAATCTGTAATTCCTTTTGGAAAATACACATATGCAGGTTTTACTGTTCTTTTTATAATGTCTTTTTAGAAACAAGAGTTTTTATTTTGGGGAGCATAGGAAACAACACTATTTAACTCCCTGTGTTTTCTAGATAATGACTTAGTTTAACTCAGTATTTATAAGGAGTCTACTCTGTGCAAGGTTCTGTGCTCAGCCTTGGGGGAAAAAAGAACTGAAAGACTTCTTGTCCTCAATATATTGGGAAGAAAAAGTATGTGCACACTTAAGTATAGCACAGCAAAAAATTAATAAGTAGAGATCCCAACAAAATCACAGATCAGAAAAAGTTTGAGGGGAGGTGGCACCTGAGCTGAGCCATAAATATTTTGATAGGTAAAGGTGGAGAACCTTTTGGCATATGAAATAGTTTGTCCCAGTGAAGGGATTTGGGAAAGACTTTGATGACTTTAGTTAGAAACCTGTAATGCACACTTATTAGAATTAAGATTAATGCACACTTATTAGAATTAAGATTCTTTAGACTTCTGAATGAAGACTATAGTAACAGGATTTGCAATTTAAAAATAGTTGCAAGCTATGCAGAAGTCTCAAACACCAGCAGCAATGTTGTTCAGTTTGTTGCTTTTTGGCTAGAATTGCTTAGATGATTTTCAGTGAAGAGCAAGGAAGCAGAGCTTGGTGGCTTTCCTTACATTAGTGTGCCAACACTAGAGTATAAGTAGTCTTATTTGGCAGGAATGTTTGTGAAGTATTTGTGCAGGGAGACATATAAAATGGAACTGGAAGGGTACCTGGGGATTGATTGTGTAGTTCCTTAAAATGGCAGGCTAAAGAGTTTGTATTTCAGTATATAGGTAATGGTGAGCTTCTTCAGGTAGAGTAATATAGTCAGATCTATCTATGCCTTAGGAAGTTTTTTTCCTTATAGACTAGATTGAAGAGAGGAGGGACTGAAGAGCTTAATAAGTTAATTGAAGTAGAAGTGGTGGCTATGTGAATGTATAGAAATGGAAAATGAGAGATGTGGAAGTAAAATCAATTATAAGACTTGAAAACTGGTTGGTTTTGTGAGAGTGGGGGAGAATAAAGAGCCAAAGTGACTCGATGCCTATAAACCTGGTGATTGCAAAGATGATAGTTGCCTCACAGAAGTGGGAAGGTTTGAGAAGGCAGACAGGTTTTGGATGGGAGTTCATGAGTTGTGTTTTGGACATATTGAATTTGAGATGCCTGTGAAACACTGTTGGTGTTCTGAAGAAAGAATGAATCTTAAGAGTTTGTGTCATGGATGGTTTTGGCATTCTGATAAAAAAAATTCTGGACCCCTTCTCAGAATGACAATTTAAAGTATATAAAATTATATGTGTAGGATTCTGAAGGTAGGACATTATATGAAAATGCAGTTATAAAAGTATGAGAGAAAGAGGGAAGAGAGGGAAGAAAAAAAGAGGGAGGAAGGAGGTAAGAGAGAGGAGCCTGTTTAAAGGAGGAGAAGTAGGGACTAGGATACAACCATGGAAACACTCATGCCAATAGGATAGAAGGCGAACAATGATCTAGCAAAGATTGAGGAGCAGTCAGGAAGGAGAAAAATAAATAGCATTATCTTTCTTAAAGATAGTTAAGTTCTATGCAGATGATACTTAGAGAACCCCAGAGATTCTACTAAAAAGCTATTAGAAATAATCCATAACTTTAGTAAAGTTGCAGGTTATAAAATAAATCCCTATAAATCCTCAGCATTTTTATACATCACCAACAAAATCCAACAGCAAGAGATACAAAGAGAAATTCCATTCAGAATAACTGTCGACAGCATAAAATATTTGGGAATCTATCTACCAAAGGAAAGTCAGGAATTATATGAGCAAAATTACAAAAAACTTTCCACACAAATAAAGTCAGACTTAAATAATTGGAAAAATATTAAGTGCTCCTGGATAGGTCGAGCGAATATATTAAAGATGACAATACTCCCTAAACTAATCTATTTATTTAGTGCTATACCAATCAGACTTCCAAGAAAATATTTTAATATCTAGAAAAAATAACAACAAAATTCATATGGAATAATAAATAATAAAAGATTGAGAATCTCAAAAGAATTAATGAAAAAAAATCAAATGAAGGTGGCCTAGCTGTGCCTGATCTAAAACTATATTATAAAGTAGCAGTCACCAAAACCATTTGGTATTGGCTAAGAAATAGATTAGTTGATCAGTGGAACAGATTAGGTTCACAAGACAGAATAGTCAACCAAAGCAATCTAGTGTTTGACAAACCCAAAGATCCTAACTTTTGGGATAAGAATTCATTATTTGACAAAAACGGCTGGGATAACTGGAAATTAGTATGGCAGAAATCAGGCATGGACCCACACTTAACACCATATACCAAGATAAGATCAAAATGGGTCCAAGATTTAGGCATAAAGAACAAGATTATAAATAAATTGGGGGAACATAGGATAGTTTATTTCTCAGACTTGTGGAGGAGAAAGAAACTTGTGACCAAAGACGAACTAGAGACCGTTATTGATCACAAAAGAGAAAATTTTGATTACATCACATTAAAAAGCTTCTGTACAGACAAAACTAATGCAAACAAGATTAGAAGGGAAGCAACAAACTGGGAAACCATCTTCACAGTCAAAGGTTCTGATAAAGGCCTCATTTCCATATAGAGAACTGATTCTAATGTATAAGAAACGAAACCATTCTCCAATTGACAAATGGTCAAAGGATATGAACAGACAATTTTCAGATGATGAAATTGAAATCATTACCACTCATATGAAAGAGTGTTCCAAATCCTTATTGATCAGAGAAATGCAAATTAAGACAACTCTGAGATACCACTACACACCTGTCAAATTGACTAAGATGACAGGAAAAAATAATGATGATTGTTGGAGGGGATGCGGGAAAACTGGGACACTGATACATTGTTGGTGGAGTTGTGAACAAATCCAACCATTCGGGAGAGCAATCTGGAATTATGCCCAAAAAGTTATCAAACTGTGCATACCCTTTGACCCAGCAATGCTACTACTGGGCTTATACCCCAAGAAGATACTAAAGAAGTGAAAGGGACCTGTATGTGCCAAAAATGTTTGTGGCAGCCCTGTTTGTAGTGGCTAGAAACTGGAAACTGAGTGGATGCCCATCAATTGGAGAATGGTTGGGTAAATTGTGGTATATGAATGTTATGGAATATTATTATTCTGTAAGAAATGACCAGCAGGATGAATACAGAGAGGCTTGGAAGACTTACATGAACTGATGCTGAGTGAAATGAGCAGACCCAGGAGATCATTATATACTTCAACAATGATACTGTATGAAGATGTATTCTGATGGAAGTGGATTTCTTCAACAAAGAGAAGATCTAACTCAGTTTCAATTGATCAATGATGGACAGAAGCAGCTACACCCAAAGAAAGAACACTAGGAAATGAATGTAAACTGGTTGCATTTTTGTTTTTCTTCCTGGGTTATTTTTACCTTCTGAATCCAATTCTCCCTGTGCAACAAGAAAACTGTTTGGATCTGCACACATACATTGTATCTAGGATATAACTAGGACATATTCAACATATATAGGACTGCTTGCCATCTAGGGGAGGGGTGGAGGGTGGGAGGAAAAAATTGGAACAGAAGTGAGTGCAAGGGATAATGCTGTAAAAAAAATTACCCTGGCATGGGTTCTGTCAATAAAAAGTTATTATAATAAAAAAAAAAAAAAAGAAAAAAAATTAAAGATAGTTAAGCAAGGCATGAGACCTTAGAAAGACTTAGGTGACTTTATTCAGAAACCTGTAAAGCACATTTGCTAGAATTAAGTTCCTTAAGATACTTCTCAGTGAAAAGGATAGTAATAGAATTTACAATATTAAAAATTGTTACAATCTGTGCTGGTCACAAATGCTGGCAACAATGTTTTCCAGTTTGTTGCTTTTTGGCTAGAATTACTTAATGATTTGCAATGGAGAGCAAAGAAGGCAGAGCATGGTAGTATAGGATTCTAGACTGTTGCTTTCCTTACATTAATGTGTGCCAATTCTAGTATTTGTAAAATGTGTTAGGAATAGCAAAAGCAAAATATCTTTGAAATATCCTTGTCAGTTTTGGTTCAATTTAATTACATATTTTTTTATGCTTGAATGTTTACAGTGTTTCATTTATGCACACCTCCTAAAAATTATGACTTAAAACTCCATATGCTGCAGATGAAGTAAAACAGGAAGAATTCAGTAACTTTATAGTAAATTTTAGGGAGTATTCCTGTCGTATCTATATATCAATTATAACCTTATTTATTAGTCATCTATTGTTGTAACTTATTTTTCTATCAACGTAATAACTTTCTTGGATACAAAACAGTTTGTTTTTATTTTTCATGTTTTTGAAGAAATTCTTCAGAAAATAATAGATTGCTTTGTTTTATTAGGGGAAAAAATGAGTCAGTGTTTTTTTTTGTTGTTGTTGTTTAAAAAAAAGGAATAATGCTATTTTTGAATCAAAAATATAGGTCATTTCTTTTGGGATGTTAAAACATTTCATTTAGTTAACTTTAATTTAAAAAGACTAATATTTGCTAAAAAGCAAGCAATTATATAATCTAGGATTTTGTTTGGGGAATTGAAGGAATTTAAAAGGTGTTTTGATGACATGGCATTGAAATGAAATTCATGGATAGTAAATATGTAGGCAGTTGCCTGACCCCACACTGATGTCAGCCTTGTTTCTGGAGGAATCTGCTGCCAGGAAGGATGATGATATTCTTTTTAAAAAGAAATTATATTTAACATTGATCCCCTTCCCTTTTCCTTTTCTTTGGCAAGAATAAAAAGAAAAGCAAAACTCTTGCGATACATTAGCACAATATTTCCATAAGGCCATGTCTCATTCTCTGTATCACTTTCTTTGTCAAGAAACAGGTAACACTTCATCAATAGCACTCTGCAATCATTGCATGAATCAGTGTGTTGAGGTTCTTTTGATGGCTTAAGTTCAAACCTGGAATGCTTTTTTTTTTTTTTTTTCTGTAGAAATACTGTTATGATTAGTGGAAATGTTATACTGTTATACTTTAGGTATGTTATTATTGAATAAATTTGTGTCTTGACCTGAGTATCTTAGTACCATTAATATGTCAACTTATCTTTCTTACTTTTTTTATTTTTTATTTATTATAATAACTTTTTATTGACATAACCCATGCCAGGATAATTTTTTTTACAACATTGTCCTTTGCACTCACTTCTGTTCCAATTTTTCCCCTCTCTCCCTCCACCCCTTCCCCTAAATGGCAAGCAGTCCTGCATATGTTGAATATGTCGCAGTATGTCCTAGATGCAATATATGTGTGCAGAACCAAACAGTTCTCTTGTTGCACAGGGAGAATTGGATTCAGAAGGTAAAAATAACCCGGGAAGAAAAACAAAAATGCAAACAGTTTACATTCATTTCCCAGTGTTCTTTCTTTGGGTGTAGCTGCTTCTGTCCATCATTGATCAATTGAAACTGAATTAGGTCTCTTTGTCAAAGAAATCCACTTCCATCAGAATACATCTTCATACAGTATCATTGTTGAAGTATATAATGATCTCCTGGGTCTGCTTATTTCACTTAGCATCAGTTCATGTAAGTCTCTCCAAGCCTTGTATTCATCCTGGTCATTTCTTACAGAACAATAATATTCCATAACATTCATATACCACAATTTACCCAACCATTCTCCAATTGATGGGCATTCATTCATTTTCCAGTTTCTAGCCACTACAAACAGGGCTGCCACAAACATTTTAGCACATACAGGTCCCTTTCCCTTCTTTAGTATCTCTTTGGGGTATAAGTCCAGTAGTAGCACTGCTGGGTCAAAGGTTATGTACAGTTTGATAACTTTTTGGGCATAATTCCAGTTACCAATAAGTTTTAAAACAACCTGTAAACATTGTCTTTGCAGTCTATTATTTTCTTTGGTTCTTCTTTCTGATTTGAAGATTATATAAAAGCAGATTGAAAAGTAGAACATCATCTGTATGTTATCTTTATTATTCTTGTGGCTAAACATATGGAAAATATGCAAGATTTTGTTTATTGGAACCAGAGCTGATTGGAACCAGAACTGATACTAATTTTGCTGTGTGATGCTGGACAAGCCAGGTATGGGAGCTTTCTGAGTTTCAGTTTTCTCATTTTCAAAATGAGAGGTTTGGGTCTTTAAATCTCTTGCAGAGTTGTGATTCAGAATAGTGTTAAACTTTTCACATAAGTATGTGTATATGTGCACTTATACACGCACACACATATATAAATGCATAAACACACATGTGAAAGTATAATTTTTGTATTTACATATAGACATATATAATTGTATTAATACCTAATAGGTAGGTACTTTTAAATAATAGACTTCTGTCCTTGGAACTTATCAATATTAATTATTATTTATATATTATTAATATATTATTTATAATTATTAATTAATATCTGAATATTAAATATAATATTCAAACAATTACTCATGTTTAGGATGCTTGGAATTTCAGATATGGATATATTTGTTTATATAATGTATAAAATGAGAAAAAATGTTTAAAAAGTTGGTTCCTAAATTACAAATATATATATGTTGAGTCATGTCTGACTCTCCATTTGGGATTTTCTTGGTAAAAATATTGGAATAGTTTTTCAGTTTTTTTCTCCAGGTCATTTTATAGATGAGAAACTGAGGCAAACAGGATTAAGTGACTTGCCCAGAGTCACATAGCTTGTAAATGTCTGAGTATGGATATGAACTTAGTAGATGAGTCTTCCTGAGTCCAGACCCATTATTCTCTTTATCCACTGTACCATCTAGCTGCCAAAATAATGATGATGATAATTTAATGTTGACAAAAGTTTGGAATTGCACAAAGTATACACATAAAACTTTTACTTATAAGTGTTTTTGCTTTAAGAACTCTGTTCCTTTAAACTGATCTTACATATTCTCAGTGGTTCAGTGTTTAGATACTGTGCTTAGAATAACTTTGCAAACAGAAAAACACTAATGGTAGCTTTAAGGTAAAAAATAGATTGTAGAGATTTAGGGGAAAACAGTAATTAAAAGAGCACTGTCAGAGTTGGTAGATCTAAATTTAAATTTGCCAGCTGTGTTTTGGTTTTGGGGGGCACATGCAATTCAGGTGCTTACATGTCCTGCTGTCTCCCCATGATATCTATTTGCTCTGTTATATACCTAAAATATATTAACATTTAGCTGTTTTCTGAAATACTTCCTCAAGAGGGGAATGCTTGCATAGTTTAGTACCCTGTTGGCTTGGGAGAGAAAAGTGCAGTCTAAAGAATTTGAAGCTGATGGATTTTTCTCCCTTCCTTCCTTACTTTTCCCTTCCTCAAAACAACAAACAATCTGATATCGGTTAAGTATGTGTGATCCTTTTAAACATTTCCATATTTGTCATGTTGTTCAAGAAAAATAAAAACAAAAAGGAAAAAGAAAGAGAAAATAAATGAACAGTGAAAATACTATGCTTTGATCCATATTTATTCTCCATATTTCTCTCTCTGGATTTAGATAGCCTTTTCCATCTCAAGTCTGTTGGAATTGTCTTGAATTACTGCATTGCTAAGAAGTAATCCATCCATCACAGATAATAATCACATAATCTTGTTGTTGCTGTGTACAATGTTCTGGTTCTGCTCACTTCTCTCATCAATTTTGTAAGTCTTTCCAGGCTTTTCTGAAATCAGCATGCTTATCATTTCTTAAAGAACAATAATATTCATTATATTTCACATATCATAACTTATTCAGCCATGCCTCAATTAATGGATATCCACTTAATTTCCAGTTCTTTACCACTATAGAAAGTGCTGCTACAAACATTTTTGCACATATGATCTTCTTTTATGATCTATTTGGGATACAGGCCCATTAATGACACTGCTGGATCAAAGAGTATGCATAGTTCCAAATTGGAGCAATGTTTTGTAGAGGTAAGAGAGGTAGTAGTGGGGAATGGGGGAAGAGAGATTTATAAACAAATTCTTAGCATTTCAATTTGCATTCAGTGTGCACTAACTTCCATATTTTTGATGTTTCCTGCTTTGCTTGACCACTGTCATTAATTTTTATACATATATTTTAAAAAATCTGTGATATTCACTTACTAGTGCTTGGCTTGGGCTGTATTTAATATAGTGACATTTCCTAATCTGAGAGTTGGAAATGACTTTAGGGGTCTTGTGTACTTCAATGGAGACCTGAACATGAATCTTCTCTACAGAAAACCTGACAAATAATTGTTCAGCATCTGTTTGAAGATGTCCTATAAGGGGGAACCAACTATCTCCTAATACCATTTCATTTTAGGATCTCTAATTGTTAGGATATTTTTCTTTACATCAAATCATAGATCTGATTTTCTGAATCTTGCAAACCATTCTTATTTGTAGATCCTGCCAGTTTGATCCCTGGGACACAGAACAAGACTTTTCCACATGATGATAACCCTTTAGATACTCAAGAACTCAGCTATCATCCTTTTTTTGTGTGTGTGTGTCTTCACCCAACCCCCATATCCTTAGGAACATAGTTCTGGGGTAGCCAGTTGTGAAATTAGTTTGTGAAACCATTCATAGTCCTTATCACACTTCTGTGGATACTTTCTATCATTGTCTTTGCTTAAATTGTTTCATATATTTGATTTGATCAGAAGAAAATACAGAGGGACTATTCACAGGCATACAGACAGAACAGCCCTACACGTGCAAATATTTAGGTGCATAAAGAACATGCACAAAATATATACAGGGTAATCATATGAAACCACATAATTCAGCCCAATTATGTAAGAAAGGGAGAATTTAGAAAAAGTTAAACAGAACCACAGTTTTTCATTTATCAGTGTTCCCCTCCTTACTAGAATTCAGTGATCTTGGCAATGCTTTTTAAATAGAAATTGAGTGTTTACTTGAGGAATTTTTTACTTTTCAGTTCTTCTGTCTAATGTCACAGAATGATTTCTTCTTGATATTTCTGCCATTTATAGTTAGTTGAAATGATACTCATTTGCTCTTTCCAGAATGAAAAGGAATTTTTTTTTAGTGGGTTACTACTTTTGAGGTTAAATATCCAAAGAACTGATAAATAAAATATTTCCCTTGTGTATGTATGGGTGAGATGGAAGAACGATGGGTTAAATGGCAGTTTAGTGAAATGGAAAGAATGTTGGCTTTGATGCTAAAAGACCTAGGTTTAGATGTCAGCTCTGTCACATGCTCCTTTAGAAAGTCACTTTCCTTTTCCTCTCTGCCTCATTTTCTTCATCTGTAAAATGTGGGGAAAGAAGTAATTAGCAGCCTTTACAGTGCCTTCTATAGTCCTTCCCAGGAAAGAAGCATTTCATCACTATAACCAATACATTGATTGTGTTGATATTTAATAAAATGGTATTTAAAATATTTTACAGTTACCGTATTTCATTTCAGCAGTGAAAGCATTAAGGTGCATTTTATCTTTTCTTGTCCAAGCTTTCACAGCATTCAGTGTAGATTTTGTTTTGTTTTGTTTCAGTTTACATTGTTGTAATCATTGTAATGTTTTCCTCGTCCTACTTGACTACATCAGTTTATATAAGTCTTCTGGGGCTTCTTATAATTCTTCATAGTCATTTCTTTCAGAATAATATTTTATTGCATTCATTTTCCTTGATTTCTTTAGTTGTTCTTTAGTTGAAGGGTGCTTTTTTGGTTTCCAGTTTGTTGCTATTTTGTTATATGAACCTTTCTGTCTTTGACAGTCCCCCTTCTCTTCGGTTGGAGTGTATGCCTGATAACATTATTATTCTCCTCTCCCATGCCTCCTTTTTTCCCCCCCATCTCAGGCTTTCTTAGGTTTTGGTGCTTTTATAGAATACATCTGAAGTTAATGAACTTGGAATCCACTAAACCAATTTTTATCTTTTACTCTTCCTTTTCTTCTTATATCTAGTTTTTTGCTTGGACTTACTGATTTTTTTATCTTTAGTATATTTTTATATCACTCTCTTCCTATTGCTACCAATGTAGCTTAAGCCCTCATTACCTCTTCATAAAATACGTTTATACCTTCCATCTTCTCTAGTATATTTTTTTGCCTACCCAGGTTATACGATTTCTCTTCTGAAAGCCTTTCAATGACTTCCTATTGCTTACTGAATAAAACATTCAAGCTCTTTTAGCTTTTCTGCTGTATTTACTACACCAGTCACATAATCACAAAATTTAGAATTTAAAGGGATTTTAGCAATCATGTCATCCAAGCTATATTCCCTGAAAGTATATGGCCTTTCTCTACTCAAAATAGAAGTTTTTCTGCTTTTAAGTCTTTGTTTTTACTTTTGCTTGTAGCCAATCCTATCTTCATTTCAGCCTGTTGTAGTCTTGTCAGTTCTTTAATGCTAGAAATTAATGTTTTATTTCATTTTCTTCCCTGATCACTTGGTTCTCTCTTCCCCAGCTGGCAGTGGTCTTTTCCTTAATCCATTACATTGCATTGTGTTTGTTCCTTTATTCTACACTTGGAAGGCATTACTTTGTTTTGGTTTGGTATTATGTAATCATTATTCCACTAATAATAATTCCATTATGAGTGTTCTGAAATTGTATCTTAACTTGGTCTTTTAATTACAGTAATACTCTATACATAGTATTTAATAAATATTTCTGAATTAAATATTTAGTATAATCTCGTTTTCATCAGTGGTAGATAACATATAAATGATATAATCTTTTGCTCCACATTTTAAAATTCAGACTCCACATAAGCAAGGTTCTTTCAATTTTAGTTAGAACACTGGTTTTTAAAGTTTTTAGAGTATTATATTCATAATATTTGAATACAAAGAAAATGAGATGGGTCTGTAAAGGAATAGTCTTTTTCCCCCTAAAATGTCCATTGTAGTCTTTTTCTTCTAGCTGTTAATTCAGTTTAAGCCATATAGCTCTTGACAAATGATAGAATGTTAGTAACTATTTCATATAAAGGAACATAGAGATGAGAAGTAAAATAGAGTTCTTTGAGTTTGTTCTTTAACTTAAAGTGTCATTTTTATTCTTTTCTGAATTATCTTTTTGTCAATATTGGGAGGGCAAAGGGTTTTTGAAGATTATGAGTATTGTGGAAAGCCCTGTCTTTCCTTTGCTCTGATTAAACTTTTTTTTTTTTGGAAGACACTTTTAATTATTCACAGGTGATTATTAACTATTGATCATTGAAGTTTTGTGGAAGATCCATATTTTTAGGAAGATATGTTCATGTGATATTCTAAACAATAAAACCATTCTAAGAAAATTTTCTTTGGAGAAAAAGAAAATAAATCTGGGGCATATAAACAATGACATTATTGACCTAAATTGGAATTCACTTTGAATTCACTTAGTTATTAGGACAAGTAGTCTTAAACTAGATTTTCAGAAGAGGTGAAAATTTTAGTTAAAAAAATTTCCACTTTATTATTTTTAGTTTGTTTTAATTATTGTAATGGGGGTCCTTCACAATATTTCTGTTTCCCATAAATAATAACTGACATATCACATGAAGACCCTGAGATATAATAAAGAGCATTTTCATGCAGCGTATTATGTAAGCCTCAAAAGATTTGTTTTATTGCCTTTTCTTCCAGTAGCTATAAACCTATATACAAGTATTTTTAAAACTCATCAAATGTCAGACTACACAGATTAAGTGTATTATAGTGCTTTTCTTCCTGAAGACTGTTAGTTCTTTTGTTAGTTAAATAAGAGATAACTTCTTAAAAGCATTTAATCTCTTACTTTCCGGGAAAAATAGACAAGTATTATCAATTCATGTTTTTGTATTTCCTGAAGATATGCTTTTATGTTATATATTTAAAACAAAGTGTTGTTTTTTTTTTAATAGAATAAGAGGAGAGAAGCTCTATGATGTAGTACAAAAAGTATTAAACTTGGAGTCAGAGAATCTGAGTTCTTGGTTCTGCAACTGTTTTTGCAATTCATTGAGTCAGTCAATAAGCATTTGTTAAGAGCTGACTGTGTTGCTATGCATTTTATTAAGGAGTGGGGATGGAAAGAAAACTAAGAGCACCTTGTTTTTGAGACTCTTACTGTTTTTTACAGAAGACAAAATGCAAAGCACTGATACAAGATACATAAAAAATAGATTGGAGGTAAACCACTGAGGAAAGGAACTCTCATCAAGGGAGATCTGGAAAGGTTTAATGCAGAAAGTCTTATTTGACCTGATGCTTCAAGTGACATGAGGAACAGTCATTGAAAATGGCCGACATAGGAAGCTGAGGTGTCTTGTTGGAGAAAGAGCAAAGGTGCTAATGCACTGGATTAAAGAGTGTGGTGGGTTGGGGTGAGATGTAAGAAGACAAGGGTTATGGAAGGATTTTATGTTTGATCCTGGAAGCAATAAAGAACCATTAAAGGAATGGTTCATCTTGTGCTTTAGGAAGATGAATTTGAGAGCTTGAATAGAAGATTAATTGGAATGTGGGGGAACTTGAGCCAGGGACCCTCCCCAGGAGGCCATGTCAGTAGTGCAGGTGTGTGATGATGAGGGCCTAGGCCAGGGTGATGGCAATGTCAGGGGAGAGAAGTAGATGTTGTTAAGAGGAGGAGCGAGGGGTGACGCTTGGATTTTAAGTCTTCAGTCTGATTATTTGGCATGGCTTCAGGTTTCTCAGGCATTCACTAACTGGGTAAACTGGTTGGATTCAGACTAATTTTCTGAAAGTTTTAGAGATTAGGTAATAGATAAAACATTAGACTGAGAATCAGGACTGCATGAGACCTGACTGCAAATCTTGCCTCAAACAAATGAAGGGTCTCTGGGTGCCTTGCTTTTCAGCCCTAAAGCCATGCTTTTCCTGCCTACATATGCTCAGATAGTTCCAGATGGTATCCATAGTGAATGATAATATATGGTTTAGCCTTTGAAGAATCAGTTTTTCTCTTAAATATTCATCTTTGTATGAAATCACAGAATCTCAAGGTTGGAGGGGGCTTCAGAGACTATGTAGTCTGACTTTTGCCTGCATAGGACTTGCTTCCATATCATAGAAGTAATTATTAGAATGTTGTACTGCACTCAGGAACTTTTATTGTTCATTTATTTGTCTTATCTAACTCTTTATTGTTAGGATTCTTACAAGGTACTAAGTCAGTGGAATTGATGAGATAATGATTCTCTAATTTACATATACTTAGTACTTACTTATAATTCCACAAGGTTCACACCTTTAAGAGAGAATATATAAGGAGGAGCTCTCAGGGCCAAAGATCAGAAGCCCCCTAAGAGGACAAGCCCACTTTCGGAGGAAGAGACAGATTCATTCCATCTTCTACCTTTGTGCAGGCTGGAGACAATCAGAGAGAGAGCTAGAGGCAGAAACTGGCAGAGACAAAGGACTAGCTGCAGGAACCAAGGAGAGAGATAGTCCTCTAAGAAAGCTAACCGGCCCCAAGGAAGGAGACAAGACTTTGTAGGACACAATAAAAGATTTGGACTTTAACTCTTGGCTGCATTTGGGGTGATTACACTGAACTGAAACTAAGGCTGCCTCAGAAGCCCCCCAAGAAACCTGCTCCCAGAGAATATTACATTTTTTAGAAAAGAATATTACACTTTATGACTCTAATTAGGATTTTATTGGCAAAGATAAGGGAGTGGCTTGCCTTTTCCTTTTCCAGGTTATTTCCAAATTATAAAACCAAGGCAAACAGGATTAAGTGATATGCCCAGGGTCACACAGCTAGTAAATGCTTGTAGCCACATTTGAACTCAGAAAGATGAGTCTTTCTGATTTCAAGCCCAGTGGCGCATATTTGCTGAAATCAAGGACAGTTGGGATCAAATGTTGTTGGTTTACCCTGGAAAGAGAAAGTGGGCTGGATTTTCTTTAGAATATTGTACAGTGTTTTTGATATTTTTCATCTGATTCGTAAATGATGGAATACAATGTAGTCGAGATGTAAAAAGATATTTGTCATGTATTTGTGGATTAATTACATTGAAAATAGTTTCCTGTGCTTATGAGTTATCTTTATCAGAAGCAAGTTTGTATAAAGTCATTATTTTGCATAAAGATATTAGACACAAAGCTTAGTGGTTCACATCTCTGGATTCCTGTTTAGATTTGATTTATTCCTTTTAAGAACAATCAGAATGAATTAAAAATGGAAAGAGATGATATGTTGTGATTTGTACCCATTACATAATCCATATTTGATTAATCTTTTGGTACTTTACCAGATAAATGGTTGGTATGAATTTTTCCTTAAATCCAAAATAAATAAGGGAGGATTAGACACAAGATAAAGTTATGGTATCTTTTGGAACAATCTGTCATTTATCATTGCCAAGCCTGTCTCTTAAACTTTGTAAAAGTTGTAACATTTTTGTTATTTGTCACCAAGTTTCAGCTCCCACAAATAGGTATTTGAAAATCTTAACTTTCATATGGAGATAGCAAACTTTAGTCTAGTACTTGCAATGTATGTAGCATGTGCAATGCATTGAAGAATGAAAATGAAAATATGTTATATGGAATAAGTTTTTACCAGTAAAGCTTCAGGCCATGAAAATCCCAGTGAAAGGTTGTCAGCTTTCATTTTATGGGAGTAAATCTAAATTTTGATATATATTTGCTACCAAGTATAAATCTAATCAGCAAGCAAAGGACATTAAGTGTTTTATTTTGCTAGTGGCAGCAAAGAATGTAATGATGGATGTAATATAGTTTAAGTTTACTGTTGAAGCAGCATTTTCCTTTACCCTTTGCCTGTATAGAATAAAAGAAATAGATCTTTGTCTGTTTCACAGCCAAAATAGGCAATTTGTATATTGTGATTTCCTAGAACACTCAAAAACTTGTGACTATTTGGAATGGTGACTAGAACTACACTCGGAAATAGATCTCCATAGAGACCCACTATCACTGTGTTCTGGATATTTGTTACATGATAAGAGAAACTGTTATCAGTAGTTATCTTTCATTCTGTTTATATAGCATAGCTTAACCTTTGAAGATTGTTCAAGTTGGTACTAAGGAATTTTTCATCCACTGTCCTTGATAACATGCATCATTCATCATACTGGACCATAAAGTATTATCACCTTAAAAATCTAAATAGAAGAAAAAAAATCAGATGCTACTTGAAAAATGAAGTGAAAAGAGTAGATTTTTGTCTCTTTGGGATTCCCTCATTTCCTCCTAATTTTCTTTCATTATAAAATTACAAAATTGTGACTTTTTTTTTTTTTTTTTCAGTTAGAACACTATCAGCTTGCCACTTTCCTACCCTCCATATAATGAACTTCGTTTTAGATGTGGGAATATTTCCTGAAACAAAATTAAAACGTTTGCATAGTAGAGTAAAAAAAAAAAAAATCCCTTAATTTGGGGTCAGAAAACCCATATTGGAATCTTAGATTGATGAGGGGAGCCCCTAAACTCTTTCTTTTTCTCTCTCTCTCTGACTTTGGGAATGAGCCATGAGGTAGAGCACTTGAAAAGCTCCTTCAAGAAGACTCTCTCCTTAAATCCTGCCACTGTAAAGACCCCACCCAAGGAAAAGCAGCTTCATTCTGTTATCTAGGTGGGGGCTGATTGAGTCCTGAGCTGGAGAATTCCAACCCCTATTCAATGGAAGAGTTTTTTTTTTCAATTTCAGCTCAAACTCCACCACCAGCCTCATCAGCAGGGGGACCAGGCCTCGCCTTATAGCCTGGTCCTCAAACTTTTGTTCTCAATATCTTTATCCTATTAAAAATGATTGAGGATCTGTCCAAAGAGTTTTTTGTTTATGTGGTTTATAGTTATAGATATTGATCACATTAAAAATAAAAACTAATTATGAATTTGTAGACTCTCTGAAAGGATTTCAGAGATTCCCCAGGATGCTCTGGACCAGACTTTGAGAACCACTGGCCTAAGGCTTCTATTATAAAAGAACTACTTTTAAATTCTTTCCTTGCAGAGGACCTAATATGCCATGCCATGCTATGCTGAGGAAATCTCTGCCCGCTGGAGTGATATTCTCTTTCAGCATTACCTTCTCTTTATCTCCCTCACCTATTTCCCTAATAAAACATACTTCTCTGTCAGGATTTCTCTGCTAGAAACATTACTTCTCTGTTGGGACCTTGCCACTAACGAATTCAGCCTCTAATTTTCCTTGATCTATAAAGACAAGGCAAATTAATAGTGTTAATGCAATTTTCCTAAAAAGGATATTTAAACAACTTCAGTACAAGCTTTTTTAGCACCTGTGAATACTTAGGAAATACCTGCTTATATAGAAAAATTTATATGATACTTGGGAATTACTTTTTAAATTAAAGCTGTTAATCTAAGGGCTTCTGTTAGGAAATATTTTGTTAGCCTAATTCTAATCATTCTATATGCTTAACAGTAACAAATCTATATTTCCCTTGAAAAATCTAAACATCACAAAATCTGACTGTTGTTCTTGTCTAAAATACTAATTTCAAAAAATGTATAAGCTTAAAATGACTTCATATATAAATGTTCAGCTCACATAAATTTGGTAAAGGAATGTTCTTTGTATCATTAAACTCTTCAAAAATTTTGACTCCTCTTCTGATTAGTGTAAAATATTGAATTGATTTTTAAAAAATATATAGCCTGAAAATGATTTTTATATTTAAATTTTAAATTCAGATAAATTCAGTAGTTAAAGTGACATTTGTCTTTGTAGCAGTCTTTGCTTATTTTTAAAATGGGAAGAATGAGTATATAGGCAAGATTCTGTAAATTACAAGCAGGATTCTATAAGTTAGTTATACAGATTCTTGCTACCTGTACTTTTTCTCATTGAGAGAGATACCATCTTAATAACTAAGGTCTAGGTAGTTCTCTCTCTAGGTAGGCACATACCAGTTAAGTTACTTGTCCAGCGTCATTATAACTAGTTAGTAACAGAGGCTGGATTTGAACTGGATCTTCTTGCATTGCAAACTTTCTTTTTGTTTCTTTTTTCTATTCTGAATTCCACAAACACCTGAAAACAGTATTTCCATATTTAACATAAAACAGAAAGAGATTACTTTTGAAACTGAATTTCTTGTGTTAAACTTGTGTTAATAAATATATTAAATTATAAATTTTAAAAATTATATAACAAATTTAATACATTACCTTTTTTTCTTTTTATGGTTTTTAAATTTTATTTTTCAATTAAGCAGCATATATTTGTTCTCCTACACCCACTTACCATTTTCAAAGAAAACCAAAATTCCTTGTAACAGATATGCTTAATTCAAGCAAAATAAATCTCTGTATTTTCTATATCCAAAAATTTATACCTTATTCTGCATCTTGAGTCCATCATCTCTCTCTCTCTCTCTCTCTCTCTCTCTTTTAATTAAAGCTTTTTCCTTTATAAAACATGCATGGACAATTCCTTTTTTATTTTATTTTTTATTATAACTTTTATATACAAAACATGCATGGGTAATTTTTCAACACTGGCCCTTGCAAAATCTCCTGTTCCAACAACTTTTCCTCTCTTTATTCCCCCCCCCCCCCAAATGGCAGGTAGTTCCATACATGTTAAATATGTTAAAGTATATATTAAATACATGTATACATATTTATACAGTTATTTTGTTGCACAGGAAAGATTGGATTTAGAAAGAAGGTAAAAATAGTCTGAGAAGGAAGAAATAAAAATGCAAGTAAACAGTAACAGAAAGGGTGGAAATGTTATGTTGTGTTCCATACTCATTTCCCAGTGTTCTTTCTCTGGGGATAGCTGGTTCTGTTCATTACAGATCAATTGTAACTGATTTGGATCCTCTCATTGTTGAAGAAAGCCACGTCCTTAGAATTGATCATCATGTAGTATTATTGTTGAAGTGTATAATGATCTGGTTCTGCTCATTTCACTTAGCATCAGTTCATGTATGTCTCTCCAAGCTTCTCTGTAGTCATCCTGCTGGTTATTTCTTATAGAACAATAATATTCCATAACATTTATATACCACAATTTCTTCAACCACTATTCAATTGGCGGGCATCCCTTCAATTTCCAATTTCTAACCACTACAAAAAGGACTGCCACAAACATTTTTGCACATGTGGGTCCCTTTTCCTTCTTTAATATCACTTTGGGATATAAGCCCAGTAGTAGCACTTCTGGATCAAAGGGTATGCACAGTTTGATAACTTTTTGGGCATAACTCCAAACTGCTCTCCAGAATGGTTGGATTCATTCACAACTCCATCAACAATGCATCAGTGTCCTAGTTTTCCCGCATTCCCTCAAACATTCATCATTATTTTTTCTTGTCATCTTAGCCAATCTGACAGGTGTGTGTGGTCTCTCAGAGTTATTTTAATTTGCATTTCTCTGATAATGATTTGGAGCGTCTTTTCATATGACTAGAAATAGTTTCAATTTCATCATCTGAAAATTGTCTGTTCATATCCTTTGACCAATTATCAATTAGAGAATGGCTTGATTTCTTATAAATTAGAGTCAGTTCTTTATATATTTTGGAGATGAAGCCTTTATCAGAACCTTTAGCTGTAAAAATGTTTTCCCAGTTTATTACTTCCCTTCTAATCCTCTCCGCATTAGTTTTATTTGTACAAAAACTTTTTAACTTAATATAATTGCAATTTTCTATTTTGTGATCAATAATGACCTCTAGTCTAATTTATTTATAATCTCATTCTTTATGCCAGGGGCCTTCAAGCTGCGGCCTGCGGGCCAGATGCAGCAGTTGAGGACATTTATCCCCCTCACCCAGGGCTATGAAGTTTCTTTATTTAAAGGCCCACAAAACAAAGTTTTGGTGTTTTTTTTTTTTTTTTTTTTTTTTTTTTTTTTTACTATAGTCAGGCCCACCAACAGTCTGAGGGACAGTGAACTGGCCCTCTATTTAAATAGTTTGAGGACCCCTGCTTTATACCTAGATAATGAACCTATTTTGGTTTTATCTTGGTGTACGGTGTTAAGTATTGGTTAATGCCTAGTTTCTGCTACACTAATTTCCAATTTTCCCAGCAGTTTTTGTCAAACAGTGAATTCTTATCCCCAAAGCTGGAGTCTTTGGGTTTCTCAAACACTAGATTATTAAAGTTATTGACTATTTTGTCCTTTGAACCTAACCTATTCCACTGATCAACGAGTCTATTTCTTAGCCAATACCAAATAGTTTTGGTAACTTGTGCTTTATAATACAGTTTTAGATCAGGTACAGCAAGGCTACCTTCATTTGATTTCTTTTTTTTTTTTTTTTTAAGTTCCCTTGAAAGTCTTGACCTTTTGTTCTTCCAGATGAATTTTTTTATTTTTTCTAGGTCATTATAATAGTTTCTTGGGAGTCTAATTGGTATAGCACTAAATAAATAGATTAGTTTAGGTAGTATTGTCATCTTTATTATATTTGTTCGACCTATCCAGGAGTCCTTAATATTTTTCCAGTTGTTTAGATCTGACTTTATTTGTGTGGAAATTGTTTTATAGTTTTGCTCATATAATTCCTGACTTTCCCTTGGCAGATAGATTCCCAAATATTTTATACTGTCAACAGTTATTTTAAATGGAATTTCTCTTTGTATCTCTTGCTGTTGGATTTATTAGTGATGTATAAAAATGCTGATGATTTATATGGATTTATTTTGTATCCTGCAACTTTGTTTAAGTTGTTGATTATTTCTAATAGCTTTTTAGTAGAATCTCTGGGGTTCTCTAAGTATACCATTATATTTCTGCAAAGAGTGATAATTTGGTTTCCTCATTACCTACTCTAATTTCTTTTTCTTTTCTTATTGCCAAGGCTAGCATTTCTAATACAATATTGAATAGTAATGGTGAAAGTGGACAACCTTGTTTCAGTCCTGATTTTACTGGGAATGGTTCCAATTTATCACTATCCCATATGATCCTTATTTATGGTCTTAAATAGATGCTATTGACTATTTTAATGAAAAGTCCATTTATTCCTATATTCTCTAGTGTTTTTAATAGGAATGTGTATTGGATTTTATCAAATGCTTTTTCTGCATCTATTGAGATAATCATATGGTTTTTGTTAATTTGGTTATTGATATAGTCAATTATGCTAATAGTTTTCCTAATATTGAACCAGCCCATGCATGGACAATTCTTTAACATTACCCCTTGCAAAACTTTGTGTTCTAATTCCCCGCTCTCCCTCTCCCCCCCCTTTCCCCACACCCTCCTCAAGATGGCAGGTAGTCCAATATATGTTAACAACGTAGACGTATATGTTAAATCCCAGTATATGCATACATATTTATGCAATTATTGTGCCATACAAGATAAATTAAATCAAACCAGTTTTGAGAGAGAGAGAGAGAGAACGCAAAAGTGCCATATCCATCAGAATGGATCATCATATAATCTTCTTCTTGTCAGAATACACTACTTCCTTCTGAATGTCCTTCTGTTTTTAGTTGCATATTTAAAAAAAAAAGTTTCAATTATCTTTTCTCTGTTTTATTTTTTATTTTTATCTTTTTGGAAATCTCCCCTCCTTAAGAATCTAGTTTTTCCTTTCAAATAAAAAAAAAACCACACACACAAAACAAAACCTAATATTTGAAACAGAAGCATAGTAAAACAAAATAGATCCTACTATATAATATCTAAAAATCTATTTTCCATTTTATACCTTATGTCTCTTACCCCTGTATCAGCAAGAGCAAGCTTGCGTCATTGATCCTGTGGAATCATAGTTGGTTTTTGTATTTTTCAGAGTTCTGAGGTCTTTGAAAGTTCTTTGTTTTATAGTTATTCATGTAATAGAAATTGTTTTGGTTCTGTTCATTTCACTCGTCATCAGTTCATATGTCTTCTCCAGTTTCTCGGAAGGTATTCTTTCCCATCATTTCTTTTATTGCAATGATACATCATAATTTGTTTAGCTAACCCTTAATTGATAGGTACTTTCTAGTTTGCAGTTCTTTGCTGTGACAAAAAAGATTGATATACACACGTCATTCTTTTTTTCACCTCCGTGTTTTGGCCTAGAAGATAGGTCAAAGGTGAATGCTATTTCAGAACTTTTGGGATATAATTCCTAATTACAGCTCCACTGACAGTAGTTCAGGAGCCCTTCCAACATTGGGGGTTTTTCTTTTTTGTTAACTATATGAAACTATAGAGTTCTTTCAATTCTTTCTTATTAGTGGCTTTAAAATTATTTTTCTATATAGTAATTGATAGTTTAAATTTCTTTCTTTGAAATCTGCCTTTTCATAAATACACAAATTAGGTACTTCCTATGTTTCAGACATTGTGCTAAGTGCTGGGGATACAAATACAAGCAAGAAAACTAATTCCTACTTTCAAGCAGCTTACATCTAATGTAAGAAGACTACACATTGAGATGGAAAGTTGAGGGGAAATTACCCTTGTGGCTCACATACTTTAAACTGGTGGTGGGGAAGTAAAGTGGAATTATGATGATGAGTGCCCAGAGGAACTCGGGGTGTGCAGATCATTTGATCTGTTGAAAAATGGCTGTTCTTACATATGTATCAATCAGTCCTCAAATATCTTGGATGTCAGTCTCTTACTAGAGAAACTATGCAGATTTTTTCCTGCAAAGATTTTCACTTTCACTTACTAGTTTTTTTTTTTTTTTTTATTTTGCTTGTACAAAACTTTTTCAGTTTTATATAGTTCAAGTTGTCCATTTTACCTTTTGTGATCCTTTCTCATGTTTGGTCACTTTCATTCATAGATGTGGAAGGTATTTTCTCCTTTTCTTCTCTAATTATTTCTAGATCATGTATTCATTTTGAGATTATATGTATATGTGGTATGAGTATATGGTTTGAGATCTTGATCTGAATCTAATTTGGTACCTGCTTTCCAATTTTGTCAATTTTTGTTGAATAATGATTTCTTATACTAGTAGTTGCAGTCTTTGCATTTATCAGACATGATGTTCATTTGCTTTTTCATGTGATGTACTTAATCTGTTCTCCTGTTGCATTTAGCTACTATTTTTTAGCTAGTGCCAAATAATTTTGATGATTATTGCTTTTTAGTATAGTTTAAGTTCTAGTTCTACCAGGATCCCTTCTTTCCCACTGTTTTTTCATTATTTTCTTTGATATGGCACCCTGGATTGTTCAAAGCCCACCATACATAGATAGCCTTGTTCTTCTTTCTCCTTTCATCTTTTTATAACTTATACTCTGCCAACCTCAACCCTAACTAGGCCCTGGTCCAGAAATACACACAAACACATGTTCTGTTATCTAGTAATATTGTCCTCCTTGCTGGTCTTGGAATAAGACTTCCCATTTCCTTATTTTGGGCATTTTCACTGGCTGTTCCCTATGCCTACAACTGTGTCCCCACCTTTTCTCTGCCTCCTAACTTTACTGGCTTCCTTCAAATTTCCTATAAACTTTCTACTTTTGCTATCTATGTGAGTGCTAATGCCTTTCCTCTTTTTTTTTCCCAATTTATCCTGCATATAATTGTTAGCTTGTGGTCTCTCCCTTCTTAATATAAGTTTCTTCAAAGCAAGGATCTTTCTTTGCGACCCTGGTATTTGAAACAGAGTAGCAGTAAATGTTCATTGATTGATTCTTTATAATCCTGATTTTTTTTGTTGTTCTTCAGAATGAATTTTGTTATTTTTTTTATTTAATAGTCTTTAACCTGCTTTTTTACACACACACACACACACACACACACACACGAAGGATGTGTAGGTATAGTATAGTACATTCATTCTAATAGTACCACTTTTGAAACATACAGCTTTAATTGGCTAAGAAGAACCAGATTGTGATGATTATGTAAAGGGAAAAAAAATGTTATTTAGCTAAAATAAAGTAAATCAATGTTTAGGAAACTTGCTTCTCCTGACTTAGATGCAGTAATATGGAGAGAATAAGGAATGAACCAGTGAAGATGTCAGGTGATTATTCAATAGTGAAAATAGTTGAAGTTGTTTTGGGGAGGCATCTGCATTCCTGTGAATATCATAATCATAATCCCAAGTCTGCAGGCTTTCTGCCCGCATCTGTGGCATTTATTTGCATTTCTAATGTCAGCTGTCTGAGCAATATTGTACCCATCACCCTTTCAAGAATTTAGCAGATTTTGTGGCCCAGCCTGTTTCACATGAAAGGAGTTCTAGTAATTGAAAAATAGCAAACTGTGTTTACAATGAAGGGATGTGCAAAGTAACCAGAGTGAGATATTTAGGAACCTGACTGTGGAAGAAGACTTACCTTTTAAGTGAAAAAGTTCATGGCTGAGACTAATATTGATAGAATTGTAAGAAAAGTAGAACTACTACCTTTCACCACAACTACCACCTGACATTTTCATGATGTTTTATGGTTTAACATAAGTTCTTATTTGATACTCATGGTAACTATTAGGTGGACAGATGAAGGTGCATATTAATAATAATAGTAGTTAGCATTTGTATAGTATTTCCTATGCTATATGCTTTACAAATATTATCTCTTTTGAGATAGGCAGAAGATGCTACCATCACCCCCATTTTACAAATGGATCCAATCATCCCTCCATTACAAAGTATTTGATATAATACTTGTACTCAGGTGTCCTGACTCCAGTTCGACATTCTATCCACTGTACCCCTAGCTGCTTTTTTAAATAGATAGTTTAATTCTATCTATTTTCTGTATCAATAAAAAAATTGAGGCTCATCAAATTTCAATAACATATGCAAAGTTACATGGTTAAGAAAGGAGCAGTAGTGATTTGAAGTCAAATTTTGACTTTAAATCTGGTGCTCTTGACCTGATCTGACAGGGTTGTGATGAGGAAAATGCCATATTAATCATAAAATTATTTTACAATTCCACTAAGGCATTTTCATTTTTTATTAAAGGTATATGTTGACGAGATCAACCAAATCATTTCCAATGGAGCAGTAATGAACTGAACCAGCTATGCCCAGAGAAAGAACTCTGGGAGATGACTAAAAACCATTACATTGAATTCCCAATCCCTATATTTATGCCCACATGCATTTTTGATTTCCTTCACAAACTAATTGTACAATATTTCAGAGTCTGATTCTTTTTGTACAGCAAAATAACGTTTTGGTCATGTATACTTATTGTGTATCTAATTTATATATTAATGTACTTAACATCTACTGGTCATCCTACCATCTGGGGGAGGGGGTAGGGGGTAAGAAGTGAAAAATTGGAACAAGAGGTTTGGCAATTGTTAATGCTGTAAAGTTACCCATGCATATATCCTGTAAATAAAAGGCTATTAAATTAAAAAAAAAAAAAAGGTATATGTTGGCCATCAGGCAAATAATAGTAAATGAAATTGTTTTTTGCTCTTGTTAACTGTATTTTATAGTTGATTCACTTCATTTGTAGAGCGATATTTACAATAGTGCTTTATTTAAACCGGAAGTTATGAAATCTTTCATTGTGATTTTGGAGACATTGTTCACTTCAGTATGTTGAAGATTCATAATTTTCTGTAAGAAATCTCTCTTTGCCATGGATTATTACCAGTTTGTCATTTAGTCAACTTTAAAGTTTACTGTGACCAAAATATTCGCTGCCCTAGTGATGAATCCCTAAGAACATTTTATGTTCACCAGTGGTGCTGTACTTCAAAATATTTCCAACTTGGTAAGATGTGCCAGAATTTTACACTCTGTTAGCATGACTTGACATTTCTGGGGTCACCCAGATATTATATTGAGGCATCAGTATAGTGGAGATTTTAAGTTTTTGTTCAGAAACTGTTTCCTGTTTTAAAATGGCAAAATCATGCTAAACTAAATTACAAAGATTTCAGAAATGCTTATGAGAGAATACATTGTTTATTAAAGATTAGGAGTACTTATAGATACTAAGAAAATTGTGTTTTCTGAACAATGAGTAATGATTTACTCCTTGAGATGAAGGGGGAAAATAAGAATTGTAATCATATTTCAAAAAAGAAGAGTGGTTTAATTATCTCATTGTATATTAAATGTGAAAAGAAGGTACAAGTTATATTCTATAGCATTATGAAAAATACAAATGTTTCTGTTTTCAACTGACATACTTGGTATATATCTTTGAATTACCATAAATAAAATATGAATTAGCTAGGAGAGGAATAATGAAACCTGAATTAGGTTATTTAAAATGTCCCAAAGGAGGTTATTGTTCTGAAATGGTTAGTTTCTTGTATTAAATAGTTTGGATTTTTTGGTATTCTTTCTTATATTGCTAAGTAAGTCATTAAAACAAGAGGTAAAAAGAAAGATTAGTTTCACTTGTTAAAGTGTGTACCAGTGCTTCAGAGTATTTATAAGGGAACTACCTTTTTTTTTTCCCTTTTTAGAAGAATTACTCATAATGTTATTAAATTTTTATTCCTATTCTACATTAAAAAAAAGTTTAATGTTTATTTATTTTACCAAGGCCACAGAAAAGTCTAAGGGTGAGTTAGAAGACTTGTTCTCTTTTGAGATATGTTTAGTTCTTTTGTGTTCACTTTGGTTTTTCTCATTAATTGATAAATAAATTTTCTTAAAGAGACATGATAGTCTTAAAATACAGAATGAGATGTATTTTTGGACATGGCTAATGTAAGAATTGGTTTGACTTGAATATATTTCTTTGTTATAAGGATTTTTTTTCTTCCCTTTCCTCCTCTCTGCTGCTCCTCTCCTCATAGTGGATGAAGTGGGAAGAAGAGAAAATAGTTGTTATTAATTTTAAAAGTAGAATATCAAATAATTATAAAAAGAGAATGCTGTTGTATTATAATCATGAGGTGGTGAAGGGCATATGGCAGACTGGATATGATGGGGTGAATGAAAGAGAAAAATTGAGAATGTCATTGAAATTGTCAACCTGAATAACTGTGAGAATGGATGATGGTACCTTCAATTTTAAATACCAGTTGTTTGAGGTGGTGTGATGTAATGAATTGTTGTGAATGTATTGAGTTTGAGGTGTCTACATGATACTTAATTCATGATAAATCCAAATGCAGTTGTTTTTTTTTTTCTTTTCTTTTCTTTTTTTTTTTTTTTTGAGATTAGAGTGTAGGTGAGAGATTAAGGATTAGAGATAGATAGATCTGTAAGTAATCTTCATTGAGATGATAACTGAAGCTATGTTGATCTAGAAAAGGAAAAGAGAAGGTAATTTACACTGTCAAAAGCTGCTCAAAAGTCAAGAAGGATTGGGATTAAGGAAAGACATTTAGATTTGGCCAAGATTGTCAGGACTTTTGAGAGAATAGTTTAGCTGAAAAGGCAAGATGGATATACTATGACTGATAGCAGACGATTGGATCCAATAAAGAATTTTTAAGAATAGGGTAGATGTAGACACATTTGTGGCAGCAGGGAATGAGGTTGAAGAAGAGAGGGAAAGGGAAGACAATTATGGGAGCAGTTTTTTGGAGAAGATGTGATGGGTGGGTGGTGTCAAGGGCCTGTATAGAAGTGTTCCCCTTGTCATGAAGAAAATTCATTTCTTTGTGTTAGAAACAAATGAAAAGAGATATCAGGGAAAATGAACAGGAGAAGAGAGACTGCTCATATGTCCTTCTTTTCCTCTGAAGTATCAGGGGATGTCTTTAGCTGAGAGAGCAGGAGAGGAGAGGATGACCTTGGCGACTTTAAGAAAGTTAAAAGGGTTCAGAATAGTCCCTGTGGTAAATGGGAGAGCAAATTGTTTGAGGAGGCTTAAATGAGTTGCTTTGCTTGGAGGAAGGTCCCCAGTTGATATTATTTAACAAATTTACAGTGGACCAAGTCAGCACAGTGTGATTGTTTTCTTCAGTTCAGAATTGCAGCACTTGAATACACTGACTTCAAAGAAGTGAATTGTGGAAATAAGCCAAAGTTGAGGTTTGTGGCAAGAGGTGATCAGTGATCAAGCAAAGATTCAAGATTCAAGATACACTGTTTCAAAATATAGCATTTTTGTATTTTATGTTTTGCTCTCCAAAGAAATCAGAGAAAAAAGATTGTCACTCAACTGGATGGATATTGGATGGACAAATGGTTGATAGGTTTTCTCATACTCAGATTTTTTTGGCTTTTTTCCATACTATATAATGTCTTAACTGATATAAAATGAAGCCTAGAAGTAGGGTAAGGTGGAGATAGCTATGTTGCTCAATGGATAGAATACTGGGCCTAGACTTAGAAAAATTCTTGATAAAACCCAGAAGTAATATTTAATGGGTGGGGAAATAAAACTGAGAACAATGAAGAGAACAGATGGAGGGAATGGATCAGGTCTGGTAGCAAAGATTTCTCTTAACTTTTGTTTTTCTAAATTTTCTAAAGCATTTCTGGAGTAGTTTTTTGCTTTCACTGGATTTGTGCTGTTTTGAAGGATGAATAAGTTAAACAAGTCTAACATTATACTAAAATGCCTAATGACATTCTTTATATTAAGCTGTAGCGAATTAAATGGAGTCAGCTTTGGAAAATTGTGGCATCTCATTTAGGGTTCTTAGGGTTTATACAAATTTAATTTATGCCTTTATCCTCAGTGGACTAAATACTTCTAAAAGGAAAAAAAAATTAAGCAATCTATCAAAAAGCAATATCCTGAAATAATTATTACTATTTTAAATTTTAAATTATAGATATTATTTTTCTAGAGGTTTTTTGAGGTCTACTATTACTCATGTTTTTTAAGGTGCTATTAGACAAGAAAAAATATGTTAGCTATTTCGCTATTTCAGTACTGATTCTTTAAACTGATTCTGAAAATGTTATCCATATATGAAAGTAAGTTAATAATTTCTTTCTTGGTGTACAGTTTTAGCAGCTGGTTGTTGATTTTTGTTTTCATATAGAATGGAATATCTAGCTGTAGCTCTGGAGTGCTTATTTAGTATCAAACAATAAAATGAAGGTTATTTGCATATGTCATTCAGAATTAGAATTTTAAAATGACTTATAAATCCTGAAGGAGCAATAAAGCTATGTAATAAACCATTAACTTGATGATGTTAATATTTAGGTTGCTAAGCTGTTTTTAATACTGTTCTTCCTCATTCAATATTTATGATTTTTAACATGCAGTTAAGGATTTTCATTCTGACATCTTCATTAATAGTATATAGTAGTAGCTACCCTTCCAGATATCTAGACAGATGGCATTTTTCAGAGATATCCTCAAAATACATTATTCTTATTTGATAGTTAATATTAAGTGTCAGTTGAATACATTTATTGTTTGTGTGCATGTCGACACAAATATATCGACAAATATTAGTATGTAGGATAGATGGAGTTTGAAATCTAGAGTGTGTGTTGTCTCTATTTAAAGTGAGCTCTTTGAGAGTAGGGGCTATCTTTGCTTTTCTATTTGTGCATTCCCAGTGCCATGTACAGTCCTTAAGAAATACTTTGTCTTTCATTTTTTCATCACATGAAATGTCAAATATCATATTTCTTAAAGAATACTAAATATTTTAGTTATTTCTATCCTTTACAACTCTTAATAACCATATAGAAGTTTAAGCACAAGAAAAGATTCATTTTGCAATTCACATAATCTCAAGAGACAGTCTCCTTTATATTTTATTGTAACCAGTTTTCTCCCCTGCCCTTTAAAAATAATCCTTAATTGAACTATTTTTCCCACTATTGTTATTTTTTCCCAAATAAATGAGCTGTGTCATTCATTGTACATTTATTAAACCAAGCATTTTGCCAAGTACTGGAAGTACAGTATAAATTCAATCAGAAAGAAAGACATAAAATATGAAAACATTGCATTTTGAGAAGGTGAAGATTCACCTTAAATTACTTCCATTGAAATGGGGAAAGACTATGTATATCAGCATAGGGAGACTGAAATAGGTATTGGGATTTGTGGCATATTTATTCTAAGTGTAGCCAGAAGAGGAGGGGAAGACATGACTAGTCTCTGCTCCCTCCTTAAGTGAAGGTTCTGGAAGGAGTCATTCAGTAATTGGGAAAAGCTACAAACACCTTTATGTAGAGGAAGTTATCTCTTCCATATCACTTGGGTGGAAAATCCTTATAAAATATTTTGGCCCTAACCCTAAAATATTTGTACCACAGAAAAAGTCTCAATTTCCCTTTTTTCTTTTATGGGGTATTTACAATAATTTATTAAGACTAAAAGACAAGGGACTTTATTACACCTTTGGAAGAATCAAGATTTAGGGCTGACAGGGACCTTCAGGGCCATCTAGTCCAACCTCTTCATTTTATAAATGATGAGGCTAGCTGACCTTTAAAACTTACTCTTTGCAAATTTATATTGAATTTTATGGTGAAAATGTATTTTTTACTGTAGTTTATCTTTATGTAGTCTATTTATAGAATCAAAATAACAGAACCAGAAAAATTGAAAGAGTGCTCATATTTCAGAAATGCTCTCATTTCAGAAAACAATATTTAATCAATGTGTTTGGATGTTGAGTTTGAGAACTTTGAGTGTGATTTAAAACTTAGCATATTTCTTCTCTGAGATTAAATACATGTCAGGTCATAAATAACAGATTTGCATACAAGCGCTAGTTTCTTGTAAGAAAGTAACAAGACATTTAATAAATGTTTATTGATCACCTGCTATGTGCCAGATACTGTGCTTGGGATACAAAGAAAGGTAAAAGATAGTGTTTGCCCATTAGGAGTTTTACACAGACACTGAAAAGTTAGGCTATGGAGGCCTAGAAAGGTCAAGTTTAAATGCCTTTTTTGTCATCTGAAAGAGAGGGACACATGATTTGGGAATTTGATACCATGAGAACCAAACTAAGGCCCAATTTCACATTTCCAGTTTCATAATATGAAGTTGGGATCCTTGACATTTTAGTTACCAGTCTGATCTTGAAATTTCAATTTCAAAATGCATGAGTTTTGAGCCAGTTCAAAGAGACTTAAAGGGTACGTTTTCAGGAATTTTTGTATCGGTAGACTTTGTTTATAACACCTAGAGTAGTTTAAAATGTCTTGTTAGTAATTGTAAGGTGCTTGAATCCTAGAAGGTATTAAAATGATATTGTTAAAGTCTTAAGGGCTGTACTTCCTGAAACTAAACTTTACATATTTTTTATGTACTATGTGGTCACTAAGGCCATTTATAAACAATTTTCAAAAATTTCAGTATTTGTGTTCAGTTGTTTGTGAGTTTACTTTAGAAATATTGTATAGTCTGGAGAGACATATGAGATAAATCAAGAAAAATGTCCTTTTGTTTTAAAATATTTTAAAAGAAAATTTTTAGATATCTATTAAAAACATTATAGAATAATACTTAATAGACTTGAAACAACTTTGCAAATTTCCATGGCAGGTCTGATTTGTGGTATGAATCATTCTTCTTTTCTCTTTTTTCTCTTCCTTTTATTTCTCACACTTTGCCATTCCCAAAAGAATATGTGGAAAATCATTGTGCTAATAGTTAAAGTTGGCCTTTCCTCTGTTTCTGTTTTAATAGACCATCCTGAAACTCTGACCTTTTAGTTTTAATAAGTTTTATTTGAGAAAGTGTTCAGCCGTTGAAAGCTGAAAAGAGTATTTTCAGACAAGCCATTTTTAAATAAATCTCTAAGTGGTAGAGATAAGTTTTATCAGCAGGAGATATAGTTTTAAATTTTTCATGATATTGATTTAATGATGAGTAATAAAGAGTTTATATTCACTCTTAGTACTGCTGTGCTTTATTATATGTCTATACTTGGTTTATTTTCTTAAGATTTCTAGGCTTTTCATGTTAGGGGCATATTTGACCATTTTATTTTATTGTTGAGTGACTTGCATCAGCTAATAAGTTCCTGAAACTTAATTTGAACTCGGGTCCTCCTGGGCCCCCTCAGGGGCTTTGCTCTATTCACTGTGCCACCTGGCTACCTGTTATTTGACATTTTTAAAGCTTCCTATGTGTAGCTGATCTTTTTCCTCCAGGTTTTAAAAGTTGAAATGTATTCCAGTCTAGTGACTTTTTAGAAATATTGATATTCCCTTCCTCCTCTCTCCCGCCCTCCATATGTTACAGGGAATGTGTAAATCCTTTCTGCTCTGATTTATCACTTCATAACAGTATTTGTAGGATTTTAAAACTTTTTTTTGTGAAGTTCCTGATTTGGAGGGATTCAGGCTATACATAAAAGTTAGTGATATAGCTAGTTTATACTTGTTTCAGAGGTCCTGTTATAGTAATAACTATTGTACCTTTTTTTAAGCTCCCTAGCAAAGGTTTGCTGCCACAGAGGGGCAAAATCTTTTTTTGAAATAAATCACATTTGGGACAGCTACGTGGCACCAGCCCTAAAGTCAGGAGGATCTGGGTTCAAATCTGATCTTGGACTAACTAGCTGTGTGACCCTGAGCAAGTCACTTAACCCCAATTACCTCAAGAAAAAAAAAGAAATAAATCACATTAGCTTGAATGTGGCAAAATATTATATTATTTGACCAATAGTCTTTGTTCTTTGAAGTTTGGACAAAGGAATAAGCATTTATATAGCACCTAATATATGACAGGTACTGTGCTAAGTACTTTATTTCTTTTGACCTTCATAACAACCTGGTCAGGTAGGCAGGGTTACTATCCTCATTTTATAGTTGAGGAAACTGAGGCATTCAGAGGGGGTTAATTTACCAGGACTATAGTTGGTAAATGTCTTGAGTTTATATTTGAACTTCACTTTTTCTGAATCTGGGACCAATCAGTGCTCTATTCATTCATTGTGTCATCTGGTTGTTGGGATAAAAAAGGTGAAAGCTCAGATCAATTAATTCATTCTGTAAATGTTCCAGATAGATGATTTTTTAGTTATGTCTCTTTCTTATTTAACTCTACTGTGCTTCTGGAAATGGAGCAAAGTACTTTATAACTCTGAACCAAAATGGACTGAAAGACTTTTGGGAAGATATCAGTTTTGTTTTTCAGGGCAAAGGATGCATAAATCTCAACTGTGATTTCTTTCTTTCTTTCTTTTTAAATAAAAGCTTTCTTTTTATTTGTCAAAATACACACAGTGCAAAGATAGTTTTCAACATCCACCCCAGCAAGACCTTGTATTCCAAATTTTTCTCCTTCTCTTCTCCCCTAGACAACAACCAATCCAATATAGGTTAAACATGTGCAATTCTTCTAAATATATTTCCAATTGTGATTTATTTCAACAAGGAATTAAGTTCTTACTATGTTCAGTGTTAAGGGAAACAAAAATACAAAGTGGCATCAATCTTCCATTAAAGGGAGTGAGCAGTAGCATAAATTTTATGTCCTGATTAAGTACAGTACAAAGTAAAATGACCATGGAGGGTTTTTAACATTCCGATACAATTGGTTAATCTTGTAATCCTACACATTTTATTTTATACATTTTAAAACATTATTCTGAGAAGGGGTCCATGGGTTTCATCAAATTGCCAAATTGGGGTCATGACATATAAAATCCAAAACCTCAAGAATCCCTGAATCATCTTTTTCTACTTGTTTATTTGTCTACTTTTGTAGGCTGCCTTAAAATATATATTTTTTAATATCAGGAAGTGGGCTAGAGCTAAGAATAAGAAGTGTTAACACTGCTTTTGCTAATTACTGATTGCTGTTATTTCTGTGTTCTGGGTTGAACCTGTCTTGAGACAAAGTACTTTGGATTAAATAGGTTTAAAATGGGAACAAGTCTAGAACTCTTCAACAGTTTACAAAGGATATTTCTATCTTTCTAGCTTAAGAAAGATATTTTAAAAACATTGGAGTATTACTGGGCTTATATCCCAAAGAGATCATAAAGAAGGGAAGGGAAAGGGATCTGTATGTTCACGAATGTTTGTAGCAGCCCTCTTTGTAGTGGCCAGAAACTGGAAACTGAGTGTATGCCCATCAATTGAAGAATGGCTGAATAAATTGTGATATATGAATGTTATGGAATATTATTGTTCTGTAAGAAATGACCAACAAGATGATTTCAGAAAGGCCTGGAGAGACTTGCACGAACTGATGCTGAGTGAAACGAGCAGGGCCAAGAGATCATTATATACTTCAACAACAATATTATATGATGACCAATTCTGATGGACCTGGCGATGGCTGACCTGAGGATGCTCAGCAATGGGATGAACCAAATCAGTTCCAATGGAGCAGTAATGAACTGAACCAGCTACGCCCAGCAAAAGAATTCTGGGAAATGACTAAAAACCATTACATTGAATTCCCAATCCCTTTATTTTTGCCCACCTGCATTTTTGATTTCCTTCACAGGCTAATTGTACAATATTTCAGAGTCTGATTCTTTTTGTACAGCAAAATAACAGTTTGGTCATGTATACTTATTGTGTATCTAATTTATATTTTAAAATATTTAATATCTACTGGTCATCCTGCCATCTGGGGGAGGTGGTGGGGAGAAGGAGGGGAAAAATTGGAACAAGAGGTTTGGCAATTGTCAAAGCTGTAAAGTTACCCATACATATAACCTGCAAATAAAAGGCTATTTAAAAAAAAAGGGAAGGGAAAATAAAAGATTGGAGTATTGAAGTTTTCTCAAGTTGATTTATTTGAGCATAGTGCTTTATGATACACCAGTCAAGGTGTCAATCTACTGGCTGCTTTGTACTTAGGTGACAATAATAAGATGCCAGCAGCTAGACTTTTAGTTTCTGAGCCAACTCAAACTGTAGGATGTACTTCAGGATCTTTTAAGGAAAAATTAACCTAACTTTCTTGGGAATAGGGATTAGGTTATTGTTTCTACTTTTTCTCTGAGTAGATTTTCTGTTCTGTTGTTTTTCAATTGTGTGACTCCTCTTCATGACCCCATTTGGATTTGTGTTTGTTTTTTGGGCAAAGATACTAACATGGTTTCTGATTTGCTTCTCCAGCTCATTTTACTGATGAGGAACTGACTTAAACAGTGTTAAGTGACACTGAAGGTCACACAGGTAGAAAGTGACTAGGGCCTGGAAGTGAAGTCACAGAGAGAAGTTCCTGACTTTAGGTCTGGTGCTCTATCCAGTGTACTATTTAGTTTTATTTAATCCTGGGTGTTGCAGTTATTTATTCTGTGGGAGTGAGAATCTGAGAGATTAATTTAGGTTGTTGAAAGCATCAGAGTATCAAGATTCAGACACTAATAATTCTTATTATAAATACATTAAGGAAAAAAGGAAAATATATCACTATATTTACTTAATAAATATATGAGAATAAATATGATTAAGTCTTTGTTACATAAGTGTTACAGGACTTTTAAGAGTAGAAAATGTGAATTTGTAGTAATCCCTAGCCATTTACTAGAAATTTCATGCCTGTGTTTTTTTAAATTAAATTAAATTCCTATGAGAAGTCCTGCTTAAATTTATATTGGATACATTTATCTGCTTAAATGTACCCTTCTAGTAGAAATGTATGGTCCTTAGGGCAAAATAACTTCTGGTTTGTCTTTGAATTCCTAGCCTCATAGAGTATAGAATGCATAGTAGATACTTAATAAAATTTTAATGAATTGAATTTTCCTTTTGCATATAAGCTAATTGATTGCTTTGATAATCAAGTGTTTATTGTACTATATATAGTGACAGCATTTTTTAAGAACTATGGAAATAATTTGGGGCCTTTATGTGGCTTCCATATAAGGTGTAAGGTGTAACTACAAAGCCATGAGTAATCTTCCACAGTTCATATGTGGAAATCGTATTCCTTATTTTTATAAATTTTCATTAAAATAAAATGAATTTATTAAATTTCTAAGGCATATTTGATCATGCCTTGGACGAACTATAAATCAGTAATTGAAAATTCTTTAAATAGACTATAAGACTAAATATTATTTAATCAGAAGTAAGGCTTCATATATTATAGCGCTTTATAATTAGATTTTACTGATGATATTATTCTTTGTATTTCATTAGTTGTAACTAAAGACTGAAAGATAAGGATTAGTATATTCTTTATTTCAGGTATGGAAGTTTCCAGTTTATTGGAAAACTAGAAATTTACAACTATGATTAGAGCACTGTCATTATGTAGATGATCATTTCCAGAAACTTTGAAACCATAGAATCAGGTCTCTTTATTTAAAAACGGAACAAAACATCAATGATGTGGAGGAACTCGAATTTTGGAGAAAAGTGAAATTTTATACTTTTAAAAAAAGTACTAACACAATAAAATAATTTGCATAGGAAAAATATGTATATTATATAGTTGCATATCAGAATGCTATGTCAGATTGAAAATTGCTTCAAGTAATCACAGATTTGCTAATAACCTTTCTAATGTTTTAAATTTTCTTAGCAAATGGTTATTATCTAAAAAATTTAAAGGCATTCAGCATGCCTTAGTAAGTTTATTAGAACAGCATAATACATTGTTCTTCTAGTTCTGCTTACTTCACTTTATATTAGTCTTTTCTGGATTTTCTCTAAAAAAAAACAACCCAAAAACAATTTTATTCATAATTTATTTGATTCAGTAATACTCCATTACATTTATACACTGCAATTTGTTCAGCCATTTTTCAGTTGATTGGTATCCCTTTTGTATCTTCTTTTTCCCCTCTCCCCCTTTTCCTTTTAATTCCCACTTTGAGATTAAGAATTTATTTTGCTTTGAAATACTCCATTTCCATTCCTCTGCTTTCTTTTACTCTGCTTCTTTCCTTGTCTTATTCCTCTATAGATGGGGTTCACAGTTTTCAGGGGTGAACTTTGGTGAGGGAAAACTTTATTTCATCATAACCAGTTTTCTTTGTAATCCTATGCATTTTATTTTATGTATTTAAAAACATGATTCTGTGAAGTGGTCAGTAGGCTTCAGTAGACTACCAAAGGATCTATTATATTTCAAAAACAAACAAAAAAATAAAAGGTTAAGAACACCTGGTGTAGAATTTGACACAGTATTATATCATACTGTATGTTGTATGTGCAAGTGTTTAGTTTTCTTTTGTCTAGTTGAAATAAGGATCAGGCTCATCTAATCCTTCCACCAAGTTTACATTACTCTTGTTTGGCCTCTTAATTATGAGAATTACCTCCCTGCTGAAAAAGAGCCAAGTTCATTAGAATTGGTCAAAGATGATAATTTTATTAAGCACCTCCTAAGTGCCAGACACTATTTTGACACTGGTAATAAAAAACCAAAACTCAAGCTCATTCTCATCATGCCCAATCAGAAAACTGAATACATATAGAAGTAGATGTGGAATATATAAAAAGTTAATATGAAGATGTTTGTTGTTGGTGGTGGTGTTTTTTTAAAAGGCAGTATTTGCAGCTTGGTTAGACAAAGTTTACTTGTGTTTGGCCTTTAAGAAATCTAGTAAATTCTACAAGACAGAGAGGAGCATAGCAGCCCTGGTAGGGGGAGATGCATCTACCTATGCCAGGTCATAGAGGGAAAAGATGAAATATTAGGAATGGATATGTAGATGAATTTAGCTAGAACATAGAATGCCTGGAGGGGAATTATGTACACTAAGTCTTGAAAGGTAGGCTAATGCTTGCTTGTGAAGAGTTTTAAATGTTAAACAGAGGAATTTCTATTTGATTCTAAAAGTAGTAGTGAACCATTAGAGGCTTTTTTGGTCAGGAGAATAATATGGTTAGAAATGTCTTAAGACTGACTTTTGGAAATGTTTGGAATAGAGATTGGAAAGGGAAAAAATGTTAGGTAGGAAGACTTTCATAAGGTGATAATTACGATATTACTAATGAGAAGTGATGCATCTCTGAAGCAGGAAGAAGTTCAGCTGTGTGAGCTGAGCAGAGATACATGCCAGGACTCTTGTGGAAGAAGGAGGGACAAGATTTAGAGATGTGGTAAAAGAGTGACATTTAGTATGTTTGGTTTTACAGATTGTTTATAATTCCCTGTCTCTGAACTTCCAACATAGTTTTAAGAGTTACATATAATGTTCACAGTAACTTGATGTAATGACCCCAGTTCTTCTAGTTAGTAGATTGTTGGGCATTTCAAAATTGGCTTGGAGAGTCCATTTATTTGTAGACTGGTGATAAAACTCTCCTAAAATCATTAGGGAAGTGTTGATTATATTTTTTCTGTAGTAATGATTTCCTGATTTTTAGGACAGACAGACTGTAGGCAGAATTTGATCGATTCTTTTCTAGCAGTATCTTTATTTAAATACTTATGCATTATTTTTTTTCTTATTTATAGCTAATGAAGAAGAAATGAGAAGACGAGTAGCTGAAGAATTGGCTCTGAAAGAGTCTGAAAATCTGAAAAGGTTTGTTTTACGATATATGCAATGTATTCTAATGGCATTGCCTATCTATTTAATATTTCTGGTGTCAGGACTCTTCCTCCTTTATGTATTCTGAATTAATCTCAACTGAGCTTTGGTTTTCTCATCTGCAAAATGAAGAGATGGAACTCTGTGATTTGAGGTTCCTTCTAAATTATTTTTTAAAATAAAATCCTGTAATCCTTCTGGCAAAGAAAACATGACAAAGTGAAAAAGATCACTACATTTGAATCAGAACTCTTTAGCTTACTATTAGCTGTAAATTTATGGGTAAGTCATTTACCCTTTTTTGAGATTATCTCCTCAAGTTTGAAATTATAATAATAATACTTATGCTATCTATAGAGTTGTTTTGATCTATTATATAACTGGTCTAATAGTCCTAATTCGTAATATTAACCAAAGTCCTAATTAATGTGCAGCAAGACATTTTCCTGGCATTGTTAGTTTGTTTCTCTCTCAGTGTGATTGATTTACTCCCCCAAATGTCAAAACTTACAAAAAAAAAAAAATTTAAGGGTAAAAATAAATTAATCGTCCATTATGACAAAAAATAGATAGGAGGAAAAAAAAACAACACCAGTTCAATATAACTAATCAAGACAGCAACCAAGTCTGACATCATATATATGTTTGTTCTACATCTGTTGTATCCTCTGAAAGGAAGCTGTATGATGCAGTAGTGGAAAGAATACTGTGCCTAGAGTCAGAAGACCAGAGTCCATATGCAGACTCAGACACTTATTAGCATTGTGACCCAGAGCAAATCACTTAATTTCTGTTTACCTCAGTTTGCCCAGCTTAAAAAGGGAATAATAATAAAACCTCTCTAGCTGAATTGTGATGAAGCTCAAATGAGATATTTGTGAAAAATGCCTAGCAAAGTAGATTTTATATAAATCCTCATTCTCTCCCTCCATTTTTTCAAAGAAGGGATTTGTGTTCTTATATCACTTCTTTGAGGCCAAATTTAGTTACTATAATATAGAATTGTTTCAATTTTTCAAATTCTCCTTCCCATTTACATTTTTGTAGTCACTGTATATTTTGTATTTCTCTTTGTCATTTAACTTGTCAATATTTTGTGTAACTTCATATTTGTGGTTTCCTTTTTTAAAAAAGCAATATTTAGTTACCTTCATTATATTCAATAATATTCACCCATCACAATTAGTTAAACCACTTTCCAGACTTTTTAAACTATTGAGAATGCAAATTAGTTTAAGCACTAACAGTGGTGTTATCTTACAGCATTAGCTAGGATGTTGCAGTGGATAGACTGCAGAACTTGCAATCTGGAAGAACTGAGTTCAAATTCTGCCAAAAATAGTTATTAGCTGTGTGACTCTGGGCAAATTATTTAATTTCTGTCTGACTCAATTTCCTCACCAGCAAAATGGGAATAATAGTAATAACAACTACGTGATAGGTTTATTATAAAGATAAAAATGGCACAATATATGTAATGGCCTTTGCAAATCCTAAAGTATCACATAAACTATTTCTAGTTATTAATAACAGTAACTATGATTTAAATCTTCTTGATGAGACAGCGTTGCTATTTCAAAATTTTACTGTGCTATTTTTGTTCTTTTGTATATAGTACAATGATGAACTAGTTTTAAGGACTCTTGGAGTCTGTTTAGAGTTGATATAACCAACTCAATTGCTTACTTTAATTTCATTTGCTTACATTAGTTATTCATTCTTTTTTGTTTGCTCTTTAGTTTTCATTTATTAATACTGACCCTGTGTTGCTGCTTCTGATCTGCTCTCATTTATGCGGTTATCTGGGTAGGAGGTTTTTAATGAAGTAAAATAATCTGGACTTTTTAGAACTATGTGTCTTTTACAAGGCTTTCTGGCTCATAAATCAGTTACTGGATGTTTGTAGTTAATGGAGGTTGAATTTCTGTTTTCACAGTCTATTATTGCATGTTTTAAGTATGTTTTTGTTTACATCCATGCATTGACTTTATATTAAGTATGCAAGAGAAACCCACATATAGGGTTTATACTAAATAAGAGGTTCTTTCTTGAATTAACCTGCCCAGCACTCCAACTTTGCTGCAGAGAGTCCAACTTCATTGGACTGACTACATTGTTTGAATGCCAAATGTATGCTTGCCAAAAAGATTATTTTATGGAGAACTCACAGAGCAGGTTCTCACAAGGTGGTCAGAAAAAAAACAGTACGAGGGCACTCTCAAGAATTTTAGAGACATTGGCACAGGACTGTCCAGCTTGTGTGCCCTAAATAGAGAAAGTGCTGTGCTCTGTGAGCAAAGCAGCATTAAAGTGACTCAAAAAAAAAAATAAATGCAAGATGTGCATGTAAGGTTAGAGAATCCACCCCAGATGTTCATACGAGCTATTTGTGTCTGATCAGTGGCAGGGCATTCCGAGCTTTTATTGGTCTGATCAGTTGCAGTCAGACACACTAACTGGACTCTGTTATAGTGATATCATTTTGCTTCTCTTTGTAAATGAAGGACAAAAAGCAAGATAACTAAATGTTATGCTTAGGGAACTGAGAACTGAGAGTCAGGGAACATAATTTGGGTTTATCACTAACTTCCTTGAATTATTATTTGGCCCTCAATTTTCTTATTTTAAAATTGATGAGGGCATTAGACTAGGTGATATCTCTCTGGCAACTCTAAAAAATTATCTCATTTTAAAATGTATATTTATGATAACATTTGTGAATATTAAAATAATGCTCTCCCATTTCCTTTAGAGTATATAAGGCTCATGGCACTAAATTTCTTAAATCAGAATGTAATTAGCAGTACTAAAATTATCTGCATGTATTCCAGTTGTTTCCCACATAATACTATATAATTATTTAATTGGATTAGCTTGATGGAGTATATAATTAGAAAACAGTTTTAACTTTTTTTTTTTAAAAGACTGCTTTGATTAAGAAGTAAAGCAAATCAGTATATTTCTTCTCTTTGAAATTTCTTTAAATCTAGTTCAGTTTTGACTTTTTGTTAGAATGTTATATTTAATTGGTGTATGTACTTCATATTGGACTATTCAACTTTCTTTTTATTTCCCAGTAATATAGGCTCTTTCCTTCATTCCCCTGCTCTAGCCCACTTTCTTTCTTTAAGTGGAGTAACTTTCTTTGTATGTTATTTGTTTTTTCTGTTTCATTATCTAGCTTCCATTTTCTCTGCTTTGATAAGGGGCAGATTAAATGAATATAATCATAACTGATGGAGCCAGTTTCTTATCTCTTGTTAACCAGGGTCAGCAGCCTAGTTGTAAACTGGACAAATGAACATTGATTTTAAAAAAATTGTAATTTCTGTCACCTCTTAAGAAATTGGGAGAGGTAATAGAACTTAAAAAAAAAATTTGAACAGCTTTCATGAAAATTCATGGCTGTGAAGTCTATGTTTTTTTTTTTTTTTTTTTTTTTTTAAGAAAAATCAATAATTATTACCTATTTTGTTTTCTCCCTCTCTTTCCCCTCCCTCCCTTGGAAAAGAACTTAAAATTAAATACATTTTATGTGAAATATTTTAAGAGTGCTTTTGGTACAAAATAGCATTATACCCTGCTACATTTCACAACTTAATTGAATCCAGCCTTATAAATAGTTTTAGAAAATAGATATTTTGTGATTTCTATATAACTGTGTGCATATTCATCAGTATTCCTTAATGTACCCTTGGCACATACAAAAATATGTATAGCGAACAATTAACAGATCAGTACTAGTTAAAAATATAGATTGATCAGAAGGAACAGATTAAGTACATAATCCAGAGGTGCGTGCATATTCAATCTAGTATTTGATACAGACAACTTAGTTATTGGGATGCAAGGACTCACTATTTGACAAAAAATGATAGGAAAATTGGATACTGTAACTGTATGGAAGAAATTAGATTTTTTTTTTTTAATTTTTTTTTTTTACCTTTATATTAAATTTATTTATTTTTTTTAATTTAATAGCCTTTTATTTACAGGATATATACATGGGTAACTTTACAGCATTAACAATTGCCAAACCTCTTGTTCCAATTTTTCACCTCTTACCCCCCCACCCCCTCCCCTAGATGGCAGGATGACCAGTAGATGTTAAATATATTAAAATATAACTTAGATACACAATAAGTATACATGACCAAAACATTATTTTGCTGTACAAAAAGAATCAGACTCTGAATTATTGTACAATTAGCTTGTGAAGGAAATCAGAAATGCATGTGTGCATAAATATAGGGATTGGGAATTCAATGTAATGGTTTTTAGTCATCTCCCAGAGTTCTTTTTCTGGGCATAGCTAGTTCAGTTCATTACTGCTCCATTAGAAATGATTTGGTTGATCTCGTTGCTGAGGATGGCCTGATCCATCAGAACTGGTCATCATCTAGTATTGTTGTTGAAGTATATAATGATCTCCTGGTCCTGCTCAAGGAAATTAGATTTAAACCAAAGACTTCACACCTTATATCAAGATAGACTTTAAATGGATATTTGACCTAGATATAAAATGTCAAATGAAAAACAAATCATAAACAAGTTAGAAGAACATGGAAATGGGGGTGGGGGGAAGAGAAATTACTTTTTTCCCCAAAAAACAAATTCAGTGAAGTTAACCAGTCTTCCCTGGGGTCTGACTTTGTCCCCAGTTTAAATACATTATTGCAATTACACCATTAATACACTATTATAATTACATCATTAAAGTATACTGAGTATGTGTGAACTAGAGAACCATTATATCACCAAGCTAAGTACTAAGTATATGTATACTAGAGTACCATTATCTCATCAACACCACTGAGTTAAAATCTTGTTTCAAGTATACTTCTCTAGAGTTCCACGTCTCTACAGTCTTGCTTTTAGTGTAATAAAGAACTCATTCACATTTATAAGAACTATTTCTCAATTGATAATTAATCTAATGATATGAATGGGTAGCCCTCAAAGAGTAGACATATGAGATAATGTTCTCTCACTGCTCTACTACTACTAAGTAGAGAAATGCTTATTAAAACATTTTGAGATTCTACCTCACCCAATCACAGGTGCAAAGAGGACCAAAAAAGAAATCGATAAATATTGGAGAAAGAAAACAGATGCATTGATGCACTTGCTGTTGGTAGATCGTGAATCAAAACAACTATTTTAAAAATTGATTTGGAATAGTATATAGAGAGTTGCTAAATAGTGCATTGTTAGAATCCTAGTGATAAGTCAATGGAGATGTTATGGGCCAGAACTTTAAACAAGGTACTAAGTGGAATTGATGGAAGCAATGCTTGTGTGCTTGGGTTTGCACCTTTAAGAGTTTACACATTAGAGTTCACACATTGAAGTTCACAAGTAAGGGAGATACACAAAGTTAACTTTGTAACTTTGTGAATTCACACCTCTCCTAATCCCACTCTCGGAGGAGGAGTCAACCTTTTACACCGAGCATAAAAAGAGCTTCAGTCAGTCAGTTGAGAAAAATTCAGAGTGGAGGAGCATCAGTTCAGAAGAAGCCACGAGTCAGAGTTGAGCTAGAGCCAGAAGTCACTTTGGAAGATTGACAGATTGAGAGTTCAGTTTGGGAGATTAAGAAACTAATCTGCAGTCGGGCAGAACCAAGATTCAGAGAGAGGCTGAAGCTAGCAAAAGAGCTCTCGGAACCAAAGAGAAGCTAACTGGGCTATTTTGGAAGAAACAATAAAGAGCTACTTTAACACCTGGCTGCATTTGGAGTGATTATTACTCTGAACTGAAACTAAGGCTGCCTCCCAAAAACCTCCCCAAGAAACCTATTCCCACAGAGAACCATTATATATTATAAAAAAGAAGAGAACACCACAGTACATGCCCTTTGAACTTGCTAAGCCTATACTCAAAAAAGATGAAAGAGAAAAGAAGTCCTACATTCATGTGTATATATGCCCGTACATAGTATATATGTGTTTATGTATATATGTAATGTGGAAAGCAGCCCTCACTCCAGAAGTACTAGTCCTGGATGATTGTGCACAATGCAATCTCTGAAACTGAGATGCAACAAAGTATAGATAGATTTTCTGCTGCTTATGCTAATTTTGGCCTGTTAACACCAAGAAAATACAGGAACTCCATCAGCCAACACCACACCATCTAAAATGTGGGAAAGGGGAGGTCTGACTTCCAAAGTGGGGTCTGTAGACCTTCACTTATACTCATTATGCTGATCTCTTTATTATGTGCCTGTGACCTGGATAGTATGTATACTAGAACCATGCCAGAAAACTGGCTCACTTCCATTTCAGTTGTCTTAGGAGGATTCTGAAGATCACCTGATAGGATAAGATACCTCATACTGAAGTCCTCTTTTGAACTAAACTGCTAGGTATTCAAACTCTACTGCAGAAAGTGCAGCTCCATTGCGCTGTTCAAATGCCAAATGTACTCTTGTCAAAAAGATTATTTTATGGAGAGCTCATACAAGGTAAGTACTCACAATATAAGGACACTCTTAAGAGCATAAAAAGTGATTGTATTACATGGGAGTCATTAGCCCAGCACCTCCCAGCATAGTGTTCGCTCACCAGAGAAGGTGATCTGCTCTATGAGCAAAGTAGAATTGATTAAGTCAGAAGAAATGCCAGATGTGTAAAATTTAGAGAATCTACCCAAATGTTCATAGAGACTATTTGTGTCTGACTTGCAGCAGAGCATTCCGAACTTACTTTGATCTGATCAGTCACAGTCAGACACAATGTAACTCCACTCTAACACAGTAATGTCATTTTGGTCCTCTTCAAGAAAGGACAACAACCAGAATTTTGTCAGGAATTGAAATAAGGTCCATTGTCCTGTACTTTATAGACTCTATTCTCTATTTTAAACATTGGATAATGTTTGCCCTCCATTTTTTCTGTAGCTCTCCTATTCTTAAGTGTTTTTCAAAGTTCATTAATAGGGTTTTACCAATCATGGCTGCCACTTCTGTCAATATATCCTCCATTGTATTTCATTCAGGCCTGATGACTTGAATTCTTCAAGAGTATCTATGTTTGTTTTTATTTTCTTTCTACTTATCTCGATTATCACTTTTAGGTTAGGGAGCTAAGAGTTCTTGGGCTTGGGTTGTCCCAGTTTGAATATTGTGTGTCACTGTACTGGTCATTGGCTACTGCTAATTTTCTGGGGCTTCCAGAGTCTCCATCCTGGACATTTTTAACCCCTCTGGGACTTTCTACCCAACAGGGAGTTTTCTCAGAGGAGCATTCCCATAATTGCTGCCTCTGGACATTGAACTTTGGTCTGTATGTAGTCTCATCTCTCCTTGTGCTGGGAGGGTACCCTCTGTTGGTGCTGGCTTTGCTAGTGTCTCTCTTTTCTTATTCATAGATTTGTGGCTGGCTGGGTGAAAGAGTTCACTTATTGTAACTTCTTATTGGAATATTTGAAGATTATTTTATCTTATGGGAATTTCAAGTTTTTGCAGGCCAACTGCCTGCTATCCTGTCTACAGATCCCAACTATGACTATAATTGTAAAACAAAACTAAGCCAAAAATTCCCCTAGGAATGTATTTAGATAGATATTCAATCAAATGTGTAGAGATAGTAACTTTACAGTTCTCAAAAACTGAAGGATTTCATAAGTTATCCTAATTTTAATTTTTGAGTCTCCATTCTTTTAATGCTGAATCATTAAGAATATATCTGTGATTAGATTCTGTTTCTTGATTCCATTGCAGAGCAATATAGATGAAATTATATTTTAGAATCTAACAATGCTACTGTATATTTTAAGATTTTAGTTATTAAAATTCTTACATTTTATCCTAGACCTGGTCCATTTTCATGTTGGCTAGTGTTGAACAGTAAATTTATGACACCACAAAATCTTAATATGTTAGATACGCAAAAATTTTAGTACATATACTAGGGAAGGTCATAGACTTTAGTTTGTATTCTGTGTTTTTCTCATTATAAATCCTGATAAAGGGAATATATATTCCTGTTAGTGAATTTTCAAGCATATGTCAGTACTCTTTCTTTGATTGTGATTTAGTGTGTTTCTTGTCTTGTAAATCATTGACAATATCACATTGAAATTGTTGGAGGCCAATTTAGTCAGAACTAATAGATTTCAGCATAAGCAGTATAAAAACTCGGCTTACTTTTCACCTGCGCCCTCTTTACAAAAACCAAATTTTGACAGCAAGAAAAATGTGAACACTTCAGACCTCTAGCCTTTGACATTTGAATTTCACCTCTTACCTTAGAAAGGCAAGTAAAATTGTTATATTTTTAATAATCTTTTTCAGGATCTCAAGAGGAAAGGGGGGGAATAAGTGTAAGATGTTGCAACCAGAGAGTTGTACATCAAGATTTCTTATCTCTGTCAAAAAATAGACTAGAGGTGAGAATATTTTTTTTTTTGCCCTTTAAATTAAAAAATATACTAATACTAGCTTTAAAATGAATTGATTCAGTGCATAAAATAATTTTTTAGAGCATAGTTCAGTTGAAATATTGATGTTTAATAAGTACCATATAGCATTTTTGATTTTATTATAACTTTAGATAGTAATTGAGTTTATATACATTGTCTTTAGTACTGTTCTTTATATTTTCATCATAAAAGAAGTGTTAAACTTATTTCTACTTTTTGTTCTCCAAAGAATAATGTCATGTACAACTTTGAGAAGTTTAATAATTTAGCCAGTTTCTTCTGCCAAAATTATGTATGGCAGATTTATTGTGATATGATTTCTGCTGTGGGTGAAAGAAAGAAAAAAGGAAATGATCTACTTATAAATGATTGCTTCAAGGCAGTGTTTTCAGTACTTGGTGGTTATCTTGTATCATGGTAGGATAGGTAAATCTTGGAAATAGAACTTCTAGGAAGAATTACTGTTTATCATACTGAAAATTAGAAATGAGAGAAGAAAAGAATGAAATCTTATCTTAAAAAAAAAACAACAGTTTAATAATTAGTCCAGAAACAACTGGTACTTGTCTTATAAATATTTTAATTTAGTAAAATGTTTGAATCCTGTTTTCTAGTCATTGATAATGGTGGTTTATTTACATACTGACCTCTCCCAACTGAAACATACCAACCTACCTATAATTTATGAATTTTTAAAAGAGACAGGAAATAAGAATTGTTGAAAGTGATAATCTTTATTAAATATTATCATAACCTTCTAGAGACAGAAGTGACCTTGAAAGATGTTGACAATGGATTTATGATTCTTAGTAGGGGGTTATATATTGGATGACCTGTGGTCTAGCAGCTCTCGCTGTCAGCTTTGTTTCAGGGCTGTGATTAATATGAATGGCAGGATGCTTTTCTATTTTATTTTGTAAAGACACTTAAGAAAAACATACCAGAATGTAGTCATAATTCTTTTTAATACTTGGATCATTCAGTAAGTACTTATTAAGTTCTTCCTATTTTCTGGGTGCTCTGACAAGAATATTATTTCTAATTTCTATCTGAAACTTCTTAGACTTTAGTTTAAACAGACTTTTCATTGACTAGTTGTGATAGACAGTATTCCCTATTCTGTCTTTTATAATACTTCCTATATTTAAAAACTCTTAAGATATTCTACTATATGAACATACCATTTCTTGAAAACTGGCTTGGTAGCCTACTTTTCTATTCTTTTTCATGCCCATTATTTCGTGATGTTCTTCTTGGTTAAAAACAATTCTTTTATTGAGCTTAAAAGTAGACATTGATATTTAGTTGCATATTTAATAGAAGATTATTTTATCTTCATTCATTAATTTCTTCATAAGCTTACTAAAAACATAGAGCTATATTGTTTCACTGCTTTTTTCCTCTTTAAGTTAAAGTAGAATATTTGCATTTTTAAATAGAAGCACTATACTTTAAATAGCCAACAATTATTAATGACTGCTTATTTTGTATATTGTGTATATTCTTTTGATAGTCTTTTAGAATTATAAACCTTTTAGAAACTATCCTTGTTAAATTTTTTTTAAACCCATTTTAGGCTTATCTTTGGTTTTGTGCATTTTTCAGTACTACCTATAGCTAAAAAAAGAGTTTCTCCTCTTTAAGAAGTTATCTAACAATACACAAATACAAGACCTGAAAAGACTACTTGACTGTTTCTTCTCTTAGGTGATATCATGGATAGTGTGATGAGCTGTAGTCAGAAAGACCCAGAGTTCAAAGGACCTTAGATACTTACTGGTTTCTTGATTTTAGGTATGTCACGTATCTTGTATTTGCCTCAGTTTCTTCAATTTTAAAGTGGGATTAATAAGTGTGTCTACCTTTTAGTGTTATGAGGATCAAATGATGCAGTAGTTATAAAGCACTTAACACAGCATTTACTACATAGTAGTACCTTATTACTATTAGTTGTTATTATTCCACTCTTTTCATCCAGGATTTTCAGAAAAGTTGAGAAAAGTACTGGAGTTGGTGCACTTGGCTTTGAAAATATGGGGTAGGAATAGATAAGATATTTATTTTCCTTTAATGATTTGAGGATAGAAGAAAGAAAACTTTTTATTTAAAAGTCAAAAATTGTTCTACTGAATCCCATCAAGTTGGAGGCAAATTTGGACAATAAAAGCTAGATATAAACTTTAGAAAATGATGATGTTGCCACTATTATATATTTATGCCAAATTGTAAAAAATTATATTCTGTTATTTCAAGCTTATCCAAAATTGACCTCCTGCATCCTCTGTGCTGATTGTTGAATGTTAGCTGCCATAAAATCTTTGAACTTAGAGAGTTTGTAGACCATCTGTAGAACTATAACACAAGCACAAATATTACTTAATAATATTTATTGCAATAAAGCATTATAGAGCTGCAAAACAATGCTGTATATACAACAGATGACTTTGGGAGCTAAATTAGGCTCAATCTCTTGAATGAGATAATGTTTAAGTTGGAGTTCAATAAATAATGACTAGAAAGGAGGGACATTTCAGCTTTTGGAAAACAGCTTGAAAAGACAAGAAAAGTGGCAGAAGAATGCTTTAATCCTTTTAAGGCCTGGCTTTTTTTCTTGCTTTTGCCACTGTTCAGGTTTTGTGTTGTTGTGTTTTTCCCTTCACTCTCTCAGTGTCTCACCCCTAACTGTACCCACTGTACTGAACTGCAAAGTGGACACTCATTCTAGCAAATTTTTTGCAATTCACTAACTTCTCCAAAAAAGTGAGTTTTTAATACTCACTCACTCCAGGACTATTATGTTTCATGAATCCTACTTTCAAACAGTAGTACTTTCAAACAATTTTGCCAAGTTTTGTGGTTTCACATCATAACCACTACTGACATGATAAAGAAAAATAAAAGTTTAAATTAAAATCACTCACTGTAAGTCAACTTACTCAATTACAACAAACAGTATTTAACATTTTTAATGGAAGATTTGGAAGAAATGGAAGTTCTTTTGAATCCTATTCTTAGTCTGTTGTAAAATTAAAAAATTTTTTTCATGTTTTAGTTGCTTTTTAAAAGACCTAAATCTATATACATGTATAGGTGTGTGTGTGTGCATGCGCGCCAGTAGTGGTTTCTGATATGTTTTACAGCATATGGCACATATGTATATTAAGAACTACTTAATTATTAGTGCATTCAAAGAGGTTGCATGGAAAGAATGGTGGTGTCTTAGATTTGAATCCAAGAAACATTCATCTCTCCCTCCTAATGCTCCTATTTTCTATTCTTTGTTCTTAATGTGCCCTCTTTTTTTCCTATCCCTCAATTCTTACCTAGGTAACCTTTGTACTGTTAGGTTCCCCTCTCTTCATTGTCAGGTCTTGCCAAATGAGTAAACTCCACTATATTCTACCTTTGAGTACCTTTTTGCTAATCACCTCTTTTGATTTCCCAGGATTGGATTATTTTCCCCATTCATCTTTCTTGGTCTAATTTATATACTGATGAATGGAGTAGAAATGGTATCTGGTTCACTACAAATTTAGATTACATAATCATAACTAGTAGCAAAGAAGTCCTTCTACTCACTGCAGCAAGGAAATCTTTTTATACCTCTTTACTGCAGGGCAGGACTTTGACTCCTCCCTAATCATTAGCTATTCTATTCACTATAGACTAGGCTGTGTCAAAGCTTTTCATCCTTATTACAAATATTATCTGGTATTCCTGTCCTAGTTTCTTTCTTTTCTTTTTTTTTTCCTTAGTATCACTTTATTTTTCCAATTACATGTAAAAATAGTTTTTCAATATTCATTTTTTGTAAGATTTTGTGTCTTCTCTCCAAGATAGCAGGCAATCTGATGTAGGTTATACATGTACAATAATTTTAAACATATTAGCCATGTTGTGAAAGAAAAATCAGAAGAAAGAGGGGAAAAAAACATGAGAAAGAAAAAGCAAACCAAAAAAAAAAAAAGGTTAAAATAGTATGCTTTTGTGCAAAAATGTTTGTAGGACCTCTTTTTTGTAGTGGCAAGGATGCCCATCAGTTGGAGATTGGCTGAATAAATTATGGTATAGGAATGTTCAGGATTGTTTTTGTTCTATAAGAAACGATCAGCAGGATGATTTCAGAGGGGCCTGGTGAGACTTATATGGATTGAAGTTAAGTGAAATAAGCAAAACCAGGAGATCATTATACACAGCAGTAAGCTTATGTGATGATCAACTATGAATGACTTGGCTCTTTTCAACAATGAGGTGATCCAAGGCATTGTACCATCTGCATCCAGAGAGAGAACTATGAAGACTGAATGTGAATCAAAGCATAGTATTTTCACCTTTTTGTTGTTGTTGTTTGTTTGTTGATTTGTTTGTTTTGTTTTGTTTTTCTTTCTTGGGTTTTTTCCCCTTTTAATTTTCTTGCACCTTATAATGAATATGGAAATAGTTTAGAAGAATTGCATATGTAGGGGAAGCTAGATATTAGTACCAGCCCAGAAGACAGAAGGATCCGAGTTCAAATCCAGCCTCACACACATAGCACTTACTACCTGTGTGACTTTGGGCAAGTCACTTAACCCCAATTGCTTCACGCAATTAAAAAAAAAATAAAGGGCACATGTGTTTAATTTATATCAGATTATTTGCTGTTTTGGGGAGGAAGGAGAGGGAGAGAATTTGGAACACAAGGTTTTGCAAAGGGGAATATTGAAATCTTTGCATGTATTTGCAAAAATAAAATTTCATAAAAATTTCCCTGGGGGTGGAAATTAGAAGGTGACCTTGTAGACAGATGATGGAGAGAGACACTGTAATGGGGATAATAACAGCACCTATTTTATAGGGTTTCTGTGAAGATCACATGAGGTAATAATTGCAAAATGCATAGCCCAGTGCTTGGTACATATTAGGCACTTAATTATTTGATATCTTCCCTTTGAGTCATCTCACTTAAGAAACATGGAAAACAGGGGTGGGAAAATATGAGACAGTATGTGGAGAGATATTAAGGAAAGCTAATCAACACATCAACGATCTGACAGGTATGTACAGTGTTTTATGTCCTTAATCTTCCCTATGTGCAGAAAAGGGAGTTTGTTCACTTAATGACATAGCATTTAGTTTGGTTGTACTCTTTCCTTTTGCATTGTTGTAATTGTTTACCTCATTTGCCTGGCTTTCCTTCCTTCATTCTACATCACTGCATCTCCTTATATTTCTCTTAATTCTTTATGTTGGTTATTTCTTAGGCTGCAATAGTATTCTATTAGATTTATGTATCACATTTAGCTATTTGCTACTTAATGTATACTTTAATTCTAGTTTTTTGCTGGCACACAAAATACTGCTATAAGTATTATGCAACTTTCCCTCTGATGTTTCTGTGATAATGCATAGCACTGGGAAATCTCTGGATCAAAGGATAGCAATATTTTAGTCACTTTTTTGCCATACATTTAAATTGCTTTTTAGAATTGAGATTTGGCTCTGCTGACAGTGAATACTTTTCTTTTCTCAACTGTTCTAACGTTGACTATGACCAGTTTTTGAACTCATTGCAAGTTACTTCAGAGTTTGCATTTCATCTTGGTGATTTAGAGTAATTTCATATAGTTGTTAATAGTTTGTATTTCTCCTTTTGAAACCATTGGTTCATATGCTTGGATTTCTTAACTGAAAAATAACTCTTGAATCTATGTGTGCCAATTTGCACAGATAATTGTGGATATAAGATCCTTATAAGAAGATATTTTATGCAGATTTCTTTTCATAATCAACAGTTTGCCTTCTTAGATACAAAAGTATACAAAAAAGTATACAAAAGTATACAAAAGTAATAGTGTTTCTGTATAAAAACAGCAAAATTAAGGGGTATATGATAGACATTTCATTAAAAGGAATTATAAAATGCTCGATACAACTGAAAGTAAATCTGCCTTGATACATTAACTTTTTATAAATGCAATTATATGGTTAGGTCATTCCAACCAATAAAATAATTATTATACTCCATAAATTAATTTAGAAATGTAGGGGAATACCAAACTATTAAGGAGAAATACTTCATAGAGCTAGACAAAATAAGTTTTTGGAGAAATTTGGAGAAATAAGAATTTCATTGAAAATAGTGAAATAAAAGGAAAGAATGAAGGAAGATTAGCATTTCCAGATCTCAGTTCATATTACAAAGCAGTAATAAATAGAGATAACTATTTGGTACTAGTTAAAACATAATAATGTAAATTGATAGAACCAGAGATAGTGAAGAATCAGAAAAGTTGAACTTAGCAATAATTCAATGTCAATAAACCTGAGTGCATAATTTTTTTTTGAGCAGATCTTTCAATATTACTTAAACTTTCAGGAAAACTGGGAAATATTTTCATAGCAGTCAAACTCAGCATCTGAGGTGGTTTGCTATATTTTCAAAATGCATTTGTGACCTGAAAAGGTCATTTTTTTTTTTTTTTAAAATTGAAGCTAATCAGATCAATTACTTTTTCTCATTATGTCTATGGGAACAGTGCTTAAACAAAGAATAAATACAATGGCAAAAGTTAAAATAATTTTCATTACCTGGGATGGAAATTTATTTTGTTCAAACAAAATCAATGCTATTAACATAAGAAAAGTTGTTGATTGGGGAACAAATTTTGTAAGAAATATCTCTGTTATAGATATCTAAAATATATAATCAACTCAAAAAAAATAATATGAAGAACTATTCTTTTATAGATAAATGGCCAAAAGATATGAAGAAATATTTCAAAAAGAAATGCAAGCTCCTGCTAACCACTAAAATGGAAAGGAGTAAAACCAAAACCAATCTCAGATTTCTTCTCACATCCTATTGTATCATGTATACTCATGCATCTTTGGTTTCTGGTAATACTATTTATTTACCTTTTAATCATAGTGATTATATTTCTGTTAATATCCCATTTTGTTTATAAACTATGTTTTTTAAAAATCAGTTTCCAAAAATTAGCTGTCCTGACATTTTACTTTTGGAACTGGAATATTGGATACTTCCATCAAAATATATGTAAACATGGGAACAGTTTATTAGTTGTGAACCATTAACAATTTCCTCCATTCACTGAAGTTTTAGATTCTGCAGACATACCTCTTTAGTTAGAAATATTTTAGAGTTACACCTTTTGATATGGTGTATTTTAGCTCCTAATTAAATGAAAAAAAGACTGTTTAACAATATGTGTGTCATGTTGTAATGTTCGGGCTAGCTTTCTGGAGGCCCTCCAAAAGGGCCTTCATCTCATCAGGATATACCCCATGAGAATGGACAAGAATAGAGTCCAAAGTCTTTATTGTCTGTTAGACAGTCTGTGTCTGCCATAATCTGACCCAGTCTCTTCCAGCAGTCTGCCAGTCTGCTAGTCTGACTTCTCTCAAAGCCTCTTGAGCTTCTTTTGTAAACTGGCGTGGTGAATTTAAAGCACTGTCCCCCCTTAAAATGCCATAATGGTTGTAATTGATGGGTAAGTAAGTCTAATACTCGATGCATCCATTGGATTTCTCCTATCAATTTATGAAAGTCGTTTAAATTGTTTAGCTTCTCTGTTCTTAAGGAAAGTTTTTGTACCATAAGCACTTAAGGGTATACTTCATATCCTAAATATTGAAAAGGAGCATGTCTTTGATTTTTTTTTTCTGGAGCTATGTGAAACTTGTAGTTCCTTAGTGTTTCTATGGTCTTTTATAGATATTTTGTAGACATGCTTCTAACATTTGCTCCTCAGGTGCACATCCCAATATATCATCCATGTAACATAATAACATAACTTTTGGAAATGCTTTTCTTACTGGAGTAAGAGCAGCAGCAACATACATTTGACGCATAGTAGGGCTATTTTTCATTCCCTGTGACAAAACTGTCCATTCATAACTTTTCTAAGGCTCAGCTAAATTAATACTGGACACTGAAAAGGCAATTTTTTTCATATCCTCCTTATCCAGAGGGATAGAATAGAAATAGTTCTTAATGTCTATAACCCAAAGAGACCGTTCTCTAAGCAGTTGAGTAGGAGATAGAAGTCCAGACTGAAGAGTTCCCATGGTTTCCATCTGTTCATATCCTTTTCTTAAATCAGTTAACATCCTCCATTTTCTAGATTTCTTTTCTTTTTCTTTTTTTTTTTTTTTTACAACACATACGGGGAATTCCAAGGACTTAGAGAAGGTTGTAAGTGTCCTTGGTCAAGTTGCTCCTGTACTATATCTAATAAGGCCTGAATTTTTTCACTTGTTAAGGGCCATTGTTCTACCCACACTGGTGTATCAGTTTTCCATTGAATGGGAACAGGTGAGTGTTGGAAGGCCTTCAACAGCAACCCTGCCTAAAAACCTAAGCATTCAATTATAATCCTAACATGTTGTAAGATGCCTCTTCCCCATAGATTGATGGGGATTTTTTCAACTACAAAAGGAATAAAAGCTTCTGTTTCACCTTCAAATGTCCATCTCAAAGGGGTAGTAGCACTAACTTCAGCTGTTATTGCTTCTCCTATGCCACACATATAGGTGTCTCCCTTAGTCTTTGGCCAGTGACTAGACCAGTTGGCAGCTCTAATGACTATATGATCTTCATGTGTCTACCAATACTTCCAGTGGTATGACATTTACATCATGTAATAGCTTAAATTTTGAATCTTTGATTAAGGAGTTAATTGTATTGATTTTATTTTTTCTTCTAGTTCCATGTTACTGTGAATTAAAATCCATTGCTCTAGAACTTTGCTTTCCTGAATTAGGTAGGTGGGGAGAGAAGTTAAAAGATAGTAGAAAATAATTTGTTATTACAGACATTTTTAGACATATATTAGAATTTTGTAAATTGTATTGTAACTAAGGAAGTGTTATTATAGATAAATACTTTTTAGTCCCAAGCAATAGCCCCGATAAGATTCCTATCCACTTGTATATGTATAGCTATTGTGTTGCCTGCCCATTTATGTCCATCTTCTCCTCATTTATATTGGTTTAGTTTATTAAAGATGGATTCTAAAATATTTTGCAGTATTTAATTGAACATTTTTCATGCAACTGTTAAAAAATCATTAAATAGATGAAAAGCTTTTTAAAAATCACAAGTATGCATTTAAAACCAGTCAATCCATCAAAATAATATAAAGCAAGATTGAAACTGAAAATTAATATACATTTAAATGATCATAACCTTATAAAACAAAAAATAATAAGCATCACTACCTATCATATCTGACTGACATTATTCATTACGAAGTTGGCACAGAAATGTTGTCTGCAAGAGTTTTAGAATGTCTTCATAGCAACCTAGATTTAAAAAAAAAAATTTCCTAAAACTTTCAAGTAGATTTTTGATGCTTGTTGCATAGAAAAGGGAAAGAAAAAAAAAAGAATAGATGGGTTAATGAATAAAAATAGTATTAAAGGGTTAATATAAACTATGGGACCATAAATACAAAAGTGAATCAGTCTCTACTCTTGAGGAGCTTACATTATAATAGGGAGAAACAAAAAATAGGGGGAAAAGGTGGGGGCTTTTTTTTTTTTTTCTATAATATGAAACAAGGTTATTTTGCTTTGTTACAAGCTATGTGGAATTCACCAGTTAGGACACTGTAGGTCATAGAACTAAAAGCTTCATTGTTATTGTGGGTTACTAAAGTAGAAAAATAGAATGTATCCAATAGATAGGAATGGAAGAAGTGAAAACCAAAATTTGCATTCGTTTTCCTTTTAAAAGAAAATGGATTATGCTTTTCTTGAACTATTCCCATATCATTGAACTTAATCTTCATCTTATTTGGATTTAGGAACTTGATTTGATTTTCAAACTAGGGAATTCTTGGCTTCAGTCTTTATTTAGAAGAAAAATCTTCTCTTTCTTTGTTCTCTTGTTCATAGAAGCAGTTATTTTAGCTATACTCCCATCTGAATGAGCAATATGACAATTTGAGGATCATTAGGATAAAGCTCAATCTCTACTAGCAATATTTCACATGTGGCTTGCTTTTTAACTTAGTTAAAAACATCCTTACACTGGAAATCCTTAGACTGTGAAAAGTATATCATGGCATGTATTTGTATTCTCGATTGAGCTGATGCAACATATTTTTTAATAGGTATAGTTTTGTTTTAGCTTTGAATTCCATTTTCATAAAACAAAATTTACTTCCCATTCCACATTGATCTAGCTACACTGACCTATTTATTGCACTCTATCTCTTAGTTTCTCTTCTTTACTCTAGTTTTCTCCCTCCTCTAGAATCCCTCTTCTCTGCCTTTTACTTTCCATGGCCAACTTTGAGACATGACAAAATGTCACCTTCTATGAGAAGCCTTTTCCGGTATCTTCTGGTGCTGGCTTCCTTCTGAGATTGATTCTTTTCTATTCACTCTGTCTCTTGTATGAATTTAGTTATTTACGTGCTGCCTGCTATCTTCAATATGTCTCCCCCAGAGGGTTAGGACATTGTTTTTGCCTTTCTTTGTGTTCTTAAGTGCTTAAAATTAACGCCATGTCAGGTACATATTAAATGTTTAATTGCTTCCTTATGTCTGAGGAAGGGACAGCCACCTTGTTTAGTGCAGATATATACCACTATTTTATAGATAATGAATCTGAGACTCAGATTAAATCACTTACCCAGTGTCATGTAACTAGCAATTGTCAAATCCAGTATTCATATTCACATCTCTTCTGACTAGCCTTATGTTCATGATACCATTCCTTATCTTTGTACACTTTAATATATATGTGCTAGGTTGGTAGATCTCAAACTTTTCTACCCTTTAGTTTAAACAAAACCTTGGTAGAGCCCTTGTAATAAGATCTTCTAAAATTATTTTAATGCCTATTAACAGACAATGTAAGGGTCATTTAAAAACAAACAGACACGAAGTGTTTCAGAATTCTTTGCATTGTAATTTTATAAACATTGCATTGTACTACACTGGGCAGTAAGAAATCATTTACTCTCCATTGAAAATATATTTCATTCACTTTTGAAGCTGGAATTAGGTGGTGCTCAGTTGTGTTTTTCTATCATCTCACTATCTCCAAAGGTTCTTTCCTCCTGCCCTTATTTTCTAGCAGCATGTCATGGGAATGACACATACTCAACCAACTCCTTTTTGTAGACAGCTCTTTGTAGTCAAGAACAACACATTCACCAGTCAGGGAACAAAGTAAAAGAAAAATGAAGAACAATATTAGAAAAGAACCCTTTGGGAAGCTACACAAAAAATGTTATATTAAAATCAATACTAGGGCTTGACCTTTTGTGGTACTGTATATTTTAAAGCTTTCTATTGATTCTGTTTTAATAACATGTTTATTTTAGTTTACTAACATAGGTCTGGTGAGAATACAAAAAGAAAAGATTAAATTCCTTATTATTATGGTCATTTAATAATTCCAAAACTAAGGAAAAGATGTCATGATGGTGGTTAAGTATTCTCTTCCGTTTGAAATATCTATGGCTTTGCTGTGATATATAACTAAGTGCTGTTTTCCCCAAAATTGGAATTTTTGTCAGGCATGGGTGACAGGAAAGTCCTATATACATTTTAATCCAAAAAAAAATTGATAATTTAATATGCTGAGGCTAAGAGCAGGATGACATCTGGATTCATAATGGCCGCTGTCATTTACTATACAATTAATGGTAGCATGCAGAACAGGGAATCTCCTTACCTGACAACTTTGATCACTGAATATAATAATTTCTCATTTGAAAGGCAGAGATACACTTTGTCTTTCAATGTATACATACTTTTGTGTCTCCAGTTATGAAGACAATGATTTTAGGGTTCTACATTGCCGGTGCATCTCTTTTACTTATGTATTCATGTCCTCTCCAGAAAAAGATGGCAGTGCTTTGGCCATTAGGAAATGGGATTTTCTCTCTGATATCTTTGTAGTCAGATAATTATTAAATAGTGTTGTGTAAACCAGAAAGGGTAGATGAATACATCTAGAAAGGTTATATAAATGAATATGAACTGAATGAGATTCCACTTGTAAAACATCAAGTTATTATGCCTAGGGAGCCTTAAAATAATTTTAATACAAAAAAAAATCCCATTGTTTATGAGATACTTGCTCCCTCATCTAAGCTACTTAAATGTCTATTAAATGGAATAGTTTATGAATTAGAAGGCATTTAAAGAAAGAAAATCCGTTAATCTGGTAACTGAAATAATTAGAAGAGGAGGAAGGAAAAAATAAAAAGTGGAAACAACATTAAAAATAGTATGTGCTGTGGGAGGTAATGGGCAGCAAGGTGGAGCAATGGAGAATGAATCAGGTTTGATGGCAGGAAGATCTGAATTCAGATTTGGCCTCAGACCTTTACTAGCTGTGTGACTCAAGTCACATCATTCTGTTTATTTCAGATTCCTCATCTGGAGTAAAGAATGGCAAACCACATTCATATCTTGGCCAAGAAACTCCAAATGGGGTAACAGAGTCCAATAGTGCTGTATAATAATTGAGAGGGGACTCAGAGACTAAGCTTTCTTAACCTCTTTTTCCTTTTAAAAAATCTTTGCCTTGGAGAAAGACAGAGGTTGGCCCTTAATAAAAAGGCACCAGCCAGGATGTTGTCCTCTTCTTTCTACTTTGGCACACCCTTCACATGACCTAAGCATGGCCTTTCCATTCTCTGTTGGTAGTGGCTGTACTGTAGTACCAGGCAGTTGATCAGGAGTTGCTAAAAACTAAATCCTTATAGCACTGTCACAATTCATTTTTTCCCTTTATTCTCTTGTTACTTCACCCTTTAATTGTCTTAACCTGTTATGGTTTTGTTTTTCTCCTCCTCTCCCTCCACCCTCCACTCCCTTTACATTTTCCATTGCTTTTCTCATAAAACCTAAGCTTCATTAGAGTAGATAGCAAAAGACCAATTTAAAAAATTTTTTTTTTAACTTTTGAGTTTCTCTGATAGTGTCTGTAATACTTTTAATACTGTAATCTCGTCTTTGCTCTCTTAAGTTTAAGTTGTTGTTTGGAAAGGTTTTGGCCTTTGGTCATACCTTCTGTATTTAACTCTTGTTATTTAGCTCCAGTCACTTAACCTTTCTGAAATTCAATATCTTAATCTGCAAAATGAGAATTATATGTACACTTCCTACCTTCAGTTTTGTTAAGGTTCAATCTGAGTGTTTGAAGATATGTTATAAATTGTAAAGCATTGTATTTAATCTTAATTTGAACTACTGTTAAAAACAATGTCAGACACTTAACAAATACTTGCCAGATTGAACTAGTTGCAGTTAAGAATAATTAAAGGATGCTAACTTACCTAATGTTTGGACATTTCATTCAATGAATTTTAGTGTATTTATGCAGGATTAAAAAAATTCATTGAGACCTACAAATTAAACATACACATATGAATTAGAACATTTGAAATTTAGTGGTTGTCTAGGAACATACCCAATGGTACTGTAATATTGCAGTTATTTCTTAAAGTTAAGCTAGAAAATGAGTCAGCTCTCTATTATAAACATAAACTCAAAAGTAGGACATGATAAAAATTGCAAAAATATATTTTAAATAGAGAATTATTGTAATTGTAATATTTTTTCAGTAGACTAGGATGGAATACTATAATCAAGAAAAAGTATGAATTGAAATATATTAATTAGCCAGATTAACTTTAGGTCTTGCCATGGAAAATACTCCTCTTTTAATTATCAGTATTATCTCCAGCAAATCACTTAATCTCTGTGGGCCTCAGTTTTCTCATTTGCAAAGGGAGGTTGGATTGGAACTTCGTTGTGGTCCCTTCTAGCTCTAATTTTATCATCCTATTGTTCTTTCAACTTCATGTGAAGAGTAAATAATTGGTAGGATGCTCCATTTTGTATTTTATGTTAACATGTTAACTTTTTTGCAAAAGACATTCATTACATTTTATGAGAAATAAACTGAGAATTTTAATCATTAAACTTCATAGACCAACTAGAAATCTGATGTGCATAGGTTATAAATATTTGAGAGGGGCCTGGACATAGTAATAAGGAATTAAGTAACATTTTAAAAATCCATTCCATTTTATTTTAATAGGAAATGACTTCTTACTCATTTGCATGTCATCCCTGAATGATATATTTGTGTGCAAACTACTGACTTGTTAAAGGAAAGATCAAAATTATCTACAAAGACTAAAAATGAAAGATAACTGCATTTATCCCAGTTGATGCAGGTTCATTCTGACTTATTTTAAAACAGTTTGTTGGGAAAAAATGTGATATGTACAGAAGAAAGTAGTAAGAGGCAGTGATAATTGCCATTACAGAGAATCCAAAAAGTTTAAGGAAATACCTTAATCAGCTAGTACCAGACTTCCTTGTTACATGGAGATAGTTGACAGCCAAGAATAAAACACTAATTTAGAATATGCATTCATTTATATAATCTAACAAAAAAGGATAATTGGGCATCATTAATAGTACCACCTTCTAATTGGTTCAGAGACAGCTTGGTAGTGTAGTAGATAGAGCACTGGGCCTGGAATTCAGAAAACCTGAGTTCAAATTCATTTTCGAACATCTACTTATGGTATGACCCTTGGCTGGGCAAATACCTACCCTCTCTCTATCATATGTGCCTCAATTGCAAAATGGCACAAATCCAACTCCCTGAGTTGTTGCAAAGATAAAAATGAGGTCTTGCAAATAGTAGGTACTTCTTAAATGAATGTTTTTATTTCCTTTCACATAGATGGAATAAAGTGTGCTTTTAAAAACCTTGCCCAGAGATACCCATTTCAACAGCATCATCCTGAGAAATTTTAAGAATCCAAATGGAAGGATGTAAATAGGAAAAATTTTTGTTTTTAACCTGAATTGCAGAATTATTTTACTTCAATTCTACCACCATATTCCTAAATGTGTTTGCAGAACCGATAGAAATTATAACAAAGAGAATAAAAATAGGCAGCAAATCTGCGTTAGAGTTAGAGTAGCAAAAGTGAGGACAGCCAGCTGTCACAGTAAATATGTGCTAGATTAGGAGTCAGAAAGACATCTGGCCTTGGATGCTAGAGCTGTGATCTTGTGCAAGTCATTTAACTCTGTCTGCCTTACTTTCTTTATCTATAAAATGAGCTGGAGAAGGAAATGACAAAACATTCCAATTAACTTTGCCAAGAAAACCCCCAGATCGAGTCAGGACTTATTAACATCATATACATTACATGCATTAAGAGTATTCTTGATCAGAATTATTTTTAGGGAACAATTAAAATTTTTGAAGGCAGGATTAAAATGACTTAAATATTCAGGAAAATGTAAGGACGTCCTTTTTTGGGGTTCAGATTCTCAAATTAGTGAAAAGCAGCCTATGAAAAGTTATACTTAACTTTTGGTTTATTTTGTCACATTTGTGAATTTGTGCAACTCATATAAATTCCTTCCTTTCCTTCCTTTCTTCCTTCCTTCCTTCCTTCCCTTCCTTCCCTCCCTTCCCTCCCTCCCTCTTTTGTAAAATGAGGGGATTAGATTAAATTATCTCTAATGTCTTTTTGAATTTTAACATTCTATAATTTTATTATGTGATCCTGTTTGTTAGTCCTCTCCCCTTTCTAAAGGGAATGAATCCTGGGGTTTGCATATGCTTTATTTACATTTAAACCACTGAATTAACTTTTCAGAAAAACATGAAGAAACACAGGTATGTAGGGTGGGGGTGGGGTATATGTGTATGTACTCCATATTTGACTAAATAATTTATTTTTCATCTTTTTTACTGGCATATCTTGTTTTGACTCCAGTGACTCTTAGCCAATACCAGAAGAACTTCCCTCATAAAATACTTTTACTGAAAATAAATAGCCAAACTAATTGTGATTTCCATAAGTTTATTTCTATTTTTTATAATTTAATTTTTAGCAGGTGTGTTTTATCTTTAGTAGGGTTTTATAGTTTAATTTTTAACAGGTGTACCTTATCTTCAGTGAATTAATAAAAATATTTCCCATCATTTTACTTGTATTTTTGGTTTTGTTCTTTAGTGTTCTCTTTCATAGTTTTTTGATAGTTTTTTGGGTAAGTTACTCTTTGTTGCTTTCTTAGCTTCTGATAGGAGAAAATACAAAGATGTAGGAGAAGTGAATCAAATATGCAGCTAGAAAAACAAGAATACCAGGAAATTAATAATTCCTCAAAAAGAGAAAAATTAAAAGTTTTGAAAATGAAAGAAGAAATAAAATTGAGAACAAAATTATTTCTAATTGAAAATCAAAACAAAAAGCCATCCAAAATGGGGGAAAAATAATTATTTTATTTTCACTCAAATTATTAAGAATGATTTTTTTAAAAATTAAAGTGTCAGAATATCAAAAAAATCAACAGAATTCATAATGAATGACAGAAATAATATTAGGAAGTAGTTTCTCTAAACACCAGCAAAGCATTAACATTCAGTAAAGAGATGAGCAAGCACGTTTAAAATACTCAGCGAAACAAACTAGCAATACAAACCATTTAGTTTCAGAAAGAGAAATCTAGGAAGCTATAAGTTCTTTTTGTAATGATATTTTATTTTTCTAAATACACATATAGATAGTTTTCAACATTTATTTTTGTGAATCTTTGTCTTCCAAATTTTTCTCCCTCTCCCTTACCCCTCCCCAAGACAGCAAGCAATCTGATACAGGTTAAATATGTGCAATTCTTTTAAACATATATTTCTATATTGTGTTGTTAAAGAAACATCAGACCAAAAGGGGAAAGACCACTAGAAAGAAAAGAAAAAAACTCAAGCAAACAATAACAAAAAGAAGTGAAAAATATTCTGCTTCAATCCATAGTTTCCATAGTCTCCATAGTTTTCTCTCTGGATGCATTTGGCATTTTCCAGTCCAATTCTATTGGAATTGCTTTGAGTAACTACGTTGGTGAAGAGCTAATTCCATTACAGTTGATGATCACATAATCTTGTCGTTACTATGTACAATTTTCTCTTCATTCAGCTCACCTTACTCAGCTGAATTGCCACTACAAAAAAAGGCTGCTACCAATATTTTTGCACATCTGGGTCCTTTTGCTCTTTTATGATTTCTTTGGGCCTGAAGTGACGCTGCTAGATCAAAGAATATGCACAATTTGATAGTCCTTTGGACATAGTTCCAAATTGCTCTCCAGAATGATTGGATCATTTCACAACTCTACCAACAATGCATACAAATGAACTTCTTAGGTGTTCATTTGGGCAAAGCTTTGTCTTTGGATTTGTAAATAATTTTTTTCAAATATTTAAAGATCAATAATTCCTGTATTTCTTAAATGTTTACAAAAATAGAAAATTAAGTACTTTGTCAAATCTCACATGATACATACAGGCTTAGTACACATATCTGGTCAAGATAAAATAGAAAAAAAAGATATTAGGAAGTTATCAGTAATAAATAGTTATAAAAATATAAATAAGTAGCTGTAGCGTTATACTTAAAAATTATTCATTGTGACTAAATTGAATTTTTACAAGGGATCCAAGGATCATTTAACATTAGGAAATGTATTAGCATGATTAATCATTTTATTAATAATAATGACAAAAATTAGATCAGTGAATGGGGGAAAAAACTTTAAGCAATTTAGCAATCATAAAAGAAAACTAAAAAGAAACAAAGGAATGAATTATGTAAAAACTACTGTCCTAAATTAGGGAATATGAGAAGAAAAGAAAGAATATTCCCTGCTCTCCAAGGGGAGAGCACATTCACTGGGGAACATGACACATAAAGAAGATTTCAGCTACAAGTCTGATTAAAAGAGCCTATAGTACTTACGGTATAGCAACAAAACAGATAGTAAAGCCTTATCTTTTATTATCATTTCCAATGATAAAACTGTGTCAATTTTTTATATTGAATCATTTGACAGATCCCAGGAATTTGGTGGCAACAAACTTCTACATCTTAAATAGATGTGACTAATAATTTTAAGAGCAATAGCCTCTACCTTCACACAGTGGAAACTAGAATGGAACCATTTGAAAGCATTGCTGTTCCCAAAAATGGTTCCTGGATGTTTTGCTTCTTGAGCTAGGCTTGCCTGCTCTGTGGATGGCAGTTAGTTGACAGTTGGGGGGGGGGGGGGGGGGGGGGGGATGGTTGGCCCTTTATATTAGATTATTCCCCTACATCATGGCTGTAAGGGCTGATCTGAAAACTGGACTGGTGATTTTGAGGTGAGAGTTCTGCTACTCTGATTTCTCTTATGCCTGTCTGCTTTTTGGTGGCAGTTGGTGAGCAGTTGTTTCAAGTAGTGATGAGGAAGGCGAATCCTTTTTTTATGATGATGATTTCTTTCAAGGGTGTCTGTAGGAGACAGGTTGGAAGCAGGCTTCATAGTTTTGAAGATATCCTAAAAACAAATTGAAATAAAAGGACCTTTCTTAAAATGAGTAAAAGCATTTATCTAAAAATAGTTAGCCAACAGTTGCATATGTGATAACCCCAGACATTTTTGCCTTAACTTCCAGGTAACTCCCTGAGATAATGCATATAATAAACAGGTTTGTGAAACTTAAAGCTCTATATAAATGTGATCTATTATCATTATTGTTGTTATTTTTGCAATTTTTTTCTCATAATGCTGTACATGATAACCTTACCAAAGGACAAACAAAAGAAATGAACAGAATTTTAAAAGGGTACAAAATTTATCTTATTTCTGGGCAGTATAAATGTTTACTTAGAGAACAGTAGAGAATCAACACAGAAATTTAATTGGGAGCATGTTTTGTAAAGTAAGAAAATAAAAACTTAAACCTATATACAATTCATCATAATTCTATCTCACTTTCCTGCTTTCATTGGAAAAAATTACATTTAAAATAGAAGTAAAATATATTTACTACAAGGATAATGATGTATCAGTTTATATGTAAGACTTATAGAACTATAGCTTCAAAAAAGTTTTTGTAGAAATATAAAGGACCTAAATAATTAAAGGAAAAAGCATTATTTATGGTTAGACTATATATAGAGATATTATTAATGGTAGGCAGTATTAATTAATTTGTCCGTCACATTAAGGAAATATTGGATGCTGGGAAGCATTAAGTGTCTGAGGTCAGATTTTAATTCAGGTCCTCCTGACGTCAGGGTTGGTGCTCTATCCACTGTCCCACCCAGTTACCCCCTCAAAATCTATTAAAATGGTAATTATTAAAATGCCAGTACTGGATGAAAATTGTAAATTTTGATATAAAATACTCAAACTATATCATGTTAATTTGACATAGTTGTCTGCTTTATATTGATATACATTATTGTATATATATTATAATCTAATAATCATCAAAAGCTGCTATTCCAAATTTTGTCAGTTCTCCTCAAGCCTCCTATGCCATATGCTCTCTTCACATCAGAGGACCCTTCTTTACCCCGCTTTGTACTTCACTGAGAAAATAGATAATCTATCATAGTCTCCTTCTCCCTTAAACTATAACTCAAAACTTCTCTAAATCATTCTTCCTTATCTTCTTTGTCCTATTCTCTAAAGATATGGTTTTTGCTTTCTGCCAAGGCCTATTCTTTTCTTTACATTTGTTCTTGATTTCATCTCCACCTTCTTCACTATATAAAATCCGGTTGTTAAATCACTTCAAATGTGCACTTTTGGATTTGAATAACACTGCAGTAATTTGAGTTTTGAGGGATATAGTATTTTCTTTTGTATGTATTATACAAAAAATATATAGGTTGGTTGGTTTTAGATATTTGCATCTTTCTCTTTAAAAAATTTTATATTGTAAAAAATTTATTTTCATGACAGTGACATAGGGTGTTATGTGAATTAATTTGGGGCAAGTGATAATTTGATATGGTTAAAGTTTGTGATAGCATTGGTTTTATATATATATATATATATATATATATATATGCCTTTGCTGAAACTTGGCTAACTCAAAATGTTTGACTTTGATCAGACGAAGATGGATTGAATTGATTTTCTTATGTTTTATTAATGTTTTTTTAATTAGTTAAATTTTTTTTTTTTTTTTTCTGCTGAGGCATTTGGGGTTAAGTGACTTGCTGGGGGGTCACACAGCCAGGAAAATGTTGTGTTTGAGATCACATTTGAAGTTCGGTAGTCCTGACTTCAAGGCTGGTGCTCTATCCACTGTGACACTTAGCTGCTCCTCTTTAGTTTATTCTTTATCATTTGAGTGCTAGATTTCATGTGATACAAATGTATTTTTCATTGCTCTCTTTTCTTGTGTTTTGAATTCTTAAAAATAAATATAACTCAAAAGCTGTACAAAACTTGTATTTCTTAAAGAATATATTTAATTAAATGTTAGAGATATGGCAAAAGCTGTTGATGTGAGGAAGTCATATGTTTTCATGTGACTTAAGCCCATAATGGATTTGATTCCATTGTCATTGTACCTACAGTAAACTAGTGTGACCAGAGATAGAAACAAAACAAAAACGCCCAAGAACTGACAATCTATTGCTATGGAATATCAGAAATGAAAAAAGATCTGAAGAACCTCACAGCTGGAAGTGTTGTTATTGATTTTGAGAGTAGAATGTGGTTGAACAGAGACAAAACAAGTAAAAATAGTTGCTAACCTTTGATAAACAAAAGTATGGATATCCATACAAATACTGGCATATCGAATATTGGAAAAAACGTCATTTTAACTCATGAAATTCATTTTACCATTCATGGCTGTATCAGAATAGTTGCCGGGAGAAGTTCAGGTAAGCATGTAAGATTTGGTCTTCGGAATGAGAATGTAAACTACCCATCATCTTTTTTTTTCTTTTTCTTTTTTTTTTCTTTCTTTCTTTTTTTTTTTTTTGTAATTTCATGTTGTTTTGGAAATCTCGTCCTTTGTGATAGAATGATAAATATGTTGTTACATTGAAAAGTAGAAGTATTCTGGAATTACTGGAATTCCCAAGTGGAGATAAAATATTGATAATATGACCTTCCATCATGATACATAACTTTAAAAGTTAAGAAATATTATCTAAGAAATGGATATGAGAATACTTCAGTGAGAATTCTTGGAGACTCTTGACTTAAAGCCCACGAACACTTGTGAGTAGGAAGCAGTGTCAAGATGGGCAGAATGAGAGGAAACATTTTTGCTTACTCAGCCTTTCTTTGAGAAAAAAATCCCAGGGAATCCTTTTATTTTTATTTTTTTAAGCCTAAGGTGACTTAAAAAACAGAGGTGTCTGTAGATAAGAGGGCTGCTTGATTATACATAATTGTAACAGGTTTTGTTTTTCTTGTGTTTTTTTGTAAATAATCAGAGTTGAAAATAAAAATAAATTGAGTTTTAAAAATCATGTATCTTCTGCCTCTTCTTTTCTACTTGCCCCACATTCCCCTGCTCTCTTCTCCTTATCACTTTGTCTTCTGTCCTCTTCACATACTCCCCCCCCCCCTTTCTCTCTTCTCTCCCTTTCCTCTCTCCCTTCCCTTCCTCAGTTCCCCCTCACCCCCCCACCTCCCAAGATCATTGCCTTTGGCTGTTATCTAGTCTAGACTTGGAAAAAAATGACCCTTATTCTACATTTAACTGTCATAAAAATGTAAAATTAAAAATATCCTAATATCGAGAAGAATTAGATAATAAATATCATTATAAGAACAATGCCAAATTATGTTAAATAAGAAACTGCAGCACAAAGAGGACATATTACATATTATAAGATATGAAACATTGAAGAATTTGTTGTGTAAGTCAATATATTTAATTATTTTATTTTGCTCCTGTTAAATTGCACAGCACTATATCAAAAACAATTTTTTCTGCATGTAACAAATGTACTTAATATTTGTTGAATGATTTATCCAGAATACTTTAGGAAATAACTGAATATTCTTGAACAAGGGAATGACATATGCTTTACAATGATTATTTGTGTATACTATGTATTAGAAGGAAAGAAGTTTGGAAGTAGGGAGACAAAGTTGGAGGTATGAATAACAAATAGGTATGAAAATCCAAATTAAGGAAGTGGTCATGTGAGTAAGTAACAAGGTACAGATGGGAAAGCTGACATGGCGATGATTACAAATTGTAGAGGAACAGATTTGGGCTTTATAAAAGTAAAACATTTCTAGTTGTTTAGAACGAATAAATAGCATGGTGGACAGCCTTCAGAAATAGAGTTCTCTTCAGAGCTCATTAAGCAAAGATTGAATAACTATTTGTCAGTTATGCTGTGAAAGTCATTCTATTATGGTACTGTTAAGACTGTATTCACTTAAATCCAGCCAGCATTTATTTATTATGTACCTACTATATGTATTAGTATTAGGTTTCTTTAAAATGATTGAAGCAATGCTGGCAAAGTGCTTATCTACTTGGCTAATATCTCTTATAAAATGCAAATGCAGATTGGGAGTTGGGAATTGAAACTCATTTTCATACTTTTAATATCTTTTCATTTCAAACTAGTAATATTAAAATACCTTTAAGGATTTCTTTATAGTATTTCCCCTACATCTCTGGAGGGCTTGTCATACTTAACCAACTTTCAAAAAGACCTGTTCTGGTATTTTCTTATAGATTTTTAAGTTTTGGGAATTACTTTTGAATGAGGTAGATCTCATTTGGGATCCTATTTGCAAGTTACATATCCTTAGGCTCAGATTAACAGATAAACTAGATTTGACATAGATTCCTCAGGCATATTCTTGTTGGGTACAAGATGGGTACAGTTTGGGTACAAGTTATAAGCCTTCTATTCTTTCACAGAACAGACAATGGTTATCTTGACTTGTGAGTCTAAACTGTTGAATATGCTTATCCCATAAAAGAGGCTTAATCTTGATTTAGTTGTTCTCCCTCTTCTGAATATATTTTATTATTTTTCTTAGCTCTGTTCCAAGTGAGTAAACTTATAATGATATAAAAATCTTGAAAAATCAAACTTGAATACATGGATTCCATGCCATGAATAATTGTCATTACTAGAAGTTCAGTAGGTAAAGAATCAGTTTCACACTTGAGACCATAGTTTAGAGTTTAGATTAAAGGTTTTCTCACAATCTGTAGTTTTATTCTCAAACTGCATGACAACTGCAGTGATTCCAAAATCACATTTTTCTTCTGCATCAAATTCAGGCAGCATTATGAGTCATTAAATATTAAACTTTGTATTCAGGAACATTATTCAGTCATTAATATTGCATTGAGACCTTAACTGCATTGTTCAAAACATTTTAGGATGTTATGCAAGTTTGTCAAAATACATTAACAATCTCACTCATGTTGAACTAAGCAAAAAATGACAAACTGTTTGCACCACAAATGTGTTATGCTTAAGTTTTTTTGTACAGTGTAAGCATTTCAAGTTAAGGAAATGTTAACATTTAGAAACCTGGGAAAGAGAGGCTGGGTGCGTTTGGCAGCAGCAGCCAGATGGAATAAAGATTCATCCTCTACATAACATCTGCTATACCTCTTCATGAAATTTACTGTAATTTTTACTGCAATTTCTTTTTTTCACAATTAAGAGCAAACTGTTAGTCAAACCTATTTTGTGCAATACTAGTTGGCTATGAAACCCTAGTGTTGCTTAGAGGGCCTATTTTGAAATATCCATGATTATCTCTCATCTTGACGAATTTGAATCCATATAGGACTCTCATTAGCTTCAGTATGACTGAAAAGCCTTTGCTATTTGGCAGAGTGTGAGAAAGTAATAGAGTGAAAGCTTTCTTTTTATGAAAAGATTTGTACTGAGTTGGTGTGAACATATGCAGTTCCTTGATGCTTTCACTTTCCTGCTAGCTGTTGTTGATGGCCATAAATTTATTTTTGTGTAAAGGCAATAGAAGAAATATACTTATTGACCTAGAAAAAATAACAACGAAATTCATCTGGAAGAAAAAAAAGTCAAGATTTCAAGGGAATTAACGAAAAGAAAAGCAAAGAAAAGCTGGCTGTACCAGATCTAAAACTATATTATAAAGTAGCAGTCATCAAAACCATTTGGTACTGGCTAAGAAATAGAACAGCTCATCAGTGGAATAGGTTAGGTTCACAGAACAAAATAATCAATGATTATAGCAATCTAGTATTTGAAAAAAACCTAGTGAAGAGAGCCATCTACACCTAGAGAGAGAACCATGGGAACAGAGTGTGGACCACAACATAGCATTCTCACTCTCTCTGTTGTTGTTTGCTTGCATTTTGTTTTCTTTCCCAGTTTCTTTTTTCCTTCTTAACCTGATTTTTCTTGTGCATCAAGATAACTGTATAAATATGTAAACATATATTGGATTTAACATATATTTTAACATGTATTGGACTACCTTCCATTTAGGTGAGGGGATTGGGGAAGGAGGGAAAATTTGGGACAAAAGGTTTTTGCAAGGGTCAGCATTGAAAAATTGCCCATGCATATGTTTTGTAAATAAAAAGCTTTAAAAAAAAATAAAGGGACACTATTCTTTTTTTTTTTTTAATTGTATTTTCATCAATACCTAGTTCATGGTCTTCATTGTAGGCATTTAATTGTTGTGTTTTATATTATATTAAGATTATATTGTCAAAGGATCATAATATTATGATGTATATTTCAAAGTAATGTGTAGTTACAGAAGTGTACTATATTTTGTTGTATTTATCTCTGGTGTTGGTGATTATTTTTAAGATTGTGGTTATCAAAAATTACAGTTTTCAGATATTTACTGTGTATTTAGTGGGTTAATTTCAAGGTCTGAATGTTTATAATGTGTTCTTGTCTGTACTTTATTTTCTGGCATTTTATTAATTAAAAACAAGGCAACCTCAAAAATATTTATTGAAAAATAAATTTTTTATTCTTATTCCTTATTCTTGTTTTAATCTTATTTTATTATTTTATTTTTATATTTATAATTTATATGTAATTATATATGTAATATAAAATATATAAACATTATGTTTATATATGTAAATATTTATATAAATATATATTTTTGTTATTCCTTTATTTTATTATTATAATAATAAAATTATTTTTATTCTTTTTATTTCTTCTGATTAGGAAATATCAAGTAATTAAACATTATGAAATTTTTTCAATTTAATACAGGGTGCACGCGTATGTGTGTGTGTTGTGTGTGTATGAAATGTTTGATAATTATTGATTTCCCAGTGTTGGCAATATATTAAGGCAGACCAATAAGTAGGGTTGTAAATTCTTGATCATCTGGACTACTTCAAATGTAGGATGGATTAATTTTGTTATGTTTAAAGTTTCAAGAAAGATAGAAATGGATATTATGAAGCAAATAATGAAGGTGGTAGAGTGAATCCCTGCTGACTAAAAGCTAAATTATTCATTTTGTTAGTTTAGCTAACATGGCTCATGCTGTGTGGGATTTCAACATAGAATCAATGACTAATACTGCATAACTAATACTGCATAATTTAAAATTCTTTTTCTTTTTTAGTTCAGTAATACAGTTGAAATTTAGAGGTATTAGCCACTTGGAAATTGAATTTAAGCAGGTTAATATCTTGAGAGAGACTGTCTACTCAGTTGTTTTTAGGTTTTAACATCATGGTGTCAATTGTGTGAGTTGTAAATCAAATGCCCACCATGTCTTTAGCTATAGTGAACTTTTCAGTTCTACTCTTTTGTACTGCTTGAAACTAAACAGCATCATCTTTGCTAACAATGATATTTGACAGTTGTGGCCCACTTCGGGGTGAGCCTCCCAGGCCTTAAATTATCTCACCTCAAATTTGTCTGTCAATAAGTATTTATTTCCTTTATTTTCTTCTCTTCATATATTTATTTTAAACTTGAATACAAAATTGGAAAAGAAAAGAAAATTAGTTCCATGCCCAATTCATTGATCTTTCTCTAATTTTTTTATGTTGCTATTTAGAGATATAAAATTTCCCCTAAGAACTTCTTTTGCTGCATCCCATAGGTTTTGGTATGTTGTCTCATTAGTTTCTTTCTCTATTGGATGAGATTATGGATTGTTTCTGTGATTTGTTGTTTGACTCACTCATTTTTTAGAATTAGATTATTTAATTTCCATTCGGCTTTTAGTCTATTTTTCCCAGCCCCTTTATTGAATACAATTTTTATTGCTTTGTAATCTGAAAAGGAAGCATTAAAATTTCTGCTTTTCTACATTTGATTGTGAGGTTTTTATGCCCTAATACATGATCATATTTTCTGTAACTGCCATGTATTGCTGAGAAAAAAAGATGTATTCCTTTCTGTCCCTGTTCAGTTTTCTCCAGAAGTCTATCATCGCTAAGTTTTCTAGGATTTTATTAATCAATCTAGTTACTTTCTTGTTTATTTTGTAGTTAGATTCTGAGATGTAGACTGTTAGATTGTGGTCTGATTATGAGAGAAGATTGAGGTCTCCCACTAGTATAGTTTTGCTGTCTATTTCTTCCTGTAACTAGATTAAAATCTACCACTTGCTGCATACATATTTAGTATCATTACTACTTGATTGTTTATGTGCCTTTTATCAAGATAAACTTTCTTTGCTTATCTCTTAATTAGATCTATTTTTACTAAAAGAAAAATATTTGCCATGTGCACAGTAGACTATGAGAGAATTCAGAATATAAAGCAATAAGTTTCCATTTCAAGAAAGCCTACACAATAAATAGTACATATTGTATTCAGAACTGTCCATCTTTTCTTTGCTTCCTTGTAGATTTTTTCTGTTTTCTGCAGTGCACTTTTTACTTTCTTCTGCATTAAGTATGGATATACACACACATGTATAAGAGCACACTTTTTCTCTGAAGTGGATAGTCTCTTCGATCATAAGTTCATGTCTTTGCATAGGTGTTTAAATCCATCATTTTCTATATCATACAATATTCCAACTTTATACTGTAAAGTTATTTTATGTAGTCTAAAACTATTAATATGGCTGACATGTATGTAGTTTTCTTATTTTTCTCTTCTGATTAAATCTGTTTTTAGCTTTAACTGTCTAGCAAGTACTTCTTGAGCAGCTTCTGTGTAGTAGGTGCAGTGATGGCAATACAAAGAAAAGTAAAAGAAGTTTTCTACTCTCAAGAAGCTCTTAATTTAATGGGAGAAGCAACATAAAAACTGTGTGTGAAACACATTGCCAACCTGTGCTTTAGGAAAATTAATTTGAAGCAGAGTTGGAGTAGGAAGAGACTTGAGATGAGAACCCAACTAGCAGGCTATTAAAATTTTCCAGGAAGGAGGTGACAAGGGCCTGTACCAAATGCTGACAATGTCAGTGGAGTATTCAAAACTCACCTGCTCCCTCTGCTCCCTTCTTAACTTCTGTGCATATAAAAAATTGCTGCAATGGTCATCTTCTTTAGTATCTTTTTTGCTAACCCCCTTACTTCTACTGCTTCTTTTCTCCCCAAATAAGACTAGTTTTTAAAAAATCATGTAATTAATTTTGAAAGGTAGTTTGAATTAATTGACTTACCATAATAAAAAAAAAAAAATGTGACTTTGTTTTTGTACCTCTCTGCACTTTTTTCACAGGCATTGGCAGGTATACCTCATCATAGTTACTCTGGAAAAAACTGTTCACTATATTAAGCTAACTTCTTAAGTCATTTAAAGTTGTTTTTGCCTTTTATTAATTGTTTTCAGGCTACTACTCAGTTTAGTATGAACTGCATTAGTTCATGCTATCCAGAATTCTCCGAAATTTTGTTTTTAGTAATCTTATGGTGAATATTACTTCATTAAATTCACATAATACATTTTTTTGTTAAATATTCTACAAAGCAATCTAAAGCATTCCTTAAGCTTGTAGTCCAGTTTTCCCCCCTACACCCTCTCCTCCCCTTAATCTCATTTTCAGGATCAGCAAGTATTTTTTGCTTACAATTCTTTTCCCTTTTAACCTCCATTTCTTCCTCATCCCTAATCCCCAATTTTGCTGTTAAATTGAATGAATTCCTACACTAAACTGTGGGTGTATTCAAGCCTCTTTTTGTTCATTTAAGATAGGTTAGGGAAGGGAATCATTATTTATCTAGAACCTAATATCTTCTAGGCACTATTCGAAATGCTTTATAAATTTTTTTTAAATTTGATCCTCACAAAGAGTTCTGTGAGTTTTGTGCTTATTATTATTATTATTATTATTATTATTATTGTTTTTTATTTATTTATCCCCATTAAGGAAATTGAAACAAATAGAGGTTAATTGATGTCTCCAGAATCACACTCATAGTATCTGAGGCTGGATTTAAATTCAGCCTTAGTGACTTCAAATTTAGTGCTGTATCCATTGTATACTTAGTTCCCTAGTAGAGAGAATGAGGTTCATTGGATATATTTACATGTACATTTTTCAACTACAGTTAAAATCTACCCTTTTTTCCTCCTTTTTACACTAGTTTATTTCTTCTTTTATTTTTCTTTCCCTTCTTTAAACACTCAAAATATACTTCCCTCCCCAAATCTGCTTTTTTGTCTTTGAAAATCTAAGTAAAATGCTAGTCCTCCATCAACTCATAACCTCCTTCAGTATGTCCAGTAAATTTACCTTTCTTGCCTCCTCTAGGTTGCTCGATAGTTTAGAGTTCCTACTCTTTTCATTAGAAATGTTTAAGTATTTGTTTTTCTTGTGATATTTAGCTCTGTAGAGTGAGTAATTATCTTTTGTAATTCTGTCTCATCTACCTTTTTTTTATTTTTTTTGAAATATTCAAGATTAATTCTCATTTATGGTACCAAGTCTTATTTGATCCTAATTATAGTTTCTTGATACTTGAGCTACTTTTTTTGCATGTTTGCAGTATTTTTTCTTTGATATAGATTTTGTTTATACTATTTCTCAGACTTTTCCTTTTTGGATTCCTTTCAGGAAGTGATTGGTGAATTTTTTCTATCTTGATTTCGCTCTCTGATTCTGATAAACTTTAGGCAGTTTTCATTTATGATTTCTTGAAATGTAATGTCCAGATTTATTTTTTTTATTATGATTTTCAAGGCATTGCAATGATTGTTAAATTATTTCGTTTTGACCTGTTTTCCAGATCAGTTGTTTTTCCCTTATATTTTCTTTTGCTTTTTAAATTTTTTCATTTTATTTTAATATTTCTTGTGTTATGAAATTATTGAATTCTTTTTGATCTCTTCTAATGTTTTGGAAGTTCGTTTCTGGGATGAAGTTGATTATTTTCTCCTTTCAGCTGTGTCTTTTTAATGTAACGAGTTTTTTGGGGATGAATTAACTTTTTTTTTGAGCACCTGTAGTTGTTAGAGAGTTAATTTCCTTTTGGAGTGAGTGGAGGAATATCTAGATCTGCACTAATTTTTGAAACTAGTTGATGTTTTTCTTTTATTTGCTCATTTTTCTGCCTTTGGTTACTGAGTCCAGATTTGTCTTGGATTACTCGCCATTCTGTTGCTTTTTTGGGAGGAATAATTGGCCCTGATTGATCTTTTCCTTATGAGGCTCTTGAGTTCATGTTGTGATCTTTACCTCTCCACTCCCACTTGGAGGCTCAGAGAGCTGAATCTTTAGGGCCCTCTTTGATATCTCAGTGTCCTGAGTTAGGGACTTTACAAAGTTGAGGTATGGGCTCTCTTAGTCTGAGGTTTTCATTGACCTTTTATCTTTGCTCCGTACCTTTTCTCCAGATCTCCAAACCTCTTTGAAGCTTTTTGGGGATAGTCCCTCTTTCTTGCTTTATCTAGGTACTAATTGGAAATCTAGACCAGAGAGTCCAGTCCCTTGTCTATTTTCTTACCTTATTGGGAGGCTAGCCTCTGCTAAAGCTGACTTTTCTATCACTATCTTTTGAATTTCTGAGGTGGAAAAAGTCACATGCTGTAGTTTTACATTGGATTTCTTGAAAATTATATGGTATGCTGCAAACTTGACAGATTTGTTGGACTAAGTGTGTGCCAGGTGGGCACTCTGCCTGCTGTTCCAGGTAGCGCTCTTGGCTGGAAATCTCAATTTATCTACTAAGTAATCAAATCATTATCTTCTAAAAAATATTTTTATTAAATTGGAAATAATATTTACACATTTTATTGCAGTATACTGGATGAAAGTTTCCATTCTCATTTGTATTATTTAACAGATTTTAAATGTGTTTTTAAGAAAAACTTTCTATTCCTAGAATAAAGACAATTTTATAGACTTTCCATTGGACATTAAAATTGGAAAAAAGTTAAAATGGTACAGAAAGGACTAAGATCTTGTATGACAGGATTTCCTTACTGGATTGAATTATTGAGGTTTTATGTTTATATGTGTAACTGCCAGCTAATGGTTTAATTTGTGTAAGAGCCAGTTAATGGAAGAAAAAACATTATTTTTGATATATTTTTTTTTTCTGTGAAGGATTTAATGTTTACACTGAGCTTTGTTTCTTTTAATCCTTAAAATAATCTGTCAGATAGGTAGTAAATATAGTCTGATTTACAGGTAAGGAAAGCTATGTGCCCTTTGCTTTTTAAATGACAGTACCTTGATTTCCAGGGGAGATCTGCTTATTCTTAAGTAAGTTTTCTTTCCAATGTATATTGTCTCTTGACTCAGAAATATTTGGGAAAAGTTTATTACTTTGTGGATGCTCAATAATTGCATAATGCTAGTGAATGTGATTTTAGGTAAGAAATGTCAGGAAATAAGGTAATAAAAGCCATAAATAATGGAATGATTTAAATGTTAGAGAAAAGTCAAAAAGAAAAGAAAATGGGAGACTGGGGTAGCAGTGGCTTGGCAGGAGTTAAGGTTAAATATATATTGTACCTATGGCAGTTTCTAGAATATGGCTTCTGTTTACATTGCTGAAATGGCATGAATAATTTATGCTAAATCAAGATGGGAAATATTTGTTCATTTAGCAAAATATGTTATTTTAGGCTAAATCTTAACATGAACTAGGCATTATGGCATAATGAATGGAAAGACCTTTTTGGCTTTGGAATCAAAGAATGAAGTTAGGGTTCTGCTTTTTGTTAGATCACCTTTGTAATCTTGGGCAGGTCACTAGTCATCTCAGGGCCTCATTCCATCCTTTGCAAAAGGAGAAGATTGGATTTGATTACCTGTATTTTGCAGCTCCAGATCTGTGATCTCTTAGGGTTCTCATTGTTGCACATAAGAACACTTTAAAGGTAAATGTTAAATGGTCAATTACATTTTATTTTATTTTATTTTATTTATTTATTTATTTTTTTAATTTAATAGCCTTTTATTTACAGGATATATACATGGGTAACTTTACAGCATTAACAATTGCCAAACCTCTTGTTCCAATTTTTCACCTCTTAACCCCCACCCCCACCCCCTCCCCTAAATGGCAGGATGACCAGTAGATGTTAAATATATTAAAATATAACTTAGATACATAATAAGTATACATGACCAAAACATTATTTTGCTGTACAAAAAGAATCAGACTCTGAATTATTGTACAATTAGCTTGTGAAGGAAATCAAAAATGCAGGTGTGCATAAATATAGGGATTGGGAATTCAATGTAATGGTTTTTAGTCATCTCCCAGAGTTCTTTTTCTGGGTATAGCTAGTTCAGTTCATTACTGCTCCATTAGAAATGATTTGGTTGATCTCGTTGCTGAGGATGGCCTGATCCATCAGAACTGGTCATCATCTAGTATTGTTGTAGAAGTATATAATGATTTCCTGGTCCTGCTCATTTCACTCAGCATCAGTTCGTGTAAGTCTCTCCAGGCCTTTCTGAAATCATCCTGTTGGTCATTTCTTACAGAACAGTAATATTCCATAATTTTCATATACCACAATTTATTCAGCCATTCTCCAACTGATGGACATCCATTCAGTTTCCAGTTTTTAGCCACTACAAAAAGGGCTGCCACAAACATTCGTGCACATACAGGTCCCTTTCCCTTCTTTATAATCTCTTTGGGATATAATCCTAGTAGTAACACTGCTGGATCAAAGGGTATGCACAGTTTGATAACTTTTTGAGCATAGTTCCAAACTACTCTACAAAATGGTTGGATTCGTTCACAACTCCACCAACAATGAATCAATGTCCCAGTTTTCCCACATCCCCTCCAACAATCATCATTATTTTTTTCCTGTCATCTTAGCCAATCTGACAGGTGTGTAGTGGTATCTTAGAGTTGTCTTAATTTGCATTTCTCTGATTAATAATGACTTGGAGCATCTTTTCATATGACTAGAAATAGTTTCAATTTCTTCATCTGAGAATTGTCTGTTCATATCCTTTGACCATTTTTCAATTGGAGAATGGCTTGATTTTTTATAAATTAGAGTTAATTCTCTATATATTTTGGAAATGAGGCCTTTATCAGAACCTTTGACTGTAAAAATATTTTCCCAGTTTATTGCTTCCCTTCTAATCTTGTCTGCATTAGTTTTGTTTGTACAAAAACTTTTCAGTTTGGTATAATCGAAATTTTCTATTTTGTGATCAGTAATGATCTTTAGTTCTTCTTTGGTCATAAAGACCTTCCCCTTCCACAGGTCTGAGAGGTAAATTATCCTGTGTTCCCCTAATTTATTAATAATTTCATTCTTTATGGCTAGATCATGAACCCATTTTGACCTTATCTTGGTGTACGGCGTTAAGTATGGATCAATGCCTAGTTTCTGCCATATTAGTTTCCAATTTTCCCAGCAATTTTTATCAAACAGTAAGTTCTTATCCCAAAAGCTGGGATCTTTGGGTTTGTCAAAGACTAGGTCAATTACATTTTAAATAAAGAATTGAATTGATGAAAAGAAGGGTCATTGAATGGTTAATTGTTATTTCTTTAATTTGTTTGGCTTATTGCAAAATTATTTAAATTCTTAAGTAGCATTATTATTACCTAAAGTTTTTTCTAATATACCCATGTTTAACTATAGTCTGCTTGGGGGAAGTATGGGAGATTAAAAGGAAGGGAGAAAAGAATACAGTAAAAGGTGCAGAGTAGAGAACAAAAGAACCACTTACAGGGAAGAAAAGAAAAGATGGACAGTCATGAATGTAATCTATTATTATATATACTTTCTTGAAATAGAAATTTAATGTTACGTATGTTGAATCCTCTAATGTTCTGCTGGGACCATGACAATTTTTTTAAATTTCCATTTTTGTCTGTCTTTTTCTATTTTTTTTATTTCATATTTGGTTTTATATAAGTTTTTAAATTTTTTTAAATACAAATTTAATTAGATCTTTCTTTTGAGTGAGGCACTCTGATTTTCTGTGGGCTTTTTAGAGAATGTAAATATACTTTCCTATACTTTTTAATAACAATCAGTTCATAAGGATTCTCTTTAGTGCTTTATAATATATTTGAAATTGTTTGGAATTTAGTTTTTCTTTTTATTTTCAAAAGTGAGTAAGATAAGTTGTTAGTTGTACATTCAGCTAGTATTTTTTTTTAATAGTCTAGTGTTTTGTTGAATTACCTCATTTCAGCTTTCCCATTTCAAAATAAATAGCAAACAGAATTTTGATCTCTAGTTCAGCATTTATTCCAACAAAGTATAACACATTAAGTTAAAACTTGTATTAACTAATTGTATTAACTATGAGCTAAGAATTTAGTCACCTATTTTTCCTTTTGGGTATTTGAAGCAGTTTTCCTGGTCATTAGATGGGTTATGCTTGACCATCTGCCTTCATGTCTACAGGCAAATATTTTGTGTACTTTGAAAAAAATGATGCAGAAGCCGTTGACTATACAATTCTTGACTTAATCATAAATCATGTAAGCCAATAATTTTATCTCTCGGAGCATCAATTTCCCACTTAATCCTCTCCATTAAATGGAATGATTATAGATTTTCTTTTCTATTGTATTTTAGAATTATGTAATTCCAAAACAAGAGTTTCCAAATAATAACTTGTGGGTTAAGTACAATTTCTGATGCTATAGCAGTTGTGCAGGTGAATCATTGTGTCTAAGAATGAGGTGGTGTATACTGTTGAGTTTATTTTTTTTATTATTATTATTATAGTAACTTTTTATTGACAGAATCCATGCCAGGGTAATTTTTTTTACAACATTATCCCTTGCACTCACTTCTGTTCCGATTTTTCCCTCCCACCCTCCACCCCCTCCCCTAGATGGCAAGCAGTCCTATATATGTTGAATATGTCCTAGTATATCCTAGATACAATGTATGTGTGCAGATCCAAACAGTTTTCTTGTTGCACAGGGAGAATTGGATTCAGAAGGTAGAAATAACCAGGGAAGAAAAACAAAAATGCAAACAGTTTACATTCATTTCCCAGTGTTTTTTTTCTTTGGGTGTAGCTGCTTCTGTCCATCATTGATCAATTGAAACTGACTTAGGTCTCTTTGTCAAAGAAATCCACTTCCATCAGTACATCTTCATACAGTATCATTGTTGATGTATATAATGATCTCTTGGTTCTGCTCATTTCACTTAGCATCAGTTCATGTAAGTCTCTCCAAGCTTCTCTGTATTCATCTTGCTGGTCTTTTCTTACAGAACAATAATATTCCATAACATTCATATACCACAATTTACCCAACCATTCTCCAATTGATGGGCATCCACTCAGTTTCTAGCTTCTCGCCACTACAAACAGGGCTGCCACAAACATTTTGGCACATACTGGTCCCTTTCCCTTCTTTAGTATCTCCTTAGGGTATAAGCCCAGTAGAAACACTGCTGGATCAAAGGGTATGCACAGTTTGGTAACTTTTTGGGCATAATTCCAGATTGCTCTCCAGAATGGTTGGATTCATTCACAGGTCCACCAACAATGTATCAGTGTCCCAGTTTTCCCACATCCCCTCCAACACTCATCATTATTTTTTCCTGTCATCTTAGCCAATCTGACAGGTGTAGTGGTATCTCAGAGTTGTCTTAATTTTCATTTCTCTGATTAATAATGATTTGGAACATTCTTTCATATGAGTGGTAATGATTTCAATTTCATCATCTGAAAATTGTCTGTTCATATCCTTTGACCACTTATCAATTGGAGAATGGCTTGGTTTCTTATAAATTAGAGTCAGCTCTCTATATATTTTGGAAATGAGGCCTTTATCAGAACCTTTAACTGTGAAGATGTTTTCCCAGTTTTGCTTCCCTTCTAATCTTGTTTACATTAGTTTTGTTTGTACAGAAGCTTTTTAATTTGATGTAATCAAAATTTTCTATTTTGTGATCAATAATGGTCTCTAGTTCGTCTTTAGTCACGAATTTCTTCCTCTTCCACAAGTCTGAGAGATAAACTATCCTATGTTCCTCCAATTTGTTTATAATCTTGTTCTTTATCTAAATCATGGACCCATTTTGATCTTATCTTGGTATACGGTGTTAAGTGTGGGTCCATGCCTAATTTCTGCCATACTAATTTCCAGTTATCCCAGCAGTTTTTGTCAAATAATGAATTCTTATCCCAAAAGTGAGGATCTTTGGGTTTGTCAAACACTAAATTGCTATAGTTGACTATTTTGTCTTGTGAACCTAACCTGTTCCACTGATCAACTAATCTACTGTTGAGTTCTTAAAGCAATTCAGAACAAAAGTGTTTGATACACAGCTCACAGTAATCTCAATATTGGCCCTAATTTAAGTTAAAATGTATCAGAGATGTGGCTTATCTGGTCCAGTGATGCAGATTGAAACCCATCTCTTGCTTGTTCATCCTGTGTGACCTCTCTTAAGGTTGTAGAGGGAAGAAGAATAATCCAATGTATTGAGAGTTTGTCTCACTTTCTTTTTACTTTAACAATACTCTTTCCCTCTGTAATTCCACTTCTTTACATATGATTATTCCAACAACAAAAAATTCTTCAATCATTGGAATATTCTTCTAAGCCAGTGAAATTATTAAGACACAAGATAAAGACAACCCTTTCCCTGCTTGGGTGGGATTTGTTATTTGGCTTAGTCCAATTAAAGCCCTCTTGAAAAATCTGCTGAACATTGTTCTTGGTTTAGAATGCTTCTAAAGGGTTCATAATGGGCAATTTTTGCTATTGAGGAGAAGCATATATAACTTGGAGTGTCTCCCTAAATGGTCCATATCAATGAGCAATTTATTCTTTTTAATTTGATAGGTTGTTTATTGCATTAATTATCGGAGACAGTTTGTATTTAAGAATTCATTTTGCTAGTATTTAAAGGGATGCCTGTAGCTTGAATGAGAATGTGATGAAAAAAAAAGTTATTTCACAAAAGAAGTTGAGATACAAGGGCAAACCTGACTTTTGTTTGTTTCATTAAGCTTAGTCAATCTACCCAATTATATTTTGCAAATAAGAAAAGCTTATACTAAACTCATTCTGCTTTACTTAAAAGTCTAGAGAATTTAAATGAGGAAGGATATGTATTTAAAAGAGGATAATTTAAATGAAATTTCTATTTGGAGCTTAATGTAAGAATGATGTTAGGCCAAGGATTTTGAAATGTTTCTTTTCCTGTCCCTTATCTAAACCCTTTTTTTACAATGGAAAATATCAAAAAATACCCAGTTCCTCAAGAGATGTTTTTTATCTTGGGAAACCCTTTTTAATAATAACAAAAACCCTACTTATTTTATAATGTGAACAACTGTGTTTATAAAGTGTTGCTTCTAATGCCATTTGGAATGTTATGGGACTAAGTAATATCAGAGCTTAACCTTTCCCCTTAAGACTATGCTATCCTCCATATTTGGCCAGATTATTTCTTTATTCTTTAAATCAACCTGGTATCCAATTGAAAGATCAGTCATCAGAGGACAGTAGCATACTATTATAGTTTAGACAAGGAATTATGGAAAGCAGCAACATATTCTTGGTAGTAGATTATTGGTACAAAATATGGAGAATTTAAGGCATCTCTATATAATAAGGCAATTGAACATAATAATAAAAATACTTTGTGTTTGCAATGGCATTCCATTACTTTTGGCAATTTGCTTTTCTGTTAGTTTTGTTAATTACAGGAAATTAGTTTTTTTTTTTTTTTTTCAATATATTGGCCCCAGGCTCCTCCCCCTCTCCTTTTTGCTTAGTTTATTTATTTTTATAACCTTTTCAGGTTTTTAAAAGTTGTACTTTCCGTTCATTGTTGTTCACTTTTGTACAGTTCCTCCTAATAACTACTTTGTTATGTTGTTTTGCCTTTCAAAGTTTCTCTTTAGTTGACAGTCAGTCAAGAAATATTTATTAAATATTTATTTCATTTATATTCAAATACTGTGGTAAGGACTTGAGATACAAAGAGACAATAAACAAACCCTGCTTCAAGGAACTTGCTGTTTAATGGGGGAGAAAAGAAGCAAACAAATATGTACAAATAAGTATGTGCAAGCTAAGTAGCAAATCATTAAAACAAGAAAAGCATTACAATTAAGAGGATTTTGGAAAGACTTTCTGTAGAGGATGAGATTTTAGTTGGGACTCTTAAAAGAAGCTGGAGACAGTCGGGAGAACATTCCAAAAGTGAGGGCCCACCATAAAAAATTTCTAGAGCAAGTCAGTGTCAAGTTAGTGGGACATCCTGGAGAGGTCCTTGTTCTTAAATTAAAGAGTAAGTAGGAAAGAAAGATGTCAAGAAGACTAGAAAGATATTAGGGCTTAGATTATGAAAGGCTTTGTATGCCAAATCGATAGCAAAGCTCTAGTCTTTTTAAATCTTTTTGTTTCATTATTTTCATTTTTTTTCCCTGTAAGGGTCACATTCATTCTTGCTGAGTAAAATGTTCTTGATTACAAATTTTTTTTTCTTTTGCTTTTTGGAATATCATTCTAATAATATGTTCTCTTTTTCATAATAGGTTTTGTCCAATTTTCTTGTCAGCCTGACTCGGGTTTGTTGGTACTTAAACTTTTTTTTTTTTCTGGTTGCTTATAGTTTCAGTTTGAGTTTTAAATTAGAAGCCCTCAACTTTGTTTGTCTATGATATTCCTGCCAATTTTAATTGTGTTTTTATTTCAGGATGTGGGGGATGGGTGCTAGATCCACTTTTCCATATTAACTAATCAGAGACATCTTCAGGTACAAAGACCAAAGCATTTTTATTCCCTGCAAAGAGACAACTAAGCTTCCAATGTGTGCTTCTCAACCTAACCATCCGGAAGCAGGACAAGCTGGTTAAATAGCAAAAGACCCAAGTGTTTTCATTTGATAGACTAAAAGGAAGTAACCATCATTAAGGAATGGTCATCAATGTTGTCTACTTCCTGTGGGTCACATCACTTCCTAGGGTTCTTGGCCTTTAGAGACCTCTAGGCATAGGGATCATGTGACTTCCTGCAACCTAGGTCTAAGACCTGATCTTCTGACTCTGGGAAAAGGGATCAAGTGACTTAGGCCCCATCTCAGACTTCTTGAGAAAACTTTATCTGTCTATCTTACTCAAGGAGTTGAAGGACTTTTTTCCCCCCTATCTTCTCCCTTTTCCACTTTGCTTTCTTGTTCAAAAAGTATATTTTCTTTTTTTCCAAGTCAGTCGTTTTGGATAGTAGATATATTATTTTTCACCTGTTATTTTCAGACTGAAAAAGTCTTTTTATTTTTTTTGCAGTATTTGTTGTGAATTCATTGACTTTCATTTACTACTTAATATGTTTTTAGGGAGCTTGCTCCTTGGGTAGTTTTTTTTAAAACCTTTTGTTCTAATCTATTAAATCTCCCAATTCTTTCCTTCAAAGATCTTGTTTTCCTTGTAATTCATTAAAGCCATTTTCCCCTCTCAGAGGGTCTATGTATATTTTTTGTGCATTATCATTTTCTTGAGTTTTACTCTTAATGTTTCTTGATTCATAATATTTTTTTCTTCTGTTTTGGTACATATTTTTTTTCTTTTTACTCATCTCTCTACCCTTATTTGATTTCCTTATTTGAGACATTGTGCAAGGGTCAGGTTCTTCTGTTCCCCATATTATTGTTTAGTCCTAACCTTGGTTTCCTGGCTTCTTAGACTTTGATTCACCTTCCTTGGCTTTCACTTCCCTTGGTATGTCTTTGCTCAGAACACTGTAGGTTTTAGAGTTCCCTTGAATAGTCAGTCAGTAGAGAAGCATTTATTAAACACCTGCTTTGTGCCAATTATGAACTATTATTATTTCAGTATTTTTGATTTTTCTTGTGCAGCATGATAAATTTAGAAGTATATTTAGAAGAAAAAAACTTTAAACTTCTAATCTTGGTCACATTTGTTATGTTTGTGCAAAATTTTTTAAATCAAAATTATCCATTTTGTATTTCATAATGTTCTCTATCTGGTTTGGTCATAAATTCTTCCTATTCCCATAGATATGACAGATAAACTATTTCTTTTCTGATAATTTGCTTGTGAAATAAGTCTTTATTTCTAAATAATGCAGTCATTTCAGTCTTATCTTGTTATAGGGTATGAGATGATTGGTTAATTACCATTTTGTCATACTGTTTTCTAGTTTACTTAGTACTTTTTAGTCAGATAGTGAGTTCTTATCCCAGAATCTGAAGTCTCTGGTTGTATCAAACAATAGCTTACTGTAATTATTCACTACTGGTGTCTTATGTACCTAATCTATTTTCACTGATCTACCACCCTGTTTCTTTAACCAATAACAAATAGTTTTGATTATTGACACTTGATAATAATAATTTTAGAACTATAGGCTTCCTTTTTTCTCCCATTAATTGATATTAATATTTTTTCCTTCCACATAACTTTTATTATTTTTTTCTACCACTATAAAATAAGTTTTTGGTATTTTAATTGGTATGGCACTGAAGAAGCAAATTAATTTAGGTAGAATTGTCATTTTTATTATATTAGCTCAGCCTACCCATTTTTTCCCCCATTATTAAGATTTGACTTTGTGTGAAAAATGTCTTATGATTATGTTCACATAGTTCCTGTTTGTTTTGGGAAATATTGGTTTTTATTTTAAATGGAATTTCTCTTTTTAACTCTTGGTGCTGGGCTTTGTTGGTAATATATAGAAATGCTGATGTTTATATATCCTGCAACTTTGCTAAAGTAGTTGTTTGAAGTAACTTTTAAGTTGATTCCCTGGGATTCTAAGCATGCCACCATATCTAAGCATACATCTGCACAGAATAAAAGTTTTGTTTCCTCATTGCTTATTCTAATTCCTTCAATTTCTTTTTCTTCTTACTGCTAGTGTCAACATTTCTAGTACAATATTGATCAATAGTGGTGGTAATAAACATATTTATTTCACCCCTGATGTTATTAGGAATACTGCTACTTATCTCCATTGTATATAATGCAAGAATGAGTCCTATGTTTTGTCAAAAGCTTTTTCTGGATCTATTGAGATAATCATATGATTTCTCGTAATTTTGTTATTGATGTTGCCAATTATGTTGATTGTTTTTCTAATTTTGACGCAGTCCTGCATTCCTGGTAAAAATCATAGTGTATTATCCAGGTGATTAATTGCTTTGATTAATCTCTTTGCTAATACTTTATTTAAAATTTTTGCATCAATATTCATTAGGAAAAGTAGTCTATATTTTTCTTTCTCTGTTTTAGTGCTTCTTGGTTTAGGTAACAGTACCATATTTGTATCAAAAAAAGAATTTGGTAGGATTTTTTCACTTATTTTTTAAAATAATTTATATAGTACTGAAATTAATTGTTTAAATGTTCAGTAGAAGTCCATTGGGAATCCATCTGGCCTTGGAGTTTTTTTTTTTTTTAGGGAGTTTATTGATGATTTACTCGATTTCTTTTTCTAAAATGAGGCTATTTAAGTATTTTACTTCCTCTTTTTTTTTTTTTTTTTAAATCTGGGCACTTTTTATAAATATCTATCCATTTCATTTAGATTTTCACGTTTATTGTAATACTTTGGACAAAACAACTCCCAATTATTGTTGTATTTTCTTCTTTCTTGCTTCACCTTTTTTATTGTTTTTTCCCATAAAATCATCTCTTAATTTTATTTAATAGTTCAAAAGTTTTCTTGTTTGAGATTTTACTAATCTCTCTTTTGATTTTCTCAATTTCTGATTTGTCATTTATTTGGGGATTTTAAAATTCTTTTTCTAGCTTTATTTTAGTTGCATGCTCATTTCATTTATCTCTTTTTTTTCTATTTTATTCATGCAAACATTTATTGATAACAATTTCCCCTAAGAGTTGCTTTGACTGCATAAATCTATTATATCTAACTTTTCTAAAATTCTATTCATGTCCTTAACTTCTTTCTTGTTTATAGTTATCCATAAATTATGGATATCCATTGTTGTTCTTGTGTCTAGTTCTGAAAGGAGGCAGTTTGAGGTCCTCCACTAGGAGAGGTTATAACAGTGACTCTAGTGTATGAATTATATCTTATCTAATTAATTAGCATTCCTCTTATTTATTTTTTTATTGTAATACATTTATTTTTAATACACGTGCTTTATGAATCATGTTGGGAAAGAAAAATCAGAGCAAAGGGGAGAAACCATGGGAGAGATAAAAAATTAGAAAAGAGAAGTGAACATAGCATGTGTTGATTATATTTAGTCTCCTTAGTTCTTTTTCTGGATGCAGATGGCATTTTTGCAGGTGACAAAGTTGATTGGTTTTGCTTTGGATCACTGAACCACCGAGAAGAACTAAGCTTTTTGTAGTTGATCTTCGCAAAGTCTTGCTGTTATTATGTACAAATGTATTCTTGGTTCTGCTTGTTGCGTTCAACATCAGTTCCTGTAAAATTTTCCAGGCCTTTTCAATAATCAGCTTGTTCAGCATTTTTTATATAAAGGAATATGGACCCAGTGCCATTGCACTGCTAGATCAAAAGGGTATGTATGCACAGTTTTATAGTGCTTTAGGTATAGTTCCAAATTTTTTATTTTTAATTTTATTTGTATATTGTCTTATACAGTGATTTCTACTAGTTAGGAGTTAACATTTAAGTAAACAAGAAAACCTTTACCTTATACTTGTTCTTTCTTTGTAGAGTAAAACATGGAAAAATCCAGGCACGTGAGGATATCAACAAACTTCTGGAAAGAGAGAGGTCTGTCAGCAATGAGCAGTTAACCAGAGCCATTCTTCGAGAGAGAGCATCAAGTGAAGAGGAAAAATCTAAGATGAAGCATATGGTGAGTATTTTACATTTTTGTAAATTTGCTAGCTTTTAAAATTTATTATATTTATTTTTCAGTGATTTTCCTCTTTTTCATGTTTCATAATTAAATTTTTCTGATTAAACAACTTGATTCAAGGTTCATGTCTTTATTTTAGAACTTGTTAAGCCATTTTTATTATTAGGCCAAATGTCATAAGCTCCTCACACTGCCTAAAATAGGACAGTTTGTTGTTTTCCTTGACTGGGTTCTTTTATACTTAAAAATCTGTAGATAGCAACTTGCTTTGTGTCACTGTCTATCTAATGTCATTCCTGCTTAATGTAAGCATTAGTCAAAGAGTTTGATAAGTCACTTCTTAATTGCAAGAGGGAAGAGCAGAGAGCTTTTTAAACTAATGAAATGTTTAATAATCATTTCCCCTTATTTTTTCATTGTGCATAACCTTTTATGGTTAGAGGAATTTGTTCATATTCAGAGAATTATTTAACAAGAATCATTCAGTACATTAGAATTCTTAGATTTCACTTAGGCTCAGTCAAATAAAAATATCTTCAGTGGAGTAGAAAGCAGGTTTTGCCTTTTGAATCTGAAAGACCTGAAAGATAATCCATAAGCTTTCATAGTCTTGTTCTTTTGCTTATCGAAAAGGAGCTTCTACTTGATGATTGCGTTGTCAAATCTCCTTCCTTCATTTTGTTTTGAATGATTTAAAAATGCTTTTTTTTTCAGGTTATCAATGGATTCTTTCAATTTTATCTTCTGGTTCTAGATTATGAGGACAATTCTTCTTAATTTCTTGAAAGATGATGTCTAGGCTCTTTTTTCTGATCATGGCTTTCAGATAGTCCTGTAATTTTCTGATTATCTTTCCTGGATCTATTTTTCCTGGGTCAGTCATTTTTGTAATAAGAAATTCACAATTTCTCCTGTTTTTTTTTTTCTTTTGGTTTTATTTTCTCTTGATTCCTCATAAAACAGTAGCTTCCATTTGCCCAATTCTAATTTTTAAGGAATTTTTTCCTTCAGTGAATTTTCCTGCCTCATTTTCCATTTTGTGAATTGTGATTTTTAGTGCAGATGAGTTTACCTTTTCTCCTCCCTCTTGGCTCCACCTAGATTATATTTGTTCAGTTAGAGTGGGTTACAAGCAATCATGATGAGAAAATATTGTTAGAAATGATTAAAGTTCAAACTAGAATACACATATCTGACAGAAAGAGTGTTGTGTTTCACAGAGTAAGGTGGACCCCTAAATCTGTGGACAGAGTAAAGAAAAACAACAAATTTTTACATTAAGAAGAACCATCATTGAAACTGATTACAATTTTATATATGCATTTTAGACATATATACATATACATATGCCTTTTTTAAATATCAGAAAACTAGAAATGCCCACTTCTATTATCCCTTATAATAGTAATTGAACTATGAATTTGATTATTGTTACACATCCTAGAAACTGTGTAATGAAGATAAAAATTCAAAGTATTGTTTCATTCTGTAGTATCTCTCCCTGCTTCTCCCCCCCCCAACAAAAAGAATTTGTCAAGTGTTTTTTTTTTTTAATTGTATAGAGGTTGTCATACCTAAAAGAGTTTTATTAATTTTTTGAAATGTTTTGAACTATTGATTCTGCAAGACAAGCTATGATGGAGATTACCTAGAGCTCTTCTTTAGGCAAAAATATCTCTAGTACAAAGGTTCTTAATTGTTTTGTGGACCCTTTTTTTCAGTCTAGTGAAAATTATGGAATCTTTCTCAGAATAATTTTTGTAATGAAATACATAGGAATAAAATAGAAACAATTATATTGAAATACAATGAGTTATCAAATTATACATTAAAAAAAATTTCCGGGTCACAGACTTCTGTTAAAAACCTCCATTCTAGAGTGATAAAGGACATATAATAGCTTGACAGAAATTTTCCTTCAGTGAATCTAATTACAGTTGATTAAATTATCTGGCTAATAAACTGATTATAATTTCTGTCATTTGATTTCTTTAGTGTGATTCTACTTTCTTGTAAGGGTATGTTTTTAATTATTATTATAGAGATGTTCAGTCCAAGTTCTTGAGTCAGGTATATATTCATTTTACATGAATAAATTGGTAGTGTTTTTATGAATCGGGCTCTTAAAAGTTATATTGGTGTTAGAGGATTTTGAAAACCTTTTCAGTCTTAATTGGACTAATAAATTCTTTAGGCCATAATACATTTGTGACCCTCTGATGCTGGAAGGAGGTGAAGCCACCAAAGTACAGCAGTTCCTAGGGCCTAAGCACAGAACACCATACTGTTACATCACCAAAATGTATAACATAGGTTAGTAATAATCTGAGAATATTAGTCTCAGTGAAAGTGTCTTGTGAACTGAGATTCTATAGACTCTAGTGGGAAAATTTATGGATCTAGCTTAGCTATAAAATGAAGGTGTTTGAGTGAGTGTGAGTGACAGAATAGAGAGAAATAGATTTGGAGTTAGAAAATTCAAGTTCTACATTTTCTTTCGGCCAGCTCTTTATCTTTGGGGAAATGACTTCACCTTTTCCAACTTCAGTTTCCTTATTCATAAGAATGGGAAATAGTTTTGTCTATATTACAAATTATTATGGAGATCAAATAATATAGGTATAACATACTTTGTAAAATTTAATTAGCATGTAAATGCAAGCTATTATTTTAGGTTGAAGAAAGAATAATATCTAAGGAAAAGCTGTACTGGGTGCTGAGAAAGCAGTAGTGTTTTATTGTTTCTCATAGTGTGAGGTTTTGGTTATGTCATCATAAACATAAGAGATTGTGAATATTATCCAGTTTGAGTTAATGTGGTTCCCTGGAAAGATCTCTGAATTGGAAGTCAAGAGTGTAATCTTGAATAAGTTACCTTAGATCATCATGTGTCAGTTTCTATCTCGTAAAATAAAAAGACTAAACTAAATGACTTCTAAAGTTGCTTTTTAATTTATCATTCTATAATCCAGTTTTAGGTTAAAGGTGAATACATATGATTTAAAATATATACTTTTAAATTTGCAGTAAAAGCAACTTATTTAATGAAGGTTAATTTCTTATACAGTTATATTTGATTCAAATTTTTATTGCCCATCTACTCTGTGAGTGTAAGGACTCAAATAGTTTTGAATTTAAATAGCTATGGTCTATGATTTTGTCAGTATGGGACATGTTATAACCCATTTATGTAAATCAGTAGCTAAGTCTTAGAGAGTTATATGTGGTCATTGAATAATAAAAACAAATAGTACTTTCTCATTAGGATTAATTTTTTCACATTTCAAAAAAATAGCAGAGGGAAAATAACACATGCTGAAAATTTGGGGAAAAAGAAACTCTGGAATGTATTATTTTAAGAATACCTACAGTAGGGTTTATAGAATTAGAAATAGTTGATATTTAAAATAGAAGACCCCACGTTTATTTTTTTTTAATATTAATTTTTTTTATGTAAATTACCCTTTCACTATTTTTTATTGTTACTGTCATTGTTCCTAAATATTATTTTTTCAATTCCGTATCCATCCATATATATAGTTTTAACATTGTTTTAAAATTCTGAGTTCTAAATTTTTTCCCTCCTTCTTTCCCCACTTCCCTTATTGAGAAGATGATTTCCTCTTTCTTTGATCTCTTTGTGGTACAAACCCAACAATGCTATTGCTGAACAAAAAGATTTGCATAGTTTAATAACTTTTTAAACTTAATTTCAAATTGCTTTGCTGAATGTCTACATCTATTCCCAGTTACAATAGTGCTTTGACATTGCTATTTTGCTGTGTCATCTTCAGTATTTGTTATTTTCCCTTTTTTGATCAGCTTTTTAAATCTGATGTGTATGAGGTTGAACTAAGAATTGTTTTGATTTATGTTTTTTCTCATTATTAGTGATGTAAACATTTTTCCATATGACTATTGCTAGTTTGGATTTCTTTCTCTGAAAACTGACAGTTCATGCATTTGGATCATTTGTCATTTGGTGAGTGGATCTTATCTTATGAATTTGAATCAGTTCCATATATATCTTGAAAAGGAGTAGTTGCAATATTTATGATGAGTCATTTCTACACTTGGAAACTATTTTCAAAAGAATATGACTATATCTTTACTAAAGCCACATGTGATATAAGATCTTGTGTTTTCTTTAGTCTTCCAGTGAAACATATTTATTTTCCCAGATTCCAATGCCCTGTTAATTCCCTGATATAAATTTGATTTTGACATACATATCTACATAAAATCTGTTTAGGGTAGATTTGGAGACTTTTAGTTTGCTCTTTGGAAAACACCACAAGACTGAAGCCCAGTGTCTTTTTTGCTCTTCATATGTGAAATCATTTCTTTTGACTCTTTTTTCACTGGATTCTCACTATTCTGGGAATTCTACCCATCTTTCTGTCTGTCTGTTTATCTGTCTGTCTGTCTACCTGTGTGTGTGTATGTATGTATGTATGTAGTTGTTTGTATATTTTCTTACCTATTAGAATGGGAATTTCTTGAATGCACATATCATGTGCTTTACACTTATTTGTAATTGCATATTTATGTGTGTATATTTACACTTATTTGTAATTGAATATTTATGTATGTATATTGTATTTTTAAAATTTATGTATATTTAACATCTTGTGTGATTTTTGCTACTGCCATTTATATTAGTGTCAGTTTGTGTATATTCTGTTATAAGCTAGAAATTATAGATGGCAAATTTTAGGCATCTATACTTGGTTAGTGCGTAGTGTTACATATAAATAGGTGCTTTATCAAATGAAATTTTAAAATTAAATACTTAGCTCCAAAATTGTTTGTAGGCATTAAAAGTTTTTTGTTTGTTTTTAAATTTTTTTGGAGTGCTATTTGTTTGGATTGAAGTAAAAGTTACTAATTCATTCAGGAATATTTTGTATGCTTGTTCAAGGTCTTGAAAGTTAATTTAAGACCCAAGTTTGTAAGTATAAATATTAAGTTTTGCTGTCTCCCTCTATCACTCACGAAATGATGTTTTCTCATTTTTCTTCTGGACCCAGTAAAACCTGCCTATTCTAACTATGCTTATTGAAAACTATCTTATATTTGAATTTGACAGATAAGTATGAGAAACTGGCATAAGAAACTTCTGAGATTTTTAAACGTATATCTGCATCACCATGTCTTGGGTTGAACATTATTATATTTAGAAGATCATGTAAGAAGTTTTTTTATTCCTACATAGGTCTGTCTTTTGCTCCAGCTGCTAGTGTTCCCTCTAATAAAATTACTGTGGATTTATTTTGAATAATTTTAGATGTGTACAAGTATGTCCCCTTACAAGATGCAAGGCCTGTTAGGGCAGGGACTTTGATGTTTATTTTAATAACCCTTTGTCCAACACAGTTCCTGTCATGTTAGTCTTTAATAAATGCTGTTTGATTGATCATAATTTTGATAAATTTCAGCCCTCTAAATTTGATTATATATACTTATAATGTAAAGCAGAGGAGTACTCAATTGGGTAGGAAAAGAAATTTTTTTTATCAATAAATAATAGTCTTTTTGAAGGGTTTATTCTTGATTTAGGATGTTATCAAATTCCTGTGCAGTTGTTGAGATGTAGTATTTCCCATAAGAACTTTTTAGGTAATATAATGGAATTCTCAAAATTCCCAAACTTATTGGACACTTACGGATGTCTTATGTTTGTTTGACTCTTGAGATAATTTGAAACTATTCTGAAATCCTCTAGTGAAAAACAAATGTTTCCAAGAATATGCTCAATTCACAATATTAGCATTGCTCTGAAGATTGTCCAACAAACTGCTTTTCCACTTGAATTTTTGGGCTGTGGGTAAGAATGTTTCCACCTTACTTTTTATACATTACCAATCATTATATGTGCTTCTCTATTATGATATCCACATTTTTAGTCTAAGTAAAGGTTGGGTTTCACACATTTTGTTAATTAGAAAGCTGTCTTTCAGTAGTTGATATAAAAAATTCCTGTGATGACATTGGTTTTCTGAAATAAAACTGATTTTTAAAATCTCTTCCACCCACCAGCAGTATTTCTTGCTTTTTTGTCAGATGTGTGTCCAGGCTTCCTTTCCTACAGCTGTTGAAGCAGCTGTCTTCATTAAAATTCTCCCAGAAAACAAGGTTATTGTTTTTCTGTTTGTCTTGGTTCATAAGCTAGATTAGCACAAAAACTTCCCTTTGATGGTAATTTTCTCAGCTGAAGTTTGTCAATCCAGGACTGGACAATTTATAGCTTTTGCACCTTCTTCCACTTTTTATCTATTTCCATCACTACTTGAGTGTTTTAATCAGCCCAACCATGAAAGGTTTCTGTTGAACCTAGTAAAACCTGTCTATTCTAACCATATATTTAAGTTTGACAGGTAAGTATGAGAAACTTCTTAGATGTGACTAATCAAGGAATTAGTTTTGCTTGGTAATACCTATTTGTTACAAGGGTTTTCTTTTCTTTTTTTTCTTTTTTCTTTTTCATATGAGGGGAGTGAGAATTGCATCAAGGAAAAGAAAGTTTGTTTAATAAAAGAAATTGTTGGTAATTTATAATTTACAAATCTGAAATTGTCAACTAGAAATTGCTATTAAAAGCATGTTTCTTTTGAACTTATATCAACTGCTACTGATAATGCCTAATAATTGAAAGGGTTAGAACCAGTAAAAATACAATTGTAAGAATACAGTTGTCTTGACATTTCTTTTTATGTTATTTCAGATATTAATCTTCAAATTGCTTGTTCTTTCTGTTGTTTTACTAAAAAGTAATAGGTTATTGTATCTTCAAATAATATAAAATTTTCTAATCTCTACTAGATATTTGCCCTTTTTTTCCTGGCCAAATAAAGTTGTGGTAGCTTAAAATGATTACTTTTATTCTCCTGGCTTCTCTTTCTTATGAATATTGAACATTTTTAGAACTGATCAACTGAAAAGTGAGGAGCTTTATTCAGAATTGCGTATAGTAGAAAAAAAAAACAGCATACACCTTAAAAAGTAAAGGTGACAAAGATTATCCAGATCACTAATAATAAGGCAGAGCAGTGGATAGAGTATCTAAAGATAACTAAAATCCCAAGGTTTCGTCGTAGTTCAAACTAAGTTGAGGAAGAAGGAAAAATAGCTTAGTCAACTATACAAACCTCTGTACTAAGGGAAAGTTGATTTATATTCTAGGATCAATTCTACCAAACAAGATACAAAGAGGTTCACATGAGGTAAAATGGACAGTTTTGATTATATAAAATTAAAAGTTTTTTGTACAAACAAAACCAATAGATATTTGAATAGATTCCTTTAAATCACAACTAAAATCCCATCTTCTACATGAAGGCTTTTCTAATGCCTCCTAATTCCAGTGCCTTCCCTCTCAATTATTTACTTATCCTGTATATAGCTTGTTTGTATATATGCTTGCTTATTGTCTCCCCCATTAAACTATGAACTTCTTGAGGGCAAGAATTGTCTTTTGCCTCTTATTATATTCTCAGTGCTTAGCATAATGCCTGGCACATAGTAGATACTTAATAAATGTTTATTCACTTTGTAAAATTGGAGGAAAAAAAGATCCAATCCTCAACTGATAATAAATGGTCACAAGGTTGAATGGACAGTTTTCAGACGATTCAGACTATAAGTAGACATATGAAAAATTGCTCTAAATCTCTAATAATGAGAGAAATGGAAGTTAAAACAATTCTATAGTACTCATACCCATCTCATTGGCTAATAAGCTCACAAAAAAGAAAAATAAATGCTGGAGGTTCTATAGGAAAACAGATACTTCAGTGTGAATTGGATCAGTCTGATACATATAACAAGTTAACACATTAACAAGATAACACATCAATCTTGTGATACCAGAAAAGGTTGTCCAGGTTTGTTTTTGTTTTTTAATTTAAAAATATATTTTTTTAAAAATTTAATACCCATTGTTTTATGAATCAAGATGGGAAAGAAAAGTCAAAGCTAAAGGGAAAAACTGTGAGAGATATTTTAAAAAGTGAACATAGCATGGTGTTGATTTACCCTCAGTCTCCATAGTTTTTTTTTTTTTTTTTTAATTAATGCAGATGGCATTTGCTGTCCACACTCTTATTATGATTGCTTTGGATCACTGAACCACTAAGAAGAACCAAGTCTTTCATAATTGATCATTGCATTTTCTTGCTATTACTGTGTACAGTGTTTTTCTAGTTCTGCTTGTTTCACTCAATTGCAGTTAATGTAAATTTTTCTTTTCCATAATCAACTTGTTCATTATTTTTTTAAAGAACAATAATATTACATTATCTTCATATACCATAACTTGTTCAGCCCCCAATTAATTGATGAGCATTTACTAATTTTTCAATTCTTTGATACCACAAAAAGAGTTGTTACAAGCACTTTTGATGTGGATCCGCTTCCCTTCTTTATGATTTCCTTGAGATATAGCACTGCTGGATCAAACTGTATGCACAGGCCCTTTAGGCCTAGTTCCAAACTGATCTCCAGAATGGTTATAATTTTACAACTCCACCCACAATGTATTAGTGTCCCTGTTTTTCCCACATCCTCTGCAGCATTTATCATTACCTTTCCCTGCAATCTTAGCCAATCTGAGAAGTGTGAGGTGGTACCTCAGAGTTGTTTTAATTTGCATTAAAAATTAAATTTCAAAGTTTTAGAAAAGTTGAGTGATTTTTTTAAAGCACTTTTTGTTTTTATTTTTAATAGTACTTTTTCATATGACTGTAGATGGCTTTAATTTTGTCATCTGAAAATTGTTCATATCCTTTGACCATTTAGCAATTAGGAAATGACTTGTATTCTTATAAATTTGACACAATCTTTATATATTTTAGAAATGAGATTTTTATCAGAAACACTGACTAAAGATTTTTTTCCACCATCTTTGCACTTCCTTTTAATCTTGTTTCTGTTGGTTTTGTTTGTGCAACAACATTTTAATTTAATGTAATCAGAATTGTCTATTTCTTTCATGTTCTCTAGTTCTTCTTTGGTCATAAATTCTTCACTTCTCCAAAGATCTGATAGGTAAATTATTTCTTGCTCTCCTAATTTGTTTATGGTATCATTCTTTATGCCCAAATCATATACCCATTTTGACTTAATTCTGGTATGGGATGTGAGTTATAGTTCTATGCTAAATTTCTGACATTATTTTCTATTTTTCCCAGTAATTTTTATCAAATCGTGAGTTTCTATTCCAGAAACTGAAATTTTGGGGGTTTAGACTAGATTATTATAGGCCTTGATTATTGTGTCATGTGTATCTAATCTATTCCACTGATCTACCACTATATTTCTTAGCCAGTACCAAATGATTCTGATGACTGCTGCTTTGTAATATAATTTTAGGTTTGTGAATCAAATATTCTGGAAAGCAATTTGGAACTAGTCCAAAAAGCCATTCAAATATGCATGCCTTTTAGCCCAGCAATACTATTACTGCTGTGTCTATAATCCAAAGAGATCAAAGAAAGAGGAGAAAAAAACCCATAAATACAAAAATACTTTTAGCAGCTCTTTTAGTAAAGAATTAGAAACTGAAGGAATGCCCGTAAATTGGGAAATGACAGAACAAGTCATAGATTATGATGTGATAAAATGTGATTGTGCATTAAAGAATTATGAAGGGAATAGTTTCAGAGAAATCTGGGGAAGTGCAAACAAATGTTATAAAGATAAATAACTTTGAAAACCAGGAATTCTGATCAATCTAATGATCTCAATTTCAAAACATCCATGATGAAACATGTTATCTACATCCACATGGAGACAGTGATAAACATAAAATACAGAATGTTGTTCTTGATTGTTGTGGGGTTTTTGTTTTTTTAGCTTTTGTTTTCTCTGTAGATGTGGGAGTGGGAGTATGTGAGACTAAATTGAGAAATGAAAATAAAATAAAAGTGAACTAAAAAAGAAAAAAATGGAGATAAGATCACCTGCTTCGCTTGGCTGTTTTGAGGGATGGTGATATGAAACTATTCAAAGTATTTTGCCAAAGTATTTGCTATTGTTGTTATTATTGATTTGGATAATTTTTTTCATATAGCTGATTATTGGCATTTCCTTAGATATCTTCATATTCTTTGACTCCATAATTTATTATTTTCTGTTATTTTGCCCATATGTTTGTGTTAGTTCCCTCAAAGATAGTAGATTCAAAGGATTTTTCCTACTTGGCATCTTTTCTGGAAATATTGATTTTATTCATATGTAACTTTAAATGTCATTTAAACAAAACTATTTTTTATTAATCTTTATCTCTGTTTTGTTTGGTTAAGTAGTTTCTACCTAAATCTGAAAAATTATCTTGTTTCATTCTTTTTTTAATGCCTGAATTGCTCTCTCCTGTGCAGTCATTCTTTCTTTCAAGACTAGTTCAACTTCAAACACCCTCAAGAAGTCTTTACTGATTCTCTTAGTTGTTAGTTCTATTCTTCCCCCCACTTTCTATTTATTTTTATAAATTTCTTTTTACTTACTTAACTATGAACATAATTTATCTTCCTTTCCTCTCTATCTCCTCTCTTTTCCTGAGAAAAAAGGAATATTCTCAAGATATATTCCTTGAAGAAGACAAGAGCTGTCTATTTTTTGTTTTCCCAAAGTCTAGCATTTTGCCTATCATATAGTAAGTACTTAATAAATAAATATGTCTAGATTGAATGATTTAAAAGATGGTATGATCTTTGTAAAATTTATGGTTCCTATCCATTTGGTACTCATTGTGGTACTTGTTGAAGACTTTTTTTTTTTTTTTAAATGCTCATTCTTTGGTGTTTTTTAAGTAAACCATTATATTGTTTGCAAATAGCAACAATTTTACCACTTTTTTTCTGGGTCCCCCCTCCTCCCAACATTTATATAGTTCGTGCTTTTTAAATCTTTTCTACTGTGTTATTACAATTTGTCAGATAATAATGGCTTATTATTTATTTTATTATTGTTATTAATTATATTCTTTAGTCTTATTTAATTATATTCTTTAGTCTTATTTAGACAAATTTTCCCTGATACTCTATTGCAAATTATGTAAACTGTTAGGGATGTGTGTGTGTGTGTGTGTGTGTGTGTGTGTGTGTGTGTGTTTATTTCATCTTGGGATATTTTGCTTTGAGTTATGACAGATTCATTATACCAAATATTAAGTAAATTTAGTTTTCTACATGCTTAAATGAGATTTAAAAAACAAACAAACATGCATTTCTGTACCTTTTAAATTCATAAACCTTTAGGAGAAAAAGTCAAAAATGGACCATAAAAATGTAATTTGCTACATTGGAAGGAAAAAAAAAAGAGCCATTATATACTAACACCCTATTTCTGGTAATGTTTTAGGCTAATTTTTCTTATTTTTGACTCTCCACTACATTTATTTTATGTATAATCCTTAGTATCTCCATTTAAACACACATATAAAATGTATATATTTATGCATGCATATATATGTATATATGTAATATGTGTGTGTAAGTAGTTTTATAAAGGTTACCAAATGAAATAAAAAATATAAAAAATGAAAGTAATTTAAAACCGTACTTTTTTATTAGTTCATCAGAAATTTTTATATATTATAGTTGAGGCACCTGAGCCTTTTAAGTTTGAAATATCTTCTCCAAATTTAAGATAGCACTTAGCGATAGAACTAGATATAGCTTTTGGGATATTGACACTGTCACATTCATTCTGAACCCCAAATCTAAAAGTATTTTCAAAAAGAAATTTAAGAGGAGATACCTATAAATGGATAATATGGGGATTAATAACAGGCTACTTTTTTTCTGTCAGTTACAGATAGACTACATTTGTTTTCCTCTTTTAAAAAAATATACATATACATATTTGTATAAACCCTTTTTTATATGTGTTTATTAAGGAGCATTTTTATCAGGAATGCCAATAACTCTAGCAAGAGATTATAAATATACTTTATAGTGGATTTCAAGGACAAGTATATATACTTGGTCATTGCAGGAAAATACAAAGGCATTTCTTTTTGGGTTTTTATTATTTATTATTATTAATAATAATTATTTTATTATTAATTAAAATTATTGATAATTTTTAGTTATTGATTAACCTTGTACTTTAAAATTCTGAATAGATGTTCCTGCTATAATAATTTAAAGATTATGTATATTATTAATGCTTGAATGTGTTTTATGAAACATGAATTGTGTGCTAATTTTGTAATGAAGTATCATGAGGAACAATTTCTTTGTGGGCTGTTATGATCATGTGTTTACCACCGTTGGAAAAGAAATCTAAGAGATGAACAGTCTCCCATTTGCAACATCTCAATTATATAATGTTTCATGGGTAAAAACTCTGCTTGTCATTAATTTTTTTCTCCTTCTCAGCCCTGACCTTATAGTAAAGTAGATGCTAACTTGGTCCTGATGAGGTAGATAAATCTGTTATTGTGGTGATGAAATTATTTTTTCTTAATAAGTATCTGCTGAGTGCCTACTCTGTGCCAAGCAGTGTGCTAAGGGGTGGGGATACAAAAAAAGGCAAAAGAAAAAAAAAAAACGACAAAAAGCTGTTCCAGTCCTCTGGAAGCACGCAATCTGATGGGAGCAAAGAAATAGTAAAAGACAAGCATTACATAGGAGAAACAAGATATCATTAACAGAATGAATTTACAGCACTAGAATTAAGAGAAATTGGGAACGATTTTGTGTAGAAGGTGAATTTTTAGTTGGAGATTGCCTCACATTAGGAAAGTAAATTTTACATTCATTTTTTTCTTTTTCCATATTCCTTTATCAACTTAATAGGAAGGTACCCTTGTTAATACCTGATTGTAAGCTATTTAAGTAAATATCAATAAAGGCAGTTCTCCCAGTTCTCTCCTCCCAAAGACCTTTTCTTCCCTTCTATCAAAGACATCCTGGGCACAAAATCACACAGAATGAGATGGCTGTAGATAGATGATAGTTTATTCCAGTGGCATGGAGGGAATTGTGGGATTTGGGATTTATAGCTATTGTCATATTTTGGGATTGGAAGAATATTTTTCTAACATTTAAGACCTTTTTCTTTTTCTTTTTCACAGTTAGGAAACATTAACTGTCTAAGAGGCCAGATTTGAACTCAGATTCTCCTGATTTCAGGGCTGATGCTCTATTCACTGCACCACTTAGCTGCCCCCTACGACTATTTTTAATAGAGCTTTTTTTTCAGATGTACTTCACTTTATGCAAAGTTGTATAAAAGTCTGAAATCATGCAAAAGACTAAGTAGTGATTACTTTAAACCAGCTATTCACAGAATAATTCCTTTAAGTAATACATTTCATAAGAGGATTAAATGACTTGATTTATAAAAATTATTTTTGCACACAACTCTAAGAATAATCTCTCATGTAAAATGACAAATGTTTTCAGGTATGCCTTCTTAAACTTTCAGCAGCAAAATTTCTGCCAAATCTTTATTTTCTTATTTCAAAACTTACTTTTTCTTGTCTTGTCATTCCTATACACTTAACTTAAAAAAAGAAATTAATTCGAGTTACATCTAAATAGAATTGGCTTATGCCAAGTCTTGCTGAATGATTTTTATATGTGGTGACTCTGTCATAAGCTGTTCATTGACATTTTTTCACTTGGTTCATTACAGATATCAGAATTTGGTATGAAGAGTAATAAATTAAAACGTATAGAAAATCAATCTAGAAAGGGATAAATATATGTAAAAAGCCCATAGCATAGTACCCAGCCCATATGTGATGACCTGGTTTTATAGTTAGCATATTTGCTTCATCTTCTGGGAGAGACCTTAAGACCTTTAAGACCTTAAGAATTTTATTGAATGGCTACTGATCTTATAATCATATTTCTTTTTGAAGAACTAAGAGATATTCTCTGTTCTAATTGTAACAAGTTAAAAGTTCATTCAAATCCAGCCTCAGATACCTAATTGCTGTCTGACAAATCCCTTAACTTCCTCAGCTGCAGAATGGGCATTATAATAGCACCTATGTTGCAGCTTTATGAGAATCAAATGAGGTAATATTGGTAAAAGTGCTTAACCCAGCACATATTAGGTAGGGACTATATAAAAATCCTTATTTCCTTCCCTTCCGTTCCTTTCCCCTTATCTGAAGCATTAGTCTAAAGGAATCCAAGATAAATATGTTGCATAATATTCTGAGTTTATGATTATGACACTTATGGAATGGTCTGTGCTTTTTCAGTCAGGTTTTCACGTTAAGTTTCTTAGTAGAAAGTTAAAGTCTGGCACTTTTATATAGTTTTGATGATATGTTTTCCAATGTGTAGGTAGGTGTGAGACTTTTCTAAATTCAATAGTAAATTGATCAGCAGTAATGTTTATCCTACAAGGTTTTACTTGAGATGTACATTGCTTTTTTAAATGTTGGGAATTCAATTTTGGAACAATAGTGACTATAATTAACTAGATATAGTTGTATTTAACATAAGATTTTTTTAAAAAAATTATTCTTTATTTAATTGCTTAAATAATCTTTTAAGACTGAATTTTGTTCTTTTTTCATACTGCCTGGTTGTTCTTTCTGATGTTTATCCTTTTTTTTAAAAAAAAAATTATTTTTATGTATCTTAAGACTGATCTATTAACTGAATATTTTCATCATTTTCTACAAGCATGATATTCTAAGTTCTTTTCTTGACTAAGTATATTTTCAGGATGACTTCTCTTGAAAATATCATTGGACAGAATTACCAAATGAATTAAGGCCTCCACCCTACAGAGAAAAGGAATCTGTTTACAGACCTGCACTATTTATTACATACCTCATTTAGCTCATTCATCATTTTAATAGAAAAATGAGTCATTTTAGATGATTCTGAAATAATTCGATGTAAGCTACATAGCTGTAGGCAGAATATGATTTACTGAGATAATACGAAACTTTTTAAGGAGATACTAGTGTGAGCAGCAACAATAATTTATGATTATTTGTAATGTAATGGATCTATTAAATGGATTCATTTTCATTGACATTTGCTGATTTAAATTAAATAATTAGAAGATCTATCCAGGCCAACTTTAAAGTCTTTGGTTACAAATTGCAAAGTTCCCTATTTTGGATATGATTTTGAAGTGTATACTCTGCATTCAAATCATTAACTATAAATGCAATTTCGGATTTGTTTTTTATGATTTTTTAATTTAAAAAGAGATAATTAGTATCTTGCATATTTTTATTAGAAACTTCACCTTCCATTTTACCTTAAGCATCTCTAAGGATTGTCATACCTTTTATGTCAGTACCTCTAACTTCATGATCCAGAGCTTTGAAATTCCATTATTTATCATACCTTCCTATTTTTTTTCACTTACATAGCTTGATTTTTCTTTAACTATTCAACATCATCAGTGTGACCTTTAAGTTCTCCATTTCTCTTTTTTCTCTATACATCATCACATGTTGTGATCTCATTTTCTTTGTGTTGTCTTGTCACTATGGTTGACTAATTCAATGGAATTTGTTTATCTCTTGAATTTAATGTCCTTGCCTTTGCTCTTTTTGCCACGAATGCCTTGTCAAATCCAAACACTGATTTTCTTTGGCCATCTGAATTTTATATTTCTAGCTAAATATTGTTTACCACTCCTATTAAAAGTGAAACAACTCTTTTACTGGGTTTGCCACAGATATTAAGGAGCATGAGATCTTTGGCATACAGAGGGCATGTGGAAATTTAGATCATCTTAAAGAATATTGTTATTTTCATATTGAAAATGTGAATATAATATTTTGATATATATATTGAAAATAGAACCATTGTTAGTGTTATTTCATATTAACCCTTTTCATAATACATGGTACAAAGAGGTTGTGTCAATACATTTTTGGGAAACATTGCTTTAATCATATGTTTATTCAATTTGAATGATTAAATTTTATTTTAATGGGGAAGAAACTTTTTAAATCATAGATGGATCATGGTTGCTTTATATAAAGGCAAAATCTCTAGATGGAACTGAATTTTCACATTAATCATGTAAATTTAACACAGTTTATAGTTTTTGCACAAACCCCATGTGGAATTTGAAGTTAGCTATTAATAGAGTTGTAATTTTGTAAGAGTTCATCATAAATGTGGTTTGAACAATGTCTACTAAATTAATCATATACTCTTTAATTTTAGTTGGGTCATTTTGGACTGCTTTACTTTATATTCTAATTGGTGAGAAAACTTTTCTAATTTAAAAGAGAACTTCATATATTAAGGTTTTTTCAAATTTTACCCTTTTGATCCTAGAAAAAAGCTACTTTGAACTTTGTAAAACAGACCAGATAGGTAGAAATAAATATAGTTTATAATTCTTTTAAAATTCTTTTAGAATATAGAGTAGTAAGGTTACTTGTAGGTAATTGATCAACTCTTTAATTAGCTAGTGCATTTGAATTTTTTTTTCATTTTGTTTTGTTTACTTGCGGACCTGATATAGAATATTATAATGAAGTTGGTAAATGCTTTAGAAATAGGAGTTGTGTAAAAACCATTACATTGAATTCCCAATCCCTATATTTATGCCCACCTGCATTTTTGATTTCCTTCACAAGCTAATTGTACAATATTTCAGAGTCTGATTCTTTTTGTACAGCAAAAACGTTTTGGTCATGTATACTTATTGTGTATCTAATTTATATTTTAATGTATTTAACATCTACTGGTCATCCTGCCATCTGGGGGAGGGGGTGGGGGGGGGTAAGAGGTGAAAAATTGGAACAAGAGGTTTGGCAATTGTTAATGCTGTAAAGTTACCCATGCATATACCCTGTAAATAAAAGGCTATTAAATTAAAAAAAAAAATAGAAATAGGAGTTGTGAACATAAACCCATCATTTAAAAGAGACCAGTGGAAAGTTTGGTTAAGACATTTCTTTAACAGTGTTGGAAGTAGAAATGCTGGGGATCTTGGGGAGAGATGTGGCCATCCTTTGGAGAGTATGTGATAGAGGAAAGAAAAGCTGCATATAATTGGATATGCATATTAAGATTGTGGAAGAGCACATTTCAAAGGTTCTAGTGAAAGATAGCTAATTCTGTGGTAGAAGTCAGTATAAGAAGGATGAGAAACTGCAAGGAATGAAATTCGGAAGTAACAGTGATATATTCAGTGAGAAAAAAAAGAAATTATTTGAATGACAGGATGCATGAGAAAGTCACCCACCAACTTAAGATATTTAAATGATATGTATAGAAAAAATAAGTAACGACAGGGAGACAAAGAATAAAGAGAATCCTATGTCATGGTACCATAAATAGAGTAGAAGGAATTATAAAGCTCTAAGGGACTGAATTTAGTCAGGACAAAGAAATTCTTTAAAAATTGTGTTTTACCTCCTTTCCCCCCTTCCTGCCTTGGGGAAAACAGAAGAATTAAAGAAAAGGTAAGACTGTGTAATGGACAAATGGTATGATAACCCAAAACAGAGAGAAAGTAGAATGGCATATTGCTTTGTTTTTTGTGTTACCTGCCGAGGAAAATGATCTTTGCACTGGAAGTAATAGATTAAAAATGGCTAACACAGAGGCAGTAACTCAAGAAAAAGAAGTAGATGGAAAATATCTAGTTAGTTTTGAATTTTCAAATACTAATAAAAACAATAGCATGGATATAGTGTGTACTATGTGCCAGACACTGTGCTAAATACTTTACAAATATTCTCTAGTTTGATCCTCACAACTACCTTAGTATGTGTAGGTGTTGTTATTATATCCATTTTACAGTTGAAGAAATTTAGACAAGAGGATAAATGATTTGCCAAAGACACAAATTTGTTAAATGTCTAAGGTTGAATTTGAATTCTGGTCCGACTCCTCCTTCTGTACTCTTTCCATTGTTCCATTTAAATCACTATATCCCATTGTAGTCAGTTGATGAATGTCTTTGAACCACTGTTAGTGACAGATTGTGCATTTTTTAAGCTGGGCATTGTAAAGGGTGGTGATACAAATACAAACAAGTAAAACTGTTGACTGCCCTGAATGAGTTTATTTTCCCAAAGGAGGAAGGGAGTACAAAAGGGGAGTAGGAGGCAAGATATAAAATGACACAATTGGGATATCCAGGCAGAATACCCAAACAAGATAAGGTAAAAGATCACCAGAGTCCAGAATGGTCCCAGGAAACAGTCCAAGGTTTGGGAAAGAAGGGTAAAAAAGACCTAATGTAAATGGTGTGGCTTAGGTTAAAATTCTAGTTAAAAAACAAACAAACAAACAAACAAACAGGAGGAGAATGGTCTGCAAACTATAAGCCTGTGATATTGACTTTGAATCCTAGGAAAAATTTAAAGTCATTTAAGCAATCATTAGTTAGTATCTAGAGAAGGAGGTAGTGATTGTAAAGTATGAATCTGATTTCAAAAAGAACAGCTTATGTCAGACTAACTTAATTTCCTTTTTTTGTCAGGCATGTTTACCTGGGAATGCTGCCAATGTGTAGCTTGCTTAAGTCTTAATATGTTAGATGAAATTTTACATAGTATTCTTGTGGAAACAACACAGATTAGGTGAGAATATAGGTAGATGAACTTGGAAATGTTTGAATGACTCTGAGGGAGGTGTTAATGATTCATTGCTAGCCTGTTTGAAGAGTGATCTAGTGATCTGTGTTAAACTGTCTTCTGGTTTTATCAATGACTTTGACTGAAGCAGTAGATTTTTGAAGTTTTCATATGGAAGGAAGGATTAGGTTTAAATTCTATTTAGCCTCAGAGAGAAGAATTAGGAAAATTATTATCAATTTATCCCATTTGTATCTTGTTTGTACATAGTTATTTTTATGTTATCTATCCCATTAGACTGTGAGCTCCTTGAGATCAACAATTGTTGTCATTCTTTGTATCCTTAGCACTTAGTACAGTATTTGGCACATAGGAAATTCTTAATCAATGCCTGTTAACTGACTGACCAGATGGACATTTCCAAAAGGCAAATTTAAACTTGATGTCGTATGGGTTGCTTTCTAGTAACAAAATCTTTAAAAAAGGAATGACATGGCCAATTTCTTGGGGAGTAATGGGTTCCTCCATATTGAGAGTCTTAAAAGGAAATTCTAGATGACAATTGGATGGATAGGCTACTCAATATGTATTCTTTTATAGTAATGAGTTGGACTTCATGGTCACTGGGTTACTCTGTGGTTCTATGATGCTGTGATTTCAAATAGGATTGTAAGAAAGTCAACAGAAGATGAGTTAAGCTTAAATAATAATAACAATGTAAGTAATATATTTTTGAATTTATACTTTGATGGAAAAAAGTGTTGTGAGGAAAACAAAATAATTTAATCAATATTTTTCATAATAGATTGATGAAGGTGAAAAAATTGTTTTGGATAGTTACCTTTTGATTCAAGAGAGGATAAAACTTTTTCTCCCCAAATCTCCTACTAGGTTTTGTTCAGGGGTCCAGATTTTTATAATGTTAGACTTTAAGCTGTGGCATTTAATAACTGTAATATCTAGGCAAGCTGGGGAATGCCGTCTTCCTTTAAAAACCAAACCAAACCAAACCAAACCAGACCAAACCAAAACTTCAAATGTAATTAAAACTGAGGTGTAATTGACATTGTTGAATCTGGCATTTTAGTGTGAGGCAGAATAGAGTTTCTGGGTAATTAAAAAAACTTATTAGTATTTTATTTGTCCAATTATATGTAAAGATAGTTTTCAGTATTCATTTTGCTAAGATTTTGAGTTCCCGAACATAAAAATAAAAGTGATCTGGATTGGTAAAGATCTTCTAATCTTTTCCCTTTGCTGCCTCCATTGCTGCCTCCAAAACAATTCTAACTGCAGGAAAAACCAAAAAGAGGAAGAAAGTTAATTCTACCCTTTTAACAAAGGAAAGGGGAAAAGAGGGAACCATTAGCATCAAAACAAAGGCAACTGTTGTTGAAAACTTTAGTATCCCACAGTTATATTCTGAAATCTGCCCAAGTGTAAGATACCTTCAAAGATATTTTCTCAACTGCAAAAAGGAATCCAGTCAGAATTTTAAAATAACATGAAATAAATCTGAGAAAATAGTGCTTTATCAGGCAGTGAGAAAAAATATATCCTAAGAGGAGCCAGACGAACTACCAAAAATTTGAAGCAGAAAAAAGAGCAACCAGGCAGCAAAGAAGAGCATTGAAATATGAAAGAAAAGAAAGTGAAGATGCTAATTTTGTAACTCATCAAATATAATTATAAGACAATTTATATATCCTGTTTATGAAGAAGATATCATTGTTACATAGAAATGAAAAAATAATAATATAAAATAAGGATAGAGAAATTTGAAGAAATACTTAAGTTAATTTAAGTGAAACTATGTAGGAATATTTTGATTGCTTGTCACCAGTTTTCAAATTTTGCGAGTAGGGCATGCAATGATTTTCCACCTATATTTCATTAAGTTAATTTTGCCCAGCTAATTTTTAATAATGTGTTATGGCAAGATGAAGTTCCATATTTTTTGTTTGTTTTTTAAAAAGGGAATCTTTTTCAATAGATTCTTTTTTTCATAACCTGAAAAAAGATTTTGAGTTCCAAATTTTTTTCTCCTTCCTTCCCCAAGACAACAAGTATTCTGATGTGATGCATGTGCAATCATAGTAAATATTTTTCCATATTAATCATATTGTGAAAGAAGAATTAGACAAAAGGAAAAAACCATGAAAGAAAAAACAAACAAAAAAGGTAAAAATATTATAGTCCCAGCTGCATTTAGTCTTCATAATTCTTTCTCTGGATGTAAACAACATTTTCCAACACCAGGGTATTAGAATTTTCTTGGATATGTTTATCATAGTTGATTTTCACACAATCTTGCTATTAATTTGTACAATGTTCTCCTGGATCTGCTCACTTTTATTCAGCATCCATTCATGTAAGTCTTTCCAAGCTTTTCTAAAATCAGCCTACTCATCATTTCCTATAGAACAATAATATTCCATTATATTCATGTAAGACAATTTATTCAGCCAGATTATAATTGATGGGTATCTACTCAATTTCCAGTTTGTTGCCACTACAAAAAGAGTGGCTACAAACATTTTTTGCCCATGTGGGTCTTTTTCTCTCCTTTATGATCTCTTTAGGATACAGACCCAGTAATGGCACCGCCTAATTAAAGAGTGTATGCAGTTTTCTATCCCTTTGCACATAGTTCCAAATTGCTCTCCAGAATGGCGGGATCACTTTACAACTTCAACACCATTAGTGTCTTGGGGTGATTTTTAATATTATTTGTATCAGTTAAGTTCATTCTTTTAAAAATGAGAACAGTTTTATTATTAGATATATTTTCAAATTGCTATATATATGAACAAACAGGCAAGTATTCCTTAAAGACAAATTTTTTTTTAAATTGAATTCTCATTCTTATTTTGAGTGATTTTTGAAGGATCTGCTTTTTTAAAAAAATCCCACCTTTTGATTTTTTTAAAAGGAAAAATAATGATAGGAAAATTTTTTTCTTGTCTTTTTGTCCTGTCTTGTCTTGTCTTGTCTTTTCTCTTCTTTTTCCCTTAGTAACTTTTAAAGAATTTTTTCTAATGACTAAATTTCATGTTTTTAAAAACAAAGTACCACTTCAGAAATTTGTGCTTACAGTTTGGAATTGAAATTCAAACCACAGGTTGCAGAATAAAATTTGTCTTTCTATAAAGTTGTAAGTCATATTTAACTTTTTAAAAAGTCAAATGGTTCTATTTGACATCATTTTAAAGTTGACTGATACTTTTTTGTATATTAAATCATATAATGTAAGGATTTTGTTTGTCAAGTGCTTTGCAAAATACACTATATAAAGGCTAGCTGTTATTGATTATTATAATGCTATTTGTGATTTTTATTACACTGAATGCCTAGTATGGGAATTCTCTCTAACATTCTGTGACTTTTAAATATTTTTCTGCGACTTAATAGATAAATTCTAGGCAATTGCCAGACAGAAGGGAAGATTAGATTGCCTGGATTCAGAGGAAGCCTTTAAACCTGTTTCTTATTAGCTACAAGGCCAGCACTCACATTCTGTCTTAAGCCTTGTACACAATTAAAAAAAAAAAGTTAAATGGCTTAGAATGAAGTTGATTTAAGCATTTTTGCTTTTTTCAAGTTCAAGGATGATCCCTAGTTTCTTTATTTTAATGAAAAACATACTAATAGTCATTTACCCCTTCAGTCTTGCCCATTTGTGAGCTAGTTATGGTCATTCTTAGGTTCTGGTCATTTTCTCTTCCGCATTACATTTGTTACCTAGCACTGTAGTTAGTGTCTTCCCACAGTTCCCCATTGATCTGTCATGCTTGCTAAGGAGCAAATGTATTGGTTCCTTAGATTTTTCCTTTTCCTTTTCCTTTTTTTTCCCCTTGAAGGACTCAATATTTTTTAAAGAAACTATGTTTAATGTAACCCTAAAGGCATTAAAAAGAACAAGTACTAAATATTATCTTCGTTTTGAATTCATAGCACATTTTAGCTATAAATCTCCATTTGTAGTTCTTCATCTCCACGTTATCTCTGTCATATTATGTTGTGCATGCATATTTTAGTATGTTTTTCCTTACACTTCTCTTTCTTTGAAAATTTTTATGTCTTTGGTAATTGTTGGAATGAACAACTAAAGTGGCCTCTTGAAATAGTGTTTGTCCTTTTGACAGTAGGACTTGAGTGACGTAGTACACATATATATGCACACTGGATTGAGAGATCTCCCTGACAGAAATATATTTTTAAAATATCATCAAGTTCTAATTTTGACAAAGTTCACTACTGAATATGAGAGTACCTTGCCAAGACTACAAGTTTCTCAAGTAGTTTAGCAATACATTTTTACTTGATTTACTCAGTTATTATAGTCATTCTTGGCATGCTGTATTTGTAGAATACATCAGTTTTCCTGTTTGTTTGTTTTTTAATCTCAGGGTTTCTATCAGGATTTAGCTTTTTTTTTTTTTTTTTTTTTTTTTTTAATTTTGCAACTGATAAAAACCATTTTGAGTTACCAAATCAGTGACTGAAAAGTAACTGGAGATGGTACCATGTAGCTGCAGATTCAATAATGCATTTCTCTTAGGGTTTGTTGTCTAAGTCCAACTGGATAAAAGCTATTTTGTCATCTGAAACAACATTTTTTTCCATCTTCAGTGATTGGAGATTAATTATTCAAACCAAGATTTATTTAACCTCTAAGTTCTCCAGGGAGCTTTCTTCTCTTGTGTCCCAGTTGAGCATGAGACAAAAGAGAACACTAAAATTTGAAGCTTTCAGTAAAAGTGTGTTTCTAAATTAGTTAAACCAGATTTCCAGGTAGAGACCCATATGAGATTGATGGTGGAGGCTGATAAGGAATGAATTTTTAAAATAACTTACAAAAAATTCCATCATGGCTATTTTTACTCACGAGTGTGAGCTGCCTGTGTTAAAGGGAATTTTTTATTTTTTATATTTTTTTAATTAAAGCTTTTTATTTACAAAACATATGCATGGGTAATTTTTCAGTATTGACCCATGTGAAGCCTTCTGTTGCAAATTATCTCCTCCTTCCTCCCACCCCTTCCCCTAGATGGCAGGTAGTCCAATACATGTTAAATATGTTAAAATATATGTTAAATCCAATATATGTATACATATATATACAGTTATCTTGCTGCATAAGAAAAATCAGATCAAGAAGAAAGAAAAAGAAAATCTGAGAAAGAAAACAAAATGCAAGCAAACAAAAACAGAGTGAGAATGCTATGTTGTGGTTCACAATCGGTTCCCACAGTCCTCTATCTGAGTATAGTTTGCTCTCTCTCTTCATCACTGTACCATTGGAATTGGTTTGATTCATCTCCTTGTTGAAAAGAGCCACCACGCCCATCAGAACTGATCATTGTATAATCTTCTTGTTGCTGTGTACAATGATCTCCTCATGCTGCTCATTTCACTTAGCATCAATTCATGTAAGTCTCTCCAGGCCTCTCTGAAATCATCCTGCTGGTCGTTTCTTATAGAACAATAAATTCCATAACAATCATATGCCATAACTTATTCAGCCATTCTCCAATTTCACTCATTTTCCAGTTTCTTGTCACTACAAAAACGGCTGCCGCAAACATTTCTGCACATGTGGGTCCCTTTTAGAGGGAATTTTTTACGCAAGATTTCTTGAGAATACAGGAGAATATTATTGTTCAACAGATCTACACAAGTAGAAGTTAATTAAAATGTGGAGTTGACTCCTCTGCACCAAGGACACCTGTTTCCCAAGTAACCACTTCAAAGTTTTGGAGTACAAGTTGGATATTTATATATATTTTTGACTCACTTAGAATACATAGGCAATCAGCAGAAAAAACTTGAGGCAAATGTGCAACTTTGGTCACAAGAGCTGCTAAAGGTCAGGTTTGTTGCTGAACAAAAGTATCTTTCTCTGTGATTAGTCTTATCAGAATTCTTTGTGTTGTCAGGAAATCTCTGAAATGCAGCAAAGTAGAATCATTCTTGTTTATCCTGTTACCAATTTTAAAGGACTTATTAGAAGACTTATTTCCCCAAATTTATAGTACTCTTGCTTATTTTCCTCCTATATACTATCTCTTGTTTATTGTCTAAATTTTTCTTATTGTAGACTAATATAATATAAACATCTCTAGTAGATTGCAAACTTTCTAAAGGTAAGCACTGTGTATGTGTGTGTGTGTTCCTTAGTACCTACCTACTGCAGAGTAATGTTACTGACATATAAAGTGAATTTCAGTGTTCCATTTTCATTTATATAATTATTTTTGTATGTTCTTGTTATATATATTCATATTATGTTCATATGAATATGTAATATGTTCATTTATATAATTAAAAATTCTCCACACTTGATATTCTTGTCCTTTACAAAGACATGATTTTTGATATTATTGTTGAATCTTTTTGTTTTATTACTGTTTTCTATATTGGTCTTAGCAAATTATTAATATAATGGTGTTGTAATTTGTGCTCTTAGTTCAAGTTTTTCCTCCACTTTGAAGCTAATGGTAATGAAATAGTACATAATCATTCACTTGCCTCTGTTCTCATTTGTTCTTTGTTGGAATATCTGGAAACTTACTAAGGTTTCTTAAGTCAGGTAATTAACATTTTTTTTTAGCTTCACAGTACAAATGTCAAGTCATGTTTGTTTATAATCTTGCCCAACAGGATGGTATTTTGTATATTTGATGGTATTCAAAGTGTCAAAATATTTTGAAATTATTATCTAAGTGATTGGGGAACATTTGTAAAGACTGAGCATCTTGTCTTAAAGCAGTTTCCATTCTTATTAGAAAAGTGAAATTGTGAATTTTTTCTTTCCACTGGACTTAATTCCTAGATCAAATGTCATGGTCAGGCCAGTTCATTCTTTCTGCTTTGTGACATCCACTCAAGTCTTTTCGGCAATAGCCACTCAACAAATATTGATGACGGATAATGTTTAGCTCTTTTCTTATAAAATCTTTCTATAAAAGATGTTAGATTAATGCTTTCTTCTGATTTTCACTTGTGCAGTTTTGCCTTGACCTTATCCTGGTCTGGTATTATATGTGTCTTCATTCTTGGGTTCTAGTGACTGATATTCCAAGTAATCAATTTCTGGTTCTGAAGGTTCACCAGTCACTTAGCATCTTTTTTATTTTTTTTATTTTATTTTATTTTTTTATTTAATAGCCTTTTATTTACAGGATATATGCATGGGTAACTTTACAGCATTAACAATTGCCAAACCTCTTGTTCCAATTTTTCACCTCTTACCCCCCACCCCCTCCCCTAGATGGCAGGATGACCAGTAGATGTTAAGTACATTAAAATATAAATTAGATACACAATAAGTATACATGATCAAAACGTTATTTTGCTGTACAAAAAGAATCAGACTCTGAAATATTGTACAATTAGCTTGTGAAGGAAATCAAAAATGCAGGTGGGCATAAATATAGGGATTGGGAATTCAATGTAATGGTTTTTAGTCATCTCCCAGAGTTCTTTCTCTGGGCGTAGCTGGTTCAGTTCATTACTGCTCCTTTGGAAATGATTTGGTTGATCTCCTTGATGAGGATGGCCAGGTCCATCAGAACTGGTCATCATATAGTGTTGTTGAAGTATATAATGATCTCCCGGTCCTGCTCATTTCACTCAGCATCAGTTCGTGTAAGTCTCTCCAGGCCTTTCTGAAATCATCCTGTTGGTCATTTCTTACAGAACAGTATATATTCCATAATATTCATATACCACAATTTATTCAGCCATTCTCCAACTGATGGACATCCATTCAGTTTCCAGTTTCTAGCTACTACAAAAAGGGCTGCCACAAACATTCGCAGTCACTTAGCATCTTGAGCTACTTACTACTTCATTGGTCTTTTAAACTCTTTCATTCCAGTCATACATTGTTATAACAATATTTCACCACTTCTGATTTTCCTAATTGTCATGCAGATAAACAGTATGGATCATGACATTAGGATAAGTGAGAAACTTATCATGTTGCCTAGCAGAAAGAAATTCTTACTGTTCTTTTCCTCTTCTAAGCCACACAGCAGTAATAAATGGGCTAGTCCATAGCACTTTATAATGGATAGGTAATAGTGCTGTACTTGAGCCAACAGGCCTGTTTCCACAGCATCTGTCACAATTCAGAGTCATTAGCGTATCTTTAATGATTTCTTTTCAAAATAATTTCTACTAGGGTATTTATAGTATATCAAGAAAAAAATAATGAATTGTGGAGAAAGGAATTCTAAATGCAGACAAATGCTTTTCTTTCTACCATATATAATTTTGATGGAATTAAGAAACCATATAGCAACATATTATGTAATATAGTACTTATTTTACAGTATTTAATGTTCTGTGAACTACCAGATCCATTTATTTTCAGAAGAATTGATATTCACATGAATTCATGCCTTCATTGCCATGTAGTATGTTTTCTGCAAATACTAAAGGCATTTTGGTCTTTCCTACATATATGTGACTCATACACTTAATTGGCTGATTTTCATATCCTTGTTTAGTTAAACATTGATTGGCATTCTTTTTCATCTCACAGTTACTGATAGTATTTGTATCACATTTATACAGTATGTTCCAAAAGTCTTAGTTCAATTAAACCTTTTAAAACTTGAAGAGTGCTAGATGGGGAGGGGAGGAGAAAGAAAGAGAAAGAGAGGGGGAGAGGAGGGGGGGCAGCAGGGAGGAGCAGGCAGGGAGACATTCAATAGAGATTTAGCCTTAAAACTAGGAGGACCTGGATTCTAAGTTCAGACCCTGTTACATAGTGATGATGTCAACTGGACAAGTCATTTAAGAGGTAACTCTCTAAGACTTTAAGTGTCTGAGAAGTTGCTGACCTGCTTCAATAGAAGGAATGAGTAAGACAGTAAACATGTATTAAGTCCCTATTATATGGCAGACACTACTAAGCAATGAAGATACAAAGAAAAATAATAGGTAGTCAGTTCTTGGAAAGCTCAGCATGCAATTAACTATGAATAAAGTTATATACAAGTCATGCATAATATATTGGAACTAATCAAAAGAGAAAAGGCACTAGAATTAAGAGGGATCAGGAAAAATTACTTATAGGAGGTGAAATTTCATTTGGGATTTGGGAGAAGGTAGGATATGTAAGGAGGGGGAGTATGTCATGCCAGAGGGACAGCCATTGAAAATCTGGAGTCTAGAGGTCCAGTATCTTGCTCCAAGAACAACAAAGAGTCCAGTGTCAGTGAATTGAAGAATTCTTGGTGTCATGAGTATAATAGTAGAGAGATAAGGGCAGAGGGAGTAGGTTTTGAAAGCCTTTCAATGTCACATACTTTCTTAGTCACTCACTATTGTAAAACATGATCAAATTTTGAAAAAATCTTCACTTGTTTATAAATAAATGCTATTTTGGGGGTCTTTGTGATGGCTTTAAAGAGGAAAAAGTTTCGAAGATTGTTTTAAGCTAGTATGACAAGTTGTTTCCAAAAATTCATTTCATCCTCACCAAATACTATTCCCTTTGTTGTGGACAGCTTTAAAAGTTTTAAAAGCAACTGATGAAAAAAAAAACTTTTTTTTTTCCCAAATACTTCTTGAAAGTTTTTAATTGCTTATTTAGATATTTAGAAAAGAGTAATATTTTTATCATAAACAAAGTAAAATTTCTTTATTATAAGGATACTTTTTTGGTCTCTGGACTTTTAAAGGCTTCATAAGCATTTGTGCAGCATGGACCCTTAGGACAAGAAGATTGCTGGGGATAAGAGTTTGAGTTCTTAACAGAATTTTTGGAGGGAACAGACTTTCATATCTGTGCCATGTTAGGGTTAGTTTATTAATATATCCAAATAATCTGAGTTATCAGTAATATTTGGTATTCTATTGGTCTGACTGAGGATAGCTAGCTACATACATACATACATACATACATACATACATATACATACATACACACGCACACACTGCAGTTATTTAGAACTTACTTGAGAGTCACATATCTTGGGACCAGACGGTCCTTTATACCAAGGGTTAAGTGGCTATCCATGAATAGCACATGGTAAATTTCTAATAATATAATTTCTAGTAATAATAACAGACAATTTGCAAATTATGTACCTTTGTTCTTTGGTACAGTCTGTACATTACTTCTAGGTTCCCCTTTGCAATTTTAACTTCTTGCTATTGTTAACTTTATAGTAGCTACTTATAAATTTACTAACTATACTCTGTAGAAAGAAAGGCTGTGGGCAGAAGGACCAAAACAAAATAAAAATTTTAACACATAAAACCATTTTGTGGAGATTACTTAATGATTGACATACAGTTGATAACTTTTTGGTAATATAACTTATGTTCTTTTCTTATTTGTCAAGGTAATTAATAACTAATTAATACTTTGATTCCTAATATTTCATGATACTAAAAAGTATTCAGTGAAAGTTTAGAAAATAATCATTCTGAAAAACTGGCATATGCAGAAAACAATAATCATGATTGATTTTCAACACATTGTTGTTACATTATTACCTAATAACAAAAAAGTGAAAAGCATAATTTAAAAAATTTTCTTAGCAAATGAGCAGCTGTTTTACACGATATATTCTAAATCTGCTTTGTGAATTAAAACTTTGGCTCCCTAGAGAACTTTTCTGTGCACTGTTTTGGGAAGTCATATAAAAGGTGGTATGAGAAAGAGAATGAGAAGGGGGGAGAATCACTTAATTTTAATACATTTGAGCAAATGTATTAGAGCAAAAAATGAGGGGTGTGTGTACATGTGTATGTAAGTTAATTAGGCATGGCATATTTGAGTATTACTACTTAGTTTCCCCTAGCACTTTTTTCAAAATGTGCCAATTAGAATTGTTAATGTGAACACGACAAAGATAAAAATACTGATTATCCATTTTGAAGGGTATATTTCTATTCCTATTCAGAGTTGCCTAATTTAAGATAATTTGTAATTTAATGAGATATTTTTTTTAAGTAAACAAATGATAGCCAGTCTATAAATAAATTAGTTTTTTCTTTTGACTTTTTTGGCAGGTTATCTAAGAGTTCCAATAGAGTTGCTATCATTTTTGAGTCTTATCGTCTTCATTAGCTTTTACACATTACAGGCATCTCTTTGGGATATTATCAGGAGTGAAAAATCCTTGTGAATGAGTTTAAGTTTTTTAGAGTAACCAGAAGTGTCATGAGCGATTGTGCTGTGAGATGCTGAGTTTGATAATTAATTAATCAATCATTTGTTAAGAACCTGCTATATTCCAAGTATTCTGCTACATGTTGGGAATACAAGGACAATAAAGTGAAACAAAGGCTCAAATTACAAGGAATTTATTACATTTTGATAATAGGAAAGAAGAGGTAATTTTAACATAAGGAAATCAGTTTTCCTCATGTGATTTGGAAACATTCTAAATGTGGTTCTAAAGTAGAGGTTCAAAAATGTTTTAGACAGAGGCAACATTTCCAGAATAAATGAATTGAAACTTACTTGGACTTCTTTGAAAGGTACCATTCATTTAGAGACTGGTTTTGTTTTAAAATATCAACACCAAAATAGAAAACTAGTCTAGTTGATGTGTTTGAGGTTCAGAACCAAATGATGAGATTGATGTAGGCAACAAATGCTGAAATTGAGGGGAGCATTTGACACCAAAAGTTGAGATGGAGTACAGCAATAAAGCAGTCATGTGGAAGAATTCACAATTGCCTTTCTCTTTGAGAAGAGATTGTAGATGGAATAAAACAAGTGAAATAGACACCAGAAGTGGTAAATGAAATAGATTTGGGCAAGCACATAACAGTTAACAATGGAAATTGACAATTAACCAGGAGAAAGAGAATATACCTTGAGGTGGGAATACATTATTAACTGGCAGGCTAAAGCCATAGATGGAGTTGAGCATTCTAAAGTAGTTAGCTATAACTAGGAGAAAGACACTATGTGTGATGACCGTATTTTAAAATCAGCCGGAGTCAGGAATTCAGGTTAAGGGAAAATCTTCAGTCTTTATTCTTTTTGAGGTGAAGGGGAATTGCAATAGCAATATGGGCAGCTGTGACAGGATCCAGCCAGCAGAGGTGAAGGGGGATCGCGTTAGCAATGTGAGCAGTTGAGACAAGAAGGCAGCCAGGCAGCCAGTCAGCCAGCCTTCTCTTTCTGCTCCTCTCTCTGCCCCTCTCTCTACTCCTCTCTCTGCCCCTCTCTCCTCCCCTCTACCTCCACCCACCAAAATCGTCATTTCCTATACAACACCAGGACTTTCACAAAGAGGGGCGGGGACCATTTTTTCTCCAAGCATATATATTAATAGAGTATGGTCCAATTACTATTTAGCCTCACATGCTTGGGACCTCCGTGCATCAACTGGAGCTTCAGCCCATTATAACTATGAGTCTTGTGGAAGGAGATGGGGAGAAAGACACCATGAGGCAGAATGCTATGGCGGATTATCTAAAAAGGGATTCAGCAAAGATGGCCTGGCCCATGGGCAGATTTATAAGGAAAATTTAAGGTCAGGGGTTTGACATTTGATTGGATATAGTAAAGTGGGATTGCCCAATAGCTCCACGGGGGGTAGGCCTGTAAGGTTGAGCTGATCCCCATTAATGTTCTTCCCTGCTTGCTTCAGGTAGTAATCTTATCAATATTTTAGGCTTTGTCTAATCAATCTCGCCTAATGACCCAGGATCTCATCCTTATTAAATCCACTGGCTGTAGTTGTCTGACATTTTTGTTTTAAAGTTATTTACTTTCCCCCTTTACATTTGTATTTTTTTTTATTCAGGCAATTGGGGTTAAGTGATTTGCCCAAGGTTATATTTGAACTCAGGTCCTCCTGATTTTAGGACTGACTATCCACTGAGCCACCTAACTGCCCCTGTATAGTATTTTTAAAAAATTTTTTACTCGGCATTTTAAAGTATTTTTCTCTGTCCTACTTAACATTCTATAATATTTGCCTCAAAGCCATTTTCACTAATTGCAGTACGTAGCAATGATCTCTCTTCCCTTATCCTTCCCCATAATACCTTTTGGCTTTGAAAAACATCTTTTATTACTGTTTAATTTCTATTATACTTTTGTATTTAAATAACTTGTCTATGTAGCTAGAATGTGAGCTCTTTGAATTAGAAATTTTTGTGTATAACTTTTGTGGCTTTCTTCCAAGACACAAAACTTCTTTTGGTCACCTCTTCTACTTTTGTTAAATTGAATAAAATAATAGTTATTGTCAGTGTTAACTTTCTCATATTGGGAGCCATATTTAGTAATCATTTTGTAAATACTGTAATTAGAGTTTTACACATTTGAGGGGGGAAATCAAGCTTTGCTAAATGTTTAATTATATAATTTATTAGATTTCTAAAATGTAATGAAATTTTTGAAATGTAATGAAAATTTCTGAAGTGTTTTTCTGAAATATGCAACTAGAATATTGACATCATATTTTAATAGCTATCTTAAATAAAATACTCCTACATCTATATATTAACTATTATGTTTAGTCTATTACATTTTTTATTACTTCATGAATGCAGTTTTAAAACTAGAGATAATACCTAGACTGAAAATAGTATCTTTCACTATTCTTTAAATGTGAATCTTAAACTTTAAAGGCTAACTTTGTTCTATATTCCTTATGAACTCATGGCCCTTTGCTTTGTTTAATGACATTATTTAAAGTTGTCTCTTAAAGTAGTCTCTTAGGAAGGAATTTTTTGCTTGCATAATTGTAGTCATTTTTCTATTTTCTTTGAAAATTTAAAAATTAAAATAAGAATCAAATGAATTTTTGTTCTTTTTAAACTGATAACATATATATGATTTTAGTTTTAGTATCTTTTTTTCTGATAATTTCTAGGGCATGATTTTTTTTTCTTTTTTTGTATTAATAAAATTAAATCCTTTTGATTAATTCATGTGAGTGTAAAGTTGTAAAACTAAAAAGTATATCTAATAAACATCTGTTAACCACAGTAATTAAGTACCTATTTTAATTCACTGTAGAATTATGTCCTTTTTTTTTGTTAAGATGTCTGACTGACTTTGCATATATTTATTTTCTGTTTTAAATATTCATAGTTTGGTTTTGATAAAACAACTATTGAATCATGTTATATTTTCATTGAGCATTTGATTTTGCTTATTTCCATTTACCTCTCTTCAAAATATGTAGCAATTTATATTCAGCTAACAAAATTAGTATTGTTTTTGATGGCAGACTATAATATTGTATTTAGCTTTGCACTTTACACTTTTACACTTTAGCTTTGCACATATTCCATGCTTTTGTTGTTGTTCCATCATTTTTTAGTAACATATGTTTCTTCTGACCCCTTTACAATGTTTTTGGCACTGGATTGATTTTCTATGTCCTTCTCTAACTTATTTGTCAAAGGAGGAAACTAAGTCAGGATTTGCTCAGGGTCACATAGCTGCTAAGTTTCTGAGGTCAGATTTGAACTTAGGAAAAGGAGTCTTACTATAACACTATGCCACTTACCTGCTTCTATTTCATGCTTAATAAAGGCTTAATGAATTGTATTATGGAATCATAGAATTTTAGGGTACAAAGGGACTTGAGCAATCATCTGTCCAACCTCATTTTATAAGGAACTAGACTAAATCTTAGAAGAGTTTTATTTTGCATATGACTAATAAGTGGAAACTAGGATCCAAGTCACATGACTATTAGCTTATTGTGGTTAGACATCATGTCTTATCTCACATTTCTAATTAGAAACCACCTAGTACTAGTATTAGGGATGGAAGTTTCAGTGTATTTTCTCTCCTCTCCACCCCAATTAGCTAGTTCTGGGCCTTTTGAGGTTTTGTTTTGTTTTAAACGTTTTCATCTCTGTAGACCTTCTTTGTGCCTCCTAAAGAGAGGAAATCTGGTGAAATAAACTCACTGTTACAGGATCTTAGATTCCTGTCCTTATCTGTAAAATGAGTAGGTTGGGCTAGATGCTTCCTAAAATCCTTTTCTATTCCATGACATGTTGTTTGAGCTTTGCTACTTGCCTGTTCTCTCTATTGACCAAGCAAAGAGATATGCTTTTAATCTACAGATCTCTAGTACTTCACCATATTATATAAGTTTTTATTACATGGTACAGTATTTCATTATGGGGATGTGTATGTGTGTGTGTATGTATATATGTGTATTTCCCAATCTTCATCTCATTTTGCTTGCTTCTAGATAGTTAAGTAGTATTGTGTAGTTTTTTCTCTTTTACTTTTCCCCTTTTCTTACTCTGCAAAATTATATCAAGGCTTCCCTGATCTCTTAATAGATGATGATTTTCTTTTCATCCCTGAATAGTGTTTAATTTTACAATTCTTTAATGTATTTATCGGGTAAGTTTTACATTTATGTGATTAATATGTTTATTTTCTTCCCCCACTAGACTGTCATGATATGAGGACCGTTTTTTGTTTAAAATTGTTTCTTCACATCAGCATAAACTCCTTTTCTGAGTGAATTTGTAATCTCTTCAGTATGAACATTCCCTTCAAAAAATCCATCTTGCAATCCATCCTTTTATGCTCATCTTAACCATTTCCTTCCATAAATTTGTCACAAGGAGTTCAGCCAGCATGTAGGAGTATTTCTTAGATCTTCTTCATTGTATTTCAAGAATATAGTAGTTTGGTCATTAGTTGTCATTAGTAGACTGGTCATTAGTTGTCATTTTCTTTTCATACCTGGTCTGTCATTGCTTTTGATTCATATATATCTCCATTGACACAGATCCAACAAAGTATGGCAGAAAGAGCTCTGGGTTTGGAATTCTGTCAATTGAAATTTGACAAAAGAGTATACTGAGGAAAAGAGTATACTGAGGAAAAGAGTATACTGAGGAAAAAACCAAGATATTTATTAGCAAGGGTATGTTGCTTGTCTTTAATAGGTAAATGATTTGCTAAATACCCTGAGCAAAATGGCAGTTTTCCTTATAAAGATTTTGAGGAATGCACAACAAAGAACAGAGTAGGTGATATCATGGAAATTAAGGTACATAAAATCTAAATGTTTTGCATGAAATTATACATGTATGGTATTAGATCCATAATTTGAAACCTTTTCCAATGCATACCATGCCTCTCCTGTTTTTAATACTTCAGAAACAAGTGTTATGAAGAACTTGGCAATCAAAAAATTTTTTTTTCTTCCATATTCATAAATATTGTTGGGATGATCTGATTTTATCTAGTCTTTCTTTAAACTTTCTGCTAACCTATTTTGCCTTGTACCAGTTTTCTAGTGGTTTATTAGATGATAGTACATGTAATATTCCACTGCTGTATTCCATCTTAAAAATTATTGCAGGGCAGCTAGTTGGTGCAGTGGATAGAGCACTGGCCCTGAAGTCAAGAGGACCTGAGTTCAAATGTGGCCTCAAACACTTAACACTATCTAGCTATGTATCCCTGGGCAAGTCACTTAATCCCTATTGCCTCAACAACAAAAAAAGGCATTGGTTAGTTTATAAAGTACTTTATAAATAATATCTTTTTTAAACCATGCTTATTGTTCCCATTTTATGGAGAAAATGAGATGACTTGTCCAGGATCACATAGTAAATACATGTCTGAGAAATGATTCAGATTCAGTCTTAAGTCCAGCACTCTATATCACCATCTTGTTGACTCATAGTGTTTAACAGTTATTTTTCCATCCATAAATTTCTAGCTCTTCAAAAATCTTCATAATATTTTGTAAATCATTTTAGATTTTAAACCAGTATCTTTGCATATAATTCTCAACGAGATGAAGTCTTTTTTTTTTTTTTTTTTTCCACTAATAGTATTTCCAGGCTCTTTTGGCCTCAGTGTTATAATAGTTTATTTGATCACATTTCTTTTGAAAGCACTGATTGTCTGGGTCTTTGTTGTTCAAACTGTTTCCCAGTTTACATAATCAATACATTGCCTGTATTTATTTTTGTACTATTTGTTCAAATAAGTGGGTAATCTGACTGTATATGTTTGGAAATTACTTCTGCCAATCAATTCCTATTGTATCTTGCTTTTATCAAACTTGTTCATACCTAATAGCAAATTTAGTACTTTTTTACTTCATTATACTCTGTTAGTTTGAGTAGTGGTGTTTTACATGTAGTTTGTACCTTCAACATATTACACATTTCTGCCTTGGTAGTTTAAATTTTTCCTTTTGTAAACAGTCTTAATTTATTAAAAAAAAAGTTTAATAGAATTTCAGTGGAAGTTAAAATCCTTTATTTCTAAAATGGGATTCATGTACTCTATATTATATTATTTTTCTCTAGAGTTATAAAATGCATACATGCTTTTTAAAAATCCACATATAAGTTAAACTTGTCTATAATCATTATATAATTAACTTTTAGATGAGCTTGAAATGATGTTTGGGCGTGTGATTATCAGAGTGCATTTTAAATGTTAAATTGCCATATATAGAGATTTGCAATATCATTCAACACCTGAATAGGTGCAGCCTTGGGAATATTTTCTCCTTTCATTAGTTGCTTGTTTGAAAGTTTAGATTTATGTGGTGTTGTGTAAAATTCCTTATTTGAGATGAGCATTATAATACTGTAGGGTAGTTGAGTCTAATGAATTGCAATAGGTTTATATAATATCTGAAGGAGAATATATGTGAAAATTATTGCTCTGTGAATCATCTGTTATTTTATCATAAAGGGAGGGTTTTCTATTTAAAGGAATCTTTTGTAGCCTTCTTTTCCACCTTTCTTTCATGCTTTCTTGTTTCCATCCTGCCTTTGATGTTCTCAGGGGGGTGTGTATATGTGCATTTGTCATTGTGCAACAAGTGCTTCATGAATAAAATACCAAATTGATCTCTTTTAATACATATTGCCTACTCATATCCAGAAAAGTACCATGCAGTAATTAATTACTTTCGTGTTCTGAAATTTGTAGATTAGTTTTATCAGCAACTAATCTTGTGAAGTTGAGTTATTTAAGTTTTTTCACCCCTTTATGTTGAGAAGGAAAGGGAAAACTTGAATGATCTTTAGGAGGATAGCCACATTTTGTACTTTAGTTTTTGTGGATGTTGCCAGTGTAGTACTATAGTATCTACAATGTCACTGTTAAACATCATTATTGTTTTCAGCATATAATTGACTGGGGGTTCATTCTTATAAGATAAAATCACACAGGAAGAAGAAACTTGCTATTTTCTTAAATATAAAGTCAAAAGACTCAGTTATGTGAAGCTACTCAAGGTTCTTTGATATCTTCAGAGAAAAACAATTACTGACATTGCAAGTAATTTTCTTTCTTAACTTGTAGTTGTTAGAGAACAATTTAGAAAATTGATGCATCTGTCAAAAGGCTGGATGGGTAGAGTACACTGCTCAGTCTGGATATGACAACATAAAGAATCCCACAACTTTTTACTAATAGTGAAAAAAAGAATCCATTTTATACTCCATTAAACTGTTATACATCATAAATAATTTATGCCTATCCTTGTACTTGTCTGTATCAAGGATGATAAACTAGTCATATAAAGAATATTTTAATGAATATAACAGTATTCCCCTTTTCCCTTGCTTTGTGTCCCATTATGTTACTCCCCTACCCTTACCACAACCTCATGTACACTTGCAGAGTCATATACTTCTGGTGAAGGAATAGTGGTCTAGACCAGTTGTCAAAAAATAGGCATTCATGTCAGATCTATTATGACACGTGAAGCTATTTTATATACTATACTAAAGACAAGTCTCGTCTTTGAATTTTTACTTGTTTAAACAGATCTTGGACTCTTCTGTCTTGTACTCCTTTTCTTGACAGCATTGGGGAACATCTCGCCCTCAGGCTATATAAGATTTGCAATTGCTAATGCAATTGCAGGTGATCATGGACAGAAAGCTTGATACAACAACCTCCCACTGATTGAATTCTGTTAGTCAATAATTTTGTATGGCTTACAAGTTATATTATAAATATTCCAGTGATATGAATATCCAAATTTCTGCCCTTGGCAGGGGAAAAAAAAAACCCAACAAAAAACGTTTTCTACTCCTGCATTGACATTCTTAAGTCTTTAGACTGTAAGGGACTTTGGAGGGCAATTGAGTCCAATCTTAACGTTTTGTAGAGTTGTTTACTCCCGAGACAAGAAGATTTGAGTAGATGAATTGGATTTTGTCTTGTAAAAAAGGACATGTAGTAAAAGCCTCTGCTTGGCCCCAGAGGACAGAACAAGTTAGGGGATAGGCACTTCAGAGAGAATTATTTCAGGACAACCTTCCTAAGATAATAGAACAGAAATAATCAATTTCTTATGGGTGTCCTGGATTTTCTATTACTGGAAGTTTTCAAATGTAGGCCACATATCAGTTTGTCAGGATCTATAAGAAGGGATTTGCTATCATTGCCTTAGAATAGATTATGCTTATTTCCCTATTATCAGTGAAATGAAGCAGGGCAATAGAAGACATTTTCTATCTTTTATTTCTCTGTAACTATGCTTGAAAATGCAGCACTGACCATAAGATCTGAAGATCTGCTGTCAATATCTTTTTTTTTAGCTTATGGTAGCCTCTTTCAGTTTCTTAGGCTATCTACTATCAAGGTATAAATTTTCAAGAATTGATAGATATAAATTTCTTTGCTTTAGAAAAAAACATGGAATAAGATCAATTATTGTTTCAAATCAACACTACACTGGGGACTGCAAGTAGATCTTACCAATAATGCCATCCTACACAAGAAAGGCAGGGTTGTTTTGTATCTATGTTATCAGATCTGTAGCGGGGTATGAATACGAGATCCATAGATCCTCAGATATTCATATAAAAAACAACTTAAACCTGTCACTGAATTCTGCCACTTAGCATTCTGCCTACTGATGTAATGATGGACAAAGAAGTAAAAGAACCAAATCAATAAAGCCCGAATGATGTTCTGATGGAGAATTAGACAGATACGATAGAATTACAGAATTTTAGATCTCAAAGGACATCAAAGAGTACTCAGTTCAATCCATAACTACATTATTACTCTTTTTACAATTTCCTAAATAATAATTCATTCTTTTCCAGTGACAAGTCACTTACAGTCTCTAGAGGAATCTACTTCTTGACAGTTCTGATTATTAGAGAAAGTATTTCCTCACATCAGTACCAAAATTTACTTTTCTATAATTTCTACTTATTCATTCTCTATCTACTATCACTGAGGACAGCTAAACAAAAGAAGTCGAATCCCTCTTTCATGACTTTCCTAAAATGCTTGCAGATTATAATTAAGTATACCTATTCTTGCTTTCCATAAGTTTTATGTTTCATAACCTAAAACATCCCTAAATTTTTCAAGTACTCCTTATGCAGAGTTTCCCAAAAATCTTTTTCTTAAAGCTTAAAAGTACGCTAAAACCTTTGGACCACTGTGTATTTAAATGACTTCAGATTCCCTTACCAATCTAGTTGGTATCCTTTGATTTGTCAAATATCTCAGGGATGAGATCCCTGCTAGGTGAAGTGAGAAAATAGCTAGATCTACGGATGCCCCTGCATGGGCGAGATTGCCTGCTAGAGGAGGGGGTAAACTGTTCATCCTGTTCCAGCGCCTGTCTCAACTGTTGAAGACACTAAAAGGAGAAGGAATGATGGTGGTAGCAGTCAGAAACTCATATTATTTATTCGGAGGAATGCTATATCAGGTGCTCCGATTATTAAGGGGACTAATCAGTTACCGAAGCCTCCGATCATAATGGGTATTACTATAAAGAAAATTATTACGAAGGCATGGGTTGTGATGATAACATTGTAGATTTGGTCATCACCGATCAGAGTGCCTGGTTGGCCAAGTTCTGCTTGGATTAGGAGACTTAGGGCTGTGCCAATTATGCCTGCTCAGGCACCGAATAGTAGGTAAAGAGTTCTGATGTCTTTGGTTAAAATGTATCAACTAGAGCCAAACATATATCAGTTGTGGTTTGAGCAGATCAGAATGCAATGTCACATCCTTTTTAAAAGACATTATATCAATGCAGACTATATTTGAGTTGTTTTATATGACTGTAAATAATCAAACTAGTATAAGAATTATCCAATGGACAGTGGTTTATGATGGGCATGAGCAGGCTACTAAGAACCAAAATTTCATTTTCTTGCTAGCAGAGAGTTTTGAATAACAATTATCTGCCAGTTCCCAGAGTTCTCCCTTGAATCAGCATCTTACCCTCAATCTTAATCAATACACCATGTCCAGTCTTACCCTTTCTCTGTCCCTCCTTCCCCATTACTGAGCCATACAAGACCCCTCTATACCTCATGCCCTAAACTCACAGTCTTTGTACTCTTCCTTCCATTTGGTTACATTTAGTAACCCTACCAAAAAAGTTAATTAATTAAATATTGCATGAATTAATTTTAATAATTTTCTATCAACATAATTATTACGGTTTCTTTACTAAGAAAAACATTCTTATGGACCTGTGGTTTCATTGATTTGCATAGTAATTTTAATAGTGCAGATAATAATCCAACAGTTCTTATAAGTTGTCTTTTTAGAATTTTCCAAGGAATAAAATGTAATTGCTCCAGTTATATTTTGAAGAATTCCTATATTTCAATTTTCACATTTAAGACTTGCCATGACTTACACAATCCATATTAAAGATATACAAAGCCAGGAGTAAGCTTTAACCGTCTTTATAGCTGTGACATCTGTTTTCACCACAAACTTTATTTCTAGTTTATTGAGCTATCAGTGTTACATTTTTTTTTAATTGAAGCTTTTTATTTACAAAGGATATGCATGGATAATTTTTTCCACCTTGACCCTCGTATAATCTTTTGTTGCAAAAAATCACCCCGCGCCCTCCCCTCCCCTCACCTCTTCTAGTGGGCAGGTAGTCCAATACATGCTAATTATGTTTAAATACATGTTAGATCCAATATATGTATACATATTTATACAATTTTCTTGTTGCACAAGAAAAATCAGATCAAGAAGAAAAAAAAAAGAAAAACTGAGAAAGAAAATACAATGTGAGCAATTACAGAGAGAGTAAAAATACTATGTTGTGTTCCATACTCTATTCTCACAGTTTTCTCTTTGGGTGTAGATGACTCTCTTTGCTACTGCACAAGAGGGGTTTGAGTCATTTCAGTATTGAAGAGAGCCACTTTCGTCAGAATTGATCGTTGTATAGTCTTGTTGTTGCCATGTATAATGATCTCTTGGTTCTGCTCATTTGACTTAGCATCAGTTCATGTAAGTCTCTCCAGGCCTCCCTAAAATCATCCTTCTGATTGTTTCTTATAGAAAATAGTATTCCATAGCATTCATATACCATAATTGATTCAGCCATTCGCCAATTGATGGAGGGCTACCACAAAGGGCTTTCCTTCCTTTAGTATCTCTTTGGAATATAATCCCAGTAGAAACATTGCTGCATCAGTGTATGCACAGTTTGATAACTTTTTTTTTGGGGGGGGGGGGGGATTGCTAAGGCAATTGGGGTTAGGGTCACACAGTTAGAAAGTATTAAGTGGCTGAAGCCAGATTTGAACTCAGGTTCTCTTGACTTCAGGGCTCATGCTCTGTCCATTGCACCATCTAGATGCCCCTAGTTTGATAACTTTTTGAGCATAGTTCCAAATTGCTCACCAGAATGGTTGGATCCATTGACAGTTCCACCAACAATTTACCAATGTCCCAGTTTTCCCACATCCCCTCTAACATTTGTCATTAGTTTTCTTGTCATCTTAGCCAATCTGACAGGTGTGTGGTGGTATCTCTTGTTGTCTTAATTTTGATTTCTCTGATCAATAGTGATTTGGAGCACCTTTTCATGTGGCTACAAATAGTTTCAATTTCTTCATCTGAAAATTGTTCATATCCTTTGACCATTTATCAATTGGAGAATGGCTTGATCTATTATAAATTTGAGTCAATTCTCTATATATTTTAGAAATGAGGGCTTTATCAGATCCTTTGTATGTAAAATTGTTATCCCAGTTTATTACTTCCCTTCTAATCTTGTCTGCATTAATTTTGTTTGTACAAAAACTTTGTAACTTAATATAATCAAAATTATCTATTTTATGATCAATAATGATCTCTAGTTCTTTGGTCACAAATTCCTTCCTTCTCCACAAATCTGAGAGGTAAACTATCTTATATTCTTCTAATTTGTTTATAGTATCATTCATTATGTCTAGATCATGAACCCATTTCGACCTTATCTTTATATACAGTGTTAGATTTGGATCTATGCCTACTCTCTGACATAGTTTTCCAATTTTCCCAGCAGTTTTTATCAAATGGTGAATTCTTATCCCAAAAGGTGGGGCCTTTGGCTTTGTCAAATACCCTTTGATCTAGCAGTGCCACTACTGGGCTTATACCCCAAGGAGATACTAAAGAAAGGGAAGGAACCTGTATGTGCCAAAATTTCTGTGGCAGCCCTGTTTGTAGTGGCCAGAAACTGGAAAATTAATGGATGCCCATCAATTGGAGAATGGTTGGGTAAATTGTGGTATATGAATGTTATGGAATATTATTATTTTGTAAGAAACGACCAGCAGGATGAATACAGAGAGGCTTGGAAAGACTTACATGAACTGATGCTAAGTGAAATGAGCAGAACCAGGAGATCATTATATAAATCAACAACGATACTGAATGAGGATGTATTCTGGTGGAAGTGGATTTCTTCAACAAAGAGAAGATTTAATTCAGTTCCAATTGGTCAGTGATGAGCAGAAGCAGCTACACCCAAAGAAAGAACACGGGGAAATGAATGTAAACTGATTGCATTTTTGTTTTTCTTCCCGGGTTATTTTTACCTTCTGAATCCAATTCTTCCTGTGCAAAAAGAGAACTGTTTGGTTCTGCACACATATATTGTATCTAGGATATACTGTGACATATTTAACATGTATAAGATTGCTTGCCATCTGGGGGAGGGGAAAAGTTGGAACAGAAGTGAGTGCAAGGGATAATGTTGTAAAAAATTACCCAGGTATGGATTCTGTCAATAAAAATTTTTAATTATTATTTAAAAAAAAAATCACTTCACTGTTCTCCTTTCTACTATCTCAGCAGTCTTTGGAGCACCCTTCATCTCAATAGCACCACCAACATAAACAGAATTGAAAAAAGAGCACTTGAAATATCACTTCTCCCCTATCATATCCAGTGAGAGAGGAGCCCTCATAGGCACTTCTGTTGCCTCCCTCTCCAAGCCCATACTTTTTATCTGATAAAAGGCAATAGAATTCTCTTCCTTACTTGTACTCTCTTGAGAATTCTTACTTAAAAATAAGTGTGGGACATAAGTTTCTGGGGACAGTTGGGATAGGAGGAAAGTATTATTTCAAGTTAGATAAGTTTAGATTGCTGTTAAAAATATTTTAAACAAATTCTTGTTCATGGTTCAGTCATGTTATATCTGAAGTTTTTGTAGAGTTGTATGCAACTGTGATTACTTGTTATAGTACTATTGTTATTTGATAAAAATTTGTGCTTTTAAAATTAATTTTTAGAGTGAAATTTATTCATATTGGAATAGCTAATAATTTTCCTCATGTTAATATGTTGCTCAAATGCTCACTGAAGCTTTGGAAATTAATGCTTACAGTAATTTTCTAAATGTTATTTGAAGAATAGTTAGTACAATGATAACTATATTATTAGTATCCAAAATATTACTATATTTGGTGGTAATTGTTAGAATTTTCTGTAATGGCTATTTTATAGAGCACTCTAATGCAGTATATACAATACTGTTTTTCTGGAATATGGATTTTGAAAAATTCATGTTCTTCACTGTAGTATGTCAGTAAAGTTCTTTACAAAGGAATGGTCTTTTGACAAATGGAAGATGCGTTTCTTCACATAACATATTACAGAAACAACAACCACCATTTAAAAGTTTTAATAGCAGTGTTTCTCTAATTATAGGAGCTGGTTTATATATTAGGTAAATTGTTGTTTGTAAATGTTGTGTTGTATTAACTAACACAGCTAATTGCCAGAAACAGAATAAACATAAGGTTTGCTAAAAGCTTCCATCAGTAGCTTGAAGTAGTCACTGCTGCCTAACATTTCAGTCAATATGGAAAGAAAGGTAATGACATTATGAATACATTTATAATGCTAGCCAATTTCTTCTAAAATGCATGTAAGTATTATTGCTTTACTAAGAGTCTATGAAATATGATTTATTTAATGCATTTCAGCCCCCATAATATTAAAATATAATTGAGATGTGAAGTAAAAAAACTCATGCAGTCAGAATATGGTACATGAATCATACTCTAAATTGCTTGTAATTTTAAAGGCACTTAGGGGAATTGTGAAATTTATATAATGCATTCTTATGTTTGGAAAAGGTTATAAGAACGATAGTCCAGTTATTTTAGTATTTCATTCCCTTTTAAAATAGGAGTTTTAGAATTGTTATGTGAACCAGCAGTCTTATCAAAATGAGAGAAAATTAAAATTAAAATATGTTCAAGTGAACATAAATATTTTGCATTTTTCTCACTCATCTGCATTTTACTCATACTAAAATAGTTGAACAGTGTATACTTCATATAAATCCCATCATCTCGTTTTATAAAGTATGTAACTGGATGAGTGACAACAACATAAATATTGCCAACATGCTTAGAATGGAAGCCGTTAAATGGTACTTGGAATTTTGATGATTATTGCTTTCAAAAGAGAGAAAATCACAGGTCTTGGCTTTATAAGTTTAATTACTTGCTTAACAATTGCTAGTGATTTCACTAAATCACAAGGCTTCTAAACAAATAACATCAGTAACTGCTGCCATGCCTGAGCAACTCCAATTTTCTTGACAATGGCTACCAAACTGTGTTTAGCCTAATATAAAATGTTAGTTTAATAGAAAGTAATAGGAGCTTTAAGGATGCTATTTTTATAAGGCCACCAAATTGGCTTCTTAAAACCTATGGCAAAAGTAACTTAACCAAACCTCAAGGAAAAAAATTGTCAAAGGATATAAACAGAATATTTAAAGGAAGAAATATAAGCTATCAATTATTTTTTTTAAAAAACTTAAATTATGAATAATTAGAGAACTGCAGAGTGAAGGAACTTTTATTAGATCTACCTCATATCCATCAGTTTGGCAAAGAAGACAAAGTAGAAGGCTATGGGAAAGCAAGTATTACTGGTACTCTCTTGGTGGATCTGTTAATTGATGTAACCATTCTGAAAAGCAAATTGGAATTATGCCCAGCAAGTTACCAAACTGTATATGCCCTTTGATCCAACAACAATGATAATAGGCCTGTATCCTAAAGAGATCCAAGAGGGAAAGCATCTGTATGTTTAAAAAAATTTATAGCATCTCTTTTCATAGGAACCTCCAAATGAGAAACTTGCCTCATGTTAGGGAATGGTAAAGCAAATTGTGCTTTTAATGGTATGTATTGGAATAGTACTGTATCTTAAGAAATTCCACATTGCTGAGATTAGGGAGGTGGTTCCCCCTAGGATATGAAAAAGTCATGTAAAATTTTTTGGCCTTCATATCAGAAAAAAAGACTGGGTTTTTTTCTTTTTCTTTTACAGGATGTTTATAGTACCTTCTTTTTAAATTTCTGAATTTCCAAACTGTTTATGTGTTGTCTGCTATCATTTACAGCTTCCACAAAACTACTGAAAATTTTCCACTTAATTTCTTCTGGCAGTCCACAATATATTGAAACTATAAAAGAGAAAGTCAAAATGTGGAAGAGATAACTAACTATATTTTTATGAATGAATGAAACAGTTTTATTAAGTTCTGACTATGTACAGGGCATTGATGATTAAAATAGAAAAACTTTGCCCTTGAAGAGCTCAGCTCACATTCTAATGGGGAAGATAACACTTATGAAAGGTTTCAGATATATATATATACATTGGAAAGTTCTTTAGTGTGTAGCGAAGCAGATGTTAATACCTTTTTTTAAAATATTATTTACACTGGTAGAATTATATCAGTCTAATGTTGCACCATTTGCCAATGTCCAAGAATTTGGTAGTAGGAATTTTTTCCTCCTTGGGTTTTCAAAAAATGGAATTCTATCTTCTTCTGGAACAGTTGTTAGACAACCTCTACACAGGATTTACTCCTGAGGATGATGTCTGTTCAGGAATGGAAGCAGTGTTTTTTTCTAAGAAGGTTCAGGTTGCTAGGCTAACCGGGGGAATGAGAGAAAATGGTGGTCAAAGTGGTGGTTTGATTTGCCTGGCACAAGCTGCCTCCTGTTTCTCCCTTATGGTGCCTTGTTTCATCTAGGCTGACAGGGGCTGCTAGTTGGCAGTTGATGACAATGGCTGTTTTTTTCTCCATAACAGTTTCCTCTTCAATTGTTGACTGTGAAGGTCTACAAGTAGGACTGGTAAACTGAGGGATATTGCCACTCCTGACGTTTTTGTGCACTTCTGCCTATGGTGTCAATTAGTCAGCAATTGTTGCTAGTGGTGATGAGGAAGGGGCCCCTTCCCCATAATGATTTCTCCTCTCAATGATGGCTATCGGTTTCATGTTGGTACAATTATGAAAAATAAAAGTTATCAATAAAACATTTATTAAAGAAAAAAGTATTACTTCTTGGAGGACTCAGATTTGTATTTATACAGATGCTTTCCCCTTTCAAGTTATGGCTCTGATCCTGCTTAACTTGTGAGTTCTGACAAAAAGATAACAGCTGGAAATGTCAGGTTTAGTGCTAATGTTTGAAGATTACTGGCTCTTGGGTTGTGCAGGCCAACAGGAGCATCCTTCAGGGAAAGCAGTAGTTAGCATCCTGGCTTTTTATTTTTCCTTGTCTTAGTGTCTCCTTTTTATTTGAACAATAAAGCATACCTTTTGATTCTGGACTGTGTTGGTGCTTTTCTATATCCCTCCTGCAATCTTTCTTTTTTCATGGCACTTATGAGGGTCTTTTCACCTCTTATTTTCTGACCCATAGTTTTAGTCTTATTTGGTAGATCTCATCTAGGTTGTGCTCTAATTGGCACAAATATAACCTGGTAGCAGCAGTTTGCTATTTCAGCTTCCTAATTGGTGGCAGAGGCTGCTGATGAAACCTAGGTGACTTCGATTGATTGATGGAGGGGGTGCTGTCTGCCAAGTATACATCTGACCAATAGATTTATTGCTTCTGAAACTAAAAAATTTAATGCTAAAAATATTCTTTAGTGAATATAGTGGGGCTGAAATAAAAGTTACTATTCAGCATTAAGTAACACTTTACATATTACCTGAGATTCCCTTGAATTCTCAGACTATAATTTTGTGCTATTTCTAATTCACAGCTGGCTGTTTTCTTGATTTCATAATACAATTTATTTCACACCAGCTGCTGCACAGTGGTATCTATCTCTTTCAGAAAAGATAGAGAAATTGGTAGTCAAGTAGTCTGTGTTTGTTTTGAGCAACTCCTTTTACAAAATTTCACAATTTGCAGTAGAATCTTAATTTCCTCTTTCCTTTCCTCTCTCCTCTTGAGTACCCCTCCCCCCCCCAAACACACAAAGATTTCTATTCACTAACAGTATTCAGATTTTATGAATTCTTAGAACCCTATAATATAGAATAATGGCTATACTAAAATTAATGACTAAAATTATTGGATTTAAATTTTAAGTTTTGAATTAGCTGGCATTCATTTTCTTTTTCCCCATCCCATTCACCCCTCTACTTCTTGTTGCCTTTTGGTCATTTTCAATTGTGTCAGACTCTTCATGACCCTATTTGAGCTTTTCTTGGCAAAGATACTGGAACAGTTTGTCATATCTTTGTCATCTTATTTTACAGATGAATAAATTGAGGCATATTTCCAGGGTCACACAGCTAGTGTCTGAAGCCAAATTTGAACTTGGGAAGCTCAGTGTTTTTTTCTGCACCATCTTTATCCACTGCACCATCTAGCTGTCCCCACAACTCTGCTGGTGGGGGAGGGGGAAATGAAAACACTTGGGACAAATGTATGTATTCAAGCAAAATCCGGACCCAAATACATTCTATACAAAAATGTATGTTTTATTATGTATCTTGCGTCCATCACTTTCTTTGTCAGGAATTGGATAGCATTCTTAATTTTGGTCCCAGACTTAAGATTGTTCATTCATTGATTGAATTTCTTAGGGTTTTCAGGGTTGTCTGTCTTTACACTATTGTTGTTATTATCATAAATTATTCTCCTAGTTCTGTGTAATTTCATTCTTTCAAGACTTTTCTAAAACCATTCCCAATTTCCTTAGTTACTTCATAATTGATTGATATACCTTTAGTTTACAATTCTTTTGTCATTTTAAAAAAAGAACCTTTTTTGGTATGTATGGGTCCTTTCCCTCCTTGTTTCTCTTTGAGGTGTAGGCTTATCAATATCTGAGGCAAAGAGTAGGCATAATTTAATATCTTTTTTCGTATTGTCCCAAATTGCTTTCCAGCATGGCCAGATCAATTCATAGCACTAAGACCAGGGTGTTAGTGTATCTTCTTTGCTGTAATCCCTCAACATTTGTCCTGTTCCTTTTTTATAATTTTTTACTAATCTCATTAACATAAGCTGGATCTTGAATTTAGATTTTTCTAAGTATTAATGATTGGGAGCATTTTCTCATTAGTACCAATAGTTTGGATTTCTTCCTTTGGAAGATGCGAATTCATATCCTTTGATCATTTATCAATTGGAGAACTTGTATCAGTTTTCTAATATATGTTGGAAGTGAGATTTCTGTCAAAGAATCAGGCTACAAAGATTTTTTTTTTCCCGATTAACTGTGTTTTCTTATCAGTCTTAGCTACATTGGTTTTGTTAGTGCTAAAACAACTTCATTAAATCATTAAAGCTGTCTATTCATATGTCATTCTGAAAGATAATTTTTTTCTTGCTCCTATAAATTTTTGATGAAGACTTTTATAGTTTTTATCAAATAATGAACCCTTAACCTGGTAGGTGGAGTCTTTGGGTTTAATGTACTCTATGCTACTGGCATTTTCCTATATGTTCCTATATGTTGTGTACAAAATGTTTTACTTGTTGATCTTTCTAAATTTTAATCAATACCATTGTTTAAAAATGATTACTGATTTGTAGTATAATTTGGAGTATAGGTATTGCAAGAACTCCTTCATTTCCACTTTTTTCCCCGTTATTTCCTTTGTGATTCTTGCTGTTTTGTTCCTCCAAATGAATTTTTCCTAGTCCTCTGATTGGAATGGCACCAGAGTGAGTAAATAAATTAAGGAACTGTAAGTGGTATGAGAAGTTGAGTTTCTACAGATACTGTCAAAAAAGGATGAAAGGAGAGGTAAAATATGTTGTTAAGATGTCTCCAACAAATCAAGTCAAGGCTAAACAATTGAATTCCTGATAAAGTGGTCTAGGGTTATACTGTCTCAAACAGGCTAAGATCAATGACAGGGCATAAGACTCATGACATTTGGAATGGGAGAATAAAGGGATTGTAAATCCAACCAGTTATAATTAATTGACTGTAAATCTGACCAATCCCATCCTTGAAGGGGGGAGGTTTATTGAACCAAACCAACAATATAAAGCTTCCTCCCACTTAGTACTCCATAAGTATAACAGCTTCTTGGAAGAATCACTGAATAAAGGATTCTTCTTTTACTCTATAAAAAGTGTTGCCTGTAACACTACTCTAGGACTAGCATGTAGCTGGGGAAGTAGTAGATTGTAGCAGTTCATTCTGGGCTCCCTCCCCAAATCTGCTGAATTTCATGGAATCTTTTGATAACATTTTTATTATATTGGATTGACTTACACATAGGCAATATTATCCATTTTTGTCTATTTCTTTGTAGTTTTATTCTTTATTGTTATAGAGCACATTAAGATTTGAAAGATACTTTTTAGACATAGTAAGTAAATATTTTTCTATTATATTAATAACCAATTGTTAAATTAGGATTGAGGTTTTTCCTTTCTATTTCCTCTTTCAGGGTAGGTGGTTCAATCAGTCTGAGAAGAACAAGGCTTATTGTAGAGACTTATTTAATCCTTAGGGCACATTCTCCTTGATCTTGGGCAAGACCTCACCCAAATAATTTGTTTCTATTTAAAATGCAAATAGAATCCAGTTTAGGCATGTTCTTGCCCTCAGGAAATAAGCCCCTCCCCTTGGAACCTGGCATTGGAATTGGGTAACTCATTTTATCTAGGAGAAAACCTACTAGCATTATCTGGGTAGAGATAGATTCCTTTGTTAACATTCTGGAGGTGATTGGGTTCTCTGATCCGGAAGCTTTGAAGACTTTTAAACAAGGTCCTCTTTAATAGGTTCATTCCTTCATTAATTATTTACTGGGGGGTTGATTTTGCCTATGGGAATGTCTCTTTCTTAAAGGCATTTAAGCATTACAAGCATTTTGTCTTTCTTTGGTTGTTGAGAGAGATTAAAAACTATCAATTAATTGTTTGCTGATCTAATTAATAAATTATTAGTTGCCCAGAAATTCTTTCTCAGGATTTTCTTTTGTAACAGTGTACTGAGGCAGGATAGAAATTAGATTGTATTTAATAATTTATTAAATGGGAGAGATTTACTAGGACCAAATGAATCCATAGTTTGGTCCCGGGGCTGAATGAGACTATCATCTCCAAGAACACAGCAAACAATGAGAGTTCTCAATGACCTATATACTTGTGGCTCAGATACTGGGGGCAGATTAAGGTGGGGGCGGAGTTAGGGTGCTGAGAGCAGGATTGGGACTCTGACAATCCTGTTCTGACAGGGTGAGAATGAGGGTGATAAAGTCTAGATTTAGGAAACCAAAATGAGATTAGGATTTCTGGTGGTCAGGGAGTTAAATGATAAGGTCTAGTGGCAGGTTCGGGGTTCAGGAAACCAAATGGAGAGGTTTGGTTTACCCCTTAAGATTCGGCGCAAGGGTAGAGAGTTTTGGGGAAACTCACTTCTGGTGGCACAGAGATTCTCTGTAAAGAAATTTACAGACCTGAAAACCTAGATTGATAAAAAAGGTTTATTATAGGGATTCGGAAATAAGGTTAGAAATCCTGACAGAGAGGCATCAAGTCTCATTAGGGAAATAGGTGAGGGTAAAAAGAGGGGAGCATTGGAAAAGAATATTCCAGTGGGCAGAGGCCCTTGATATAACACGGCATATCCTAGTATGGCATGTTTGGAACCTCTGCAAAGAGGATTTTAGATTGGCTCTTTTATAATAGGAGCTTTGGCTACCAGCTGAAGGAGGCTGATGGGTGCAGAGAACTGGTTTTCAGATTGAGCTGAATTTGAATAGATAGAATTCAGTGAGTTTCAGGACTGAACCAACCCCACCTAGATAACAGAGTGAAACTGTCTTGTTTCCCTTGGATGGGGTCTCTCACTGAGGCAGAGATTTTCTCCTTCAAAGATTTTCAGTTTCCTGGTCCCTTCTTCAAAGGGGGGAGGAATGGGGGGAGGAACCCCAGAGATGGGGAGAGGCATTTTGATAAAACGGTATCTGACATTTTGGTAGCTTGGGATGGGGAGAGGCATTCTGATATTCCAAAACATAAAATCTTTTATCCTTATCAAATATGCTGATAAAGAGGGAGGGGAGATTTTGCAGCACTGAGCTTTGAGAAGCAAGAAAACTGAGTCAGGACTGGGTCAGGATAATTATGGAAACTGAGAACTGTGGCATAACAATAGTAGATCTGATTCGTCCTCACAACAGCCTATAAAGGGAAGTTATCAAGTATTTCTTTATTTTTTAAGCAGCTATCAAAACCAAACAATCCAAAGCCCTTTATTTATTATTCAAAAAAATCAAAGGCCAGATTTTTTTTCTTTTTTAAAAAATATAATTTCCTCCCATTTATGTGTAAAGACAATTTTAAATATTCTTTTAAAATTTTGAGTGGCAAATTTTCTTCTTCCTTCCTTTACCCCTCTTTGAGACAGCAAGCATTTTTATATAAATTCTACTACAATCTAAGGAGATGAGGTGAGATCTTTCAGGACAGTTGTGAAAATCTAGTAAGGCTTCATCTACTTCAGAGTTGGAGAAGGCCTGAAGGTCCTTGAGCACTGACTCAAGGGCACACCTAAGTCCCCTTCCCGCTATCCTCCCATGACATTTGATCAAATATGGGCAACTATGTACTTATTGGCCAAGTTCAATTTCTTGGGTAGTTCCCACATTTAGAATGTAAGACCCTGAGCCAATGAGGATGATGTTCAGTGGTGGGAGGAGTGTTTGCAATTGGGACTATTTAAAGTGTCAAACCTGTCCCAGAAGGTGCCTTCTCCCTTTACCTGCTCAATGGGTGGGATTCCTGAATCTTGTGAAAACATACAATAACCTTTTGCTTTGCTCCTAGAGATCTCTCCAATTTTTTAAAAATGGTGACCTTTCGTCAAGATTCTTTTGTAATTTTCTTGGATTGTATTGTTGAGAATAGCTAACTTATTCAGAATTGATCGTTGTACAGTTATGGTTCCTATGTACAGTATTCCCTGGTTTTGCTCACTTCACTTTGTATCAATTCATTTAAGTCTTTCTAGGTTTTTCTGAAATCAGCATTCTTTTCATTTCTTATGACATTATTCTAATGTGATACTATTCCATTACAACGATAAACTATAACTTGTTTGGCCATTCCCCAACTGATGAGCATCCCTTTAATTTCCAGTTCTTTGACACCACAAAAAGAGCTGCTTTATTTTTATACAAATGGAATCTAAGTTTTAAACCAGTATCTTTTTATGATGAAACTTTGAAGGTATTTGACAGATTTCTGATTTTTTTGTTTCTCTCCAAGGGAGACATTTATGACTTTTAGGGTTATTTAAACTTCTGTCATTCTAAAAATCAGTTTTAAATTCATTTCAGTAGATGTGAATTGTAGTTTCCTATAATTGTCCTAAATCCAAGATTTCCAGTTTGGAACAACTGAATAGTTATTTAATAGCTGCTTCATTTTGAATACTTTTTTGAAACTTTAGGCCATTTTTAGTCCATTCTGATGAAATTTAAAATCATGTATCTTGGAAGTTAAAAAAAAAAAAATACAACCCTTTAAAATTAGATCTAGCCAGTCTCCCAATAGGTGAATTAATGCATATCTTTTCAAATTATCTTCTCATGCTTAACCATCCTCCAAAGATAATGTGTGATATTTGTAGTCTAGTAGTCAGGTTGTGAGATCGTCATAAATATCTAATCCCATCAAAATTTTCAGAAACAAATGCAAGGGTCCTGATTTTTATGAGTGAATTTAAAGCAAAGTTATATTCATCTTAGTATGGTTCATGGAGCTATTTCGTAAAGAGGGTAGAATTGCTAAATTTTATTGAAAATTTATAATTTGAAGGTTGAAATTACAAAAACTAACATTTGTTTTGAATGAGTTAAAGAAATGCCAACTATGCTAAGCATTGGAAATACAAATTAAAAATCAAAGGGATCATAATTTTTGTTGCTGCAATAGAACGGAAAAGAGTATGGGGAAAATATACATGTTAAGGGATAGCACTATGTGAGGCTCTTATATAGATGGCAGTTGTATTTGGAGAAATAAACTTTTAAAATTTTTGTCTTAACGATGTGCTAAAAAGATCTGTATTTCTGGCTTTTGAATAATCATTCAGACATATATTCATGTTCACAGAGTTTGTTAGATGGTAGGATTTTTTTAAAACTACTCTTATATAGTGAGGTGTTGTTATTAAGGTTGGTACTATTCCAGAAGTTTTACAATGCGTATATGGTGAGGGGAAGAAGGGAAGAATGGTTAGTTGTCTAATAAAAACTTGGGGGATAAGGTGTAAAGAAAAATCTCTTAAGCATTGTTATTTTCCAGTTTCTTAGAAAATGTGATCTCTGTGAATTTGGAATTTTTATCTTTGGAATTTAATAATTTTGAAATGATTCAAAAATTTGAAGTTGCATGAAATGCATGATGAAGTATCAATATCCTATCATTGTTCCCTAAACAAAACTATTATTTATGCCCAAATGAATAACATCTCCTTTTGTATTTGTTCTTGTTCTGATACGTACATTAAATTATTTCTTCTTCACCCTTTTCTCCTATTTCTAACTCCTTGACCCTTTATTAATTACTGATACTGGGATTTTACAAAAATTGTTTTTGTGGTTTTAGGATTGATTTTTCTCCCCCAGTCTTCTTACCTTCTTTCCTCCCAAGTAGATCTAATTCAAAGAATGTGTAGATCTTCTTCCATCCATTATAAATGATTTTCATTTGAAAATGTCATTTTACTTTTCTGTTACAACAGAGATCAAAGGAACACAGTTTCATCACCAGTGTTTAGTGGTTTTTTTCACTTGTGGACCTTAAAGAAATAGGATCTAGTTTAATTTGTTTCTTTCTTAGATCTCTTTCACGGCATGTGTACTCAGATAGCTGAGAATTATTGATGCTGAGTGCTTTGTGATGTTTTTTTATTTATTTTTTAGAGATGAGACAGAGAGATGGAAGTAGGTTTTTACAGATTTTGTGGTACATACTCCATATATGTTTTCAATTGATATGAATCTCACACTGAAATATTTGTAGATTCTACTGAAGTGAAGTTCTAATTCCTTGAAAAATAAAGCACTCTAAAAATTCTCCTTATGGCTTGAACTCTTATGGAATGTAGTTAAAAATATTATCTATAATTGATTTTTTTTCTGTTTTTTTTTTCCAAGAAGTTTTTAAAAATAAATAAATTTCAAATCCCTGCTGTAATCCAACTCAATAAAACTTTTAGGCTTTTAAATTATTTATTCCTGCTTGTTTTCATGCAGGGGTGAACTCTTTTAATATGACAATTATGTTTTCCCCCTCTAAATTACCTTGTACTTAATTTGTGTGTACCTTGATGTAGATCTGTTGTTACCAACACAGCACATGGTAGACATTCTGCTCATTGTAAACAATGACATGATTGTTGTTTTTGAATCCTTTATTTTCTAGTATTAATGGTATTTCCTGTGTTTGTCATTCTAACCCATACTTGCTCAGCTCTCCCTCCCTATATGACATCAAGTCGACTGTACCATAAGGATATTTAATTTGATGAAATTTCTCTTATTGTCCTGCCTAATGCCAGAATTCATCCATTTCTTTGATCCAATGCTAAAATTATGTTTTTAAGCCTTAACGTTTAATTAGTTACTATAAAGAACTGGCAAATATTTTAATTACTAATTTTTTTCTGTTGTATTTGAAATATACTTTTTTTTCTTTTCATCTTTTATTTTCAGTGAACCACCATTTTAAAGGATATAGTATTCTAATCATAGTGTTAAGATTATATAAATATAAATTTTTCCTTATTAGTAATAGGATTTGATGTTGATACAATAAGTAAAGCTTATGGAAATAGGGAAAGGTGATCTGGACAGAGACAGGACAGGGAAAAACACTTTGGCAGCTTAGTGAAAATATAGTAGAATTGCAAAGCATATTTATTTACTTTTTGAAAAATGTCCTCTTTTTTCTCCCCAGACTTTAGAGAAAATCTGCTGTGGCAATTTCTTCTTAATGTGTGGTCTTGGAGTACTCACATTACACACAAGCATGTTTCTCTCTCTCTCTCTCTCTCTCTCTCTCTCTCTCTCTCTCTCTCTCTCTCTCTCTTTCTCTCTCTCTCTCTCTCTCTCTGACTAAATCAGTATATACTGATAATTTTAAAAAGAGCTCCCTTAGGGAGTGTGTTTGCTCTGGGCCTTAGCATATATATATCCATCCTTTCTCCCAGGAATTGACACAATTGTTTGTACCAAAGAAGAGAGATCATTAGTTTTCAAAAGTTTCCCTACATCTAAACATGGACAGATAGACATTGCCCATTTTTATCATTTATTTTCTGATTTACATATTTTAAACCCTGAACTTAGCAACTTAATAAATTGAGCATTTCCATATACGTAGAAATAAAAAAGAGGTTTTCCACATGAAATTTTGAATCTTTTTCATGTAATGCTCACTTTAATATTCTTTATTATCATTTCATATTTTATCTGTTAAGAAACTAAAACTCAGAGAGTTGAATCTAAGTTTTATGACATCAAGTGCAGCAGTACACAGCATTTATAATTATTCTGTGGTGGGCTTCCCTGTCAACAGAACTCAGGAATCTGTGGAGATCCCTTCTTAATCTTTGATGGAAACATTTATTTATAAGAGGCCTTCTAATTTCCTGAAGTCTATCAACAAGCTTTAATGAAGTGCCTCTTAGACATCAATCACTGCATATGTTTTTCATTACTCAGTCAAAGAGTAATATACTCATCTTTTTCTCATAACACTGTGTTCAGTATCTGACAAGCTATTGTCACTCAGGAAACATTTATTAAGTGTCTGCTGTGTACCCTGTTTAAGCTCTGGGTGTATGCATGCTCATGAAGAGCTCAGATTTCAGTTCTGTTAGAGTGGAATAATCCTCTGTTATAAGTTGGTATCAATTTAAGGGCCTTGTTAAACTAACTTTTGTTGCTTAGGCTAAATCTAGTCAGTTCTTTCTTTAGGGAAGTTTCAGTTCAATCTTTTGACATGTCCTCTACTCTCCCCTCCTCTCCCTCTGTCCCTCTCCCTCTCCATCCTCCTCCCCTCTCTCTCTCCCTCTCCCCCTCCCTCTCCTTCTCTATCTATCCCTGTCCCTCTCCCTTCTCCCCCCTCTCTCTCTCCATCTATCCCTCTCTCTCCCTCTCTTTCTCCCTCTCCTACACCTCCCCCCCCCCCCAATTGCCACAATTGCTTCTTCTAGCACCCAGTGGTGTAAAAATATAATGGCTTTCTTGGGAGGGAATAGTTTCGTGATGAAGAACCTTGGGGCCAAGATAAAACTTTTACTTCTTTCCAGTTGATTCAAAAAAACATCTGGAAGGAAGTAGGTTTTCAAGAGCTTTCAAAGAAAAACAGAAAAGAGAGACCAAATATTCATCCACTCCTTTACTGGATGGGATAATAGTAACTAATTGGGAAGCTTGACTGAGTTGCTGTTAAATCATGAGTTTGTTGTTCAATGGTGTGTTTGCCAGTGGGATTAGAGAACGCTCTGAGCTGCATTTCCCAGAGTCATTCTCTCCTTGACCCCCATTTCTAGCCTGGATTAACTTGGGGCAGTGACTTAGATCCTATAAAGTCACTTCAATACCTGTCTCCTTATCTGCCCAAACTGGGCACTTTTTTCAGACATCCCTGCCCTCCAACTGCAAACTGGGAGCTTTGGGCAGGAATTTACTGAAATCTGCTTTGAATTCTTCTGCTCTTTGGCTCTTGGTGCTACTTCCCTAAGAGGAGGGTATGGGAGGTATTTTTCTACAGTGCTGAAAATAGTCATTCTGAGTATGAAATTAGAAAATGGAATGATAATTTGCTCAATATAGAACGTTTCCTCTCTATAATTCTGCCCAGTATAGCCAACTCTATGAAACTATGGAGTCCAAGAGTGTTCTGCTCTCTTTTCTTCTCCTTTCTTCATTTCAATTTTCTTCATTTTCAAAGATATACTTCATTTTCCCTGATAATCTGGAAAATGGAAAAGCCTTTCATAAGTCTTCTGACCTTTTTCCTTAATAACTTGAAGAGCAGTTACCCAGCCATGGGAAAAAGTCTTACTTTAATGCAGGTACAGCAATTCTCCTTGCTGAATACTTTCTAGGAATGATATCCTTAGTCCTCATTTTTTTTTATATTGATAGCTTTTGTGTCTTAATACCTGATACCAATAATAATTTACAGTCTTCATAAGAAATTTTGCTGGGAGGCAGGAGGTGGTGGTGAAGGTACGTCTTTTACCAACTGACAATAATAAGGTGGAGTGTTATTTTAACTGAAATTTACCATTTTGGACAGTGTTTCTGATCACCTGGACTCCAAAAAGTTTCAATTTTAGTATGACAGAGATTATTATTAACTTCATATTAACAATGAATACCTTTACTAGATTTGAGAATTTAAATCTTATTTGATCTTAACATGTATATTTACTTGAAAAGGAAAAAAAAAAAACTCTTCTAATTAGTTATACTCATCTTTGAATGGTTAGATAAATCTGGCCAAATCTGAATAGATAGATGTTCCTGTTCAGATGAAATCTAAATAAAATTTGAAAGCAAGCTATATATTTTGCAGGTGTCATAATCCCAAATTCTGGGCAAATAAACTACATAAAGCATTAAATAGCTTGGAAATGGAATGAATCATCCATAGTATCTGAAATAGTGAAGATGGATAGATTCTTCAAATTGATACGGCGAAATGTAAAATACTAGAGATCCTCTTATTTCAAAAGATAAAAATAGGACTGGCAAATAAGATAAAGGACACATGTTTTATGGAATCATATTTATTTATGGAATTAAACTGGTGGGCCACTTTTTAAGTTGGAATGCTTCCATCAGTGAAGGTACTACTGTCAGCCTTTAAAATAAATAAATAGATGAATGAATAATATGAATCAATAAATAGGTGGATACAGAAAGTTAGGTTGAGAGACTGAAAATTGATTTCTAAGCAGAGATGATGCTATTGGTACTTTATAGGAGCAGGCTAGGCACAGGTAGTGCCAGATCCCCAAAATTAGAAGTTAACTGAGTGACGTTCCCCTGACATCTTTCTTTCTGCCTTGGTGGTGGGGGAGTGGGAAGTGGTGTGGGGACTGTCATTGACATTCTGTTTACTTTATCATTGTGTCCTGTCCTGTTTCCTCCCCCTTCCCCCAGTTGGGTATTCTATCTTGGGGAGCTAATAGTTCAGTGGTAAAGCTATGAGCTTGGAGTCTAGAAGACCTAAGTTCAAATATGGTCTCAAACAAGTACTAACTGTGTGATGTGGAAAAGTCATTTAACTCTGTTTACCTCAGTTTCCTCATTTGGAAAAAGAAATAGCAAATCAATCCAGTTTCTCTTCCAAAAATAAAATCCAAAGGATTCAACAAGAATTGGACAAAACTGAAACCGCTGAACAGCAATCCTGCCTTGTAGAAGGAAACTCTTACTCATAGGTACACACACACACACACACAACTTTTGCATCTCCTTACTCCCCCTTAATTTTTCCCAAGTCTGGGAAATTAAAGTTAACTTGGGAAATTTCCTTACAATATTAAAAAATAATCCTGATCATGGCTCAATAACATAAATATAATGATATTTATATCATGGAAAAGAAAAACTGCTTCAGTTAAAATGACTTAATTACAAAACAAGTCAATGATATCATGAATCCATTTAAAATGACCAGACATAGCATTCTGATTTTCCACAGAAGTACCAATTTTCATAGTCAATTAATGTTTATTTAATTTTATTGTTTTCTATTTTATTGCTAATTCTGAGGGTAATGCTTTCTCTGCCTTTTAAAATGATAAATGACAGATTTTTCAGTTACATTTTACAGGCTTTTGTAGACTACCATAGAAATCTAATCACTATATATAATTTATATGTAATTTGATCATTTCTCATAGACTTAGAATCATCATTACCCCTACATATGTTTTGGTACTATGCTCTATTGTGATACATATGGTGTTGAGACTGATGGTTTTATTGGCATAATGCTCTCTTTCTTTGCTATTCTGCCTTCCTATTATTTTAGTTTTCTCACTTTCCCTCTTCCTCCTTTCTTTTACTTCTTCTAGCCCAAATTTAAATTACTAAACTTATTTCTTTCTTAACCTGTGACTTCTGTAGAATGAAGTGCTTGAATTTTGAAAGCCATTCCCATCAAAAACTTTTGTCTTAAAACTTTCAGATCTGCAGTTGTATCCCCAAATCATTGAGACTTCCACAAATCTGTCCTCCTATAGGTGGAATGTTAAGCATTTGTGAATTTTGCTGTAGGGATCCAAGCTGATTTAATGATTTTCTTAAATGGGTAATTTAATCAAAGTATAGAATCTTGTCAATATCTTTCATAATAGGAAAAATAAGCTGAACTTTCATTCCTTAATTTGTCATGGAAAAATTAATCTTTTTTCCCCTCATAATGTATATTCACTAATAATGTGTATCTGGTGTCCTCAGAGAACAGGTATTCGATATATTTTCTAGATGTCAGAAGTTTGGCTCTTCATTACACACACACACACACACACACACACAGTTATTTGGATGTAGACAGAATCACTTTATAATGCAGTATTTCTGTGTGGCTTCTATTGTCAGCTGTCTCTTCTGTTTCCCTGGAGCCCTATCTATGCTGTAAAGGACTGAAAGGAAGATCTGATAATCAAGTCTACTTAAATAAGTTAACTAAATTTGCACAAAAATCAAAACCTGTAGTTTGTGGCCTCAGGGTCTGATAGTGGAAGAAAGAAACCCAGTGCCTGAGTTTGTAACTGCAGCTCTTTGCTTCACATTTATTATTTCTTGGTCTTATTATAGATGTTTTAGGTTGATTATATAACCAAGAATAACTGAAGTTTAGATAGTACTACTACAGTTCTACTTCTTCATGTACAGATTGTTTTCTAATTATGTTGCCTCATGCACAGTATCTGTATCTCTAGAGTTTTTTGCTTTCCTAGATCTGCCATTTAAAGGAATATTTTAATACTTTTGCTCAAAATTACCGAACTAATTTTTTTTTGTTGTGATTCACTGCACCAGTTACAATTGTTTCTCAGTAACCAATAGCTTTGCTGCATAATTTTGAATTTATACTTCATTGTCTTTGACTTTCTTCTGTCCCCTTTGCTAGCCAACTGAACAATTCAACTTGCTGATATTATTTAATAAAGCATTATTTCAGTGCTGTGAGATTTTACTATGGGCTATAACCTCATTTTCAGTATTTACAATATTAAATATCACTCATGGATGACACACTGTTAAAGCTATTCAATTGACCAGATCATTGACTATACCACAAACAGATTTTGAGATCATAGAAAAAGGCATATATAATAAAAGTTCAGTAATCTTGTTATTTGGATATCTGATTTAAAATTATTCAGCCAATATTTATTAAATTCACATTGCTAATACTGAAGCATACAGATATATAAACATTTATCTCTCCGAAAATAGCTTCCAATTCTAGAATCCCCACAGTGTACAAATTATGAATTTAAGAACATATAGCTCAAAACTGAGAGTTTCTAGGAAACTTTATAAAGGAGGTGGTATTGAGGGATGTTTAATCTTGTTAGAATTTGATTGATTGATGGGAGATGAACATTTCAGACAGAAAGGGCATCCAGTAAAATGGACCGAATTCATTTTGAGGCAAAAAATATATGGAGAAGAATAGTGTGAAATCATAGCATTGTAAATGTGTGTTGGAACTTACTTGTGGAAGACCCTAAAGTATTTAGCTAATGTGACTTTTATTCATTGGAATTGGGAATTTCTGAAAGAAGGGAATAATGTCTATATATTGGGAATCAATGTTTTTTACAGAGTATAGAAAAGTTTTAGAGGATGTTTTATTGATGTTGACAAGATTGGATAGACCTGGACTAGAGTAGTGTCAGTGGGAATGGAAAGGAGACATCCCCAAATTAAGAGGGTAAATACTAATGTACATACTTCTATACTAGGGCTGCTTTGGCCTTACTTAATTTTAATAGCTAAGCCCAGAATTTTAAATACATAATCTCTCCTTCCTTTCATTATCTTATTGCTAACCTTTAATGTTTGAAAGAATTGTATATAAGAGCCAAGTGTGCAGGGAAACAAGTGTTTTTGAAATACCTAGTTAGTGATGTTTCATAAACCGTGGGAGAGTTAGACTGGAGGCTAAACACAAATTAGTGCTGGATAAGTAAATCTGGGAATGTACAGATGAGAAATGATAGTTAAATCCAAGAAACCTGATTAGATCTCCAAATGAAACAGTATAGAGGGAGAAGAGCAGGCCCAGAACAATGCCTTTGAACATTCAAAATCAGTGAAAAGGAACTGAGAAGAAGTCATCAGACAGAGAAAAGGGAAAGGAGGCACATGTTGTATATGGCCTCCTCCACAAGTTTAAATATGAAAGAAGGTTGAGGTAAAGGATGATAGCAAACAGTGATGAATGGAACAAGTGAAGATTTTTTTAGGCATAAGGTAGACTTGTGCTATTTGTAGGCTGCAGGAAAGTTGCTGTAGACAGAATTATAATGTAGATTAGAAGAACTAAGAAGGAAAAGTCTTCCAAAGAAAACAAGGTGGAATGTAATCATTTGCATATATGGAGGGGTTATTCTTGGCAAAAAGAGCTGTCTTTTTTTATATGAGAGATAAGTAAAAGGAGATGATTCAGGAAAGCATCTGAATGATATGAGGAGGGGAGAAAAGAGGGTTTTTTTGTTGTTTTTTGTTTTTTGTTTTTCCCTCCAGTGAAATAATTAGGCATGGTACTCAGCTTAAAAAAATCTGAGCAGAGCCAGAGGAAGTTTGGGGAGGGGAAAGTTGCAGTGGTGAGAAAGCATCAGTGAATATGTTAGTCCTATCAACTATCTTCATGAAGTTTCTGGTGATTCCACTCAGCTGAAAATGTTCTTTTCTGTATCCTAAATTATTACAGTAATAGTTGTTTGTTCCATTCATATATATATATATATATATATATATATATATATATATATATATAATATATATAAAATCTTCTTTGACACCCACACTATATTATAATCTCCTAGAATCCAGGGATTAGACTATGTTTTATAGTCTCCATAGTCTCTGAAGTCTATATAGATTGTATATAATTTTTTTTCTGTTGTAGACATGCCTTCCCATGTTGTAGGACTGCCTTCCCACATATTCGACTTTCTTACTCTGAATTTCCCTAAGCTATTCTCCATGCATGGACTGCTCTCTGGTGCAAGTCTTCTTGGAATCTTTTGCTTCCTTGAAGGCTTATTATCCCCAAATGTCATCCTTCTCACTAGGTCTTTTCTGATCCTCCTAACTGTTAGCATTCTTGTATTATATTATTTTTATTTGCTTATTTTTGTACATATTGTATCCTTAATGGTAAAAGGTGGGCCTTGGGGTAGGGACTGTTGTGGTTCTTATCTTTGCACAGTTTAAGTAAATACTATCCAGTTGAATGAGGGAATGTTTTATTTGAATTCATGGAATGCAAGTCAAATGGAGCCACAGAATGTGGTGGAAAACACACCGACTCTGGAAACAAAAGCTTTACCTCTGACACTATTTATGTGACCTTGGATATATCCCAGGTCTTTCTGGACATGGATTCTCACTTGTGTCAGGTGAGACTAGATAAGGCTCCTGAATTTCCTTCCAATACCAGATCTATATTCTATGACTAGGATTTTAACAAAGCAGTATATGAAAATATGTTTATGGGAGCAGAAAAACACACATTTCAATGTCAACATTAATCATGTCAGTACCAGTTCTGGAACATATTTTAAAACAAAACAGCCTGATTTTTGCAGAATTTTTGAAATATATGTATAGTTTTGCTGAATTCAGTCTTTTAGCCATTTGGGTAAGTGCAAAAATAAAGATGAGTATTTGCAGGGAGAGTGGGGAAATTTTTTTTTTTAAGTATTACAAGAGCAATTTTCACAACAGGTCAATTAATATTTTTGTGTTACATTTCATCTCTAGAAGATATAGGCTACCTCAGGTCATAAAAAGCTTCAGTAGGACAAAAGAGATCTTGTTGGGAGGACGGCTTGGCTGTCTTTTTATAGACATTTTCAGCCATTAGTCACTTTTTCCTTGATCATGTCATCATTACCACTGTATTTGTCTGACACCAGACAAAAGGAAAAAAGAGAAAAGACGAGGGGCTGGGGGGAATTCCTTCAGCGCTTAAACCAGACTTGTCGCACTCCAGGAGCACAATGTCTGGTTTTAATAGTCTCATATGTCATACAGTATGTATTACTAGTAAAAGATAAGCCTATTCCTTAGAACTTAACTTTTTAAAATTTTGCAGAAGATCATGAAATGTCATTCTTACTGTTCTTTTTTTTTTTTAAAGTGGTGAGGGGAAAAGACAACTTATATTTTATGAGTGTCAACCTGCTAAATGTCATTACAGTGCTTGTTTTCTGTTTCAGATTAATAGCAGGTGATAACCATTTTTTAAAGCAAGCCATCTTTTTAACTCACTTAAAACTAATTCTCTACTGTGGCCTGGAAATTTTGTAGAAGTTGGCAAATGATGAAAATCATAAAACATTCAGTACTTTATCAAATAGTATAATACCTTGCTAATATCCTGCATTTTAGAGACTGATCAAAAATTTAAAATCAAGTATTTCTTTTATTATGCCTAATGAATTGTGATGTACTTTTAACATGTTTATCATTGAAATGTTTGTCTTTTTACGCTTCATACTTATTTTGTGGCACATACACTGTGTCTTTAATATATTTGTGTTCCTCATCAAGGTCTATCTTAGCTTGTGAACAAGGAAAGAGATTTTTAAATCCCCAAAACCCATTCATTGTCTCTTTTACAGCACTATATAGATGCTCACTAATGTCCATTGATAACTTGATTGTAGAGCAACTGAACAATTATATGTAATTTGGCATTTTTTTTTCCCTTTTGATTCATTTAAATCCACATCTTGGCTTCTATTTCTGTGTCTGTACCTTGACATAAAATTTTAAAGAATTAATGAATTATTGTTAGCATCATTCTTTGAAAGGAGTCAGTAATGTAAGCATAGTGTAGTGGATAGAATATTGGTATTAAATTTTCTCTTCTCTTTCTTCCAACTTTCTTCTAAGTTAGACTGTCTAGAATATGTTTTGCTTTATTCATTTTCTTTATTGAATGGGCAGTTTAGTTCCTATTTTCTTCTAATATTCCAGCAGTAGAATTGAAGTTAAAGTAGTTAACCGTGTGGACTATTGGGAACAATTTTGTAGTTCCTTGAACATTTTTTTCCAGCTCTGAAGCTTTGATATTAATCCTCACTCTGCCACCTAGGATCAACCTGTTGATTTTTTCCAGAACTTACCTACCTTGCTTTGTTTATTGGAAAGAATTAGCATTAAAGAAGCATTCAGAAAACCTAGTTTTAAGTCTTTACTCTTACACCATTGAGCCTTGGTGAAATCACTCTATCTCCTAATAGATTGCTACTTTGTAAAATGTTGTAAATTTGTTTGGACTTAAAAATTCTAATAGTCCCTTTATTTTTGTCTAAGTATTTTCTATGTTTAATCAACTTAGAATTTTATTTCATATTTTTAAACTATATAAAGTCCTCTCATTATATTATAGGCTTTGGAGTCAATTGAATCTGATTTATATCCAGTCACTAAGCCATATAGATCTGGAAACATGACTTCATTAACTCACTTTTAGTGAATAACAGCTGTCATTGCAAAATAGAACAGAAAGAAAAAGAGATCTAATCTTAGAAACATTAAATTTGGACAAAAAATTATTCCTTAGGGTACCTTAGCATGATGGATAGATCATTATCTTGGCATCAATGAGCTGGGTTCAAGTTCTATCTCTGACATATATTATGGACCATGGACAAGTCACTTAGGTATCCCCAGGAAATTTTCTAAAACTTTAAAATGCAGATGAGTTACTGATTTCTACAGTCATGTGATGGGGTGTTTCTACACTGGAATAACAGAGCTACACCAGGGTTACTCACTAGGATAAAAATTTTGAGTGATTATTGCTTATAATGCAAATATTTTGATTAAAATATATTACATGGGTCATAGGCTTTTGTAAGATAGACTAATTTGTTGTTGAAGAATTAGAATTAGTAACTTAAAATATTTGCCTTTATATACAAAATATTGTGATTTAAAACACTGTTCAGAACTGAAATGACTGTAAATTTGAATTCTCATCATTAATAGCTAGCATTTATATAACTGTTTAAGTTTTACGAAGTATTTAAAACATCTAATTTGGTTATAACAAAAAGAGAATTTCTATTTTACAAATGAAGAAACTTGGGCTGAGAGAGCTTAAGTGACTTGGCAATGGTCACACACTCCATATCTGATCATATTGTGCCACCTACCTATCTCAGTAATAATTAACATCATTATCTCCATTTTACATTTGAGGAGTTTGATTATAGGAAAGTTAAATAAGTCTATCCATAGCCACATAGCTAGTAAATTTGACTTTGGGTTTGATCTCAGGACTTTCTTAATCCAAAACCAGTATTTTTCTGCAACCTAGCTGGACTTGCAGAAGGGATACTATTATTGGGAGACATCTTTTTGACATGTAATTATGGTAGGCATGCATTTACCTGGAAGAAAGGAAATCCTGATTGATAATTGCAAGTGGATGAGGTAATTGCATGTGGATGAGGAGAGCCCCTTTTTTAGCCATTGAAAAAGAATCTATTACTCCTTCAGAAACTTTAAGGAATCAAAGATTTTACATCATTCACTCCCATTACCCAAACCTCCATGAAGCTGAAGGGGGAGATTTTGGCAGCTGGTTCAGGGAATACTGACTGGTTAGAGGTACATGCAGAGTCTTGGTTTTAACTTAGATCTATAGGTAGTTTGTGTGCAAGGATTTTATGACCTATTAACCACTTTTTTTTTAGAGTCAACTTGATGCAGTACTCTGTCAGAAGTGTTCTTGCAAAAAAATCAGACATTGTGGTTCTGGCAGGATACTTTTCTTGTCCTGGCTTTGACATTCTTGATGGTACCACTGGGTTTGACCTCAAGAGATATAGTCTTGCCTTTCAGGGTCTTCACAAAGTTCTGCATTTCTGCAATACTGTACCCACTGGCTTTGTGCTCCTGGCCTCACTGCTTAACCTGATTCCAGTTAGCAACAAGAACCCACTTGGCCACCTTGCCCCCTAAAAGCCAAAATGCCATTTACCATCTTTGAAGCCTTAAACAAACTACTTATTCTTAGGACACAATTTCTGTCTTTCTCACGGCATGCTTCACATATCTCTCTGTTTCTGTCTGTCTGTCTCTCTCTCTCCCTTTCTCTTCCCCTCTCTCTCCTTCTATCTCCCCTCCCCTATTCTCTCCCCCTCTCCCTTTATCTTCCTCCCTTTCTCCTTCAGGCTAGCTAAATATGCCAATATTATGAAAAAAAGATCCTTTCCTCACCATTTCAGCTGCCTTCCTCTAAAATACTTTTGATTTATTAATGTCCTCCCTAAAATGTAGAACCTAAAAATGAATGTATATTTTAGCTATATGGCCTGAGGAGGACTGAGTACAGCATGACCAAAATCTCCTTATATCTGCATGTTGTACCTTAAATTTATATTATCTTTCTTGCCTGTCATATCACAATAATAATTCATATAACATTTAAAACTCCAGTTTTTTTTTCAGACGTTCACATTTCATCTCCTAGTATTTGTGAAAATGACTCTTTGAACACCTATAAGACAACAGTTATTATAAAAAATATCTTAAAATAATCATTTATAACTTAGTGTAATAATTCAAACAAAAATTATTTTTAAAACTATCTTTTATTTTAAAAAGAGATTCTCATTATCAGGTTCTTTTGTAAAGGTCCTTTTTTCATGTAAAACCCACCAAAACAGTAGTACTCTGAACCAGAGTAGCACCAAGAACATAAGAAAGAAGCACAGATAATTTTTTCTCCTGAAGTAAAGATGTGAAAAAGATTAGAAGTAGCTTTAGGAACATCACTTTAGTTAAGAAGCAGTTTAAAAAGATGATGAAGAAGAAATAGGCTTTCTGGTCCCAAATCTAAGCACTCTGTAAGTTGTGGTAAGAGAAATTTAGCCTATATATAAATTTTCTTAACAATTTGAGCCATTTTTAGTTTTGTCTTTATCTTTATAATTTGAATTAGTTTCTGTTTCCATGTCCCTGACATTTTTATTCCTTTCATAGTGGACAAAATGGGGACAGGCTGAAATTTAAATTTGATATTATCAGTTGATCAAACCTATTTACATAGTGTTGTTTAATATTGGAAAAAAAACTATTGACAAACCATTGTATTTAATAAAATTCACTATAATTAAAACTTTTTTTTTTAAACAGAATCATTTTATTTTTGTAGTATCCTTTTAGATACAATGGTGAGATATATGATCTTTTTTTTAAGACATTCAATTAGCTAATTTAGATTTACTTGACTACTTGAACCTGAAAAGTAGACATGGTCAGTTTTGAAGATCTTGAGTACAGTGCTTCAGAATCCTTTCTAAATTTTATATAAAATTTTATTAGTGGCTTTTATGGAGTTATACATGGCAGGAAAATGGGAATTATAGCTTAAATGCTAGATGACAGAATAAGGATCCAAAAAAAATAGTTGTCACACCAGAATCATAAACTGAATCAAGTGAGATGAAATTTAATAGTAATATGACATGTTTTACACTTGAAATGGAAGAAATTCATAAATTTCACAAGGAAGTGTAATTATAGAAATATGACAATTTGTATGAAAGAAATCCTGTGTTTTAGTAGACTGTTGACCTCCCTAAAACTAGACGAGTAATTCTTTTTAAAGATAGAATTCTGTTTTGATATAGGCTGTAGTGAGAGAGGGATAGAATTTAGGAGAAGGGAAGAAATAACTACACTATTCTGGCTTATTCATCTGATATCTTTAGGGACCATATTTTAAGGAAATAGATAAGTTGGAACATATGGAATTGTGAGGAAACTGGAGAAAATGCCAGACAATAATGAGCTGAAGGACCCAGGATACTTTGACTTGGAGAAGAGAAGACTTAAGAGAGAATTGTTATCAGGCTTGAACTTTACAAAGGGCAGTGTTATTTAAAAACAAACAAACAAACAACAAAAAAACTTATTCTCCTTAGCAGGAAAGGAGCACAAAAGAAGACAACATTGGTGGAAATTTTAAGGAGACATATTGGGCTTAACCTAAATAGAAGCTTCATAATAATTAGACCTCATCAAAAATGGGATGGACTGTGCCAATATGGTAGTGAGCTCTTACTATCTGAAAATCTTCAAGCAAAGGTTTCAAAACTTCTTTTTAGGAATCTTGGAGAAGGAATCTTTACAGAAATGAAGATTGAAATGAATGGTCTGTAAAGTTCTTGTCTTCTTTTAGATTCTATGATAAAGGTGTAAATGCCCCAAGAGAGACATCATTTTGCATAGAGAAGAGTAGTAGACTGGGAGTTAGGTTAGCTAGGACTATTCTGTTCAGTGGATCTAACTAATTAGACTATATTGTATAGTATCATATTGACTATAATTTTGAATAAGATACATAACTTCCCTGGAACTTTATTATGTTATCTTTGATATGTGTTTATTGAACTAGACATTTTTTAAAAAAGTTTCTTAAATAAGCTTTGATATATGAGAAATAAACAGATTCCAAGTAGAAACACTTCATATTTTGTACTAGAGTATTTTTTCAAAATTTAAATAGTGGAAGTGTAAGTAATCTCATTGAAAATTTAAGAAATTGAAAGCTTGATTGGCAGTTACTTTTTTCTGTTGTCTACTTTGTCAGATCTTTGTCATATATAACTTATTATTTGAGATACTGTAGAAGACTGAGTAGATCTGTTTTTAGTAATACTGTTTTTAAGTGAATAGAGTAAAAAACCTATATAGAAGAGAGAGAGAATCAGTATATTATTTTAGACCATTTAAAACTATGCAAGCAGGAGAGTCAAGCTTTGTCTAGGCCTAATTATTAGTTATGTATCTTATATGATAAACGTATACAGTTAATGGAAAATGATGAAAAAGAACAGATACTTGTAGTATTTTTGAAATTTTATTTATTTTCTTTGAAAAGAAATGAGCTACAAAATACCACATAGTTTTCTAAATAATACATTTTTAGGTATAGGTCAGCTATTAATCTTATTTTTATCATCTTTGCCACCTTAGTGTCATTGAAGGTGGCCTCAGAGAACTACAATTCACCTGACAGCCCAACAAAATTGACACATTTGATTAGATCAAAACCAAGATACCATTTCTACCTCTCTCTCCCCCTCCCCTTCCAAATTGTTAGGATCTCCCTGTCATTAACTGCTACCATCCTCTTAGAGTACATACTCTTTATCTTCACCAATTGCTTTTAGTTAGGGGTGTGTGCATTTGTGTGATATACCCACATTACAGAATAATCACATTGGGGTTGTTGTTTCCTGTTTTATTAAGAACCATATGAAAGTTGTAACATTGAGAGAGAGACAGAGACAGAGAGAATGAATGAGAGAGAATTATTTCAATATATAGGATCCTTCTGGCTCCTTAACTACCGGAAATTTTTCATGTTCAGGTCTTCCCCATCTTAGAAAATATTCACATAAGCCTGCTATTTCCTCAAGCTAACGTTCTATAGGTCTCTTCATAGCCAGACATTTTAGGAAAAGCTTTTTTATATGTGTTGCTTTGACTTCTCTCACTTGTTTCTCAACTCCTTTAAGTTGTACTTAAGATATTTTTCAAGTTGCCTGCTTATTGCAAAAACCAGCAGCTTTTCCTTACTCGTCCTTCTTGATACTTTATCAAATGACAACACTCAACTGTGTTGACCGTGAGATACTTCCGCCTTTCTTAGTTTTTAGGACTCTACTCTCAATTTTCCCCATAACTCTGGCTACTATTTCTCAGCCTCCATTTTTGAATTATTATCCATTCTCTATTCTGTAATGGACAGTATAAATTCTAATTTTTCCTGATCCCTTTTCTTTCTTCATACTCTCCTTGTCTGTACTGCTTCAGACCCTTGGGTTCAATTATAATTTGCATGCAAATGATTCTCAAATCTGTATTTCAAGATCTAGTTTTTCTTCTGAACACCAGTCCCACATCCCTGACTGCCTGCAGCTATTTCAAAGTCAGTATGTCTCAAGCTGAATTTATCTCTTCGTCCAAACCTATCTCATTTTATGAGTTCCCTATTTTTGTTAATTGTCCCAGGACCCTTCAATCAGTCTGGTTCACCAGCTCAAGATCATTCTCTTCACTGCTCCTCATCTCACATCCAATCCACAGCATAGCTTGTTTTCTGTTCTCTTTTCTCCATTCAGCTTAGTCTAGCCTTTTATGATGTCTCTTCCCAAAAGTAGAAAGGACAGAAGAGAATAAATTATAAAACCTCTACTAATTCTATCTCATCCTCACAACACCTTCAGGGAATTGGTGCTGTTATGATCCCTGTTTTCAATTGAGGAAATTGAGGGGCAAAGAGAGAAACTTATTCAATTATTAGTTTAAAAGATTAGGTGATATTTGAACTCAGATCTTCTAACACCAAGTGTAGCATTGGGCCATGTAGATGCTTCAGACAGAATAAAATAGGAACTTATCTTTATCTGTTTGACTTTCAACTACTTCAGAGTTGTCTCCATTCTGTTTTCCAGCTTATTAAATACCCCATAACATCACTTTGTTCTATACAAATAGCCCTCTTGTTGTTCTTATTTGCCATTTCACTACCAGTTTCTGGAAAATTCTCTGTTCCTAGAATGCATTCTTCTTTCACTTCTACCACTTAAAATCCTTAGCTTCCTTCAGAACTCTGCTTAAGAACCATCTCTTATATGAGTCCATTTAAAGTTCCCTCCCTCAAGCTGCTGAGTCATTATTTTATTTGTACACAAAATCAACACAATACACACTCAGTAGAAATATATAAATTTAAGAAATATATCTGTAAGTATATATTAAAACATGTGTGCATGTGTGTGTGTATTTCTTACATGTGAGTTTTTCATTTCGTCAGTTCATTTTCTAAGTCCCTTGAAGATGGAAAAGATTTTTTGTCTTTGTATCTCCAGTACCTAATACAGTGCCTGATATGTGGTAGGTTTTTATTTAATAATAACTAATCAAGTGATTCTTTGTACTTCACCCCACAGTTTTTGTCTTTCCTTGGCTTCATTATATATATGTATGTATGTATGTATGTATGCAGGCATGCACATAGTAGTTAAATAAAAAATAATTTAGTCAGAAAGACCTCCTCACCTTTGGATAATAGAAAAGACTCCATGTAGAATGTACTTCTATCCCAAGAAGTCAGAAAAGTAAAGACAAAGTAAAATTACAAGACAACAAGTAGTGTTGGAAATGAACTTAGAAAGATTTGGTCCAGAGCTCCCACAGTTGAAGAGAGAACTGGAAAAGAAGCAGCATCCAAGTTTCATGTTAGCTCCTTGGTGATCAGGAAGACATGGCTCACATCCTGCCTCAGGTACTTCCTACATATGTGAGCATACTTATTAATCTCTCTCGCATTATATATGGCAACAACAAGACTATACGGCAATCAGTTCATCACAAGATCATTGGAACTGATCTGAATCATCTCAATGTTGAAGAGAGCCATGTCCGTCAGAACTGTTCATCATATAGTCTTGTTGTTGTGTACAATGATCTCCTGGTTCTGCTCATTTCACTCAGCATCACTTCATGTAATTCTCTCCAAGCCTCTCTGAAATCTTCCTGCTGGTCATTTCTTACAGAACAATAATATTCTATAACATTCATATACCATAATTTATTCAGCTATTCTCCAGTTGATGGATATTTACTCAGTTTCCAGTTTTTTGCTCCTACAAAAAGGGCTGCCACAAACAATTTTGCACATGTGGGTCCCTTTCCTGCTTTTAAGATCCCGGAGATTGCATTTTAAAGGAAGAAAAAGACTGAGCAGAGGTGAGGAAGAGGCACGCATTCTAAGAATGAGGGATAGCCACTACAAATGTACAGAGATAGCATGTTTGAGAAATAGAAGATTTGACTGGGTTGGGGACTAGGTTTGGAGAATAAGCAAAGTTCTTTCGAAAGGTTTAAATGCTATATAAATATGAGCTATTACCATCATGAGGATGATATTCCAAGAACTTCAGATCACCCTTAAAGAAGGGAGTTTTCCCTCTATTTAACAAAATTTTAAATCTTTTAGTTAGACTTGGAACTATTATTGTTTAACAAAACAAAATAAAACACCTCCATCTGTAAAGTAGTAGTCATTTTTGCAGTTGCATCATAGACAAGTCAGCTCAAAACCCCTATTGCAATTTGAAATATTCCTATTCTATTAATTTTTTTCCTTCAGAATAGTTGAAGTTTTCTTCCTGATTGCTTTATGAGAAATTACTGTGTTAAAATAGTAAGGGAAGAGTTTGCTGTTTTAAATTGCTTTTATCAATATGAAATAACTAAGATAAATTTTTACTGTTGAAATGTTTCTTACTGACCTAATTCCTAACACTTAGATCAATGTTCTGTATAGAAAATTGATTACAGCAGATAAGCTTTATGTAGTTAAAATGTATTTAAGATTCTGTGTCTGTTTAAGCCAAACTTTTTAAGCTTTCTCCCTCTCCCCCCCCCCCCCCCAGTAGTCTGGTGAAGTGTATTGATCCTTTCTCAGATCAAAAAGGTCCCTTTATGCATGTTTTAAATGCATAAAATAAAATACATAAAATTAGAAAGGAAACAAACACGTGTTTATAGGTATAAATATATGTATATGTGTGTATATGTTCTTTTTAAAAGCTCTCCTACTTCAGCTTAAGATCCCCAGATCTAAGGAATAACATTCTTTGTATATATGCTGTAGTTTAATACATAACGGTAACTTTTAAGACAATCAGACTTTGAAGCTAGGATTGATTTGTAAGTTTGATCAGTCCTTAAAAGCTAATGTGCTAATAAGTTGCAAGTAATTTCTTAGTCCTTTAAAAGTGACTTTCAAGAGTATTATAGAATGTAATGCTCAAGTATAATACTTTTGTTAGTATCATTTTGAAAAGAAGTGAACCTCATATAATTTCTCATTTACAGCAAAAGTGGACTATTCATTGAATTGAATACATGTCTACTGTTAATAATATTTTTGTAGCTAATTGATAGTCTCAGTGATCATTATGTGCAACTTTGTAACCCATAAATATAATATTATTACCTTGTTAATTTATATTGTAACAATGAATTAATATCATTTGTAACTTTCATAGGTTTTTAAGTTCTTTTTTTAAAGATGATATTTGCACCTTTTAAAATCTGAATACAAATGTTATTTCCCAATTTCTTAATTCTTTAACATTGATTGTTTTTGCATGCTCTAGTCCTACATGTCTTTTCTGCCACTATGGAGAAGGCCATTTTTTTATTATTTCATTTGCCCATATAAGCACTAATGTGTTTCTTTATACTTTTGATGTATTAACCATATATTATTGTAAAAGATAAAATACACCTCACAATTAGTCATATGTTTCATATCTTTTCTGAAATTTGATGGGGGTAGGGAAGAAAATGAATTATAATCACTTGGATGTTATGTTTTAGATTAGCATCTAAATAGTATGTCTCATCCAAAGTATGACATTATAAAAATGGAGAAAATAATTGTTTTTTGTACTTTGAGCTATTACAATTAAAAAAATTTTTTAAAAGAAACTCTACCTTAGATAGAACTGGTTAATTGAAGCCCAACAAGTTTTTCCTGAAGACAGAATCTTTGCCTTATTTCTTGTATTGAAATATAAAGTACTGAGAAATAATGACATCATCTTAATTGATTGTGATGTCACTGTGTTCAGAAAAACATACTATGTATTTTTAGTTAGCCTTCTGCCCAAGAGCCTCTAACTGCTAAGAAGATTGAGGTATCATGTTGGAAACTTGCAGTTATGGTAACACATCAAAGAAAACAGAGGTAAAGATAAAGTTCCTATTAGGAAAGTTTGAAAAATATGTAGATTTCAATTATAGTTAGAGAAATTTGAGTCAACAAACAATATTTTTGTTTTCTTAAAAGTAATTTTAATTTATTTCTTTTGTTAAATTCTTTCTTTAGTATTTCATGTTAGCTTATATAAAAATCATCTACCTTCTTTAACCAAATTGAATTGTCTTTTGTGCCTAGTAAATACATATAACCTTCCAAAGAGGAAGATGAATTTTGATTAAAAAGCAAAAATCAATTTTTATTCACATATTTACATATGTACATGTCCATATAATTATAGCTATATTTACATACATACAATCCTCTTCAGAATGCTTTCATACTTTTTAAAGCTGTTAGCGTGATAGGTTTTTAAAATTAAATTCTGTTTTACTGCTTTGTTTTAATTTGAACAGTATAAATAACAGTCAAATTCTGACTAAATCATTTCAATTAAGTGGTTTTTTTTTTTGTTTGTTTGTTTTTTAGTCCAGAGAATTTCCATAATATTATTTCCCATTCTATTTTGTTCCTTAGGTTGAGTTATATTCACCATCTTCTACAGCTGTCTGCTTCTTATAAATAACATGAGTTTACAGTTATCTACTGTACTATCACAACAACACATTGTTTTTAAAGGAATAGATTGAAGTATGGCTATCTTTTTCTTTGTTTTTATATCTTTACTACATATAGACAGGAATCATGTGAATAAGATGTGTCCATGCAAGTATATATGGGGGGAAATTCTTGCATACATAAGGTCACTTTTATGCAAAGATATAATCACTCTTTGGATCTTAGAATATTGTTCTGGTATTCTAGTCATATGATAGCTTTATGATATTTTCAGTTGTCTGATATTGGGGGTAGCATTCTCTGTGCTCTTTATTGTATATAGTTGGATGGAGGTTATTTCTATATAATACCCTTTATGTTCCAATGAACTATTCAAATTATATTTCAATGGCTGGCTAAGTGCCATCAGTAGGATCAAACAATACATTTACTAGTATTGAATAATATCACCTAAAGCTTTCAGAATTATATGAGCTTTATGAGTAGGTATAATGGAATGCGTATTACATTTTTTCTTTGCATCTTTTACTTCACCATGTAGCTACATATGAGCAAAAGAAATGTTTAGTTTTAGTGGGTAATCTTAGAGGAGGAAAATGGATGATAATACATTAAGGGTTTTGTAAAGGGAATGATTTCCATATCATATAACTGTTATTCTAACTAAATCCTCTTGTACTATTAAAATAATTACAAAATTGTCCACTCTCAGATTCTATACTAGCCGCCTCCCATTTGCTTATTGAAGGACATTAGGAGGATAACCCTGGATATGTGATTCCTATTAATATTCAAAAAGTCATTCTTTTTATAATCTGTAAGTGATGTTTAATTCTTTTGTCATGAGGAAATTTTCCTTCTATACCAGAAAATGAAAGAAGGGTCAGTAACAGTGGTAGTTATTATCTGGTTATTCATTCAATAAGTGTATAATCTATCTTCTATTTGATCATTTTTAGAGATGTGAAGGGTACTGCTTTTAAAAAAATATTGGGTAGATGTTAACATTTGTGACATCTCTAATCTGATTATCTTCTTGTTGGCTTGGCAAACTTGCTTTATGAAGATATAAAAGTACATAAAAATATATGTATATCTTCATCTTATCTGAATTTTTTTGAATTTTCCTTTGACATTTTCTAATCATACCATAAGAGAACAATGACATTTCCTGGTTCCCTCATTAAGTGTTTCCTATAACTATAAATAAGCAAGTATTTACCCTATTGCCTTCTGTGTGGAAAAGATTTTGGCAAATTGTTTCTCAGTAATTTATTTTTAAAATCATTTATCATAATGTAGTTTATAATTTTTATTTTACATGCTTCAGGACCTAGAAATTCAGGTAAGTTGTGAAATAAAGACATGTAATACACATAAGTGGGTTCTAAACTTGGACACTTAAATCATCTTGAGAAACCTTTGTATAGCATGGGAAGGAAATCTTTTCAGTCAGCAAGCTTGTCATTTGTTATTAAATGCTTGTCATTTGTAAAGCACTATGATAAGCTCTGGGGGTATCCAGAAAATTGCAATGCCAGAGAAATTTTTAATCCTTATTTTTAAATTAAGATGGACAGTTATTAAACATTGATTTGAAAGTATTCTTGATTTAAGCTAACCTGTTATATGCCTTTTCTCAAAGATAAGAAGTTAAGGCATATTTTTTGCTCTTAAGTAATTTAGGTCTAAATGTGGAAAACAAGTGCTACAAGATGGTTACCATTTAGGAATTCTTAGAAAGTTAGCATGATCAGACTTTCTTTGAACTATGTGATTTTGAGTTAATCCTTGAATAATGATACTAAATAAGCCATTTCAAGCTAAAGGAACAAAATAAGCAAAAGTGAGTTAGATAGGAAAGAATAAATTTTGTACAACCTCTGATATAGAAGCCTAGAATATGGAACAGGATCTTTAGAGAAGGACCAATGCCAGAAAATACGTACATTGAGAAAATTGAGATGAAGAAATGAATCAAGAGAAGTGAGGTGGAGCGTGATACCCTGTAGATGAAAAACAAAGCTGGTACAGTGTCATGGAAGGAACAAAGGGGATATTTAAAATGCCTTTTTTTATAAAGACACTTAGTGAATTTTTTTGCTTTTTTTTTTTTTTTGCAGAGGCAGAACTCCTGCTCCCTATCATCTGTGTAGACACTTTTTCACAGTAGTTTCAGATGAATTTAAATGGGCTATTTGCTGCTTTAAGAATTTCTTCTTGTAATTTGCCAAGTATTTGATCACCTAACATATGGAGGATGAAACACTGTGATAGATACTTCATATTTTTTGTGTAAATTCATTTTTAACTTAAGACTTGGATCTTTAAGTTAGAAACTAACTTGAGAAAAGCAGAAACTAATACACTTCTGTTTTTTAAAATCTTCAAAATAATTCATCATTCATATACTTTAATTATCATACTTTTAAAAGTATAGCAAGTATTTTATTTTTATTCTTGTTGAAAATGAGGTTTAGCAAATCAGACTTGTAAAATAATAGCTTTCCCAAAGTATTCAACTCCCATTATTTCAACAATTTGCTTTTGTTCTCTCTTCTACTTCCACTCTTTATTCTCTGTAACTCTTAAAAGGACATTTAATAGTATGAGGCAAGTAATTTCATATCTGAATGTCTTTTCTTATTACTCAGAAAGTCCCCCAAATATAGGAGATACACATACAATATCTTACGGAGAAATCTTTATATTCAAAGATAATTGTTAGTCTAATTTGTATTTTGAATAAAATGTGAGCATAAATACTTAGTAGTCCTTGAAATGACTTTTTTTCTAGAGTTAAAAACCAGTGTGCCTAGTGTTGTAATCTGACATTTCCAAGTAAGTTGGGACAAAGTAGGACGCAGCTGTTAGACGAGAAAAAACCCACAATGCATATTCATTCTTTACATTTAATACAGCAATCATCTTCCTATTAATGTTTTTCTTAGGCAGGGACCTAATAGATTGCAGAATCTTCAATTGTGTATATTTATTTCTTACAACTTTTATTTCACTTTTACTTTGCTTGTTGCTGCTTTTTCTTGATATAATGTTTTCTTTTCTTTTTTTAGGCTAAGCAGCTGGAAGAGAAAGACAGAGTGCTAAAAAAACAGGATGCTTTCTACAAAGAGCAGCTGGCTAGACTGGAAGAACGGGTATGACCATTTAAAATTGTTACTATTTTATAATTTAAAAAGGTAACTTTGGGATACTCAGTACTTTGGTAGTTGTAAAACATTTGTAATTTCCTCATTGTGGATATTCCCTATATTGACACAGATCTTTGGCTCTTGAAAATTGCCATGGCCTAAAATCCATCATCTAAAAGACTCCTGATCTTCTCAAGTTAAGACTTTTTGCTTATTAATTAGGCTTATCCTTGGGTGATACCCTCAGTCTGATAAGATCCATTGAATATGCTCTCTTCTGAAAACTAAGATACTTCCCTCCTGTATGTGGTAGGTCTTTACTGAGGGAAATCCTGGATATGTCACTTTAAAATTAAATAATTTGAATTTAGAATCTAGAATAACTACTAATTAAATTTTATTAACCAATATTAAATTTAATTTGAAAACAAAACTAGACAAATAAACAATAACTAAATAATAATAATATTAATAAATAATAATTTAGAAATTAAACTAATGAATAAAAATTACAACTTTTTGTTGAGGATAGTAAGGCATTGGAAGATAGATAAAATAATTTCTTCTTTCATAAAGAATAGCATTTCTACTTCCATAATTTCCTGTGTGGACATAATATTTATAGTGGAACACTTTATCTTATAGCATAGGAGATAGATACTAGATTAAGGATTTCTTTCATGTATGGTATACCTCGACAAATTATTGTCTTAGAGATTTACTGTGCATGGTGATTGATGATGTGTCTTACCAGGGTCACATAGCCAATATGTGCCCAAGATTGGACCTGAACCTGCCTCCAGGGTCAGCTCTTTGCTATACCATACTGGCATTCTTTTATCTTACAGAAAGTTCTTTAAAAATGTTTTTCTTGTGCATTTAAAATCAGATGGTCTCTGAATGATTCAATATCATATTAGAAGATAGCAAATAACTCTTACACTTGGAGTAAGAAATAGAAAGCAAATAGATTTTATTTAGTAGGTAGCAAATAATGATCATAATTGTATTGGACTATTTTGGTTTTCTCAGCTCTTACCACAGGACCTGGCAAACAGTAGATACTTAATAAATTCTTGGTGACTTTTGACTGATGAAATATCTTTAAAATGTTAAAAGCATTTTAATATAATTCAAAATAATGGATTATTTAATCTAATATCCTTCATGTACTCACTGTTATTATGGTTGAAAAGTCAGGATAGTTTTTTTGATCCTGATTGTTTTTTGTCATTTTTTTGCCCAGTGCCTGACATACAGCCAGCATGAATAAATGCATATTCCTCTCCTCCTCTTCTATCTGTTCCCTTCCCCATCTGTACAATGTAGGAGAACACATGTATTTCTCTTTCTGGAAGAAAGTATTTCATAGGCTTTTTAGCAAGAGAAAGTACTCCATTAACTTTTTAATGATATATAAATGTTAGTAGTTGTTAATTTCCAGTATTCTAGCACAGAAAATATTTTCCTGTAGAAACAAGGTTATGTAAATGACTACCCTCACAAAAACCTTAATGTAAAAATCTATAAAACATTTATGAAATTTACTGTGTTAAGACAAGATTTCACAAATGGATAGAAATGTAAACTTTGCAAATGGACTTTTAGGTGCACAAATTGTGAGCTGCTTTTGTCATTGATATAATTTTCTTTGTTTAGAGCTTTTAAGTAAAATTTTCTCTTTCACTTAAATACTTTGAAGAATTCTAATTGGCAAAAAAGAAATACTAATGGAATGACCTTAAGAGCTTGAACTTAAGAGCTTAAATAAAATATTCAGAGTGCTGTGAATTATCTCAGCACAGTGAGAAATTTTAAAAATAACATTGAGTATTATTGATGAAGAAAAAGCTAAGAATCGTGGTTTTCTGGTTATTCTGTTTCTATCTGCCTTAAGATCATAAGTATCCTTGGAGTTTATTTTAGGTTGTGCTACAACTGATATGTGCCCTTTGAAAGAATAGCCAACTGTTTCTATGCTAAAGACAGGAGGCGAGCATTTAAGATATTAGATTATTCCCTTCTTTTCTTTTAAAAAAAGTTATCAATACCTTCTCTATATTTCTTAATGTAACCTTAAAAAAGGCATGACTTTTTAAGGGAAAAAAATTAAAAGTTCATCTGAACAAACATGTCAGATGACTTTGTATTATCTTTGATGACTTTGATATTATCTATGCAGTCGTCTTTCTACATAAATCTTCTGCTTCCCTTCCCTATCCCCACCTCTACAAAGAGGAAAAGATCTATTATCACTTCAAGACCAAGCTTGTATTCTAGTTATTGTGCATGTGTGTATATTGTTTTCCTATTTATGCTTACTTCATTTTGAGTCAGTTCAGATGTCTTTTCATGCTTTTCTGTATTCATTCCTTCTTATAATGAAGTAATATTCTTTTGCATTTATAAATAACTACACTTTATTTAGCCATTCCCCTACTAATGGATTCCTATTTAGTTTCCAGTTTTTTCTGTCCCCCTCAAAAATACTAATATAAATATTTTGATGTATCTAAGGTCTTTCTTCTATTATTGACCTCTTTTGATATGAGATGATTTTAATATCAGGATATTTGTGATGGCAATAATAGTTATTTGGTTTCACAATTTCAATGTCTTCCTTTCCACACATTCTTTTTTTATTGTCCTTTGAGATTTAAGCATTGAATAATTCATTCTTTCAGTCAACAAACATGTTGTTTAAATTATGTCCTGGTTGTAGAAAATCTTGTTTGTTGTTGGGAAAAACTTAAAAGTTGAGATAAAGAAATTCATGGAATTTACTGTGTAGAACAAGGAAAAGACATGAATCTCAGGCAAAAGGCATACCACAAAGGATCATATAATGACTATTATTCGTGAAGTATAAGAATCAAGTGCTTTGTTAAGCCTAAATAGGAAAGCTAGATAACGTGGAACTACTAAAATATTTTAGTGGGGGAGTGACATGCACAGAACCCTACCTAAGCAATATTAGTAAGCATCTAATATAAGGATTAATTGGCAGTAGGGCCAACATAGAGAAATAGGCTATTGTGTTAAGCCACTAGTTAAAGCTCTGAGCCTGGATTAGGAAGTCCTGAATTTAAATCTAACCTTAAACACTTAACTAGTTGTGTGATTCTGAGCAAGTTACTTAACACTTTAATTCCCCAGATAACTCTGTTAGGACTGTAATTTTCAGAAATATTGTTGATCTGCACCAGTGAAAGGAATTTCATCCCTGGGAACTTCCTACTTCATTGAAATCATAGGTTAAAAAACAGTTTTAATTAGAAGTAGTTATACATAGAAGCACTAATATACTTATCAGTGAATATAAGGAAACGTACCAGTATTATATCTTTTCCTTAATAATTACAGTCATCACTTATATTAGTAATTAATATTTCTTAATAACAAAGTATCAGTTTTCTTGACATTTTGGATCATAGATTATTCCTTCTAATAGAAAACTGTGATAGGTCACTAAACGTTAAATTGACTGCACACCTTTCAGGAACACTAGGAAGTGAACAGTATTATAACAAAACCCTGAATCTAAATCAGATATTTTTTGGATTTAACCTTGTCTTCATCATTTATTAGCTTTAAGAACTTGGACAGTTTCTCTGAACCTTAGCTTCTTCATAGTTTCCTCATCTGTGAAAATGAAAGTAGTAATTTTAATAATGAATATCAAAAATGCCTTATTTCTAAGACAGTCTATCAAGATTATTATGAAATTCTAAAGAAAGGTTATATGCAAAAGGAAGGATCTCAGAGCTAGAAGACAACTTGAAAGTTCTCTAGCTGAGTTTATATCTAAATAGGAATTTACCACTTTTTAATTTTTTTCCTAATTATAACTTTTTATTGACAGTACATATGCATGGGTAATTTTTTACAACATTATCCCTTACATTCACTTCTGTTCCGATTTTTCCCTTTCCTCCCTTCATCCCCTCCCCTAGATGGCAAGCAGTCTTATACATGTTAAATATGTTACAATATATCCTAGATACAATATATGTATGTGGAACCAAACAGTTCTCTTGTTGCACAGGGAGAATTGGATTCAGAAGGCAAAAATAACCTTGGAAGAAAAAAATGCAAACAGTTTACACTCATTTCCCAGTGTTGCTTCTCTGGGTGTAGCTGATTCTGTCCATCATTGATCAATTGGAACTGAATTAGATCTTCTCTTAGTCAAAGATATCCACTTCCATCTGATTACATCTTCATACAGTGTTGTTATTGAAGTGTATAATGATCTCCTGGTTCTGCTCATTTCACTCAGCATCAGTTCATGTAAGTCTTTCCAAGCCTCTCTGTATTCATCCTGCTGGTCATTTCTTATAAAATAATATTCCATAACAGAATTAACCACTTTTTAAGGCAACTTGTTTTACTTTTGAATGATGCTAATTATTAAGAAATATTTCTGCAGACAGTATTATGGTGTTTTCTACCTCACTGCAACTTTTAACCTTAACTGTCTGAGGCTAACCATAATTCCATTCAATGAAATAGAAATTTGAAGATTTGTCTTAGAGTTAACTTTCTCCTAAAATATGCTAATATTGGCATCAAGAGAGCTATAAAACTGGGTGAGATTTGTTCATCTAACCTGCATATCAGGGTTAAAAAAGATATGAAAGATATTCTTTGTAAAATCCAAACAACAAAGTTTTTCCTTAAAAATTTTTTTTTTCAAATGTAACTTTGCACAAATGACATCCTACATTGCACAATATTTCAAACACTGCAAGTTCTTATGAATGAGAGAAACTCCAGTGCATTGTTAAAGAGACTTTACTACTCAAACTGAAGTAACAAAATATTTGAAAAATTTCATTCTCCACCTGAACTAGAGATAAATAATAAACTTAAGACATGAATTGAGGAAGAAAAGATTAAACAGATTTGTATTTGAAAAATTGCAAAACACTTTTGAAAGTTGTAGCAAGAAACAGAAATATCATTTCTTTCTATTAATAAACAGTTATTAAGTCCTATCACACTAATAAAGAATTTTTAATTTTAATGGTTGAAAGCATTCTATTTTAATTAATTTCATTCCATGATCTTAATTATTGGCATTTCTGCAAACCTGCTTTCTCTTTTTAACACTATTTTTGAGTTTTCTGTGTTATATTTTGAGCAGTTAGAAAAATTTGCCCAGAATCAAATAAATATTTTGTATACATCTCAGTAATTTTAGTCAGCATATTATGAGATTCGCATTGAAGAAGTGAAAAAAAGCATTTGCCTATGTAATGATAACACTAAAAGCTAACTCCTTAGGTTGATTCTAAAGATCTCTATTAATTTAATTTTTTTAAATCACTCACTGAGTTCATACTCTTCATTTTATAGTTGAGGAAACTCGGGTCCATAAAGTAGAGGTACATTTTTGTGGCATGGACCTTTAAAAATTCTTTAATCATGAAAAAACTAAATTTTTGTTAGAGGATAGTAGAAAATAAAGGCATAATTCTTTTGTCCTCTCTTCCCTTTCTCCCCAATCCAGGTTCACGGACCCTTTCTATTATATTTACATACCCCGTTCGAAAATCTATGGACTCTATATATGTAGAATCCCTGCTCTGTTGCCTTTTAGGAATTCTTTGGATGAAAATCAAATGGAAATTGAAAAAAGGGTCTCATCCTCAAGGCATCATAAAGACCAGTGTGAAGATTCTTGATGTTATTTAATTTAGGGGCCAGAGAACTGAAAATGGAGTTACAGCATTTAGCTCAACAGTGAAGTGTAGCATGTGTTATTTTCTCTTTACAAACTCCTGTTGACTTTAGCCGATGTAGGCATATTAATATATGCCGGCTATTCTGCATTCTGTAGAGTTAAGGAGCATGATGTAGGCCTGATCTGGAGCACACAGGTGGAACTGAAATAAAGGTATTGTCATTAAGAAGAAATGCCTGCTTCTAGTCCATCACCTACAGGGAGAAATGCTAATTAAATTCTAAGATCATGTTTACATCAAATGAGCAATTTTTAAAAGCCTCACTAGTGAGTAGGTGGCATATCTATCTCTTGTATCATAAGGTGTGGGGACTCATCTCTGTGATTAATTGCCTTTTTGATTGTTTGACTATATCTTTGTCAATTAAAAGCTTTATTTCTGTTTTCTTCTGTATGACTTGGGAAATGAACAACAGAAAACAATGCCAATATTGATAATAAAAGGAAATGACTACAGAATAGGTTATTGTCAGCATAGTGTGGGCCTTGTGCAAGAAATTATTATATGTATTCACTAGCAGATGTAGTCTGTCCCTTATCAAGTATTTCAGTGAGTGAAGTGTAACAGTGTCAGTCTTTTCAGGGAATTAATATAAAATTTGGCGTGTAAAGGGGCATCAGTGACAGGTGTGATTCTAAAACAGACAGTACTGTTGTTAAGGAGATAGTTTGATTTATTGATTAAAATCCTTTCTGTCTCTCTTGTCTGTCTGTCTGTCTCTCCCTTTCCCCTTTTTTCCTAAGTGGATCTTAAATAATTGCTAGCATTTTAAAGTAACACTGATAGAAAGTGGCCTCTGAATTAATTGCATTCTCTTTTAAACAAGATACAATAGTTTTCATTAAAAGATTTTTTAAAATCTTCTAGGTAAAGAATATTTCTAAGTAGGTAATCAGCTTATTTAAATTTTACTAGATTAGGATTGTAGACAAATATCATTCATCAGTGCTAACGGGTATATTCTTTTCCTGAAAGTTGTGGAGTTTATATACTATTCTTTCTCATTCATGTTGGAAGTGGATCAATTTCCCAGAGTTCTGTAGTTACAGAGTTATAGAAAGGAGGGGTTTTTTTGATGATAAGGGCAATAAAAACCAATGTCACTTTTAACTGTCATACCATTTCAGAGCATGACAGTGCTGTGAAACAGTTTTGATCCGTCATCTATGTTATGCTCCATTCTTTATTTTTAAGACTTCATGGTAGATCATATGTGCATTTAATTACATATAGACAGAAAAAAAATTTAAATGTCCCTTAGAATAATGCTCTGTTTTTAGTAAAATTCACAAGATATCATTCAGTTTCAAGATTAATCTTCTAAAAAAAATTTATTCCAGGTTTTAAAATGTAATAGATGTAATTATAATAACAAGAAAAAAATTCTGTCAGCATTATGGGGTAGTGAATATAAGGCAATAGGCTGCATCTTTTATCAACATCTCCTATGGATAAATTGACTTTCCCGTTAAACTGTCTGAATTTTTTAATGGGAAATTTCGATTGGATGATCTGGAGATAATTATTTTTAGCTAGCATTTGGGACATGAGACTTATATATGTTTTTCTGGGGTTAGTTAAAAGCACATCCTGTTAAAATGATCTTAACTGGAGCCAGTTTATTCTTCCATGTCTTACTTTGGAAGAAGGATTTGCAACTCATAGGATCAGCACTTAATTTGGGGCTCTATTTACCATGTAGGTTGTCAAGAAGTATTAACCTTAAGGTAAAATGAGAACACAGAGTACAAAACTGTGAGCTGATGGCACACAGTACACCAGGTATTAAATAGCATTATCCATCCTGCTTGCTACAGTAAATAGGATTTCACTATTATGATGTGTCAGGGCTTTCAGTGAAATCAAATTTACAAGACACTAAACTGCCATCCTCTCTGCTGAGCGGCTTTATTCTGGGATCTTGCTTTCATATTAATCCTGTTGGTAGGAAATACTTGTACCAATTGTGCATGGAAATTATAATTTAATGATCTCTTCCCTTTCTCTATTCAGGGCTTAAAATGGACCACTGTGCTTTGCAATGATAGCCCCAGGGCTCTGAAAAAGAGATACAGTTCAGCTTTAGAGCCAAGTATTGCCTTTTTGTGAGTGCTTGTAATGATCATAAGTACTAAGATGCCTATAATATGGCTTTCGTATTTATATTTTCTCAACTCTTAACTTTTCCTTTACCTTTTGAAAGATAATATAATGAAATAATTAGATTTTTCTTAACTTTGACACTTTTTCCAGTAACTGTATTCTGTTTGCAAAGAGTGTTCAGGTAAGGTAAGATAAAAAGAGTTGTAGAAACAGGAGTTCTTTAAAAGCCTTTAGAGAATTCTACACAATGTACTTGGATAGAATCACTAGTCTGTCATGTTTGAAAGATTAAATGTTTCTTTTCTTGGGTTTTTCCACTTACTATCAATAAGAATATTGCAGTAGGAAATAATTTACTTTGTTTGCATTTGGGTCAAAACCATTGTTTTCTTTGTAAGAGTCAATAATCATGCATTCTTTTAAAAAATTAAATAATAATCATTTTGGTTCTTGATTTCTCAAATATTTATTATTTTTATAGCATTTCATTGAAGTAGGCCAATAATTATGAATATCCCCATTTTTATACCCTTGTCCCAAACCCAAGACACAGCCTGGTTAATTTTCAAAGGAAACTTGTGAGCCCTTACTCAAAAAAACATTCTGCTCTCCCCCCATTGCATTCAATGAGAATGTTATCCTATTTCAAGACATTGGCGAAGATTAGATTATTGATTTAATAATCTTTGATTATTATAGTCTTTGCCAAACATTATTAAGATTTTATGTATTATCAAGGAGTTGGTGCTAGTTGCCCTGTATAATAAATAAAACCTGTTTCTGACCTGGCCAGTAGTAGTCTGGTTTATAGAATATTAAAAATTTCGTGAGAGGAAGATAAATGCTTACAATTAAATAATAAAAGAGGCTATGCTGTGACCTTCCCAGAGCTTGGGAACCTTTACCATGCTTCTGACAGGGCACTGAATTTAAAACAAACTGTTGTGATCTCTTAGGAGATAACTGGTTGCACTAGTCACTAGCCTAAGCACTGAATGGGCTTTGTGAGAAAGGCATTCTCATTTCCTCTTCAGCCTTCTATTCACCATATTGGAAGCAAGGAGAGGGATTGTTAACAATTTTAAGTCCTCAGGGGGAGAGATATTTCTTTGGCTGCTAGCCACTTTTTGCTTAATCTTTATAATCATTATTTAATTTTGTTTAGATCATATTCAGGGGCCTCTTTGGTTTCCAAAGTGGGAATGGTAGGATTGTTGTGCCACAGTCCTCTTTTATTGTGCTGACTTGGTTTCCCTAATTGTTTGCCTGGGTTTCTAATTGTTCTGCTCAACCATCCCTCCCTTCTAATCATGATGATCCAGATAAGGAGAAAGACCTTCTATCTTAGGCATCATCAGAATGTTGGGTGCCTCTCCCTATTCTGTAATTTATCAGATGTCTCCCATATCTCCCCTTACTTTGTCAGAACTGGATTGTTAGTCCCCTGTCAAAACTGGATTGTTAATTCCTGCTCTCAGTGCTCTGACTCCACCCCTGCCTCTGTCTACCTCTGTATCTGAGTCACATGTATATTTGTCATTGAGAACTAGCATTGTTTGCTGGATTCTTGGAGACCATAGTCTCATTCAGCCCTGGGACCAAACCATGGATCCATTTGGTCCCAGTAAATCTCTCCCTTTCAAATAAAATATTAAATATACTCTCTAATTTCTGTTTTGCCTCAGTTTCTCCATCATTACAGGATCATCACGAAGATTAAACTTCCTAAAATTGCCCCTGAAATTTATATGTGATGTTCTTTGCTCTGATCATGATATCTGTATTGTAAACTATGCCTTGAAATCAACAGCATTGCAAGGCTATTTATCTTATATATTTATACCTGTAAGGCATCTTATATATTTATGCCTATTAATGTCTTCATTTGTCAGAAAAATTCTACTCCATTTTAAAATTATTAAACTTAAATTAATATGAGATCAGAATGCCTGTTCAATTAAGCAAAATCTTCTTTATTTCCTAATGCCAATAGGCTGATGAGCTTCCCCATACTTAATTAGATTGATTTTCCAATAGCAGACGGATTCTGTGATCCATCACTGGCCCATGCTGACAACCTTTATAGCTTGATGTGGAGCCCATCAGTGGAACTTTTTGAGAAGACCAGCTTACTTCCATGCAGTAATGAAGTAGGGGAAAGCAAAGTCCAAAAAAATCCCAACTTTTTTAGGACACTCTTAATAGGAATGAAGTCTAACGTAATAATAGCTAGCTTTAAAAAAAAAAAAAAAAAATTAAAAGTCATCCAGTATCTTATTTAAACCCTACTCTTTTTAGAGTTTTTAACTCATATCCTGAATCTTATTTTAGTGTCAAAACCCTCCTGGGACATGTGGACATCTGAAAAACATCTTCTAGGCATCTCTTTATTTCTTGATTATTAATCCAGGAAATACATTCTTTTAGCCAAAGTTTTTTTTTTTTTTAACTTATGAGGCTAATAGAAGTCATAAGAATAGGAAGTACATAAATTAAGCAATTGTTATTCCTCTTTTAAGAGCTCCTTTTGCCCTTTAATCTTGTGTCACCTTCTCTTTTTCCCTTTTTTTTTTTTTTTTTTTTTTTTTTTTTATTGTACTATGTTTACTGGCCGACTCATTTATTTGATGTTTTTTACTCTTGATCAGTGGGTTTTGGATTTTTTTGTGTCTATGCCTTTGCTTGTGTTTTTCCTTGGGCTTGAAAAGTCCTCTTTTCTCCATGATAAATCCTTGGCTATTCATATTCTACCACCCCCATAAAGTATTTTTACATGGAAAGAGCATTAAATGTAGAATTAGCAGCCCTCAAGTCTTAGCCTCTTTTGGTTACTTGAATCTAGTGTGATCTTGAGCAAGTCCACTTAACCTCCTTGTTTCAGTAAAATGAGGGTGCTGGATGTGGTGATTACAGGAGAGTTAAAATGACTCTCAACTGAGGAGTAGAGAATTTTTCTGCCATCCAGTAGGTCTGCATCTTTTGTTTTGGTTTGGTTTTTATCTTGTTTGTTTCATTTCTTTTCCTGAAGCCTAGGTATAACTTGATTTACATATAGTTACTTGCATTAAGTAAAAGGCTCTTGGGTTGGTTGCACTTGTCAACATTTTCAAATGGTTTATTTTATAAATTGTTTCTTAACATACCAGTATTCTTTAAAAGACTGTTTTTGCATCCAATGGAAAAAAATTCTATGGTCATGGTCAAAATGATGCATGAAGATAATGAATCTTTTAGCATATAGTGTATATCGATAAGGGAAATTTATAGACAGGACAGCTTTGGGCTTTAGTTGTGATGCATGCAAACCCTGAAGTGCTAAACATGGAAAAAAGGAGAGAAAATGTGCTAAATATTATGGAGAAGCAGTTGAATGGGAAAAAGGGGGAAATAAATGTCCTAGAAAAATCAAGATCAACAGTGTTATAACCCAGAGAAAACAAAATAGGTATATTGATGAGATCTAGATTTAGGGTGGTCAGGGAACCAAATGAAGGGGTTTGGCTTCCCTAAATGCCCTTGGGATTTGGTACATGGGTAGGGAGTTTTGGGAACTCTCCTTCTGGTGGCTCAGAGATTCCGGGTTTTATGAACCCGGAAACCTAGATTGATAAAAGAGGTTTATTGGCGATAGAGAGATATAAAGTCTCATTAGAAAAATAGGTGAGAATAAGATAGCATTAGAGAATATTATTCTAGCGGGCAGAGATTTCCTTGGCATAGCATGGCATGGCATGTTAGGACTTCTGCAAGGAGAAGATTTAAAATTGTCGTTTTTATAATAGGAGTCTGGCTACTAGACAAGGTCTGCTCCCTCTCCAGATGAGGCTGGTGGGTGGAGTTTAAGCTAGAATGTATAGAAAATCTTCAGTTGAATAGAGTGTTTCTCCAGTTCAATGGGATTGGTATCTCCAGCTCAGGACTCAGCTAGCCCCACCTAGATTACAGAATGAAGCTGTTTGTCCACAGGCAGGGTCTTTACAGTGGCATGATTCAGAATTTGTCCTTCAAGGAGTTTTAGAGTTTCCGGGTTCTTTCAGTATCACTAACAATAACAAAGACAGGGCAGATGATAGAATGAAAAAGAAGATTCTGAAACCTCTACTGTCATTCTGGGTTACTTTCTGTCACCACTTTGTTGAAGGTCCATTTGGTAAGGGGACCTTCAAAAGCTATGTCCCTGGCTTCATTGTACTTGCTCACTCTACTTTTTTATTAGTACTCACCTCCAAACATAAAGTTCATTCCAGAACATGTTCAGTTAGTCATTTTACTTCAGAGTATAGGAAAATCAGAATTCATATTGTATAAAATTAAGTATATTACAGACCTGACTTTTATATTTATCCCTTCTTATTCAGCCTTTTTTTCCCTCTCACTCTCAATTATAAGGTCAATAATTAAAATTTTAAAAAATTTCTTAGCCATTAAGAGCTATCTAGAAATGGAATGGGCTAAATACATAGAGAGCTTCCCATTATTGAAGATCTTTAACTGAATGCTAGATGACCTTTTGTTAGGTCACTGAAAGAATTTTCAGTTGTGTATAATTTTGACTAGATGGCTTCTGAAATTCCTTCCAATTCTGTTTCCTTGGACTCTTTGTTCAATTGAAAAGCAAGTTCTTTTCTCTCTGTACCCCAAGTCAGCCTCTGTTCTAGGAATGGCATACTTCAATAGGTCACACAAATTTGTCTACAGCTCATCCACTTTCCTGAATTTTGCCCACAGAATTACTCTGAACTGTATATACCAATATTCTTATGCCCCAGTTGGCTTTTCTTACCTACCTTCCTCCATTCTTTTCTTTTCAACTTCCTCCCTTTTTCCTTTTTTCCTTCCTCTGTCTTCCTCCTTTTTTCCTTTCTCTGTCTTGTCTCCCTTTCTTGTGCAGTAAGAAATGCAGTGACTACTCAGAAGTATGATGCATTTCCAACTTTCCCCTCCTTAGGCTACCTAGTGACTTTTGCTCTTAAAGGCTTACCATATTGGGATTGGACTTAATGTGGACATTCATTCCACTTTAGCTCTACAACATGAGCTCTTCTTATTAGGGATTACAGTTGTGTGCTGCCATGTATGGCTCCTGGTTTCTTTCTTGCTTTTGCTTTTTGCCATTGGTGGCTTTGCCCTTTGCTGTGTTTTCAGAACTCATAATTTTTCCAAACACTTCAAATTTCTTAACTTTTCATCCCAGTATTATCTTTTGGTTGAATGACATCTATTCAAAATATAATTTATTGCTCCTTTTTAGATAACATGAACATATCTACAACCTCATTACAGGTAAGTTTTGGTTCACATAGGATTTCTATATAGGAGAGATTATACTGTGCTCTCCTTGAATCAGTTTAAAGTGGTGACAGGCAAGGTATATATAGTATACAGAAAAGCAGGAGGAATAATTAATGTTAGCATTCAATAAATCTGTGATATTCCCATGTTATCTTTCTTCAGAGTACTTAAATGTAGCTAGAACTACTATATTTCTATAGTTACAGAAAAATACCACTTAATAAATTTTGAACTATACTATTCCCTCTTGTAATTTCTTTAAAGTATAGAAACTTGGCAGCCATCCCTAGAACTATTTGTTAAAATTCAATAGCATGTAATTAAAAGCAAAGAATGCCATTTCTCTGTTGAATATATTAAAAATTATATCATATATCATTTGAATTTGGTGTAGAATTCGTTTCCCAAAAGAATTACACCAGAAGACAAAAAGCTAAGTAGTTTTAGTCCAAATAGAGTTTAAAGTTATATACGGTAACTGAATACACACAAATATCTGTTATATTCCAACTGTTTAAAAGAGCAATTATGCAAAAGCTAATTATTGAGTGAATGTTCCTTTAGAAACAGCCAAATGAAGCAAAACACTATCATAAAATTGGGAGGTATTTGGAGTCTTACCAGCCAAAGTAATAAAATTGCCTTGGTCTTTTAAAATTTGGGCTAATTTTCCTCTTTTAGAAGTACCTTTATGCCATCATTTATTTAGCTGTAAATGTCTTCTAGCATTTGGAACTAATATTAATATATCAACTAGGGATAAATGCAATAATTTCATAAAAGTATAGAATTTTAAAGGTTAAAGTGACCGCTTTAGTAATCACCTGTTCAATCCCTTCTTTGTATGGATGACGAAACTTCTTTTGAGTGTAAGTTTTAGAATTCTTAACAGTCGCTATCAGTATACTATTAATTCATACATTCAGGTCCAGGAAAGTGATTACAAACTTGTCTGTTAATATCACTTAAAGGTAGGATTGACTGGAGTAGTCATTCCCAATATTTTCAATAAAGAAACATCAGTATTTGCATTGCCTCAGCTTAGGTTGTATCATTTCAGGAAAAGAGCTGATCTGGGAACAGGCTAAATTTTGAAAGGAGATTTAGAAATCTAGTAGTTTAGTCTTATGTTTTATAGAATAATAAACTAAAATCAAGCAAGTTTAACTCCAAGCAGTATTTCAACTTCAATTGAGTAATACTTGTATTTTGAAATTAAAACTTGAATTACAAACTTTGAGCTAATGGGAATTTTGTCCATTTGAATAGTCCAACTCTTCAATTCATTATGGCCCTCAGCAGGTAAATGTGATAAATTTTCTGGAAAATCTTATGGCTAATTTTGGTATCATTATGCTCTTCTATAAAGTTAAAGATTTTAATATCACATAATTATAATTATTAACATCTTACTCTTAGCTTCATAAATTACAAGGTGCTCTCCTCACAATAATTCTATAATAACGTTTTTCTATACATCAAATTTTTTTGTATGAAATTTCATCTACCAAAATCTACTGATCTCTCATCCTGACCCTTGGTTCTTCAGGGCTCTCACAGTGAAACATATCCTAGTTGCTTATGTCAAACTTGGATTAGGACATTGTAGAGGATTAAAGTCCCATTTCTACTAAAGTTTCGAAGTTTTCAGATAAGGAAACTGAACTTAATAGAGGTTAAGAACCTTGTCTTTATTCACATAGTCTTGTAAATGGAAGAACTCAGGCTTGAAAACAAATTTTATAATCCTCTAACTTTAGAGTTTTTAATGTTATACTTAAAATAAATCCTGAATGGATCATTTGATGAAATGATCCTGTCCAGCCCTTAGAATATATTGGTACTTTGCCTTCCACATTTATTTTCATATATATATGTTCAAGTTTTCATTATTATACCAAAAAAAATCTATACATATATGTGGATATGTTTATACATACACACACATGTAAAATGGTATGCACATCAAACATTTATTAATAATAAATCATTGTCTTACAACTCCCATATTCTGTTATGAAACACCATAGGAGGTTATGAACCACAGTTTAGGGAACAATATTCCAGAGGGGATGAGAAAATAATTTAGGTGTGATTGGAACTGACAGTAGTAAGACTCAGATTGAAAAGGAAAAAAAAATAGATGAGAATGAACTAAGTTGTCAGATAAGTGGCTCAGTGGATAGAATAGTAGACCAAACCTTAAAGAGCTATATAAATGCCAGCTATTATTATATTAGGCAAATAAGAACCCTTTAGTTATGAAAAGGGAGGGTGGTTTTTTTTTTTCTACATTTTTACGTTTTAAATTTTGTTATATTTACTCTGTGTGTGTTTTATCTCCTATTAGTAAGCTTATCCTAACTGTAGTAAGGCTATGTATACTCTGATTTGTAAATGAGGGTGTAATATCATGTGTTACATCTTCAAGCAGTTTCCATTTACATTTTTGTAGTCACTGTACATATTGTTTTCTTGAGTTTTCTTATTTTATCTGGCATAAATTCATGACTATGCTTCTTTGTATTTATCACTTATAAGAGATTAATATTCATTAACATTCTTTACACAATTTGTTTAGCCATTCCCCCATTGATGGTCATCTACTTTGTTCCCATTTCTTATCTGTCAAAGTGCTGGTATTAATATTTTGGAATGCATGGGGACTTTGTTCTTATCAGTGGTTTCCTTGGTGTATAAGCCCAATGTAATATATTTTTCCTGTCCTTCTACACCATAACTCTCCAAAACTTTTCATTTTTGCCAATTTAGTTTCCTTTCTCCATTGTACTATAGAGAAAAGTTGTGTGTAAGTTGATTGCTGATATTAGTTTATAATCTAGAGTTCTTACTAACCTTCTCTTCCACTAGTCTTGTTCATTAGTTGTTTGGGGGATTTTTTCCCTGCCTCTCCCTCTTCTTTTGCCCTGTTCATTAGGTTTTGTTTGTTTATTTCCCTTTTCAATAAGGACTTTTCTTGCTCCTTATTATCCATTCTTTTTGTTTACTCTAGCACAGGGCTTCTTAAATTTTTTCCTCTTTTTCACCCAAGAAATTTTTCTACAATCCCGGTATATAGGTTTACTGACAATAAGTCATAGTTTCACAATCACAAGACCTTATATGGGGTCATAACTCACAGTTTAAAAAGCTTTGCTGTAGACCCTTATTCTCTGATTTGTTCTCTTTACTCCTCATGCAATGTTTCGAAGGTACCCTAGGCTTTTCTCTCTAGGTAGTTTCTGCCACTACTTTATAGAACTTGTCCCAGTGGATTCTCCTTTTCTATATCTATTCACTCCCACAACAATGCCAAGTATTGCTGTTGTCTGAGAGGACACTGTCCCATGATTCGACCCCTTTCCTACTACATCCCTAATTATGCAGACCATCACAGATCTGTGCCTTTCTTTGATTACCTTTTTTTTCCAACATTTTTTTTTAAAATCTCCCTAGATCCATACTCTCCCACTCTTCCAGGTGCCCATTGTTTTCCTGAGGTTTCAGGCCCCATCTTTTATATGTTGTCAGCAGGCATCTGAAAGGGTAGATAGAGGTGATTAAAACTCCTTCAGAATACCTGGGGCTTAGCAAACTCAAGAAGGACTATTAGTATTGTTTTTACTTAAAGAGAGTACCTGGTCTTGCTAGTGTTTAAACCAGAAGTTTACTGTGCTCCTCCCCACAACACTCCTAAGTGCTACCTAAACCAGATTAAAATGTAATTGGGAGATATTTAACAAAATAAATAAAATAAATTAAAAATACATTACAACATAAACATTGTTAATTTGTGGCTTTCTAAGTCAATTTCCATTTTGAGTTTGACATCACTGATTTAAACACACACACACACACACACACACGCCTGTTGCATCTTCAAGACACAAGTATATTCAAGACACAAGATATTATCCATCAATTTGAATTGACACACAGAGAGAGAACTCCAAGATCATTTGAGAGCGGAGTTCAGGATGATTTTGCCTAGATAGATAGCCTTCCATAAAGTGGATATTGTGTTCCAAAAGGGGTTGCAGGGAAGTGTATTCTGAGAATGAGGGTAAAGAAGTATTATTCTGGCTAAGATTATTCTAAATTAAAGAGGATTATAAATACAGATTTTGAGAATGAAAAGTTATGACATCTCAGAGATATAAAGCCCTAGGATCCAAGTCTTAGGGGAAATTGCTATACTTAAGGCAGGCTGACTACTTTCCCTTCTTTCCTTACTTCCTTCCATCAAGCATTTGAAATATATAGTTTCATGTGGTTTAGAGCAATATTCTGAAGAATTTACAAGAGTAAAGTCATTAAAGTACTATTTCTTACAAAACTTTGTGTTCTCAGCACCACTGGCTATCTCATAAAAACTACTCCCAATTATTACCTTTCTTAATAATGCTTCTTTGTTGATTAGATTCCTTGTACAACATGCTGAGATTAGAAATTTTTTCTTACAATTAAAGTAACTAAAATCATTCTTCCTGTGACAAAAAAAATTAAATGAACTTTTGAAGCCTTTTGAGAGTACAGCCTTTTAATCTCTTTGAACCTCTGACATCTTCTTGATATAATCTTAATTTGTCTTTAATATTGTTACAACTACCTCTTTGCCTTTTCTTGCTGTGCTTAAAAACTTAATCTTAGTTGGGCCCATTAAGCTTTTCTGCTGCTTATAATAGGTACATATATTTTAAAAATTGTTTCTGGAATCAGCAATCCTTTTAAAAGATAACTGACCAAAATATCTGTTGTTTTATCCTAAGCAAAATGGAGTGAATAATTTAAGCAAAAGTTCTATAGTTGGGAGTGAATATTTTTTTCACATATATACTGTAAGATAAAAGTGGTGATTAATGCTTTGATATATAATATGATATTTTTCTTCATTAGTTTTTCAGTGTATATAATGTATTAAATATCTACTGTCAGCACATCTTGAATATCTAGAATGATTGAATGATTATTTTTTCATACTGTTTTGTGTGATCTATTATTTTATTAGCATAGTATAAAATTTAAAGGACTGAAATATAGATCTAACTTAGAATATTATTCCCCTCAAATTATTAGAGTAATTTGACTTAAAAAACTTCAGGATAAAAATGTGTAATGGTTAATAAATAGTTTAAAAAAAAGCAAACAATGTATACACACAAATGCTATAGATGTGTACTAAAAATTACTCTAGCTACAATTCTTCAGTTAATTCCATTATTTTTCCTTTTAATTATTTACAACTTGATTTATATTTATGACTCAGGCTTTGGTCTTGCCAGTGTCAAATAAGATGGAAAATACAGCTTTTAAATCAGGAATTTGATTATAACCAATTTGACTAGGCTGGATCATTAAGTTGTCTCTGGCCTTTAAGGCTTTTCCTTTCCAACTTTTTAATTCCCATCTGTGGTGTTCTTGTTCTTTTTTTTTTTTTTTTTTTTTTTTTTTTTTAATATAATGGTTCTCTCTGGAAGCAGGTTTCTTGGGGAGGTTTTTTGGAGTCAGCTTTAGTTGCAGTTAAAAGTAATGATCACCCAAACGCAGCCAAGTGCTAAAAGTTCAAATCTTTTATTGTGTCCTTCAATATAACCCGGTTAGTTTTCTTACAGGTGTGTCTGTCTCTCTCTCTCTCTCTCTCTCTCTCTCTCTCTCCTTGGTTCTGAGAGCTTTTGCAGCTTGTCCTTTGCCTCTGATTTCTTCAACTCCAGCCAGCACAAATGTGGAAAATGGAATGTATCTGACTCCTCTAGCACAACTCCGAATGTCTCCAGCCAGAACCAAGCTGAAAGTTAGAATGAATCTGTCTTGCCTCCGAGAGAGGGTTTGTGGGCTTCTGTATTTCCCAGAGTGCTCCTGGCTCTCAATCTCCAGAGTGCTCTTCTCTGACTCTTGGCAATGTTCCAAACTAACTAACCTGAAACTCTAAGAGCTTCTATATATATGATCTCCCAAAGGTTGACTCCTCCCGAGGGAGGTGTGAATTTGGATATCTCATCCTAAACCCTGAAGTCTTCCAAAGGTGTGAACTACAATGAGTACTGAAATACATTAGTGAGCTAGAGGATTTGCTAAGTACCATGCTAAATTAGCACTTTGTAACTATTCCAACACCCATCTTGATTTGGAATAGTTCTAAGAGATTTGCTTTAATTTACTTTAATTTTCATATTATTATCTTGTAACATTTCAGAACCCTTATTTTGTAGTGTTTTTGCCCCCTTTTTATTTTCTCTTTATCCTTCCTTTCTAAATCATCAACTATTGAACAGAACCTGACTTTATATTAGAAATGATTTATATCTTGAGCCAGTGGTATTTACCACCATTCTCTACACTTAGTTTCTCTGATGTCTTTAGATACTTTGCACTTTCTTGTTGTTTCCTTTGCATATGTACTTTTTGAAAGTACTTATCTATCTTCCTGAGTCTTAGTTTACTCCCTTTCTTGTCTCTACATCTGTACTATATCCTACAAACACTGTCAAATGTAGTCTTTGACCCAATGATACACTAGTAGATTTGCCCCCTGAAAAGGTTCAAGAAAGATATGTGAAGAGCACATATATACAAAATTATTTTATAAAATCTTGTAACCATCATAACACCTTCTTAACTTCATTGGGTGAACAAATTATTATTTGTAGTAAAATATTATTGCACTTTAAGAAATGATGAAACAGTTTCAGAGAAACTTTGGAAGATTTGTATGAACTTGGACAGGATGAAATGAGCAGAACTACAAGAATAATTTAAACAATAACAGTGGTAGTGGCAATTATTTATTATAAGGGTCACCTCTCCCCACCCTTTTTCCAATTTGGGGAAGGATTTAGAAAGGAGAGTAGCTTTAATGATGCTCTTCTCCCCCTCCCGCTTCCCCCCAAAAATTAGCAAAATGAATCATTAAAGCATTTTATAATGCACTTTAGAGAAGTAAAGGATGTTCAAAAGGAACAGACATAAAAAAAAAACTATTAAAATTAATGGGTTGTATTTATTATACTTGTACATAAAAAAATTCATGGCTTCATGTGTAGCTCTTCTACTTTCTCTATGGAGAAATGCATCTTTGTTGTATGATTTAAGTTCATAATATTATAATAATAATAAAACATAATAAAAAAATAAAAATAGTTATAGTTTGTTTTTTGTGAGAGCTGTGAATTTTATAAGAAAGTATATGTTGCTTTAAAAACGAGTAAAGCCTACATCATTGTTTAATAGCAGTGTTTCCTTTAAGCTATTCATTTGTACAAGGATCTATAACAACATACCTTACATTGCTTCAGTTATCTGAAAAGAGTTGACAAAATTGTGAAATAGACTTAATCATTAATACCTGGCTTCTTTTTATATTTTTCTTTTTTAATGATACTTCTTTTAAAACAGAATAGTATCTGATAGTCTTCGTTTTTAAAAAAAAAAAAAAACTTTATCTGAAACTTACATTTTATTTCTCTTTCCATTCTTCCACCTTCACCAGGGACTACTCTTCTTCATTCTCCTAGTTCTTTTTTTCCCCCCCAAAACAGGAAAAATTATTTGCCTGCTGCAAAGATCTATTTTTATGTCTCACTTCTTTCTCTCCCTTGTCACTTTAGGCCCCAAGGCTTTATTAATAATAATTGGTCAAAAATATGTAAACACTTTAAAGTTTACAAAACACTTGATATATAATTTATTTCTAATAACCCATTGTGGATTATTAGAACCCACTTAAACCCATTTACAAATAAGCTGTCAAACTCAATGAAATTGTAATTTGGTCAGGATCATGTAACTATTAAGTGTTAAAGGCACAAATCAGACCCAATTCTTTCTGATTCCCAAGTCTAACATTCTTTACGCCTGTGCTGACTTGTGCATCTTTATTGCCAGCTTCACCCATCTTTGTATTTTGATTTATCTTCTGAATGAATATTTCAGACCAGCATTTTCAACTATTTCCTCTCCATTCATTCATAAATGTTTATTTTAGGTGTACTCTGCCCCAGGTGACATTTTAGGCTGTGAAAAACAAAAATTAGGAGGGAAAATAAGTGTCACAATCAGTATTATTAAAAATTTATTAGGCAGTGATTATAGGCCAGGCATTGTGTTAAATGCTGGGGATACAAGCACACATAAAATAGCCCATACTTGGGTGAGCTTACAATTTAAAGAAGATAATACTTAAAAAGAAGCTAAAACGTGAAGTATCCACCAAGCCTGGGGACATACTGAAGTTCCACAGCACAAGTGAGAAATGATCTGAAGAAGTATAAGTTTCAGAATTGAGTTCATCTTGGAGTTTCTAGAGATCATGAAGTCAACTAATAAAATAAAGTAAATATAACAATAAACATTTATTAAGTCCCTACTGTATGCCAGGTACTCTGCTAAGCACTAGGATTAAAAAAGGATTCTAAAGACAGTCCCTTTCCTAAAGGACTCAGTCTAGTGAAAGAGAGTATGCAAACCAGTACATACAAAGCAAATTACATACAGGATAAGTAAGAAATAATTAACAGATGGTAGGCACTAGAAATATGAAGTGTTAGAGGAAGATTCCAACTACAAGATGGGATTTTTATTTGGGACTTAAAGGAATCCTAGGAGGTCAGTAATCAAAGAAGAGGAAGACAGAACATTGTAGGACAGGTAGAGAAAATCCCTTCGCTGAGATGAAGTATCTGAAGGATATAGACCATAAAGGGCTATGAATGGCAAGCAAGGTGGTTTTTTTCTAATGGGAGAGACCACATTTAATGGAGAGTGAGTGATGGTCAGGAAAGGGGGGATAGTTTGCCAAAATATATAAAGTTAGTGTTTGGACCAACAGCATGTTGGTCCATTGTAAACCCTTTATAGAAGCTATGTAATGGTGACTTTAGATTATAGCTGAGCAAGAAAAGAAGGGCCTGAGGAAGCTTGGCATATGACTAAGGTGGAGATAATATATAAATGGTGCTATGAAGTATTCAGTTACTCTTCCCTTTCTCTTTCCCTTCTTCTTCTTCTTCTTCTTCTTCTTCTTCTCCTTCTTCTTCTTCTTCTCCTTCTCCTTCTCCTTCTCCTTCTCCTTCTCCTTCTCCTTCTCCTTCTCCTTCTCCTTCTCCTTCTCCTTCTCCTTCTCCTTCTCCTTCTTCTCCTCCTCCTCCTCCTTCTTCTTTCCTTTTCTTCTTCTTCTTCTTCCCTTTCCTTTTCTCCTATTTTTCCTGTATTTCTGTTCTTCTAGACTAATTCTCCCTATCTCACCTAGGCTTAAGATACAGTAGCTCCTTCCTTACATGTCTGTTCTCACTCCTTTTTGGCACGGAAACTTTGAACTGCTTTGTCCTTCCGTAGGAAATCTTAACAGCTGCATCTGTTCCTGGGACTTTACCATACTCATGCTGAATTTAGTGTGGATACCCAGCCATTGTACCCCACCACAGTTCAAAATGCCTAAGTTCAAAAGATCCACTCTCTTCAGATTCTTGGTAGCTAAAATTACAGATAAGTGCAATCTCATACATCTCCTGGAATATTTTTAATTTACTGTATTGACTTTAACTGTGTCTGGAGAAAATTGTACATAACAGAGTTAGGGAAAGTCAGTTTGCCATGTTTAATAAATTTGCAGCTTTTTGGTTTGACATGTTAAAGAAACTTTTGATGAATTTACTTTGTCTCCATAAGTAGAAAAATTTTCCAAATTGATAAAACAGATTCCAGGAGATTATATGAATTTATTTTGTACTACAGGTAAGATGAAATCTAAGATGAAGTCCTATTTCTTAGATTTAACAAGTAGACAGATAGAAGCCCTTCTCTGGCAGTTTATAGAAATGAATCTTTTAAAGTGCTTTCCTTAGTTATGTTTTCCATTTAAAATATCAATTAGCTTTTCATGTTAGATGCTTTCTGGCATACCTTGTGTCTTTCATTTGGAATATTTATCTGGATAATAGCCAGCAATTTTAGTTATATATGAAGAGGTCGGTTCATGAAATAACATCGCATCCTTTCACTAAACAGCGCTTCAGACCTAAAACTCAAGTCTTCACAAATAGACTTTAATTTTCACTGCTGTCACCCTGAATGATATTTTAATTTTTTTGTTCCTTAGAAAACTTCAGTCTCTTATCCAACAAATAAATGAGTGAACCCCCAGGAAATGCTGCAGAATGTTTCTTTTTGCCAATGCAATAAATGCAGGAGCTAATAAATGTCTTCTCCCATCAGGAGTAGGCGTGTAATGAGTAAATGATGGGAAAAAGAATTCAGGGAAACAAATGATCAAGCCAATCCAAGATGACAAACAATTTCTTAGTAACTTGGTCTCCAGTTGAACAGAGGGCTTTTTCACCAGGAAAAGAAAATGACTGTTGAAATTAAGTTTAGCACATGTCCATTTACATATAGCAGCAGATGGATTTTGTCAAGTTGCATTTTGAACACTGAGCAATAAACTGAGATTGAAATATTACCTCATGCAAGATCTTGATGCATTGTAATTTCTGTAAATATGTGTTAGCAGAATGAATATTTTATCTAGGTTATTAATCAAATATTTATACTTTTTACATTTGCCTTGTTTTAAAGAACCCTTCAAAGCAGTAAGGTTGGTCTACATAATCCAAGGCAAAGATTTCATTTGTTCTAGATACTTGTAACTTTCTACTTTTTGAGGACTTAGAAAAGAGATATACTTTACCTTTTGGGATTTCATCCTTTTCCTTACTCTTATCTTACAATTTTGATTGATTGAAGTGATCCTGGCTTCCAATAAAGAAACAAGTGTTAATTGAAACATAGAGATGGACCAGATGGAAGGGGGAATCAAAATCCATAATGAAAAAGAAAGTGAGACATCAGTGACAAAAAGTGAGGAGTTGAAGGTGTTTATTTTATTATTACAGTGAAATCCTTCTAGGAAAACTTTTTAAGAATCACTCCGAAAAGGTTCCTTATCAAAATACCTTCAATTTGCAAAAACATATTTTCATGAATATTTCTTGAAGTAAGTTGCCCAATTATCACCTTTACTTTTGTGCTGCCTTCTGTAATGATCTTGGCTTCCCTCTCTCCCTACCAATAAAATTTATGTCCTACTCTGCTGTGTTTTGATGCCACATGAATAAGCTTCAACCTAATAATTGAGGAATGAAATTCTTAGGTATAGTAAGGGTTTGTACTGCATGAAGCATCAGATAAAGAGAAGCTGGACAAAGGCAATAATGGAGAACCCCACAGTGTTCTCTGCTGTGTAGAAAATGTACCTTAGAGAATCAGGAATTCTAGCTTAGTGCTATCTCACTGAGAATCATTACACCTGAAAACTGAGGCTTTAATGTGCCTCTATTCACATGCATATTTTTGTGCCATATCTTTCAAAAAGGCCTTACCTTTGAATTACAGAAACATAAACATGACTTTGAAATGGATAGGTGATCTCTGGTTATTTTGCAAACTCTCGCATCTGACAGGTTAACCTTAATTTAAGAAGGGCTTTCCTTTTTGGCCAAGGATCTTTATTGTGTCATGCAAATAAAAAGAAGAACATGTCATTTATTATTGTGTAATTTGGTGCTAATGCTGAAGAAAGGAAATTAAAACTTGAGATATATGCTTCATCTACATTCATCTTATTTTGTTTATATGTTGTAACACGTCATTATGTGAATCTTAAATAATAAAATCTAAGAGCTCCTCTCTTAAAGAAAAGCAAGCTAAACAAACTAGCACAGTATTTATTCTACAAGATCCTTATTTTATCCATTAGTTTTGATTGAAGAAAATTTAGTTTTATTCTCATTAAAATAAAGGATTAGATATTTACATTCAATTCCCCTTTATCTACAAGGGGTAGCAGGATATTATTTCACATACTGTGAATTGAATTGAGAAAAGGGGGTTATATCAGTGTATCTTCCCAAAGCATCATTGCCTTTCCAGAAAAATTTTTAATAATCAGGGTGGTGGAAAAGTACTTTTCAAATGAAGTACAGAATGATTTTTTTCCATTTCTCCTCTCTTTAGACTCTTCTCACCACTCCATTTCTCATATGTGTATGTTATGTAGGGAGGGCAAAAAAGATACCTGGGAATACAACTTCCTTTGTTTAATTAGGAAACACAAAGGAAAATGGGAAGATCATGCTTATAAAAATTGCTCAAGGTCGGGGAGAAGTGTATTGCAGACTAGTGTGCAGCAGGCAGTACTCCCAGAATATGGATAATTTGGCTTATGTATTACCTATTTTGAATTATCTGCTTAAACTTATAAATCTCTGCATGCTTTCTTTACCTTTCAACTCTACTCTAGACTGCTTCTTCCTGTCTTTGATTTAGTTTGTGCATGCCAGGTGGGATGAGGAATGGGGACAGGAAAACTAATAAATAAAAATAAACAACATTATTTATTTGAAAGATAAATGTAAATGTTGCTTATATCAATTTTTTGTTATTCTTTCTTTCTGTTAGTAAAGACATTCTTGTGCTGATCATTTTGATTTTAGTAGAATTCACCAGTACAGCCTTACTTTGGGTCAAATCTAAACTTCAAAGGTGCATAGATTTAGAGCTAGAAAATACTACAGAAATCATCTAAAGTAGAGATATCAAACACATAATCTTTGTAAGTGGACCTGAATCAGATTAAAATGTAATTGGGAAATATTTAACAAATGAATTTAAAAATACAATAAAATATAGATAACACTACATTTTAAAATTTAAAATCACTATGGGGTCTTCTGGACTCTTTATGTCTGCATTAATGGACCTGTTTCTATCTTTTTTTGGTACCATTGATTTGTACAGATGATGAAGTAAGTTGCTTTTTTATCTGTCCAAGGTCACACTGATAATAAATAACAGAATTGAAATCTGGTTATTTTAACCCCAAATGCAGTATTCTTTCCATTATGCCACCAGGCTTTTGATTACCTTTCATGTGTCTAGAACAGAACATTTCATTCCTTCTTCCCGTTTTCTTGAGATCTCCTTGTCATCTTTCCTGTTTTTGTCTATAAATTCTTCCAGTCTTCACTTAAGCTTTACTCAGTACTGTTATAAATTCTTTTTTTGAAAAGTCTCCAACAACTGTCTCCTGGCTGCTTAGTACCGAATAAAATCTATACTTCTGAAAGAGGCATCTAAGGTCGTTTATGATTGTCTGACCCCTCTCAACTTATATTTCCAGTCAATTCCCATTATTACTTAAGAAATGTAACTTACACATGTGTTCCTCCCTGTCATTAGTTATGCCATACTCGTACTATGAATTTTTTAGCTCCAGTCTTTTGTTTCCTTGTTTGAAATGACTTTCCCACTCTTAGATTTCTTTATTCATCTTTCAAATATCATTCATTACTACTTCTTCTGTCAAATAGTAAGTTCTTAATAAATGCTTTCGACCTGTCTCTTCAAGATATTTCCACTTTGCTTTTTTTCACACTTCTCTGTGTTTTCTTTTTAAATTTATTATGAAGTAACAAACATGAACAAGTACTAATATTTATATATAAGAAACATTATCATTTCCATATACAAACAACAGGGATGATTGTATATGAAATCATGAGGCTGTATTTTTTATTTGTTTTATGTATGTATATATGTGCTTATTTTGTATATGCTTATACATATTCACTTATTTATACCTCTAAACATAAAAAATTTATTTCAGAAGTACTCATACTGCCCTGCTCATCTATGTCCTCTATTGAATTTTCTTCTGTTCTCTTTTAAAAAGGTTTCATTGGGGGCATTTAAGTGGCACAGTGGATAGAGCTCCAGCCCTGAAGTCAGGAAGACCTGAGTTCAAATCCGGCCTCAGACACTTAACATGGCCTGGCTGTGTGACTCTGGGCAAATCACTCAACCCCAATTGCCTAAGATAGAAAGAAAAGAAAAGAAACATTTCACTGATAGTTTTCTTTTATTTTGGCATCACTAATACTATTCTCTCTCTTCTCACCCTCAACATAAACAAAATCAAATGCTTATACTTGTAACATATTAGTGAAACCCAGCAAAAGCAAATGCTGGTCCTTTCTAAAAATTTAAAACACATTGCTCATGTACAGCCATCCCCTCTCTTCAAGAAGGTAGGTTACGTGCCTTTAAAGGCTTGATTGGTTCTTACATTGATCAGTTCTTAAATCTTTCAGAGTTTACTTTCGTATTTATATATTTAATTTCATAAATTGTTTTTTTAATTTTATTTACTTTTCTCTGGATAGATTCATTCAAGTCTTCCCTTCTGGATATTTTCATTTTGATGTCCCACAGGTATTTTATATTCATCAGGTCCAAAATGAACCCATTATCTTCCTCACCAAAAATGCACAACAAAACAACCACAAAGAGAAAACCTATCTCTACAAGGTTTGAATTTATCACTAATCCCTTTGTGAATTTCTGCACTTCTTTTCTCCCATATCCAATCACATTCTTTATTCTTCCCCTTCCTTCCCCACATCCTTCTCTTTCCCTGTCTCTCTCTTCTTCCCCTCCCTTCTACCTTTCTTTGACTAGTTCAGATAAAAGTGTAGTTTACATCACATTCATTTTCTCTACCCTTTTTACCTTGTTTGCATAATCTTGCACTTTTTACAATATCCTGATTATGTGAAATAATAAGTTTCTCCATTTGTCTTGTTTCCTTTATTTTCTGGGGTCTTCTTTGCTTCTTTCCTTTTCTTCTATTTAGATTATCAAAACAATTGAATTACTCTCAGGCCCTCTGTTTAATTTAATCTTCTCTGTAACCTTTGATGACTTGAGTATTCTGTCATTTATTTCTACAATTGAAAAGTTTCAGTTTCACAGCCTCCATCCCTGTTGCCATGTTAAAAAAGAATTTGATAAAGTTTTATATCTTGACTAAAAAGAATTAAAGAATGTCTTAAATTATTATAAATAACTGCAGGTGCTGGTTGAGTGCAAATGGCCTAGGTTTATGTCCTGAACAAGTTGAATTTTTAATTCACTATACTTAATAAGCTTCATGTATATTAACTTCTCCTCCCTTAAGGAGGAGACATCCAGCATTTTTGAATATTTGATGATGTGGCAAGGGGATTCGGGAGAACATGGAAACATATCAAGGAATGCATGTTGTGGGAGTGTCATGAAATATTTAGTTTTTGGAAGGGTCTCCTCCAGTGGAAATTCTGAGGATCAGATGCATGAGGAGGCACAGGACAAAATTATGGAATATAACTGTTAGTTCCGGCATTTATACCCTCTTAAAGGGGTATGGTGCCCACTTGTTGCAAGAATGAACCTTTTTCCACTCAGGAATTTGGGTCTGAAGTTTTCACGTCTAACACTTTGACCTGGAAATTCTATGTTTTGGCTATAGAATCTCTGGGAAAGTTTTTCTTTTGGAGTTTCAGGAGTAACTGATAGATTCTTTACATTTTCATTTTGTCTTCTTGTTCCTATTTGTTAGATAATTTTTTTTCATGATTTTTTGAAATATATCTAAATCCTTTTTTGGTCTCATGTATTTAAGTTTGCTCAATGATTCTTAATCTATTTTTTTTCACTGTTTTCATTTTATTTTTACTCTGTATTCTATTTTTCAAGCAGTCTTTTATTTGCTTAATATTTTGTATTATTTGTACTTTTAGCTCTTAATTCTGTTTCCATGTCTTTTCCTCCAGAATTTTCATTTCTTTTTTAGTTCTTTATCTTCCCTTCTTCACTTGTTCCAAGAATGTTAGTTGACAATGTGGTCAAACTTTATATTCTTTCAGGCTGATAACTTGGAATAATTGAATGAATGTTGAATAAAATATTAACAAACCAGATTAACAACTATATGGTCTATTATCAGGAAAAAAAAAATTCTAACTAGCTATAAGTTAATTCTCAAAAGAAAAAGACCAAGAGTAGAACAAATCCATATAAATCATATCAAATATTCAAAGAACAATTAACTCATATCATATAAATTATTTACAATAAGAAAAGAAAGCCCGATTTAACGTCTCTTTTCTATGACATTTAGAATGTATGAGAAATATACATTTTAGCTGCGGCCATTGTAGAAATTTGTATTTAAAGACTATATTGATTCAAATATTTTGGGGTTTTTTTGGGGGGAGGGAGACATGGAGATATTCTAAATCCTACTTAAATAAATACTTTTACTAAAAAATGAAAAAAGGTAATACTTTTACTAAATAAATAAATGAAAAAAGGTAATCTATTCTCCCTCTTTTAAAAAAATAGCAGTTAAAGTTTTTTGAGTGATATTGATAAGGTCTAGATTTAGGGAACCAAAATGAGATTAGGGTTTCTGGTGGTCAGGGAGTTAAATGATAAGCTCTAGTGGCAGGTTCAGGGAACCAAATGGAGAGGTTTGGCTCCCCTGCACCCCCTTAGGATTGGGTACAAGGGTAGGGAGTTTGGGGGATTCCCTTCTGGCTGTGCAGAGATTCTTTGTAAAGGAATTTACAGACTGAAAACCTAGAATGATAAAAGAAGTTTATTATAGGAATTTGGAAATAAGGTTAACCTTAACAGAGAGGTATGACGTCTGGTTAGGGAAATAGGTGAGGGTAAAGAGAGATTGGCACTGGAAAATATTCCAGTAGACAGGCTCATTGGCATAGCAAGCAGGGCATAGCTGGTGTGTTTGGAATCTCTGCAAAGAGAAGATTTTAGTTTGGCTCTTTTATATTGAGTGTCTTAGTGAGTGAGGGCTGGAAAATTGGAGTTGGCTCATCAGCTTGGGCTGGAACCGGCCCCACCTAGATAACAAGAAAGAAACTTTTTCTTTTGGGCAGGGTCCCTCATTAAGGCAGAGTTGAAGGAGATTTTCTCCTTCAAGAATTTTTAGAGTTTCGCAGTCCCTCTTCAAAATCATTTCTGTTTGGTTTCATTCAATTCTTATAGGGCTTTACATAGTATTTGTTTTAAGTAGACCTTTGCCAATATAATGTATTATGTATTATGTTAGGGACAGGAAACAGATTTACAAATGAGATTCTGCCCTGAATTTTAAATTCCCTTTCCTTTCCCATCCTCTCTCTCTACCCAGAAGTACTTTAATAATACTGGAATGGTTAGGTATTGTGAGCCATGGTCTTAATGAATAGGCCAGTTGTTCAGTTTAGGAAAGGCTTCCTAAAAAGTGACAAATATAATCCTTTGAAGTCTAAGAATGGTTTTGTCATATGTACATCACTAGAGCACCTTGTCATTAAAGGTTCACTTACCAACATAGATAAAATCAATCTTGAATTTTTGCATCTCTTTTCCCTAGATTACAGTTTATTAATCTTTTTTGTCAGAGAATTTTTGAAAATTTCATGAAGCTTCTAGATTCTTCAAAATGTTTTGCACTGTCTAAAATACAGTATTACAAAATAAAATCAATTGCTGAAATACAGTTACAAAAATATTTTTAATAATCATTTCAGGTTCTTCAGATTTAGGAACTTGTAATCCATACCTTTGTTGTACCCAGACTTAGATGGCTTTTTGAGCACTATTGGTTTTCTTATTCAGAAATTTCCCTTTGTGTAAGATGACTATTCCATATAGTTTTATCACACAAACAATGAATACAATTGCTTGGAGAAGACAGGATGTTTTCACCTGATATATTAGAAATCCAACCATTAGCAAAGAGAAGACAACCAAACATTAAAACAAAAAAATGAAAAAGTTTCCTCAATTTATAGCATAGTTTTCCTTTTATTTATTTATTTATTTTTTATCAATTTGTTGTTAAACCAGGTGTTTATGGTATATAGGGTTCGTTTATTTATTTTGTTTTAATATGGCCACCTTATAGAAGTCCTCTTTTTGCAGATTTTTTCAACTAGTAAGTATCAGAATGTCCATACCTCTCAACTCCAGTTTTTTGCTCTGCTGAAATAACTTCTTCTCATGCTATAGTCTTCATATTCAAAAACAGACTTAATGGAATGTAGTTGTAATGGTAGAAAGACTGTTTTGTTTATTCATTAGGTCTGGTTTATCTTACCAACAAAGATCTAGAAAAGGGGGAAATGTTGACTAAAATTTGACTTTTCTCAGTTTAGTAATTTTCCCCTACTTCCAACTATGTAATTGTCTACAGCTGACTACAATGAAGTTACCCATCTTTGGAGAAATCTTGTAATACCAGAGAAACTGAGGCAAGATAGAGATTAGAGAGTATTTAATATTTTATTTGAAAGGGTGAGATTTACTGGGATCAAATGAATCCATGGTTTGGTCCCAGGGCTATAGTCTCCAAGAGTCCAGCAAACAATCTGAGTTCTCAATGATTTATATACACGTGGCTCAGACACAGGGGGTAGACAGAGGCAGGGGCGGAGTCAGGGTGCTGAAAGCAGGAAAGGGATTCTGACAGGGTAGGAGGACATCTTGATAAGATGGTATCTTATATTCTGCTAGCTTGGGATGGGGAGAGGCATTCTGATATTCTAAAATATAAGATCTTTTATCCTTATCAAATATTCTGATTATTAAAAGGGAGGAGGGGTGGTTTTGCAGGGCTGAGCCGAACAATTAGGGAAACCGAGGCAGGACAATTTAGAGAAACTGAGTCAGGATAATAAAAGAGAACTGTGTCACAACAATCCCAGTTATTTATTATTAAATTTATCAGTTTTTTGGAGAAATTGTATGACTCTCAATGAATTGTTAAATGTATGTACTAAGGTTATTTCAAACAAGGTTTTTTTATAGAAAAAAATGATTGACTAATTTTTCTGGCTAGTGATTTAAATCAAAGTCACATTAACAAAAAAACAGCACAAAGCACACATCAGATGGTGCTTCTGTGATACCCTTTCTATACATGAAAAACAATATATGTTTTAATTTTTCACTAGAAAGAATTTTGCAAATATAAAACATAATCTATTTGTGCTCCTACTCAATAATAATTTGTTGACAGACTAAATGAGTAATAATACTAGCATTTCAGTAGCTGTTCCCTATTTACTTTGTTTAGGGTTTCTCTTCTGGTTGTTTCCCCCATGAATACAATATAAATAAGAGAAGGACCTTGAATCTTTACTGTTCCCTTTAAAAGAAATCAGAGGGGTTCCTGGCTTTGAATCCCTTAAGGGGAAAAATGTCATTTTCTCTTTATTCTTACTCTTCATCTATTCCACATACCAAAGGCTTTCAGTGAAAATCAAATCCCCTTGTTCTGTTTCTTGATTTCTTTTTAAAAGGGCATTCTCTTTTCTCAACAGTGTTCTCTGTAAAATAAGTCATTAGCTACATAACAGTTGACTAGTCACCTTCTATTAGATTGCATGAACTATGTTAAGAGAGAATGTGATCAGATGGTAAAGTTTAGATGTTTAAAAAAAAAAAACAAATTTCAGTAACAAAAGGAGAAGCTATGTAACTAAACCATTGTTGGTACATTTTAAAGCAGTGGCACAAATAAGATTAGTGTAATCTCAATTTTTGTATAAAATTGATATTTCAAGTTACTTTTACCTTTATTTGATTATCTTTTCTTAGCATATCAATAGATACCCATCATATGTCTTTCTAAATAGAAGCTGTCTCTCCTTGAAATTTTAAATGGGAGTTGTTAATTGATTGCCCTAAATAGTTTTTAGCATAAATAAAAATAGATCATTCAAAAATAATGATTTTACTTGCTTTGGATAGCAAATAGTTTTCCTAGGTTAATAGTCACTCTAGAGGCTCATATAATGATACATTTTTAAAATAATGCCTGTAATCTTTCCGTAAAAAAAAAATTTCTTCTGTTCTCCTTCCCTTTTCCATTGTAGGCTTAGATGGTAATATTCATGTCTCCATTCAGTGGATAGAGGGAAACTCATTAAATTGTATTACTTATTGTGTAGGAAGATTGAGAATATTCCTCACAGTTAAATACTGGTTTTACTTGTTTGTTTCAATCTTTAGCTGTTTAATTTCCCCATCTTGTCATTTTGTTCATCTCCAACTTGTTCCTCCTTCTAATAAAGGACTGATTGATTAGACTGAATTAAAGTTTTGGATTTAATATAAGAGGTAGTGAGTTTGAGGTTACCGACTCTCCTCCATATTTGTTGTGGTATGACCTTCACTATTTTTGTTTCTCTGTTCCTTTATCTGTAACTAAGGAGGTTGGACAAGAAGCTCTTTATCATCCTTTTCAGCTCAAAATTTTACATCCTATTGATGTCAAGCACTATCTTAAAGAGACCTATTCTGTTTTTAAACATTTCTTCTAGTTAAACAAGGTTGTATCCAAATCGTGCTTGGCTTTTGAAGAACTTCTCTTTTTGGCTACAGATTATTCTGAGAAATGAAGACTGAGCAAAGATAGTCATGTCAGTAAAGTATTTCAGTAAATATAGTTGTGTAGATAATATCACTGGGGAATTACAAACAAGATTTGCACCTTATATGACTGATTAATAATAATCTATAGATAAGATAGGAATTTTGCTAAAAACACTACTTGTTTTTAAATTGTTTTCATGAGTTATCTAAATTCTAAGATGAATGCTAATTTTATTATATATGATTAAATTATTTTATACCACAAGATGCATTGTTATAAAAAAACCAACTTTTTTATCTTTGTTTTTAATATACTTTTATGTTAACTCAAATATAAATGTTGTTTCGCATATGAGTTGGTTCTTTTGGTTCCTACTCCTCCATTTATCTCCTTCAGTCCATTCTGATATTGTTTTTCTGTTATCAGTACATCTGATTGCACACCACAGACTCTGCAGGGATCAGTTCAGATCTTAACCCTGTGGGACCTTGAACTCAGGTCCTCAGTTTCCTCATTTATAACATGAAGTGATTGATTTAAAATAATGATTTTCACTTAATAATTCATGAACCTTTGGGAGGTTGATGATAATGTTCTAAGCAGTTTATGCTACAGATTTGTTAATGGCACCATAAACATTAAATTATTGAAAAAAATAGTATGTATAGTATATTAAATAAGTCTCAGCACATCTTTTTTGTTAAAAGAGGATTTCTATAATCATTGGATAAAATTGCTTTTAGCTTTAAATCTAAATAGTTTATAAGGTGATATAAATGTGAGCTATTGGTACAAATAATCAGCATGTTGGCAGTTTCAAGTTCATAAAATCTAGTGTTTTTTTTCCAACTTTACTGTATGTCTATCACATATGTTTTAATGGTTGATAACTCTGTATAATCATCTGACTTCTAATTACCAAATCAGATTCCTCTCTCCCTGGCTTTCTAAGGAATCTGTCCTCTCTGAGTTATTGTTTCTGATTCTCTCATGATCTAAGCTTTTCTTGAACCTCCTGGTAAGCCCTTATTCTGGCTTCACTTTGAACTATGTGCCACATCGGATTTTTTGAGTTTTCTTGTTGCTACTTCTATAAAATCTCCAAACTTTCTGCCCTCTCTTGCATACTATAACAGATAAGTAGATATTAGGTAATCTCCACCTGGCTACATAGGTTTTTCTTTCTTCTAGTGGAAAGCTGGTTCTTTGTGCTCTCCAATTAAATTGCACTAATTTTATTCTGTAATTTTAGTCTGGGGAGGAATTTGATCTGGTCCTCATCTTAGTTTCACCCTAATACATACAGAGGGCAAATAAAGACTTTTAAATAGGTTAAAGAGGCCTTAAGTGAAAATAATATGCATAAATGGTACCAGTGTTATGTTATTAAAAAAGCATACCAATGTAAAAAATCATGAATGTAGTAATTATAGTGTGTGTGTGTGTGTGTGTGTGTGTGTGTGTGTGTATGTGTGTGTGTGTGTTTTGAGCAAAGTTTTTGTTAGCTACCTCCAAGTTTCTGCCTTTGTAAAATAATACAATTGACTTAATGGTTTTCTAAGAGCACTTCCTCCTTTTGTTCTAACTTTCTAGGACTTGTTCAAGTAAGGTCTTATAAGGGAAAAGCATAACTAGAAATGATGGCTCCTGATTTATTTAGTATAAATTTGTTTTCATTATTTCAAACTTTTACCTCAAAAGCAAAGGAAAAAAATTTTAAATAAAAGCGATTGCTTTGTCAGCATATTAATGGCAGTTATAATATTATAATGTCTAATTGACAGTACTTTTGTATGTCTCTTGGTAAGTTTAGTGCTGGTTTATGCATTTATGGTTTATGAATTAGTCATTATTATTCCCTGTAGATTGTAAGGGTTCTTTTTTTTAAACCATTACAGTGGCTTGCAAAAAGCATGAGAGAATGTGTTTTGTTTGTTTTAAAAGAGAAAAATATTTTTAAGGAAAATTGGTATGATGTTGTGTAACATAAACATACAGGGTAATCTCCTTGGAATAACTTAGCTTAAGTATTCAGTTGATTTCCTACATTGTGATTATATATATATGTAATAGTATATGTCAAATATTATCTATGTGTCACAGATGCACCTTCATGCTTGAAAATGATAAAAAAAAATTACAATCAATCATAACAACTGTTCTGTTCATCTTTATTGATCAAGTACAAGAAAGATAAATTGTAGCCTAAATAATATTATAGTAAATGTTAGTGTCGTTGGAGACTAGAGTTTGATGGAGAACCATTCATCATCTCAAATGGTGACCTGTCCGTGTCTCCATCTATACTCAGTCTGCTGTCTAATCACATACCCATTGATTTTATCTACAGTCAAGAAACCTATATGTGACTATCATTGGACAGCCCAGATTGCTAAATACAAAAGGGTCATTGATGTGAAAAGGATTTCGTTTTCATTTTCTTGCTGACCAGCAATGATTTATTATAACAGAAACTACCTCAAGTCATGCGTGTGAAACCTCTATTACCATACTAATAAATAATCTGGTCTGGATGAGGAATGTGGGTGGAGAGTGGGCTCTTTTGATTTAGTCACACTTTTTTTTTTTAAATATAGTTGTATGATTTTCAAGATATTTACTAAGATCTTAGGTCTAGAAGACAATTCTAAAGGTCATTTATGCCATAGCTCTCTGGTAAGGATTCTTTTTTTTTTTTTAATAGCTTTTTATTTTTTATTATTATTTTTTGTATTTTATTTTATTTTTATTTAATAGCCTTTTATTTACAGGTTATATGCATGGGTAACTTTACAGCGTTAACAATTGCCAAACCTCTTGTTGCAATTTTTCACCTCTTATCCCTCCCCCCCCCCAAGATGGCAGGATGACCAGTAGATGTTAAATACATTAAAATATAAATTAGATACATAATAAGTATACATGACCAAAACGTTATTTTGCTGTATAAAAAGAATCAGACTCTGAAATATTGTACAATTAGCTTGTGAAGGAAATCAAAAATGCAGGTGGTCATAAATATAGGGATTGGGAATTCAATGTAATGGTTTTTAGTCATCTCCCAGAGTTCTTTCTCTGGGCATAGCTGGTTCAGTTCATTACTGCTCCACTGGAAATTATTTGGTTGATCTCCTTGCTGAGGATGGCCAGGTCCATCATAACTGGTCATGATATAATATTGTTGTTGAAGTATATAATGATCTCCTGGTCCTACTCATTTCACTCAGCATCAGTTCGTGTAAGTCTCTCCAGGCCTTTCTGAAATCATCCTGTTGGTCATTTCTTACAGAACAGTAATATTCCATAATTTTCATATACCACAATTTATTCAGCCATTCTCCAACTGATGGACATCCATTCAGTTTCCAGTTTCTAGCCACTACAAAAAGGGCTGCCACAAACATTCGTGCACATATAGGTCCCTTTCCCTTCTTTATAATCTCTTTGGGATATAATCCCAGTAGTAACACTGCTGGATCAAAGGGTATGCACAGTTTGATAACTTTTTGAGCATAGTTCCAAACTACTCTCCAAAATGGTTGGATTCGTTCACAACTCCACCAACAATGAATCAATGTCCCAGTTTTCCCACATCCCCTCCAACAATCATCATTATTTTTTCCTGTCATCTTAGCCAATCTGACAGGTGTGTAGTGGTATCTTAGAGTTGTCTTAATTTGCATTTCTCTGATTAATAATGACTTGGAGCATCTTTTCATATGACTAGAAATAGTTTCAATTTCTTCATCTGAGAATTGTCTGTTCATATCCTTTGACCATTTTTCAATTGGAGAATGGCTTGATTTTTTATAAATTAGAGTTAATTCTCTATATATTTTGGAAATGAGGCCTTTATCAGAACCTTTGACTGTAAAAATATTTTCCCAGTTTATTGCTTCCCTTCTAATCTTGTCTGCATTAGTTTTGTTTGTACAAAAACTTTTCAGTTTGGTATAATCAAAATTTTCTATTTTGTGATCAGTAATGATCTCTAGTTCTGCTTTGGTCATAAAGTCCTTCCCCTTCCACAGGTCTGAGAGGTAAACTATCCTGTGTTCCTCTAATTTATTAATAATTTCATTCTTTTAATAGCTTTTTATTTACAAGATATATACATGGGTGATTTTTCAGCATTGACCCTTGCAAAATCTTTTGTTCCAACTTTTCCCCTCCTTTCCCCCACCCCATCCCCCAGATGGCAGGTTGACCAATACATGTTAAATATGTTAAAGTATAAGTTAAATACAATATATGTATACATGTCCTTGCAGTTATTTTGCTGTACAAAAATAATCGGATTTTGAAATAGTATACAATTAGCCTGTGAAGGAAATCAAAAATGCAGGTGGACAAAAATAGAGGGATTGGGAATTCATTTAGTTTCCAGTTTCTGGCCACTACAAAGAAGGCTGTGGTAAGGCAGATTCTTAACTAAGTATTCTGGGCCGAGGTGCCTAATTTTCCTATTCTTATTTCTGTTCTTCAGGAAAAGAAAAATTTTCAATATTTCTAGGCCCATAACCCCAAAAAGATCAAAAAAAGAAAGAAAAATGTCCTATATATGCAAAAATATTTGTGACACTCTTTTTGTAATATCAAAGAATTGGAAACTCAAAGGTGTCTGTCATTGAGGAATGGTGGAGGAAGTTTTGCTATTTGAATGTAATGTATACTATTGTATGGTATATTTAATAAACTTAGGAAAACTTCTAAACTGATGTAGACTGAGGTGAGCAGAATAAGAACAATTTGTACTACAACTTCAGTTATAAAAATAAACAGTTCTGAAAGACAAGTAATAATCACACATAATTCCAAAGGACCAATATTGAACAATGCTCTTTACTTCATGATTGAGAGGTGATTGACTAATATACAGAATGATGCATACATTTTTGAACATTGCCAATTTGAGGATTTTTTTTTTTTGGACTATGCTTATTTGTTACAAGGGTTTTATTTATTTTCCCCTTCATGTTGTTAATGTGAGAGAGGGAAAAAATGCTTGCTAATTGAAAAAAATAAATAAAATAAATGAAACTCTTTAGAAAGTATAGAGTTGCAAACAAGTTTATCCTAGGAAGGGTGCAAAAATATTTTTTATGAAATATGAAACTTAGTTATATATTTGATGAGATCTTCAATGTTGGGTGTGGTTAGCAGAGAAATTGATAAAAATTAATCCTTAAGACAAGCCCAGAAGAGGCACTGATAATGATCACTTTAGCTTCATGGTCTCACCGTCTGGGGAATTCGTACAGTCAGAAATGCAAGCTGTATCAAACCTCTGTGATATCTACCCTTTGTGGGGGGTCTTAGGCAGCCTCACCTTGCTTTACTCTGTCAGAAATCCCAATCATGTCCCTGAGATTAAAATTTCTTTATAAAAATCTACTTATAGGCCATCCCATGGCCATGGCCACTTCCCTCCTAGGTCAGTCCACCAATGCACTTTTCCTTTTGATGTCTATCTCCTTACCTCTCCTCTGTGCCAACTGGTACCTTTTCTAACTCCACTATGCTTTCCAACCCCACTTCTCCTTACAGCTAACTAATGCTTTTAGGGTGCCAAATCCCTTTCAGGATTTAACCTGCCAGCTAAGGGCATGCCCCAACCTCATGCTGTGCTCCCTTTTTAACCGGTAATTGTGAGTTATGCTGAAGAACTTGTCTTTCATATTTATCATTCCTAGTGTCTATTGTATCCCTTCATTTTATCTGTAATCTATTCCCCTAAATAAATCTACCTTTTGCCAAAGAGAATGGCCATTTTTAATTCTTCATGTGACTGAACCCCAATTTTTGGTACCTACCATCATCTGATGTGTACAACACCCACATCATTTTGATCAACTTTAGTTTAATTTTCAAATCTGTTAAAAGTTGCCTATTGGCTCTGTTATAATATGGTAATCTGTTTTTTATCTGGTATACCTGAAAACTAAATCTACTTTTCACTTACAGGAACCATGATCTGTGTACATATCTAGTTTAATATATTAATGAATTGAATATATAGGATAAATTAAAACCTTTGATTTTAGATAGCTCTCTAGGTCTCAAAAAAGAAAGGAATTTTCTAAATATGCCTAAGGATGATAATATATTTACATAAATTTAGTCTTCACTTATGACTGGCATATCAGTTCTAATAATGAATGGATAAAATTGTGATTCACCTCCAGAACTATAATTTTAAAAATCTTTATATCACTTAAATAGATATGTCATATATTACACATATGTTTAATATATGTATATGTGTATGTAAATACACACTTGAATATCAAAGCTTACTCTTATGACCAAAACCTGTATGTTATTCATTGCTTCTATATAATAGAAATGTGACTATTAATGCTTTCTTTATAGAGTGCAGAGTTTTACAAAGTTACCACAGAACAATACCAGAGGGCTGCTGAGGAAGTGGAATCCAAGTTCAAGTAAGTGTTTATTATTTACACTTTTAAAAGAATATAGCTATTTTCCTTTTCAAAAATGGGAAAGTTACTTAATGATATAGCACTTAGGAATTGTAGGAAGAATGCTAGTGAAAGAAGTATATTATTTGCTTCTCCTGGAGTTAAACTGAAAACATTTGATGAAAGCCAGTATAATTTATTTTGTGAGTTACAGGGACGTTGAAAACAATGATAATAAAAGTGTTATTTGGATTATAATGTTTAGGCAGTTTGAGAACAGGGAAAATTTCCATTTTTATATATTAAAATGTTGGTCATATCCAGATTTGGTTTTCAGTCTTCTTCATAGTCATTTTTATTCTTTCACATGTACTTTGGAAGTATTTAAATCAGTAGCTTAATTTTGCCCTTAGTTATAAAGGTAACATTCATTTGCTAACTTTATTAATCCTTAGTTTACTTAAATGAATGTTCTGTAATTGATGAACCAGAGTGGTTCTGACCCGTAACCTTGGACTTTTTCTTTTCTGCCAGAGCTTTCATTAAGCAAAAAGACATCATTCATAATATAAATGGTCCTACTGTGTAACCTCTGTAAGCAGGAAATTGCTAATTCCCCCCAAAATGATATTGTTATGGTATTGAGCTGAAATGTTGTTAGATTCTAATTTTTATCTTTATGTATCTGTTTATATATGCTTGATAAAATAATTAAATCTTAGTGTGAAATCATTATTTTCACATAGTGTGCAGTTTGCCTACTAAGTGGCAGACACAGCAGAGATCTTTGACTATTTGGGATCCTGCTTCAGCATTCCCTGATAGGCAGCAGCTCTACATGGCTTTAAAAAGCATCTCATCTAGTCTTTTGGATGTAGCGTATTATAGTGGATCAAAAACTGGTTCTAAAGTCAGAGAACTTGGGTTCATATTCTGATTCAGTATGCCTTTATGACTTTTGACAAGTCACTTTTTGCCTTTTCAGGCTTCAGTTTCCTTGCTTATGAAATGAGAGGGTTGCATAAGATTCTTTGACTCTAGGCCTGTGATCAACAGGCCTTTATCTGAGGAAAATTTTGTTAGGGTCTTTGATAGAGATGAAAAGGTTCCAAAATACCATTTCAGCATTTTATAAACACAGATACCTTTTCTTCATAATAGTTGATTGTGAATGAAGTTTATTAGGATATGTGATAAAACACCCATTTAATCAACATTCTTTCATAATGGCTAATAGACATTGTTCTGAGAATTCTTATATATTAATTTAAATCTCAGCCCTCTAAGTATCTACTATTAGTTTAGAATAAGGCATAAAATCATGCAGAAGGTGGAATTGCCCGTGGATATTAGACTACCAAGTGTTGTACAGTTGTAATGAAGCCAGTTGTGCTTTGATAACATGTCAGAGGAATTCTTTGAGAACTGAGGCTTCAGACTGGATGAAAGATAGTTTTGTTTTTGTTTTTGTTTTTTAAAGAATTTTTTAACTAGCAACAATACATTCTTTTAATGAAGCAAAACAAAACCTAAAATGTTACATTTGAAAGCTGAATTGTTATATTTACATCCTTTATTGGCAGCTGCTTGCCTAGGGTAAGAATTGGATCTATTCTCTGCAGGGTTTTGTTTATAATTACATCTAGACTTGTCATCAAAAGATTTACCGAAATGAGTTATAATTACTAACTTGTACTTATCTTATATACTTGATGAAATTTTAATATAGTTTGATTCTATTAGGGCAATATTTTATAAATATTGGGAAGAACTTTTAGAGTATATAACTGTAATTAATACTAGTAAAGTCTTTTTTCTTGTCTATGCTTCAGTTTCCTGATCAGTAGAATAAAGGGTTGGCTCAGATGATCTTTAAGATTTCAGCTCTACACAGTATTTAAATTGTATATGAACAAAAATTGTATGATGGTACACTGGATTTTAACAAGGATTTTAGAATTTTATCCTTTATAAATTTTATATAAAGTTACTGAAATTGAGCTTATTAATTTGGTCTCCTGAAAGAAGCCTGAGTTATCCTAGTGAAGTACTGTTAGATTAGTTACTTTGTAAAAGTCAAGGTGATTTTAAAATAACTGGGGCTTTATGCAAAACACTTGAAAGATAAAATAGATTTTGCATATATTACTGTATATTTTAAGGTTCTCTATATAAAATTCTTTCATTTTAAAATGTCCTTGATCACAAGGGTCTCACTGTGACATATTATTTAGGTCTCCTCTTGGTACTTAAATAGCTGTATCACAAATGAATTAGTGAAGCCTAAAGATGATGCTCCAGCAGTATCAGCAGGTGTTTCTCATGTTCCCTGTAATTAAACATGTGGATTGTGGACAGTTTTAAGCAACAGTGTTTAAAGATCCTGTTTAATTGGATGTAAAAGAATTAAATAAGGTTTTGACTGCTAGATATATAATTCTGTTAGTTGCAAAAGCCACTATGTCTGAATGTCAATGTGACTTCAATTTGGAATATTATATTAATAGAACTAATAGTACTGTGGTTCCAAAGTTACTCTGTTAAATAGGCCTAAAACTCCTCTTGAATTTGTCAATTCTTAACATTTCTACTTAAACTTCTAATTTAAATTTTTCTCTTGCAAGTTCAGTTTCTGCAGTTTTTCAGTGATTTCGATTGCTTTTTAAAATAATGACTTTTTATCACTAAGATTAAAATTATACACTGCTGTGCATGTATCTGCAAGCTGACAGGTCCTCTGTACATTGTAACATTTATTGATGCATGCTTATAACCTATTTTGGTACTTTGTGAATGAATCTGATATTCCAAATGTGCATGATAAATGTTTTATCTCTGATTTTCATTGATCAAATTCTAAATGATTAAATGATTTATCTCACTGAGACAATAATTCACATTCATCATGTTTTAAATGATCAAGTTGGGTTGGTTTCTGCTGTACATAAATTTTATTAAAACAACATTAGTTGAACATGCTGCCTTTTTTAATGCAGGAGTTATGTTACCAGCAGTTACATTATGACCAGAATTATTGTATTATAAAGATGTCTCCTTTATAATGAAAAGTTTACACTAGAAGAAAAGAATGCAATATTACTGGAAGAATAAAGCTTCAGGCAAGGATTTGGGCTTTAAGTAACTTATGCATTTGTATTGTCCTTTTTCTCTTTTCCCCTTCTCTCTCCCATCCTTCTCCCCTTCATATTTGGGGAGATGGGAGCAAGAAATATAGCAATTGCAGTAGTGACTTTTTTATTGCCTCTGGTCATGGGAGCCAACTAACATCTTGATTTTCCAGTTAGGGACACTGTAATTGAAAAGGCAAAATCTTAGCTATAGAAAATATTTTAACCTCTACCTTTTGTGCTTAAGTTTCTTGGTTGTCAGCAATTTGGATCTCTCAGAAATATTCTGAATTCAGGTGTAATCATTCATTCTAGTGCTGATAACTTGTAGCAAAAGATCTTTAAAAGTTGGCTCATTGTTTTGTAATGATTACCCTTTTAGGTGTAGCATTTTAAAATTGCAAATATTATAGACACTGATAGATCTGGTTCACAATGTCCTCAACAACCCATGCTTTCTGAAGCAGACTTTAAAACATAAAGTGAAAGAGGCAGTGCCAGTAATAGAGTTTATACATACTCAATATTTATTTCTCTATTATGGGATAGGTTTGTGTCCTAGGCTCTAGGATTGTCATTCTTTGATTTTTCACAAATGAGCAAACGTATCTAGAAGATTCAGGTTGCTTTGCAACACTCAAATGACGATAGATGCTGGTGGAAAATGTAATCGGAAAGAGTTGAGTCCAAGAAGAAATCTGGCATTATCCAAAAAATTAGAATTATTACATCAATATCATCTAATGCATTATTCAGTCTTTCTCATTCTTTGGATCTTTTCATATTCTGACAATAGGAGGATAGGCCAGTAAAATTGTGGAAGCTTGCTTATTTCTTTTTCTCCTAAAAATTCATCATTTGCCTTTTCAGTGATTGTCCCTATTACACACTTCCACCAGGAAAGTCTTTTAAAAAGAAACCTGGACTAGGTAACTGGTAAAATCTGATGCTAAGAACTACCATAGTAAAGGTTTGATCCCTGAAAATGTTATTTTGCTTTATAGAAGAACACAGTGCTTACAAAGTACAACTCATCAATATTATTGGTCACCAAAAGAAAAGTGTGATTGCATTTCAAACTAATCTCTAAATCAATTTTTTCTTCCCCAAAATACAATATCTGTACTACCTACTTTTGGGGTTACTATGTGGCTCAAACAAAATATGTGAGAAGTGATTTGCCTTACAAATCTAAATGTGTCATCTAAATGTCAATTGTTATTTTAAGAAAGATGGCTTCTTTTAGTAGGTAGAAGCAAAATTCAAGAGGACCTGAGTTTCACATGTGGCCTCAGACACTTAACACTTCCTAGCTATGTGACCCTGGGCAAGTCACTTAACTCCACTTGCCTCAGCCAGAGAGAGAGAGAGAGAGAGATGAGAGCCGGTCAGCGAGAGAGTGTGATGGCACATTTCTTTGCATATGAATGATGAGGGAGCTTTACCTAGCTACCCAATTCTGAGTTGTTCATGTATATTTCTTTTTAAACATTATGTACGTACAACATTGCCCAATATTTCTCTTAATAAAAATTAAAATTAATATTTGTGTGTGTCGCTTAACTCTTGGGAATTTGGGTGCCTAAATTCACTAAATTTTGATTTACTTCTTGAGAAAAAACTGATATCTTTGTTTTTTCTTCTGGAAACATAAGCATTGAACTTTCTTTTGATTACTATGATCCATCAAGAATAGAATATACCTCATGCTGTTACATGAAATATTACACAGTTTAGTTGACAAATAATGACTTTGAGTGAATTAGTGAAAGAAAAAGCATTTGTAAAGCACTTACTATTTGCTAAGCATTAGGATTAAAAATAGGAAAAGGACGTGAGTGTACCTAACCTCCAGGATCTCTAATTAAGGGAAACCATTCCTAAAATAAAGTTCAGTTTCTAGGCTTCAGGAAGAGCCTGAAGGCCTAATGGTATTGTTAAAATAGATAAGCGTACTGGGCCTGGAGTCAGGAAAGCCTAAGTTCATATTCTGCCTTAGACATTCAGTAGCTGTGACTTAACAACTGTTTCCCTCATTTGGAAAGTGGGGGTGATAATAATTTCTCAGATTTGTTGTGAATGTTAAATGAGATATTTGTGAAACACTTTATATAAATCTTTTTTTTATTATTATATCTTTTTATTTACAAAACATATGTGTGGGTAATTTTTTTCAACATTGATCTTTGCAAAACCTTCTGTTCCAAATTTTCCCCTTCCCCCCAACCCCTTCCCTAGATGGCAGATAGACCCATACATGATAAATATGTTAAATTATATGTTAAATCCAATATATGCATAAATATTTATTCAGTTATTATGCCCACACAAGAAAAATTCAATCAAACCAGTTTTTAAAAAGAAGCAAAATAAAATGCAAGCAAACAACAAAAAAAAGAGTGTAAATGCTGTTATGAACCACACTCAGTTCCCATAGTCCTCTCTCTGCCATGATGGCTTTCTTTATCACATTAGAACTGGCCTGAATCTTCTCATTATTGAAGAGAGCCATGTCCATCAGAATTGATCTCATGTAGTATTGTTGTTGAAGTATATAAAGATCTGCTCAGCTGGTTCTGCTCATTTCACTTAGCATCAGTTCGTGTAGGTCTCTTCAGACCTCTCTGAAATCATCCTGCTGGTCATTTCTTATAGAACAATAATATTCCATAACATTCATATACCTTAATTTATTCAGCCATTCTGCAAAACCCACTCATTTTCCAGTTTCTAGCCACCACAAAAAGGGCTCCCACAAACATTTTTGCACATCTGAGTCCCTTTCCCTCCTTTAAGATCTCTTTGTGATATAATCCCAGTAGTAACACTGCTGGATCAAAGGGTATGCACAGTTTGATAATTTTTTGAGAATAGTTCCAAATTGCTCTTTGGAATGATTGGATTTGTCCATAGTTCCACCAACAATGTCCCAGTTTTCCCACATCCCCTCTAACTTTTGTCGTTATCTTTTCCTGTCATCTTAGCCCATCTGACAGGTGTATAGTTGTATCTCAGAGTTGTCTTAATTTGCATTTCTCTGATCAATAATGATTTGGAGCAGCTTTTCATATGATTAGAAATAGCTTCAATTTCTTCATCTGAGAATTGTCTGCTCATATCCTTGACCATTTATCAATTGGAGAATGGCTTGAACTATTATAAATTTGAATCAATTCTCCATATATTTTAGAAATGAGGCCTTTATCAGAACCTTTGAATGTAAAAAATGTTTTCCCAGTTTATTGCTTCCCTTTTAATCTTGTCTGTATTAGTTTTGTTTGTACAAAAACTTTTTAAACTTAATATAATCAAAATTATCTATTTTGTGATCAATAATGATCTCTAGTTCTTTGATCACAAATTCCTTCCTCCTCCACAGGTCTGAGAGGTAAACTATCCTATGTTCCTCTAATTTATTTATAACATTATTCTTTATGCCTAGATCTTGAACCCATTTTGACCTTATTATGTAAATCTTAAAGAACTATTTAAAAACACTAATGATCATTATTGATAAGTCATATGACATCATCATGGAGCATGGGAATAGAAAATCTGGGTAGATGTTAAAGTCTAGAGAACCTTAGAAGTCACTGACAAAGCAAGTAGGACCTAATGGTCCTTCATCTCACCAGGACAGACTGTTCACTCCCACCTCATATAGCCCAGAATGGCATTGGATCTAGAGAAAGGGTTAAGAAGAAAGAAATAGGGAAAAGAAACACTGAGTGATTGTAGATCTCTCCATTACTCTGTTGCCTTAGATTGATTCTAGGACAAATTGCAACTGAGACCTCTTTTAAATAGCTACAGACCTTTAGTTTATGTAGTAACTCATAAAAAGTTGAAGTTTGTCCGACACAACTGGAATTTGTTTTTACTGGAACCTTTTGTTTTTACTTAAAATTTCTACATTTCTCATTGGAACTAATGAAGAGTTTTTATCTTACTCATTTTGACCATTAGGACATTCACTTGAGGATCTAGCTAGAAAAAAATTTCTTTGATTTTTTTTTCCTTTGATCTTTTCAAAGATAGGAAGCATTACCTACCTTTTTGAGTGCCACTCATGTACAGGTAGACACCATTGAAGCTGGTAGGAGGGCCAATTAGAGTTAATTATTGTCAGACTGACCTGTCACATCTCTGAAATGTCCAGGAAAGCTTCTATGATGTAGTTTTTAAATTTCTCTTCTTATGTTATATTTGCAAAACTAACCATTTTAAAGGCTTTCCACAACCTTAGAAATTATATTAGAGAAGTTAGTCTACATAAGAATAATAACACTCAACATGATTTCCTCAAAAGGCTATGTATTCTTCATTGTTTAAAAGTCTTTGAATATTTAAGTGATATTCCATTAGTTTTTAAAAGCATCTTAAAAATATGCTTGCTGTTGATAAATCACAATGTTGTCAAAAAAAGGAAAGAAAAAGGATTTTTTTTCTTTACCAAATCTGTTACTTTTTTTCATTTTATTTAATTGTTTCCTGTTGAAGACCTTAGCTTAAAAAGGCCTTGGTTTCCCACTGCATTCATGGTCATCTCCAGTTATCCTGATCTATATCTGGCCACTACCCTGGTGGCTTTAAAGGGGAAAGTGAGACAGGAGACCTTGCATAGCCCTCCCTCACTTAAATCTAGTTTACTTGCATTTCATGGCATCACCTTCCTGATATCATGGTGTCCTCCTCAAGAACAAAGGAAAAACAACAACATGTTGACAGCTTAACTGGGCTGCTCCTTTGCCAAGTTTATTCTCATCTCCGAATTCTTCATCCTAGCTTCATGCCCCATTTAAACTTACTGGTTTTCCATTTCCTCAACCTCTTCAACTCCCACAATACATCTTCATTTTGCCTCAATTGTGACCATACCATTAACTATCTACCCCTTCCTTACTCAATTAGAAAAAGAAAAACAAACAATTTATCCCAAGCACCAAAATTCCTAGTTATAGTTCTGTTAAATGATCTAATTACTAAGATAAGCAAAGCTTACTCAAATTTGAATATTCAAATCATTAGTAAATCAGGTAAGATTAAACCTAGGAATTGGATATACTTTGCTGCACTAGAAGCTTATTCGGCACTATAGTTCTCTATAATTGCCTGTCTTCCCTCTTGGACAAAAAAGACTTGTTCTAACTGATCTATATCATACAAAATATAACAATTCCTTACACATGAGTTCACAATAAATATTTGTCAAATGAAAGAACTGGTCATTTAATTATTGCTTCTCATTTTTGTATCTTTAGTTATAAAACCCTTGTTTTCAGGCTTTTCAGAATATTTCTGGGAATTTTTGACAGCACAGTTTAGTGGGAAGAACACAAGAATCCACATGCCCTTGGGTAACTCATTTAAGTCTCTGCAATTCATTCCAGTTCCAAATGTTATAATCCTATATAATAAAATTCCATTTTCAGATCATCTTAAATTGATTAAATGACATCACCACAATACACGCATATGTTTAAGTATGTCATCATACACTTTAGGTGGTAGTTGTAGTAACATTTACTCAAGCCATGTTGATGGTGCATCCTCAATCCCAGTACTTGGAAATTCAATGGTATGTTTCCAAGTAAACTATTAATTGTAATTTACATATCACATAAAATAGTTACCTCCAATTATTATTTGTAAATCATAACATAAATCACTCAGGTTTCTTTTTCTGATACTATCTAATAATCAATTCTTTCATCAAAGGATATTCTTACCCTTCTTCAGTAGCAAAACTGCTTGTTCACTACTATCATTTCCACAGAAGAGCATGAGAATCTGCATATAGTGCTACCTTATTTGAAAGCTTTTGCCAGATTGCTGGTAGTTTTGAAAATGATTTTGTAGGATTTACGTAAAATGTTTGTAAAGTAAGGAATGTTAAAAAGCAATAGTAGTGCTTTTTAATGCAATAGACCTATTCATACTTAACTATTTATTGAGTCCTTGGCAGTGTGCTTGAACATGTGTAGAGTTTTCATCTTGACCCTTCCCTGCAAGTTGAAACAAAAGCATCCATGCTTATATGGTAAAATGTCAATAGCATCCCACATTTGCTCACATTCCTGCCTGCCTTTACTTCATGTTCTTTCTTGGGAAATGATGAGTGACTCTACTCATTCAGTAGTCATCAGTGAAACTGGTATGTTTCTTTTTTGTATGTGTACTGATAATCAGCTAAGCCCTTGGAAATTGATACAGGCACTCATTAAGGTGTCTTGACTTGTAGTGTGGCTGCTATTTCAGGATTCACCTCAACCAATGGGCACTCCTATTTGTTGGTGAAGCTGGCAAGTAATAATACTCTGCCGGGATACATCTGGCTTCACCTTCCTTTCCTAGTAAGTAAAACCTCTTTTTTTAATATGTTAATCATGCTTAGTGTGGAGATTTTACAAGCACAAAGAAGTCAGCTATTTCCTAATTACTGTATTAACACAAAAAAAGCCAAAGTCAGGAGCACTCTCCCTATCTGTCTCTCTTCCTCTTTCCTTTCTCCCCTTTTCCCTTCCCATTTCCTTTTTCTCCCTTCCCTTCCTCCTTCTTCCCCTCCCCTCCCTTTTCAGAAGCATTGCCATTTGCTTTGCATTTTGTTTTCTTGGTGATTCTGAGATTACACAAATACCTGTTTTTGAGACCATGCTATCTCTGAAGTCTACAAGTCTTCAAGAATATTGTTGGCATAAGCACCAACAAAGCCATTTATGTGAAAGATCTGTTCTGCCCATTTGATGATAGGGTTTTTAAAGTAACATACACCTGTTTCTGCTTAGAAAATGAAGAATGAATTGCCAATTACTGTAGACATGTTCAGACATGGTACTTCATATTGCACAGGCTTGTGTAGTCTGCTTTATCCTAGGCCCCCAACTATGAAACCATCATTCTTCCAAAAGGAGATAGGTTGTGAGAAGGAGGGAAAGGGAGAGAAAAAGGATCAGTCCTTGATCAGTTGCTATTATTTGTGCGTGTGCAAGCTGCAGGAAAGGAGGTCAGTTCTTATAACCTTTGTTTTCCCAGCAGAGCTCTTGAACAAGATGAAGTGATCAAAGCAGGATGCCAGTACATCATCACAATCTCATTATTTTGCAAGCTGCATGCACAGATGCTGCTGTTTTCTGCATCAGGCTTCACTGATTTACATTCATAACACCTCCATTAGAACTCATTTGATACAACTCATAATTAACCAGTTCTTTTCTTTTCATAGTAGTGTTGTTCTAATGCAAAAAGCACCAAAAGCAAAGAAGAAAATGGTGTACTTGTGTGAATCATGAAAACTAGAATCTATTGGTTATATGAATAGAAGTATGTGTTAAATGCTTTTCTGCAATTTAGATCATTTACTGGTTCAGAGTTTTGAGGAGATGGGATAGAAATCTTTTAAATTCTTGTGTAATATACTTTTCTCTTTTTAGATAACCTGAATTAGATTAAATCATAGGATCATAGAAATCAAGATTGAAAGCACCTTAGAGATGTCCCTACCATTCATTTTATAATATTAGAGCTAACAAAATTTTTAACAATTCTTTTTGTTTTTAATTTATGAAAATAATTTATGAAATTTAATTTATGAAATAAAACAAGCATTTTCATAACATAGAAAAAGATGATTGCACATTAGAGTGCATATCTGTTACACACACCTTGCTGTTCCTTTCAAGTATATTTTTAAAAAGTGGCATGTAAATTTTTTTCTTTTCTCCCTTCCCCTCCTTGACCTTAGAGATGCTGCTATCATTAGACAAAAATTGTATGTGTGTACGTGTGTACACATATATCTGTTCTTTCTCTTGATGCAGATATATCTTTCTTCATATGTCTTTTATAGTTTTTGTATTTGTATTATAGTATTTATAATAGACAAAATAATTTCTTTCCTCAAAGTCATTCTTAAAACAGTATTGCTGTTACTATGTATATATACTGTTCTCTTAGTTCTGTTCATTTCATTATTTCATGCAAATTTTTCACTGTTTTTTTAAAATTTCCTTATTTCTTATAGTGTAGTAGTATTCTATCACAATCATATACCACAACTTGTTCAGCCATTTCCCCGATTAATGGGCATCCTGCAATTTCTAGTTCGTTGCCACCACAAAGAGAGCTGCAATAAACATTTTAGAGCTGATAAATCCATATTCATCTTTGGAAATAGACCAAGTAGTGGTTATTAGTAGGTCAAAGGGTATCCCCTTTATATAGTTTAATATATATGTAATATATATAATAAATATATAATATATATGTACTATACATGTATATATGTATAGTTTAATACCTCTTTATGTGTAATTCCAAATTGCTCTTCAAAACAGTTGTATCATTCACAATTCTACCAACAATAAATATGTCCCTATTTTTCCATATCCTTTCAAACATTTGTTACTTTCCCTTTTTATCATTTTAACCATTGTGGCAGGTGTCAAATGATATCTCAAGATTGTTTTAATCCATATTTCTCTAATCAGTGGTGATTTAGAGCATGTTTCATGCATTTAGAGCATGATTTAGGTCATGTTTCCATTTTGACTTTGGTAAATTGTCCAAAAGCTAAAGAAATTAAGCGACTTTCTCAGAATCACACAGATCATAAGTAGGTAAACCAGTTTCAAAATCCAGGTTCTCTGACTTCAAATCTAGCTTATGTCCTCAGCATAATGTTAAATGTCCCCAGTTCATGATAGTGATTCTTAATGTTTATTTAGTCCATACGTTTATAGGATTTAAAATTGCCAGAAATTCAGGAAACAGATAACCTCTTATTCTATAAATATACAAGTGAAGAAAAGAGAACGATTTGATAGTAATCAAAATCATTAGTCACTCCTAAAATCTTGGTAATTTTTACTTCATTTCTTCCTTACAAAGCTGTTAATTATCCCCATTTAATTCAAGAAGAAACTTAAGCAAATAGAATTTAAGTGACTTGTCCAGAGTCACATAACTAATATTATCTGAGGCTAGATTTGAATTCACTTGAGTTCAGATCAAGCACTTTATCCACTGTGCTACTAGCTGCTCTGTAACGGATAGAATTTTGATCCAGATCTTGTAGGGGGTTTTCCTTCTCACCATGCTGCATAGTAACACCTCCTCTCTTTAATCTCTTTATATCTTTTCCTTGTTTAAAGAGTGCTATTATATATATATATATATATATATATATCTGTTTCTATCTTTGTGTGTGTGTGTATACACAAAAGTGTATATAGATTTTTCAGATATTTGTAATTTCATTCCAACACAAAACTCCTGTAATATCTTATTTAATTCTTAATACATGGTTTTTCTGAGTTGTTGTGAACAATCTGATAATGAGCCTTAAGAGAAAATGATACAATGGGAAAAGCACTGGCCTTAAATTCAGAGAATTTGGTTTCAAGTCAGGCCTCTGAGTTTTAGATTTGTAAAATCTTGGGCAAGTCACTTCACTTCCCTAGGTTTTTGTGTCTTTCTGTTTAAAATGAAGTGGTTGGATTAGATGGCCTCTGAGATTCCTCCTAGCTCATCCAGTTTAATGATTCTGTTATATGTAGGTTGATAGAAAATCCAAACTTTTAAGACTTTCACCTTACTTAGGAAATGCCAAATCTTACTTTTTTCAAGCACAGACTTTTAAAACATTGGGACATTTTCATGCTGCAAAGAAACATCTAAGTTAGACCTAATTGCTGGTTCAAAATTAAATGTGCATTTGCCCTGACTTTGCCACATACCCCATTTCTTAGGATCTAATTTTAGTTTTAATACTTACATAAAAGGAAATATGACTAGATTATTTCTAAAGTCCTTTCTAGTTCTAATATTTTAAGATTCTACCCAGAACCACTTTAATTAGTGATTAGATGTGGGAAAGTATTCTTATCAGTGTTTTAAACATATGATTAAATGAATGGTGGTATTACATAAATCTAGAAGTCAGAGGAGTTGATTTTGTAGAAAAGTTAAAATTTGTTTTGAACATGTTGAGCTTAAGGTGCACCTGGAATATCTAGATGGATATGTCTATTCAGCAGATAAAAAATGTGGGTCTGAAACTAAAGATAGTTTGGGGCAAATTTATAAAGTTTTGTGATTTATTCACAGACATTTATTTGTAGATAGAGGAGTGGTTTGGTATCACCAAGGGGAGGGGAGACCAAAGAAGAAAAACTTGGAGATATTACAAGGTAAGAGTAGATGTTGGTGTTCTGCTATCAAAGATAATCATAAAAATTGATAATTTTTGATTTGAAAGATGTGAGGATTCAACACTAATCTAATATATGTGATGCCTTCCAAGGAGGGTGGATCATGGAGAGAACCCTTGATAGCTAAGGGATAGATTAAGGATATTGTTAATTAAGAAGGTAAGAGATTTGTACTGAAAGTCTTCTTTTGGCACTTAGAAAATATTCTAGAGTCTTGAATAAAATACTAATGTGGGCATTATCTGCAACTGTCTCTGAGGATCATATTTAATGGCTTGATAATAGTATAACCAGGGAATTAGATTTGTTCTTCTTGATATCAGAAGGCTGAACGGATGAGGGGAAGTTAGAAGGAGGCATATTTTGACTCAGTTCAGGAATTAATTTCCTAACAGTTCAACAGGAATAACTCCAAAATAGACTTCTTGAAATGATGAGTTTCTCATTACTGATACTGTTTAAGCAAAAGTTAAATGACTATCAAAGTTCTTATAAAATATATACATTAGTGACATCGTGAAATTTTAGCGCAGAACCTACTTTAAATGGCAGTATAGTAGTCTTTGTAGGTAAAAATTAGTCAGTCAGATTCTTATCTATAACTCAAGTTCCTAACATTCAGTACAACTAAAAATTCTATTAGAATTTCTAAACCTTTTGATGTTGTTCCTATTATAATTATCCATTCCATGTAGCAGCTTGTGGTTTCTATATATCATGGATTGCATGAGAATTTAAATGGTAATTTGGGAGGAGTTTTGCAGAAGTTTCAAGGGACACTGAAAGGACAGCAGATGACACAGAAAAAGTTTAGAAACTCTGAAATGCATTGTTTTATATATATATATATATATATATATATAGTGTTGTATAATATCAACATATTTTAAGTTTTAACAATCATAATAATTCAGACTTCTCTGGTACAAAGGGAGAGCCAAAAATTTCACTCATATTTCCCATATTATGGATAACTCAATTAGAATCACTATATTAAGTGAACTTTCTCTTCCTTTCCATTAAATTTGAGGCTTTCAGAAAATCTTCTATCTATATAAATTCCTTTAAGCTCCAAGTTTCTTGAATTCTTACATTAAAAATCTTATCCCAAAAGTAAATCTAATTCTGGCTTTTAACTGTTTTGGGGGGTTTTCTTTACTCCTGAGAAGAGAAATGATCATTTAAAAATACTTCAAGGGAAATTTCAATTATTTTTCTTGTATAATTTGTACAGAATTACTTTTTGACACTTAAAATCTACTATTGATTTTGTATTCCCTAAAGGTAAAAGGATTATCTGTTAAACTTTTTGCCATTAGTTCCAGAATACTACAAAGCCAAAAGAAAATGAAAAACGAAAAAATAACAGTTCTTTGGTTGAAACGTAAATCCATTTCTCTTTGGAGAATTTAAAAGGAGTATACTTGTGAAAAGAAATTCTGGGAAACTGCCATAAAAGGAAACTTGAAAACCAAAATGTATAGATCCCTTTGCCTTTTTTTCATTGATGGCAAGACAGCTGAAAAAATATATTTTCAAAATTTGATGATGCAGAAAAAATAGGATTGTCTCTCGGAAAAGACATTTATATAACTATATTTTGAAAGAGGTCCCCCCCCCCCCCCCCCCCCCCCCCCCCCCCCCCCCCCCCCCCCCCCCCCCGCAGATGTTAGCTATTTAAAAAGACTGATCATTTCTTATTAATGATGCATCTGTTTGCACTATATGTCATAAAATTGCCTTTGTGTAAAGTGCTGCAGGTTTGGCTTTGCAAAATAGCCACCAGTTAAGGTATTTATTCAGTGACTATACACTGTCATATTAGTTAATTTCGTTTTAAATTTTTCTCCCTTCCTTTTCACCTTCCTCTTTCCCAAGACAGCAAGCAATCCAATGTAAGTTAAACATGTACAATTCTTCTCTCACTTTTATTATGCCTTTCCTTTCCACAGGACATAACTATATTTTTTTAAAAAGTAAATTACACACACACACAAGAGCACACTCACTTATAACTATTAGGATGTAATATAAATATTAGAATATACAAGTCAGAATCACTGCATCTTAAAATTAAAAGGTACCCATAAGAGATTGCATTCACACCCTGCCTGTTTAATTATGCTTTTAGTAACCCCCTTACATAATTTTTCCATAGCACAAATTAATTTTTTCCTGTTTATTTCCATTATGCAACCAGAGATGTCTTGTATTGATTAATGCATTTAAGGGAATAATTGATTTATTTTTCACACCATGTTAACCATTCATAGTCAAAATATTGTCAGTGTTTCTTAAAACATCAGTATTTTAACTAATATTTAGCAACCCAAAATACATATTTAGAAAAGTGTAAGACATATTGTAGTATATCCTAGATAAATGGGATTAAAACATTATGAATCAGTCGTATATCCTAGATAAATGGAATTAAAACATTATGAATCAGTCAACAATCATTCCTTAGGCATTTTATGTGCTATCTATTATGTTATTCTGCTAAGTTTTAGATACAAAGTAAAAAAATGAAACAGCTCTATTGTTCTATAACTTATATTTTTTCAGGGGAGACTACCTGTTTATATATGATTATGTATAAAATAAATATATGCAGAACAAATACAGAATTGGTTTTGGGTAAGTAAATACATGATATTTAGGTAAGTTATATACTAGCTGTTGTCATCAGAAAAGATTTTTTTTAATATTATTTTTATAGTATTTCATTTTTCCAAATAAAAAGATAGTTTTTAATTTTGCAAAAACTTGTGTTTTAAATTTTTCTCCCTTCCTTCTCACCTTCCTCTTTCCCAAGACAGCAAGCAATCCAATGTAAGTTAAACATGTACCATTCTTCTAAATACTGTTCTATCGTCACGCTATGCAAGAAAAATCCAGATCAAAAGGGGAAAAAACACAAAAAAAGAAAAAAAATTAAGCAAACAAATAAGAACAAAAAGGTGGAAATACTATCCTTTGATCCACATTTAGGATCCATTGTTCTCTCTCTGGGTGTAGATGTGGGTGTGGATTCCAAGTGTATTGGAATAATTTCTTTGAATCACCTTATTTTTGAAAAGAGCCACATGTCCTTCTTAGTTGATCATCATAATCTTGTCACTATGTACAATGTTATCTTGGTTCTATTCATTCCATTCAGCATTAGTTCATTTAAATCTTTCCAGGCTTTTCTGAAATCAGCTTGCTCATCATTCTTATAGATCAATAATATTTTATTATATTCATATACCACAGCTTATTCAGCCATTCCCCAGCTGATGGGCATCCACTCAATTTCCATCTCCTTGTCACTAAAAAAAGGCACTGCTACAAACATTTTTGCACATATAGATCTTTTGGGGATACAGACACAGTAGAATCTCTGCTGAATCAAAGAGAATGAACAGTTTTATAGCCTTTTGGGCATATTTTCAAATTGTTCTCCAGAATGGTTGTTTTATTTCACAATTCCACCAACACTGCATTAGTGTCCCAATTTTTCCCCATCCCCTCCAATATTTATCCATTACCTTTTCCTGTCACCTTAGCCAATCTGAGAAGTGTGAAGTGGTACTTCAGAATTTTCTTAATTTTCATTTTTCTAATTAATAGTGATTTGGAGCATTTTTCATATTACTAGCAATGGTTTTTAATTTTTTGTCTGAAAATTGTTCATATCCTTTGACCAGTTATCATTTGGGGAATGGCTTGTATTCTTCTAAATTTGAATCAATTCTCTTTTTACTTCAAAAATGAGGCTTTTATCAGAAACACTGGATGAAAAATTATTCTCCAGCTTTCTGCTTTCCTTCTAATCCTGGCTACATGGGTTTTGTTTGTGCAAAATTTTTTTTAATGTAATCAAAACTGCCCATTTAGCATTTTATAATATTCTCTAGTTCTTCTGTGGCTATAAATTTCTGGAAAGGTTTTGTATTGAAGGTATTGTTTCATTTGAATCTTAGAAAAAGTAAAGTAGTCTGTGAGGCAAAGATGAAGGAGTGCATTCAGTACATAGAGATGAGAGACAACAGTTGCAAAAGATTGAAGAATAAAGGTTGAGAAAGTGTGAACAAGTATAGACAGGTTTTATTAGAAGTTTGGTTGACCACTGAGATGATTCAGGCCAGTTCAATGGTCTTGTGATGAAGAAAGACATTTAGACCCAGAGAGAGGACAGTGGAAGCTAAGTATGGACCACAACAGAGTATTTCACCTTTTTGTTGTGTTTGTTTGCATTTTGTTTTCCCCTTTTTGATCTGATTTTTCTTTAGGGGAGTGGATGAGGAAAGGGAGGGGGAAAAAAATTGGAACAAAAGGTTTTTGCAATCATGCATATTTTGAAAATAAAGCTTCAATAGTAATTAAAAACAGTTAAAAAAAAAAAAAAGTTTGGTTGCCAAAGATAAAACAAATAGCTATGATAGCTTGAGTAGACAATTAAATGTAGTAGTAAAAGTTTTAGCTTTTTTAATGAGGAAAATTGAGTGTTTTTGAAGGAAATAAAGAAGGAGCCATTGGATTGAGACAGAATTAAGATTCAAGAGTAAGGGGAAATAGTTGAGGGGAAAATCTGCTAGAGTTGACTGGGGTTGTAATGAAAGCCAATTTATCTTGATATAAGTAAAAACTTTGGTGAGAATAGCCATTTTATTATCAGAAACTGGAGGAAAATAGAGAATGGGACATTAACTAGAGAATCTTGAGATTCAAAATACTGGTGGAGAAACAGTTCAGGATAATTAACCTCAATTTTCTCTATACAGGAAAAAAAGAGATTCTTAGTTGAGAAGGGTTACAACCTTTGTGAAAGAATCAGGGAGGAGGAAAATGATTGATTTGCTAAAGTGAAGTTGTGTAGTATAAGAGTCAGCTTGGTATCCATTAAGTTGGTTCTATTAAGTAAAATGAGAAGAGGAGTAGAAGAGAAGATCTAGTTTGGTGATTAGCAGTGATAAGACACAGAGACAAAGGATTCAAGACTAGGAAGGGGAAAAAATAGAAATCAAAGCCCAGGTAACATAGTCCCCTAAGAAAATAGTGATATGTGGAGCAGTTAGAAGTCATAAAAATGGTGAAGGTTTAGAAGTAAGTAAGTAATAGGGAGAAATGGAATGTTAATTGGTCTCAATCAGATATAAGTGCATCAGAGGCTTTAATCACATATTGTTGAGATCCAGGATATGCCTGAGATGAAGTGGAAAAAGAGATTGTGTTATTTGAGGAGATGGAAGAACTGGTAGATTGTTTAAAAGATAATAATATTGAAATTCTCTAATATAAGAATAAGAGTTGAGGCTGATGGGAAGACAGTAGAAGTCTGGTAATGAGCACTACAGTTTTCAAACTTCTATCCTGACTGCTCTCCTCTGTCTATTCAGTTCTGAAACCAGAACATTGCCTAACTATGGCATTTCTCCAAGGTACTTATACAGCTCTTGCCTTTGTTTCATAAACCATTCACTTGTCATATTGTGTGTGTACAATTAGGTTGAATTTATCCTGAATGATAATTGAATTTGTTTTAGGCAGTTTTGAAGTGCCCTAGGGCTTCATGTGTAGATGTCACAGTGTACAAAGTAAAGAATATCTAGAATATTGTATAAGAAATCTCCCAAGATGACAAGAGAGGAGGCACATCTTTTTCTGAGCTCTCCCCATATCCCTCAAATTGGCAGCAAATTAAGTCTCTGAACTGGTTTTGCAGTGACAGAACCCACAAATGTTTGGAGTGTTACAAATTTCTAGTAGAAGATAATTTGGAAGATATTCAGCAAATGTGTTTCAGTCGGGCATGAGGGGCCAAGGTCAGGTAAGTACAGGGACACAGGACAGTGTAGGCTCTACGTGCCCAGGGAATCTATCAGAAGGTATCTACAGTAGAGTTGGCTACTCCGTCCTGGTTGCAAGCCATTAGATCATCCAGATTAGCTGTAAGACATGCAACACAAATACAAAAGGCAAATAAATAGTCCCTGAATAACTCAGGACCTGGCCACGCCCACCCAGCACCAGAAGTTAGTCAGCACTGACCCAGGGCAACCACTGTTGCTTGTAGAGGAAGCCTGGACAATCTCCCCTTTGTTCTAAAAGCAGATCTCAATCTTTAAAAAAAAAAAAAATAAAGCATAAAAACAAAAAGAATTCTCACCATAGATCGTTTTTATGGAGAAAGAGAACAACAGATTTCAAACGCTTGAGGACACTAAATGCAGATCATCTCCAGGTTAAGCCCCAAAGGGTGATATGAATTGGTCCCCATCTCATGAGGCTCTCTTGGAAGAACTCAAAAAAAGCTTAAAAGAGAGTTAGAAGAAAAATGGGGAAAGGAAATGAGAACTTTTCAAGAAAAGAAAATGGAAATTATCTGAAGAAAACTCCTTTCAAAATAGATTTAATGAAATAGAAAAAGAAAACAACTCCTTAAAAAACATAATTTGTAAAAAGGAAAAAAAAAAAAACCATAGAACAAATCAACTCATTTAAAAATTCAATAGGCCAAATACAAAAGGAGCTAAAAAAGGTAACTGAAGGAAATAATTCACTAAAAATTAGAACTGAACAAATGAAAATGAATGACTCAATGAGACATCAAGAATCAGTCAAACACAACCTCCCCCCCCCAAAAAAAAAAAAAAAAGAAGAAAATGTAGAATATCTTATTGGTAAAACAACTGACCTGGAAAATAGATCTAGGAGAGACAATTTAAAGAATTTTTGGACTGATGAAAAAAAGAGTATAGGCATGATCTTTCTGGAAATCATCAAGGAAAACTGCCCTAATGTGCTAGAATCAGATAGCCATTGAAAGAATTCACTGATTAGTGAAAGTGAAAGAGACCCCAAAATAAAAAAACTCCAAGGAATATTGTAACTAAATTTCCGATTTATCTGACCAAGTCAAAAATATTGCAAGCAGTCAGAAAGAAACGGTTTAAATATCAAGGAGCCACAATCAGGATTACCCAGGACCTAGCAGCTTCCATCTTAAAGTATCGAAGGGTGTGGAATCTGATACCTTGAAAGGCTAAGGAACTTGGATTGCAGCCACGAATCAACTAGCCAGCTAAATTGAGCATTATCTTTCAGGGAAGAAGATGGACATTCATTGATACAGGTGAATTTCATTTATTTCTGATGAAAATACCAGAGCTGAACAAAAAATTTGATGTCCAAATACAGAACTCAAGAGAAGCACAAAAAAGAAAAAAACTACTGATAACTATCTCTGTTAAGGGTATACTTAGAGAATGCAGGCATAATTTGATTTTACTATGACAATATAAAAAAGAAACTAGAGGTGGATAGGGAATTTGTACTGGAAAAAAGAGGAAAGTGGAGATAAAATGATGGACATTACATCTCACGAAAAGGCAAAAAAGATTTATTATAATTGAAGGAAAAAATGGAGAGGGATGAACACTGTGTGCATCTTACTATAATCAGATTTGTCTCAAAAAAAGAATATCAGACATTTGATTTCACAGAGAAACTTCTCTTACTTTAAAGGGAAGTGGGAGGGGAAAGGCAGGTTAATAGAAGAGAAAACAGTAGTAAGGGAAAGATATAAGAAAGAGGAAAGGTTGGTTGAGGGAAGTGGTGGTCAGAAGCAAAATATTGGAGAGGAGGGAAAGGGATAAAGTGGTGGGAAATATAGAAATACAGAATTATTCATTTGAACTGTGAATGTGAATGGGATGGATTCTCCCATAAAATGGAAGTGGAGAGATAAGGAAGGAAACCATATCTTGCCAAAGGGTACCATAGATAATGAAGGAATATCAGCACCAAGTATGACATCCAAATTCCTAGGGGAAAAATTAAGAGAGCTGCAAGAAGAATTAGACAGCAAAACTATACTAGTGGGGGATCTCAATCTTGCTGTCTCAGAACTAGATAAATAAAACCACAAAATAAGAAAGACGTTAAAGAGGTAAATAGAATTTTAGAAAAGTTAGGTAAGAGATCTTTGGAGAAAATTGAATGGAAACAGGAATATACTTTCTTCTCGATGGTCATGAAACCTATACAAAAATTGACCATATATTAGGGCATAAAAGATGCCTCAAAATCAAATGCAGAAAGTTAGAAATAGTGAATAACTTTTTTTTTTCTTTTCAGATCTTGATGCAATAAAAATCACATGCAATAAAAGGCCAGGGGAAAATAGGCCAAAAATTGATTGGAAACTAAATAATGTAATCCTAAAGAATGAATGGGTGAAATAATTCATAGACACAATCAATTTCATCCAAGAGAAATGACAGTAATGGGACAACATATCAAAATGTTGCCGCCAAAGCAGTTATTAGGGGAAATTTTATATCTCTAGATGCTTACTTGCATAAAATAGAGAAAGAGAAGATCAATGAATTGGGCTTGCAACTAAAAAATCTAGAAAAAGAACAAATTAAAAACCCCCAATTAAATGTCAAATTTGAAATTCTGAAGATAAAAGGAAAGATTAATAAAAATGAAAGTAAGAAAACTATTGAATTAATAAATAAAACTAAGAGCTGGTTTTATTAAAACAAACAAACAAACAAAAAAGACCACCAAAATAGATAAACCTGTAGTTAATTTGATTAGAAAAAGGAAAAAAGAAAATCAAATTTGCCCCAACTGTATGTGAATAAATCTGATAATCTGAGTGAAATGGAGGAATACCTACAAAAATATAGGTTGCCTAGGTTAACAGAAGAGGAAATAAATTATTTAAATAGTCCCATTTTAGGGAAAGAAATAGAACAAGCTATTAATCAACTTCCTAAGAAAATATCTCCAGGGCCAGATGGATTTACATATAAATTTCTACCAAACATTTAAAGAACAATGCCAATACTATGCAAACTATTTGGAAAAAAAAAATAGGGAAAGAAGGTGTCCTAATTCTTTTTATGATGCATATATAGTGCTGATACCTAAACCAGGTGAGGTAAAAACAGAGAAAGAAAGTTATAGACCAGTTTCCCTAACGAATATTGATGCAAAAATTTTAAATAAAATATTGCCAAAGAGATTACAGAAAGTCATCCCCAGGAAATACACTAGGACCAAGTAGGATTTATACTACAGATGCAGGACTGGTTCAATATTAGGAAAACTATTATATAATTGACTATATCAATAACCAGACTAAAATCTGGTGCAGATCATATGATTATCTCAATAGGTGCAGAAAAAGTACTTGATAAAATCTAGCACCCAATTCTTTTAAAAACATTAGAGAGTATAGATATAAATGAAGTTTTCCTTAAAGTGATCAGTAACATTTATCTAAAATCATCAGCAATCATCATATGTAATGGGGACAAACTAGAACCATTCCCAAGAAGACCAGGGATGAAACAAGGTTACCCCACTATCAGCATTACTATTCAATATTGTATTAGAAATGTAAGCTTTGTAAATAAGAGAAGAAAAAGAGATGAAAGGAATTAGAGAAGGTAATGAGAAAACCAAATTATAACTCTTTGCAGATGATAAGATGGTATATTTAGAGAACCCTAGAGAATCAACTAAAAAACTACTAGAAATGATTCACAATTTTAGCAAAGTTTCAGGATACAAAATAAATCCACATAAATCATCAGCTTTTTTTTAGATTGCCAACAAAGTCCAGCAGCAAAAGATTCAAGAGAAATTGCCTTAAAAATAACTGTTGTGAACTGATCCAACAGTTCTGGAGAGAAATTTGGAACTATGTTCAAAGAGTTATCAAACACTGCATCCAGCACAGTTTTGGTTCAGCAATGATTCTCTTGGGGTTATATCCCAGAGATATCTTAAAAGAGAGAAAGGGACCCACATGTGCAAAAATGTTTGTGGCAGTTTTTTTTTTGTAATGCTAAGAAACTGGAAACTGAATGAATGCTCATCAATTAGAGAATGAATAAGTTATAGTATGTGAATGTTATGGAACATTATTGTTCTATCAGAAATGATCAGCAACATGATTTCAGAGAAACCTGAAGGGATTTACATGAACCAATGTTGGGTGAACTGAATAGGACCAAGAGAACATTGTACAGAGTAATGACAAGATTATGTGATGATCAAGTCTGATGGACGTGGCTCTTCTCAACAAATTTATATGTCTCTGGCCAGTTCCAGTGATCTTGTTATAAAGAGAGCCATCCACATCCAGAGAGAGGATTGTGGGAACTGAGTGTGGATCACAACATAGCATTTTCACTTCTTTTGTTGTTGTTATGTATGATTTTTATTTTCTTCTTTTTGTTCCTTTTTGATCAGATTTTTCTTGTGCAGCAAGTTAAATATATAAATGTGTATGCCTATATTTGATTTACATATATTTTTACCACATTTAACATATATTGGATTACTTGCCATATAGGGGAGGAGGTGGAAAAAGGGGGTAGAATTGGAACACAAGGTAAATAAAAAGCTTCAATTAAAAAAAGAGAGAGAGAAAGCAGAAGGGAAAAAAAAATCCCTGTTCTATTTGAATTCTGTACTATAAATTTTCCAAAACATTGACAAATAATTTTGAGCCTTTATATGTCCTCCTTTCATGTCTAGCTCTTTATTTATAATCATAGGGACATAGAACAAAAATGACCCAAAAGAGAGAGGCATGATAGACATAGTTATGCCCAAACATATTATTAAGAAAGAATTATACAAGATGTGTCATAAAAGGTATTATCAATAAACCATAAAGCCAGAAAGGCAGATAGACTAGCTATATAGTTAGAAATTTAACTCTAGAAGAAGCTAGTCATGTAATATATTGAATGGTCCCCTTGTGGAATATTTGTGGGTGACCTGCACAGAATAAAAACATTTATTGGGTCCTGATATTTGTATCTCTAGTGCTTAATTCTGTACCTCAATTTATAATAAATGATTAATAAATGCTTGTTGAATTCATCAAAGATGGTTTGAAATACTTTATAATATTCACTCTTGTGTAACATTTTATTATTTTTAGAAGTCAGCCACAAGTAATCTTTATATTGCTGATTTGTATTCTTTTAATTTATTTTTTGAAATTTTAGAACATTTTCCAAAATAGAATGTCATTTATATTCCAATTCTCTCATTAATCCATGAAAGTATTTAAAACATTTTCACTGAGATACTTATACAGTTTTCCCTTCTACATTATAGGGGTTAGAGTTTCACTAACCTGCCATATGGAACTTCTGATGTTTCCCTTTGTACCACAGAAAATATCTGAATTATTATGGTATTAAAGATGAAATATATTGATATTACACAATACTGTACATATTGAATGCATTTCTTAGTTTCAAAACATTTTTTGTATCATCTGCTGACCTCTGTGTTTCGTCTGTGGCTTCTGTAAAACTTGCCCCAAATTCCCATCTAAATTCTTATGTAAACCCATGCTATATAGAAACTGCAGTGGGGAAAGTCACAGTGTGGAAGGATAACTATATATATATGTGCAGTGGAAAATCATAGGAAATAATATTATTTCAAATGTACAATTTAATAAAAACTGATTTCTTTAAAGCTAACTTAATAAATTGTTTATAATGTTGATCTGTTGTGTTCTGTAGAAACCTCAGTGATTTAAAAAAAAAAGCAGGTATATGTATAGAGACTTAGGAGAGGAAAATTGAAAGAAGGTCTGTGACAAAAACTACCCATACCTTCTACCAAACCTTAAGAAAAGTATACATTCTTTTACTGCACAGCCTTAATAACTTTAGATGCTCTGTTGTTATTATGCCTATTTTATAAATTTTGTCATCTCATCTAAGATCATGTTTTCTGGCAAAAAATTCAGAACTTTCCATTGGAATTTTTTTTTTCTAAAGTTCTACTATATGCCAGGCATTGTACTAATTACTGAGAATACAGAGGAAAAAAAAAATTCATCTCTATCCTCAAAGAACTCACATTATAGTAGCAATACAACATGTAAATGAATGAATATATGTAAAAAGTACATACAGTCAATGGGAGGTCATCTCAGAGAAAATTATCTATAGAAAATCATCTATATTTGACTTGAATCTTGAAAGATGACAAGAAAATTAAGAATCAATGGGTAAAGGGAGAAGATTCTCTGCATTTGGCAAAACCCAGTGCAAAGCTTTAAGGAGGATGGGAAAGGATGTGTAAAGAACATCTAGAAAGCCAATGTAGCTCAGTTGTAGTGTGTAGTGAAGTAAAGTATGAGAGAAGGAACTAGGTTAAGAAAAGCTTTAAATTACAAATATTTGATTCCTAAAGAAATAAAGGTACACTGAGTTTATTGAATAGGGAAATCACATGGTTAGACTTCCACTTTAGCAGAAATCAATTTGATAACCAAGTAGAAGGTAACCTGGATTGGGGAGAGATAAGGCAGAGGAAACAATTTAAAAGTTACTGCCATTTTGCAAAAAAAAACAAAAATGGGATTTTAGTTGTTACTTGAGGGAAGCAGGGAGCCCATAAGATGGTGATGAGAAGAGAGCACATTACAAGCTTGAGTTCTAGCTCTGCATAAATTCAGGATTTAGAGTGACTTGGCTAAGGAATAGCAAAGAAATAATCACTGAATCGTGGCGGGAAATAAGGTGTGAGAATACTAGAAAAGTAGAAAGGGGCTAGGTTATAGAGAGCTTCAGAGGCCAATAGTTCTAACAAGGTCCCTCTGCCATATCCTAGATACAAGTCCCAGGAAAGTAGCATGTCTCATGAGAGGTCTTGTTAGGACCCATGTCAGGACCCATCAACAAGAATTCACTAGCCACTATTACATTTCTCTTCTTCCTCTTCCCAGTACCTGATGATACCCGTGGATTTTCATCATCATTCCTTGGAACACTTAAAAGCTGCGTGTTCTGCTCTCTGGGGGAGCAATATCAAAAAAATTAAGTAGCTCTAAAAAGCGTTAGTGGTTCTTTTTGTTTGTTTGTTTCCCTCTTTTCTACCTTTCAGTCCCTGACTTTTTGACACTTGTGATACTTTTTCCTCTTTGTTTTCCCTTTGAAGAACTTTTTTCCAATATTTCAAGCAACCATTATAGTCATTCATTCTTTCTTGAACTGGATCATTCACCCAGAGAATTTTTTGCCTTCTCTTCTAGTAGGGATACAAATTTGCATGCTGTGGATACTTCTAGTTTTTATTTGGTACTGGAAGAAACATAAACATATACTGGAAAATACCCATTGCCATCTATAGTTGCCTCTGTCTTTTGGCAGCCTGAGTGCTGCATTTCCCCAGCTTCTGCCACCTGTTCACTGCATTGGAGGCTCCTGTGCAGAAAATCTGCCCTTTTCAATCTGTTTTCTTGGAACATCTATAAATACTTGCTCAATTTAATTTGTTCTGTGATTCATGGATCACTACCAGCACTCCAGTTATAGTGCTTGTCCTCATCATTTGTCTGTGCTTCATATTACCCTTTCCTTTTTCTTTTTACCACTGGGCAAACCTCAGACACTGTATACTTAAGTCTTATTTTCATGCTGCCCCAGTTTCCTATCAGCATGCAGTACTACTTTCCAAATTGTGTAAAGTTAGTAACCTTGTGTACTTTCCCATAGCTTAATCCATTAATGTTTTCACTTGAATTTAGACTTGTAGCTTTCCATCATAGGAAATTAAAGTCTATTGACAAGTTATTTATATGATTTCATAAAGTGTCTTACATATGTATGCATATAATGCAAGTATACATACATGTGTCTGCATACATACATGTATACATGTAAAGCTTGGTTATAATATTCTTTTATTAATCAGGCAATGATAGAACAGAGGTACAGAGAAAGAATAATGCTTTAAAGAAGGGAAAACAGTTTCTCCTCTTTCTGGCTCATTTAAAATTGTGCTGTTTTTCAAGTCCCATTAACACACTGGGTTGCTTCTATGCATGTATTAGTGGCAGTCTCATTGTAATATGAAGCAGACTTGTTGTATTGTGGACATATTCATGAAGATTGATATCAACTAGAGTTCAGTGTTAACTTTTATTGTCAGACAGGCTGCAGGAAAAACTGCCTGGTATTGGCTTTTGCTTTGATTTATGAAAAGGTTGCTACATGAAAAAGACATCACATAAAATAATGTGGCTGGCAGCTATGTTATTAAACACAATCGTAAGCTTACCAAACAATAACTAACTCTAATTATGTTCATTATCTTCTCTTGATGTTCTGTGTAATTCTGCCATGGTATGCTGAGGTTACTCAGTCTTAATGGCAATATAGCACTTTCTTATCCAAGTAGGTCAGCCCCAATAACTTTCCACTACATGCTTGGCCCTTTTACTACAAAGAGCTCTGGCTCAGGAGTCCATGTGGGCTCCTAGGTCTGGCTTTACTACCAGCCAGCTGTTTGACATGGAGTGTGTGGCCTCTAGGTCCTCTTCTTGGAAATGGAAAGGAGAGGAATAAATTGAATGATATCTCTTATTTCTCTTAGCATTTTATGATCCTGTACTTAATTCACTTTTATTTAGAGAATCATCACATTACACCATTACACCATCACATTCACCACCCACATATTTTAAAGACATTAAAATATGTAATTAGAATCCCACCATGCTACATGCTAGTCATGTGGTTCCTAAGCAAGTCACTTAATCTCTTAGTGCTTCAGGCAGCCTTCTAAAATGGTAAATTTTGCATTTACCAAATCTGCCATTGTCAGAAGAAGTACTTTCCTACTATCTCTCCCCAATAATATAAAACAAAAATCAGAATTTCTTAAATTAGATAACAGTTGATTTTAAAAAATAGTCATTTGTAGCTCTTTAATAATTTCTACAACATCAGTTGAACCTTCTTGAAATGTGTGCCTAAAACTTTTTGACCCATAGGATTTTTTGGCCCAATAACAATCATTCATAATTTTGCCTCCATTTTAAAAAGCCCTCTACTATTTGGCATCATTTATGTCATAAAAGTCTGCTTTGTTTCTGGTATCTTCTGCTTTTTGTCTGACTAGTTTCACTTGCATTTTAATAGGCAAGAAAAGCAGCTATGTTTTTTTTTGAATAAATATAATTGTCAGAAATAGTGCCATTATTTTTGCTAAAGGCAAATACTGTAGGTAATGGTAGAATAAATTTATGATCTTAGGAAGATACAAATTGTATCTACTTTTTTGAAAAGCAGATGGGTCTCACTATCCTCACAAGGCTGCCATTAGTAGTGAAATTTTTCCTCAGTGTTATCAACTCTGGGAGCTAGACAAGATGGCAAGTATAATGCAAAGATATATTTTCCATTTTTGTACCTCATGGTTAAACTCTTCATAAGGTAGATTTAAAAAAAAAAAAAAAAAAAAAAAAAGCCAAACCTGTTCTTCTCTGTCAGTTTTGCTAGGAGCTAAGTTTTTTCACAGGCAACCAGATTTAGGGGTCAGTTTTTTAGCCCTTTCTAAAGTTAACATATTATGAGATTTATATGTGACAAAACTAGAAGCAGTATGGTGCTATGGAAAGGGCAGTCAGAAAATCTAGGTTCAAATGTCCCTTAATTTTAGATTGGCAATTTTGCTTTTCCTGGTCCCTTATCTTCCTTGCTTGGATATTGACTTTGGGTGCATATTAAGTGAGAACCAGCACTCAAAGTAAACAGCAGAGAGGAAAACCTTCTGCAGTAGATGGCATCATTGGGAGTAGGAACATGTCAGTGATGTCCCCACCTAATGAAATGCTTTGGTATTGCCTTGAAGGCTTTCTAATTCTATGGAATGGTTAAAACACTCATCAGACCCCTTCTCCAAAAAAAAAAAAAAAAAAAAAAAAAGGCACAATAAGCTGAAACAACGGCTGAGACAAATCAAATTTGGCCTAAAATATATGAACAGGGGAGGAAGGAAAGGTAAGAAAAACCAAATTACGTAGGCTCACATATGAAATACTGTCATTAAAAGCTTAGACACCCCCTATCTTCCCAACCCCAGAATGCCATTAAATTCTGAATCAATCCAAAATACATTATATTGGTTGTGTGCCATTAAATTTAAGGCAGGTTATTTGGCAATAATCATAAAATTGTTACACATACAAGGTATTCCAAATATCTTATCTTAGTCTACTTTTAAACTTTAATAACAAAATCTTAGTGCATATTTAAGCTCTAATAACCTAAAACTTCATTGAGACCTACAAAAATTCTCTGTGTGCTTGTTGGCATTTCATGCATGTGTGTATATGTAGAATATAACTAGGCTAAAAATGCTGCTTATAAAATTCAGTTGTGCTTTAAAAATAGGCATATGCCTTTATTGTTAAAATCACCCCTGAAGAAATAGAAGAATATGGACAACGGTACATAAGACAGTTCTTGGCTTTGCTTCCTTTCTCTTTGAGGAGCAGCATTTTTCCAGTTATTTCATAAAGTTTTCAGAAACTTTGAATTTGTGATAAAAGAGGGGTTAGTGAAGAATATCTAGACTTCTAAGCCTTCCATGGAGCTAAAAATTCACCTTAATTCAATTCTGTAAACATTATTGTTCCCCTTCCTTCCATTTTAAGGCCCTGTGCTTTAGTTATGAGGTAAATGCAGTGATAAGACATGGTTTATTACCTCAAGGAGATTATAAATTAATGGAGATAAGACATAATTATGAATAAATATAATAATATAATATACGAGCTATGCATAAAAACAGTTTAGAATCCCATGAAAGTTTCAAGAGAGATGACTTCCAGCTAGGAACAGGAGGAAGTATCAAAGAAGGATCAGAGATTAGAGAAATCCAATCCATTACTGAGTTTTAAGAGGCAAAGAAAAAGATTTAAAAGCGTGCATGGAGGCTTCCTTCACTCCTGATTAACACTACTGAAGCTGTGAATAGAACAGAAAGGAAGGGAAAACTGTTCTATAGTATGATTTTAATATTGGCCAACAAAACATTTTGTAGGGTGTTTTCCCCCATATCATTCTTTCTTTCTTGTATTAATAGGCCCCAAAAGCTTGAGAAATATCACAAATTTAATTAAAATTAATTTCAGCAAGCATTGAGCTGTTTTGTTCTGTGCCAAATACTTTTTAAAGGACTGCTAGATGGACAAAAATGAAATAGTTTCTGTACCCAAAAAGTTCATGTTTTACTAGAGAAACCCTGTGTACATAGATAATTAAACAAAAAAAAAATGTAGTTTAAAGAAAAAAGTTTTTATGGAATTATGATAGGAAGAGAAAAACACTAACAATAATAGATTATTTCTGATTTTTGCCATCTTTCTGTGGAGTGTGGCTTTAGTAGGAGTGAAAAAAGGTCACCATGAAAAGCCTAGATCATAGCAGTTATATATAGTACCCATTCAAGAAATGTTAAAAATGAAAATAATTTGGCTACTGGTGAATATTTACTCAATCTGTGGTATCAAGTGCCATTGAATTAAAAAAAAAAGGAAATCTGGTCATTTGGAACAAAACCAGTAAGGACTCAATCCTGGGACTACATTCAGAGGAATCCTAATAGATACTGGATGTGTCTGCTTCTATACATGCATGATGATGTGGAATGAAGAGGCCTGCCTCTCTTCTTCAGAATATTCTGCCTAGAATTCTGTGACTTTTTTTGTTCCTTCTGAGTGGTAAAGAAAAGCCTTTAGATTGACTGCTCAATCAGAAGGGTAATATATTCAAAAGCACTAAGCAGTCAGATTTCAAAGTGGAAGAAAGCCCATATAGGCTCTGGGATCCTTATCTCAGCTCCCATTTGGACTGCCCCTCCATTCCACACACACACACACACAGAGAGAGAGAGAGAGAGAGAGAGAGAGAGAGAGAGAGACAGAGAGAGAGAGACAGAGAGAGAGAGAGACTGACTAAGTGACTTGTCCTAAGTTATGCACATTTACATAAACTACATTTGAACTCAGATCTAGAACGTTTTGATGTGCTCTCATGGGTAGCTTATTTCAATTTTCATGATGAAAATATCCAAAAGCCAGGTGTCTTAAATAAGACTGGTTTTTTACACTGAGACGTTGGTCTGAGCATTAATTGAGCATTGTTCAATGAAATATTAAAGCTCAGGAGGCTTTGTGGTAGGTAAAGAGGGATCTGTCATCCAGTCTACCCTTAGAAAATCCATTCCTTTGGGCTTGATTAGACCTTATTCATTAAATGAAAATCCCTAAAGCTTTTAAGCTTGCAGGGCTTTTCTTGCAAATATGACCAAGAAAAGAAAAATCTATGTTTTCATAGAGATGCTATCCATAAAAAAAGACTTCTATTTTCTTCCCCTCTCCATTGCTTTATCAATCAATAAAATAACATTGATTACTATATTTTAAGCTATTTTAAAAAAATAAAATATGAATGAGTTTCTTACATTTCACTTTATTCTTTCTTAATATCTTTCAGTGGTGCAAATGTTGAGGGTGGGGTTGAGAAAGGCACAAGCCTCACAGCATGAATAAACTGAAATGTTATCAGACATTTTTAATTAACATTGGCACTTCTAGGCCTCCTGCTGGAGGCAACCAGCTTGACTTTACAAAGTGACATTTGTGACACTGACAATAGAGAAACCTACTGAGAGAAACTGAAAACCAGTTTCTGGCCTGTTTGAATACTGTTTTAATGACGATATAACTTTAGCCATGTGGTGATTATTATTCTTCAAATGTTCAACCTGTTTTAGAATGGATTTTGCCACTATTAAAGCAAATTATAAAATGACTTACCATCCTTCCCATTGAGCTTCCTCTTACTGCCCTAGTCACAAATAATGTCCCTACTGCTAGCAGTAGCAAAATCCATGCCAAGTGCAATTATTTCAAATACAATTCCATTTATTCCCAGTGAGAACTGCTGCTCCCCATGAGAACTTTGTTAGTTTGAGGGGGAAAATATATATAGGTTTGTGTTAATTTCCTTCCTTATACTAAAGATTTGGTTTAGCAAAAGCTTTTAGTCTATCAAACACACATTGTAGCCACTGGTAACACAATTATATATATATATATATATATATATGCCTCACTACCTACTAACTTTGTATGTGTCATCAAATTGCATGGAAATATTATCAGAACCCAGGTTACCAATGAGTTGTATCCAAATGGTTCTTTTATTAGTCACTAATTTGGAACTGAGAATGCCTTTTTTATGAAACAAATATGACAAATTGTTGTTAGTGTCTGTCAGATGGGACAGATATAAATTGCAGATATTATTATATAATTGAACCACCATTTATATGATACTGTTTTGGGGGCAAACTACTTTGTGTTTCCATCTTAAATACTAAAAACACATCTTTCTTCATGCTGCTTTAATTATATTATATATTAAATTATTTGCTTTGCCTTTGATATAATCCCATTTCAGAGAACAGGATGGGCTGTGGAAAAAGGAATGAAAAGTAGCAATTGGGAGGTTCCAGGAGTATCCAAGAGAGGGAGTTCCATGGTTTACAACTAAGTGCTCAGTTCTTGTTAGGCCAGCCATTTGTAATTTGGACACTTCATGTAATGTATCCTATTAATATCAACTGCTTGACAAAGCTATTGAAGTTATTTGTGTGAGCCTACTGCAGTGTTTACCAGTATGAAAGAAATGTTTCTTGGTCTCATAGTAATAAACAGTTATCCCTGGTTAAATCATTCTGATCACTATTTTAAATTTTGCCATTTGAGTCCAATCACAATAATTTAGAGAATGTCTAGTATTTCTTTTACTGCAACTAGACAATCATAGCTTCTTTCATCTCCATGTCAATAGCAACAGTCTAGATGTTAAGCCAGTTTGCTTAATCTTGACTATCCTCATGAAATATACTTAAACTAAATTTGTGTAATACCAGGGGATAAGATTATATGATGTGCTAGAATTTAATGCATATACATATAACGTTAGTATTGATCACTTTAATCTCAACAAAAGGGAAAATGTTTATCGGAATGTCATTTTTAAAATACTGAGAATATATTGGACAGAAGTATGTCTTAAGTGACCACACAAAAATGTGACACAAATGTGAGACAGCTCACATTTATATAGTCCTTTAAATTTTCAGAATACTATTCAAACATTATTTCTTGTGATTTTTGTAACAGTCCTGAGAAATAGAAACTGTTTGTCTTCCTCTCTTTTTGTAAAGGAAGAAAGGGAGGAAAGCTCAGATAGATTAAATTAAGAGATTTGCTTTATCACACAATTAGCAATCACATAATTAGTATCAGAGATAGTATTTGAACTCAGGTCTCTCCTAGCCAACATGCTTTTCTTTTCACAACAATATCTTTCCAATACGTAAATAAGTATAAGAAATATGTAGCTGCTGTGCAGCCATTGTGTGTGTATGTACGTATTTTTTCTGTGTCTTTCCATAATTCCTATATTAATGAGTTGAATTGCAAGATAGATGATGAGAAAATACCTAACTGTCCTTAGTCAGGAGGCACTTATTACATGCTTAGTGTGTTTTTCAAACAAGCAATAACAAATTCAAACAAAAATATAACCTTTGCCCTCTAGGGGCATATGTTCTAATAGGGAAGACCACAAAAAAGGAAACTGAAAAAAAGAAGGGCTACTGAGGAAGGTAATTTGATGAATTCAAGTCACCAGGCCCATTAAATACATAAATATCATCATGATTTTTAAATAGAAAAAAGATAAAGCAGGTAATCTTTATTAGCTAGCTAACATGACTTTTGTTTTTTAGTGACTTGAATTTGGTACTTTTTAACATTTTTCTTACTGATTTCGATAAGGGTATAGATAGGAAAAGTGATGGCATCCTTTCTTTGGGATAGTAGCTCTGATAAAAATGACATTTACAGGAGCAGGGAAGTAATTGAAAAACTGTACACCTGTAGCACCACTAATAATGGGATAACCTAGCCTAGAGGCAACAATTCCCAAAGTTCTGACAGCAAAACAGGGAAGAAGATAAAGACATCTTTTTCAAAGGCCATAGCCAGCTAAGTGAATAGTAATTGATTAATCCAGATGCACAAGGGATAGGCCACAGTCAGTTAGACAGGCTGGAAGCAGTGTATACATGAACTCCAGCAAACTTAAATAGCCAAAAGTAATACTGATCTTAGAGAGCAGGACAACAAAAGAGGTAGCTACTATTTGATTACATCCTCTTGGCTTTGCTCTTAAGACTAAGGGGTAGGAGGATTTGTGCAATAATTTTGGTGTTTATGACTCAGACCATTTACAGTAGTACCAGCTAGGAGTCCAAGGAGAAGTGGAATTGAGAGCCAGAATATTAGTGAACTCCATGGGGTTGAGGTGACCCTAGTACTGCGTGCGATAACTCCTGCTAGTGCTATTGAAAGCCAAATACTGTGGAACAGACCCTGGGGAAATTTGAATTAAATTTATAGGCTACCCTTGATTAGTGAGCATGATCTAGATAAAGATCTAGAAAAGGAAAAAGAATAATAGGATAGATTGGAGCAGAGCCAGGAGATTCAAGCAATGTTATATAAACCCAGAGTGAAGATAGTATCAGTGTTGATTTAACATGAAGAATATCTGCTATGTAAGTGAAAAGAGATAAACACTAAGACAAGACCATTGGATTTGGTTAGCAAAAGAGTGCTAGAAGCTGTTGTGAAAAATAGTTATAATATGTATTGCTGGAGAAACTGAGGCACGATAGAGATTAGAGAGTTTTTAATATTAATTGGAGGATCATAACTGACTGGACAGGACTCTTGTCTCAAATTATCCAGCCATGAATGGGAGAATCCCAAATCTTTATATACCTTTTACAAACAAAGAAGGGGAAGGAAGCAGGAAACTTCTGCACAGAACCATTTGGTTCTGTCAGGATGGGGGGAGACCATAAATTCTTACTAAAAACCAGAGTCAGGATGTCTGAATAAACAGTAAAGATGTCAATGAGGTATCTGGGATAGTCTTATCTTTTGGAATATTTTAGAGGGATGGTGTCATAAATTCTTGAGGACAGAAGGAGTTAGGAGTCAGGAAATCTGATCTCCCCCTTATCTTGAGTCTTATATTGACAATTTATAACCTTAGAGCAAATGGTCCTCAGTCTTAATGGATCAGAGGGGAGGTTTTACAACTAAGGGGATTGAGGCAGAACAATTAAGGAAAGTGACATAGAACAATTCAGGGAAACTCAGGACAAATTAGGGAAACTAGTGTAAGAAAACTTGAGTCAGGACAATTAAAGAGAACTGTGGCATAACAAATGTAACAAGTATTAATTTATGTCAATAATTTTTGGTAAATATTGTAGAGTGTAATATTGATGAGGTATGGATCGTGGCAGGAATATGGGTTGGTCTCCTAGTTCTCCAAAACACCAAGTTAGGGCGGGTTCTCAGGGAGAAACGCTACACAAAAGACTGTGATAAGAAAAGGCACTTTATTAAAGAGAGTAAGACACTAAGATGTTCTCTTAGTGGGCAATATCAGAGAATTGCCAGGAGACATTTTCTCAGGGCTTACTTATATATAGAAACAAAACAATTTGGGTTTTTGCATTGGAAAGGAACATACTTGGGATGGGTTTGCATCCAAAAGGTGCATAGGTTTTACATCTGAAAGGGACATACTTGGGATGGGTTTGCATCCAAAAAGGTGCCCATCTGAAAGGAACATTTTAATGCAGATGCTCTCCTGGGCTAGGCTGTATTGTCCTCATCAATATCAGTAGAATGATGTTGGAAGCCAGATTACAAACATTTAGAAAGGAGGAAAAGTTGGAGCACTGAGTTTAGATAATTTCTTCATAGACTTTAGCTGAGGAAGGGAGGAGAGAAACAGGACATTAGCTAGCAGAAATCTGGAAAGATTCCTTTCTTTGTGACTCCCAACCGCCCTCTTCCTCCCCCCTCCCCCTCCAGTTAATGTAATTACCCTTTGACTCACAAATCCTGATCCCTTTGTATTCCAATAGAATATCCGGACCTATCCCAACCCCCATCTGGATCTGAGCCAACTTTGGGGCTACACTCACAGGACCCTCTAGCTAGATCTCCCATTATAAAAAGGGACACTTTGGGACCCCCTCTTTGCAGAGATCCCAAAGTTGGCTCAGATCAGGGTGGGGCTTCTATTGGAATACAAAGGGACCAGGATTTGGGAGTCAAAAGGTAATTACATTAACTAGGTGGGGATTGGGAGTCACCAAGACAGGAATCTTTCCCGCATCACAAGGATGGAGCGGACATACACATAGCAGAGAAAGAAACAGGGATAGTGAAAGCCTGAAGACTGGGGCTGAGGATAGGGAATGATAGTGAGGATATACTGTTAGAGAAGACAAGAGGGCACAAGCCAAAGATTATATGTAGAGGAATTATTCTTGGTAAAAAGAAGGGCCACCTCTTCCTTAGAGACTGGAATAAAGAGTTAAGAATTGAGGGAAGTGAGACTATTTGGCATGAAAAAGAGAATACTTAAAAGGATATGCTAGCTATCTTCAAGTATTTTTATTGAGAAAGAGGGATTCAACTTTTCTTCTTGGCCCCAGAGAATTGAACTGGGAACAACGAATGGAATTATCAAAAGGGGAAAATCCATGTCTGATGCAAGGAAAAGCTTATTCAAGTAAAAGTGCCCTAAAGTAAAGTATTCTCTTTGGGAAGTGGTGGTGTAGTTTGAACTAAAGAACTTTCAGGCTAGTGGATTTATAGAAGGACACAGTCAAGAACTATACAAAAATGGAAAGGTATTGATTGGTGGAGAAAATACACAGAGCAGCAATTCAAGAATTAATCAAATATCAAGGCAACTGTGAATATATATAATGCTTGTGGTGTGGGTTTTAAATGGGATTCTTCAAATATTAATTAAGCTAAATGGCTCCTGACAGCTTTTTCAACCCTGTGATTATTTTTAAAAAATAAATAAATAAATAGAATCAAGTGATTCCTATTAAAAAAAAAAACTTTGCTGATAGTAATATCTCCTTTACATTTCTCAGAGCTATTTTCCTAGAACTTATCTTTGCACTTATTCTATTTTGCATCATAGTTATTTGTAAATTAAAATCTACTTTAGAGCAGAATTTGTCTTAATTCATATTTATATCTGGCACATAATTCAAAGCCTTGCATGTAGTGGACAATTATTAAATGTTAATTGAATTGAAAATGACTAGCTTTCTGTCTTATATACAAAAATACTTCAAAAAAACTACAGTGTCTTTATCATGGATGTTCTGTCCATAAATGACTTTTGTAATTATTAGACAAAATTAGTAAATTAACTATATTGGTCTTCATTTCATACACACAGTTTTCTTGACTGTCTGTAGTTTGTCAGATTTAAGAGAAATTTCAACTGGAATAGTTAGAAAAGATGATTGACATTCCCATCCTATCAGTATCTTGAGTATATGTCACTTAAAACTATATCCGAATGCATATAGACTTAATATCATATAATTTCTAATTCCCAAGAAATTGCTGAGTTAATATTTGTAGTGAAAGATATTAAAAAAAAAAAAAAACCTGTTGACTTATTTGATTTTTGTTCTGCCTTTGTTTTTCAAATCTCTTCGTACTTCTGATCCTCTGAAGTGAATTTAGTTCCTTTGGAAACTGTATAAGTAAAAGTTTCCTTATCAACTTAACGAAAAAATTGAGCAGTCCAAAATGATTTTAATTTAGAACATGTTTTAGAGAATAATAATAATAAAATAATAAGAATGTTGACATTTCTGTCAATGCTGTAAGGTTTGCAAAGTTGTTTTATACATATATTATTTTCTTACATATAACCCTGAGAGATAAGTGTATTTGATGTGGGAAAGATTCCTTTCTAGATTCCTACCCCCTCCTAGTTAATAATGTAAATTACCCTTTGACTCACAAATCCTGGTCCCTTTGAATTCCAATAGAAGATCCGGACCTGTCCCAGCCCCACCCGGATCTGAGCCAACTTTGGGACTACACCCAAAAGCCCTTCGAGCTAAGTCTCCTACTATAAAAGGGCCACGCTGGGAACCCCTCTTTGCAGAGATTCCAAACATGCCAGCCATGTGAGGACTCTCTGTCCACTGGACCCTCTGTCCAATGCCCTCCTTATCTCTACCTTCACCTATCTCCTACTTCTAGACTCAATAATAAACCTCTTTTATCAATCTAGCTCTCGGGCTAATAAATGCTTTTATTGGGAACTCCACTACTAGACCTCATTTACTGCCGTATCGCGCCGAATCCAAGGGGGTTACAGGGGAGCTTTGCTTGACTTCCTGTACCCCAAACCTGCCACTAGACCTCAACTAAATCCTAATTTCATTTAGGTACCCCAATCTAGATCTTAACATATTGTCATTATTATTATTCCTATTTTACAGAAAGGAAATTGAGCCAAAATAAGGTTTAAGTGACTTGCTCAGGGACACCCAGAAATGCATGTCTGTATTTTAACCCCAGGTTTTTCTTACTCCAAGTTCAAAACTATGGACCAGACCCCTTAAATGCCTGAAAAATAAACTAATTATAATAGAGTTTTACAACTGTACATCATCTTATACAAGAATGTATGTATTGACTCTTTCAGAAGCAAACAATTTTGCAGATGACTATCTGTCCATATGGTTCTGAGTACTATCTAAAACTGTTTGTGATTAGCACCTTTTATATATACTCAAATGAACTTCAATTTATTTCCTTTTTTCATTCCTCCATTTTCATGTTATTACTTTATTAGCATGGTTTAATATATTGAACACTAAAATTTGAGTCAAAATATGGGAATTTTCATCTCTACTCTGCCACCACCTGGTTATGTGACCTTGGACAAATGTCACTGACCTTATTTGTAATGAATGATGTTGGTTGTAATTTTCTAGCTCTAAAATTCTAAGTTCATTTAGCAAATATTTAATGAGTATCATGTATAAGATACCGTACTGGTCACTGTGTAGTACAAATAATATAATGTTAAGCCTTTTGTCTTTGTTCTTTATCCCCTCATCTGCTGTAAGTCTTTATAAAGACATGTAAAACTCAACCCTGTTAACTAGTACTTAATCAAAGAGGTTGTTGCTCAAGATGGTGGTGATGGTAGTTATTTTTGCAAGAAAATTCTTTCACTTCCCTGAGGGGAAGATGAAAGACAAATGATCATAATTATGACAATTTGAAACAAATTTAACTGTTACCATAACTAAGTAATAAACCAAAAGAATTTAGAAATTGCTAGTCAGCAAACATTTGATTTTCTTGCCAACCAGAAAACTATGGAAACCAAAGAAAAAGGTGAAAGATGGTGTAAGACTTTGATCTGAATCATCTCATAAAATAATGAAAAGCACAGTGTGGGGGAATGACAGAGTGAAGGGAAGACACAAAAACATTTTTAAAAAGCTTAGTAAAAGATTTACCTAAGCCATGTCGTTCCAGGGGCATAAAATTAAAGGATGAAACCAAAGGGAGTAACAGAATAATCTAGACTTTTTTTTAAAAAAACAACAAATTCCTCATCAAGCTCCATTTAACATTACAGTTCTACTGTATAGTATATATCACTGAAGAAAACCAAGGTGGTGAAAGCAATTGTATTATACCAATGTGTTCTTGGACAGTGCTGGAAGAAACACAGTTTTTGTGGGCATTAAAGAATTGATTCTTAACATATATGAAAGTGGGAAGGGGCATCAAAAAAGTAAACAGTGAAAAAAATTATCAAACCTTATTTTACCACCAAAAAAAAAAAAATGAACCATGAGCATATCAATAATTCCTGAGCTATACAGCTCTTACTAACTTGTAAATTCTAGGCTAGCAAGTCACACTTTTACAATGCAATAAAGCTTCCTTTGTCCTTTTTGGACAAAGTTTTTAAAAAAAAAAATTTTTTTAATGCAAATTGAAGACAACATTTTTTATCTGTTAAATTTCTTCATATTAGAATTAACCCAATGTTAAAACATTCCAGGATTTTTAAAAAATATTTCTGAATATCATTTGTTTTTACATCATCTACACTTCTCACTGTTTCTTCTACAATCGCTCCAGAAAGCCATCCTTTATAATAAGTATTTTTTTTCAAAAGAAAAGAAAAATAATATCATCAACATTTACTAATATATTAAGGAAATTTTATTATATAGCACTCCAGCATCTATGGTTTTTACCTCTGAAAAGAACCCAATTGCAGGTGGGGGTAAATTTCTTTTTTCTGCTTTGTGCCTAATATTAGTCATTATAATTTAATTTAAAGTATCCATTTTCATTTCTTTGCTTGTAGTAAGTAGTTTTTTCCATTTATGTTAGTATAGTTATTTTCTTTATTGTTTTCCTGATACTATTTATTTCACTTGGCAATAATGCATATATCATCCCATATTTCTATGTATTCACAAGATTCATATTATCTATATATTTTGTTTTGAATTTATCATAACATATAGTGTGAGATACTGGTCTATTTTCCATTTTTGTGAGCAGTTCTTGACAGTCAGATAGGGAGCTCTGTTCCAGATAATTTGTTTTCAGGTTTATCAAACTGTGTTATTAAATTCAGTCATTTCTAATTCTTCCTTAACTTTTGTTCCATGGATTTTTTTTTCATATTTACCTCCACTGCATATAACATTAATTTTTGATTTTAAACATTCTCTATGCCTATACTTTGTAGAGTTTTTAATAAAACTTTTTTGGTCATTGGTATTCCATGGCATCGGTTTATATAACCTGCATGTCTTTGGCATTTGTTTTCCTAACTTTAAATCAATCATTTATGCCTGGTCATACTGAATATCAAATTATCAAAATAAATGATGTTTTCCTATGAATTGCTATATTTGCCAAAGTTTTCTTTTAAACTTGAATAGATATTAATATACATTAATGCTATCAGTCAATAATAGTTTTTGATTTATCCTCTGATTTGGTTATTAGAATTGTATATCTCATAAGAGTAGTTTAGTAGATTGCTTTCTCAATTTTTTGAAAATACTTTGTGTAGTATAGGTATTAATTTTTTTAAAGTTTTGTAGAATTCTTTTGTAGGTTTATTTAGATTAGAAGGATTTTTCTTTTGTGGTTTCTTTAAACTAAATTCAGTTTCATTTTCTAAAATTGAATTATTTAAGATCTCTATTATTTAATATTCTAATATTCTGTTGATTGTATATGGATATATTTCCTAGAAAATTCTGTTTCTTTAGAATTTTTCAATTTTGTTGGCATGTAAACTGTAATAAAATTTTTTCTGAGTTTCTTGTGATTTTATATTCATTTTTTATTTTAACTTTATTTTTTCCTCTTTTAAAAATTGGGCAAAGCCTTTTTTTTTTTTTTTCCAAAGATAAAGCTTCTTAGGATTTTGAAACCAGTTTTATAGAGTTTTAGGGGTTTTGATTTATTTTTCTTCTAATTTTCAGGGTTTCCTCTTGTTATTTTGGCTTGTTTTTTGTTTGCTTTCTTGTTTTTACTTTAAATTCATCATCAATCCTTTTTTTGTTGCATGTTTTTAAAGACATAAATTTCCCTCTTAGAATTCGTATAGGTTTGGTTTATTTGGTTTATTCTTTGACCCATTTGTTTAGAATTTCATTATTAAGTTTCCATTTATGTCTGTATCTTTTGTTTGTATTCCCTGAATTGATTGTTGTTTTTATTGTGTTAACAGTCTTAGAGAATGTTATTTGCTATTTCTGCTTTTTTTTAAACATTTATCAGAAACTTCTTTATGCTCTACTACATGACATTTATGTAAAATTGCTCTGCAGTGCTGAAAAATATTTTCATATATATGTACACAGATGTTCATATATATATATATATATATATGGAGTATGCTTGTAGTTTTGAGCTGACAAATTTCCTTCTCCCTAAAAAGATCTTGGGGACCACAGGCCTATAGAGACCATGCTTTTAGAACCATTGGACCACACAAATAAATATATAGAGGGGGAGGAAAAGAGTACGACAAGATCAAGTTTTAGTTTGATTATAATTGTAGAGTGTGTAGAGTATAAATGAAATAAGGGTAAAAAGATGCTATTATATGTTTTGGCTTCAGGGTTTAAATGCTAGTTACTCCTTACCATACACAGTCGCTATAATCTCCCATGAAGCCTTCCTCAAGGACTCTGTCCAGTGGCTCAACCCAGCATGATGAAAAAGGTCAATTTTGGAACGAGAAAACAAGGGCCATTAACTAGTTGCATATGTACTTATGTTGCATTGGGTATATCACTTGACCTCTCTAGATCTCTGTTTTTTTGATCTGTAAAATTGAACTTCATGGCTCCTGAAGTCCCTTCCCCTTTTAAATTTATAATCCATGAATCTTGATTTAGTCTGCACTACTAATCATAGTTACAGATATAGAGCGCTTTAAACAATTCTCAATATGACCCTCACCATTATACTAAGAATTGTTTAATGTAAATATTATCTTCATTTTACTGTTGAATAATGCTAAACCCAGATGCCAGCAGTATGGAGTGTCATTCTTCCTACCCTGTAGCTATGTCTCATCTCAGCCTTAATGCAGAATGGGAGAGCTGTGCTCATGTCTCAAGAGCTTCACTATTGCTACATTTGGTGGTTTGAATGTTTTCTCATTTAAATGCATAGAGAATATGGAGAACATAGAAGAAGCTCATTTCTGCTCTCTAACCTCTTTGTCTTAAGAGTATTTAACACTATTTTTTATGATTTTTTTCCTCAACTTATCACAGAAATCAACCAACTTGGATTTCTTAGAATAAATAGAAATGGAGACCAGTGTGCTCTTTTATCTCCCTAGTATTAGAAACTTAGCTCTAAAAAATGTAGTGGAAAGAATATCAGGGAAAGTAATATTGCAAGCTTTACTGCCAGCTTTAAAATGCTTAAAATTTAGTCTTAACCTCATTTTTTAGAATTTCACAGTCCTCCTTGAGGTATGTGAAAGTTTGGAAATTTTAAAAATTAATCTATTCTTGACTTATCTAAGTACGCTCTGAAATTTGATCACAACAGGGAAAGTGGAGGGAGCACTGGAATGTATTTTTATGCTTGAGTAACTCAAAACAGAATTTCACCAAATTTCTTACCTTCCTTTGTGCTACTCCCTCCCTTGCCCTCACTTCCACCCCACCCTAGTAAATCAGCTCTAAACTAAGAAGTAGTATGAAAAATTCATCCCAAAGATAATTCTCCTTAAAAAAATATAAGAACCTAAAAATAGGATCTTGTCATGAAGGTCCCTTCTGGACCCTAATTTTGCATAGAATATGAGGACCTCACTGTTTAGCTTACTGCTATAAGATTCCATTTCAGTAGATCATTCCCAACTGGGTTGAAAATGCGTGATATAAAATTTTACTTTTTAAGTAGCTATTTAAAGAACCTTCTTAGATATTTTACTTTATCTCACTTGTATTTAAACTAGTCTTTTCCTCTGCCCCAGGAGGGCTCAAATAATTTTTTTTTTAAATTTGCTTCCAACCATTCCTCACTCGTTTTTTGTGTTTTGTTTTGTTTTTATTCATTATGACTTGTTGCTGATTAGTTTAGTATTGCAAAGGTGCTAATGTATGGATACACAAATGAATTCCAGACCATTTTTTACTCCTTTCTGAAAGCTCCTGAAGTTATCGGCCTTAATAAGGAAAGATGAAAATAACAATGAAGAAAAATAATCTACTTCAAACTGTTTATGAATCCCTGCAAAGACAGAGAGAAAATCCATATATATCATTTATTTTATGAAAAACTTCCTAGGATTTCACTTATTCTAAATTCAGTGTGAATATTCTTTAAGCATTCTAGGCAAATAGTTAACCCAACTAGTCAGATGGGATTAAATGCCATGCTTTCACTAATAAATTACCCTATCCTGGACTAAAAACCTTATAGAGATGTCTCAAATGACAACACTTTAAATTTGTCAGATTACTTGCTTTTGTTTCAAACATTGATTTTATATCCATTGGGATTTCAAATTTGACATTTTGGGCTCTAGACATCTGTTCATTCCACTACTTATTTATTTGTTGAAGGGACAAGGGTACTTCTTCACATGCTATGATCATTTTCTAAACGAGGGTTGGTTTTCCAGACATTTAAGTATTTTTTAAGCTTTAATTTATTTGAACAAAACTTTGAGGAACTACTTATATATAAAGCATCCTGTATGTGTAACATTTTTCATAAATAAATTTACTAGAGAGTAAAACTATATTATTATCCCAGTGAATTATGTTTATCATAGCTTTAGCTAACATTTATTAAGCAATAACAATATTAGTATTTTTTGTAAAGTTATAATCTATACTCAAAAGTTTTCTATTTCTGTAACAGTAAAAGTAGTTCATATGTTTATAGTTTGTTTTGCATTTATTTCCCTCTTTAAGTTAAAACTTCACTCTCAATTTAAAGAACTATATTTTAGTTGTTGAATTTTACTTGCTCTGATATTTTATAAAGTTAGAAATGTTGTGCAGAGCTTTTAATTATTTTTGTGTTGATTTTGAATTGTTAATAAATCTTAATGTATATCTAATTAAACAGTAACCACCTATACTTTTCTTTAAACCATGTTGTGTGAATGGTTCATACTTCCAAATATACTTTTTGCAAAGTTGTGATATATATATTATTCATTAAAAATGAGAAATCTGAAATATATTGCTTTGACTATATAACTGATTTTTACACGATTTTTCTGGTTTTAAGACTTACTTCATATCCTTTTTTAAAAAAAAAATTGAGGATTTAAGAATATTTTCTTGTGTATGGGCTGTCTTTTTGATCACCTGTGGCATTTTGACCTGTGGTTTTGTTTTTTCTCATAAGTAAACAGCTGCTATTTATATAGGTCTGTATACAAAACACTTTGCATAGATCATTTCATTGTTACTTATACAAAAGTTATCTTATTTGCTCATACTGACCCATAAAGTAAAATAATGTGAATAGTTTTTATCTCCATTTTAAAGGAAGGAAACTATCAAGAGATACCAGCCCCAAGTAATACAACCAGAAAACAACAGGTGTCTGATTGGAATCTTTGAGTCCTCTGACTAATACATTGCTCTTTCCTCTATACCACAGTTGTTTCTGGTCTTATTCTTTCTAGAACTGTGATTTATGGAGTAAAATTATTCATAATCTGCTGTCCTTTCACTCAGAACGAGTTTCATACTAAATATGCACTTGGGTGGCTTTTTCCACTCCACTGCTTTAGAGTCAAAATCTTTGGAGGTAACCGTTTAAGAGCCTTAAGTGATTGATTCATTTGACTGTGAAGCTCAATGAATTGTATTCAGGGTTACCAATCAAGCTCTGAAAATATGGTTCTTTCTATTTTGATATTATAATGACAAAAAAATAATAATTTTGGCTTTTGTGATTTAGTAGCTGACTTTTATTGGAAAAGCTTCTTTCATTTTCATTTATCAGAAAGAAATTACTGACCACAATAGAATGTAGATGAAAACAAGAAAGCATTCAACGCTTCTACGCCCTGTTCTAAAAATATAAATCTTCAAAGTGCAATTGTGAAATTGGATTTTGGTCCACAGAGAAGAAGCATCCTTCTAGAAATTATTACCAAGTTTTAGAATATTTTTAAAAATACATCACTAAGTTGAATTTGTTTGTTTCTGGACTTTACATTAATTAAAATGAGATTGTTGGTATTACTGTGAAAAAAAGAGTATTGGGATATTGAGATGTCCTCAAACTTGAAGATGACTGAATATAAATTTTTAGTATGCACATTCATTTCTACTTAGCTACTTGGTATTGTTTAACCTAAAAGAGAGGATAAAATATATTGTGACTACATTATTACCTGTTTCAAAATACTGGCTATACATCCTCAGTTCTTTTCAACTCGTATATACTTTGTTCACTGGACTTAGAATCTAATGAAAGGGTCATAGAAATATAAAGTGAGTAAACAATTATATTCCTCAAGAGATGAGTTAAAACTAAGATTAAACCCTTTGTCTTGAAAAAAAATCAGATTACCCTGTATAACTTCAAGATCCTCTATGTGTGTATGCCTGCTTTTCATATATATTAGAGTTGTATTAGAAAGTCTGATCCTCAAGAATCCCATATTGTTGGACCCTGATCAGAATATTAGGTTTTCTCCATTCCAGCATGACCATTGCATGTAATTGTAGTGCGTCTATAGAACTTTTCACTATGGTCCAGATATAGGAAGAGGATTGTGGGGGTGGGGGAGCGGGATGAGAGGGAGAAAGAGAGAACCTATGCTTCTTTTGAATAGTTTTTGTGTTCTCAAGAGGAGGGACCTGGTACTCTTGGAAATTGTAATTGCTAACTCATTTACATTAAATGTTCTTCTGAGATCTAAATGCAGAGTTGTTAAAGAATAGCTTTCTGCATAAAAATTTTTTTCCTTCCAAATTCACTGTTATTCTTGCTGTTTAGCATTTATGTTAGATGTATTAAAAAAGATAGGTAAGTAGTTTCCTCAAAATGCAATGTTCAAATAAACTACAAAAACTTTTCTAAGATAAAAGTTACAGGAATACCTAAGCAAAACGGCAATAAACACTACAACTGATCAGAGTTCTTTTTGTTTGTTTGTTTGTTTTAGGGTTGTTTTAGACGAGATCAGAAAACCAAATGTCTTAATATAGCCTGAGCAGTAGTGAGAAAAGATTAAAATGAAATACTTGGAGAGATATATATATTTCTCATATGTTCTTCCCTTTAAATGACTTTACAGTATTGGCCTTTTACTAAATAAAGGCTCCCATTCGATAATATATTTTAGATGGTTGTATCTTTTGGGGCTCAACACTTCGTTTGGGAAGTCTCTTGCACTGTCACACAGAGAAGACACCAGTCTCTAGCAGTTGACATTTACAGTCAAATGGAAACAGAAAAAGACAACAGAAGTGATTAGAGGAGATATATAGATATATACACATATATAACATAGTACACTTAGAATAGATTAAGTTTACCTACCTCTATTTCTCTATTTCAATAGATTTTTACCTATAACAATTTTGAATGATATTTTAGACAAAATTCTATTCTTTTATATTGGTTGTAAAATAGAAATTTTTTTAAACCATCTGGTCCAGATTTTCCTAATCTAATCTCTCCATAAACTTGTTTTTAAAGACATACATGAATTCATACATGCATACATGTGTCATTTATTTTATCTATTACAAACCTAACATTATGATTATATTTCAACAGTTGAACATAATTTAATTCCTCTGTAAACCATGTGTTATTCTCAGAAAAGCTCCATAGACTTCATCCTATTGCCAACAGCAGGATACATGACATTCAGAACAAAACAAAACAAAACAAAAAAGGTTCAAAACCACTGAACCCTTTTTCATTTTTGCAAATGAAGAAATTGAGGCCCAGAAAGTTAATTGGTTACACCAACTACCAATTCCTTTTCATTTAATATTACATTTTCTAGACAAGTTTTTCTGCTGACCTTCTATATAATGCAGCTAATTTCTCTAAATTTGAATTTTATCTCTTTTTCTCTTATATGTGTCATTCTTGAAGCTTTACTAATATCAAATCTTTTTTAACCCAAAAAGAAACTACATTTTTAAAGTGTTCCTTGAAGCAGAGATTTAATTTTCTTTCCAAGGTGTCTTCATACTCTCCCTATTATTATTTTTCTCTAGTAGTAGCTTTATACAACAGCAAGAATGAAAGCATTCAATAAAAATCAATTGCTGACAATATGGACAGTTTACCATAATGCATATTGGAAGTTTCTTTGAAACTCTTTCTTGAATGGAAGATGCCATGGCCTCTTGTTTTACAGCCTTCTAATGTTAGCCTGTAATCTCATTTAGCATTTTCCCAAAGTGAAAACAGTGCATTAGGACAGCATAACAGGCATCCCAAATCAATACTAAAGCAGAACCTTTCCTTCGCACACTAAGCCATGCAGATGTCCAGAGTGTGCTCCAGCCACTGGGGGACATTTATGTTCATTTCCACCCTTTGTGCCTTACCCCCATCCCCACTTCCAGTCATCAATACCAGATTGTGGGATATAAAGAGACAAGGATATGTGTAAATATTTAGAACATAAGTTACCAACAAACAGGAAGTCAAGAGACCTAAAAGAGAAACATTAATGACTTGTGGATAATAAAAGTGTATTTTGACACATTTGAAATTAGAACTGATGCCATTCTGGATACTGTGCGTCTCTAAATGTAGCCTAAAATCATATTTGTGTTTTTGGTGGCCCTACTATATTGTTGATTCATGTTGAAATTGCTTGTAATCCATTAACTGGATCCAAATCCTTTTCTCAGAAATGGTTGCCCAGCCATATCTCTCCTATCTTGTGCTTGTGAAATTAAGGTTTTTTTGAATTGCAGTGTAGGAATTTACATTAAAATCAAAATTTTAAAATTCAAATAAAGTTCATCTTTAATCTATTATCCTAGTGTGTTGAGGTTATTTTAATGTCTGATTATCTTGTCTAAAAATCTCATAAACCCAACTGTAATTGAAAATTTGACAAGAATATATTCTATACCCTTACCCAAAACATTGATGAAAAGTTGAATGGCAGAAAGGGTTACACACAATATGCCTCTCTCGAGTTGACAAGTGATCTACAAACCCATTTTTATATTTGTTTTTTCTAGCGGTTAAAAATCCACCCAATTGTATTATTATCTAGCTTTCCATCTTGTGTGCAAAAATATGAGAAATTTTGTAAAATGCTTTTTGTTAAACTCTGAAGTATGCTTGGATTATCTCAACTTCCCTTTATAAATGATCAAAATCCATCCTTTAATATATATGTTCTAGAATTTTGTTAGGAATATAAAGATGTCAAACTTAGTCATACATTTCACAGAACATGACCTTGATTTCTTTTTTGAAAATCAGTATGTTTACCCTTTACCAGTCCTGCAATACATCTTGCTTCTCCAAGATCTTATAAAGGTAGCAATAACAGTTTGGCAACCATGTCTGCAAGTTTTCTCAGTACCATAAGTGTAGTTCATTTAATTTTGGTTTCTAGCATGCAGTGAGAAATAGGTGCTCTGTCTACCCTTCTCATTTGTCTTCAGTTTTGTCATCTCTTTTGGTCTTTCCCTCCCAATCCAAAGACAAAAAAGAGCAAAATAAGAGTTTGGTCATTCGGCATTCTCACCTTGAGCCATTGTCACTACCTTCCCATCTCCAAGCAGCCATTTTATTTGCTCCTTTAGGCCTTTTTTTGGTCCAGAGCAGCAAGTCCTTTCTGAAAGTCCTTTTTGTGGATGTTAGCATTTAGGTTCAACTCACTGCAAACCCTCAGTACTATTGGTACTGTTTTTATCAGACTCTTTTATATCTATGCAATTATCTGACCTTCCTTTCATCCTCCACACATGCCTTTAAAGAAAAACCTGAGTTGACTACTTAAATTCCTATGGAGTCTCAAAGGTCTCTTTAAGTGGCTCTTCCCTTTCCTTCTCCCTCAGAATAATTTCTACTTATATCATTAGAATTTCATTCTAGAGGATTCCTGTGCCTTTTGACTGATTTCTTCTGCAAAATATTATGCTATTAGTTCTATCCCACCTATCATTTCAGTTGCCATATCTATTTTTTAAAAAAAGAAAAGGCAGGAAACAGGAGGAACATACCTCAAAAGCAGATAGTAATACTCATTCTACCACCTCACAAGATTGTTATGAGGAAAGCACTTCAAAAACTGAAAAATATCCCACATAATTCTGAGTTATTAATGGAAAATTGGCTTTAATATGATTATGCTTTATATTTCAGTATTTAAAGCAAAGCTAACTTCTTTTAAATGCTGATGTTCTTGATAGGGGATTGGAAAAATCCAAGTCCAGAAAAAGTCACAGAAATTTGAACTTTGAAATCTCAAAGAAGCAAATTCCATGAATTAGATTTAAATTCATTTTTAAGTAATTGACAACTCTGAATGATAGCAGCATTGGTAACATTGCATAAAATTTTAGAAATTTCCCCAGTTCTAACTATATATCTGATGTCTTCAGAAAGTGTCATGGAATGAATTCCCTTAAGAAACAGTAGTGTGCTTTGCATTTCACTTTTCTACTTTAGGAAAATGTGTAATAGCCTAGTGCATTGAGTAAAAGTAATTGGGGATACAAATTATCGCCTAAGGATTTCCTTGATGAGGAAAAAAATTTTTTTTCTCTCCATGTTCTTTAGGGTTTTTTTTTTTTTTTTTTGGAACCCATTAAATTGGAAATAATGCTATTCAGAAATTATGTTTGGAGAAACCAATTTTAGATTCCAAAAGACTAAAATTTAAAAAAAAAAAGTTTTCTATTTATAGAACAAAAGCTAATTTGAAAATAACATAAATGCATACACCATATGGCGACATGATTCAGCAAGTTTCATGTCTACTATATTATACTATACTATACTGTACTACACTACACTACACTACACGCAGCTGTACTAAATGGTGGAGATACAGTGAGTCCTCATAATCTTTCATCACTTTACTCATGTAAGTATGACTTTAGTTTACACATCACATTTTAGTTTACTTTGCAATTGTGTGTGTGTGTGTGTGTGTGTGTGTGTGTGTGTGTGTGTGTGTTTCCTTTATATACTAGGTGGAGATTATAAATTGTTAGGTTGTTAGTGTTGTTCTGTGTTAAAACATAGTTTGTACACTCAAGACAAGTTTGTCCGACTCAAATAAAAATTATATTTGTCAAAGAGAATTTGTGATGGCTGGTCTAAGCTTGACATTTTCCCCATTCCTGTCATCTCAGAAGTTAGTGTGTCAGTGGTATATACAAAATAACTAAGAATAAGTGGACTACTTAGCAGTTTAAATTCAAAGTCATGAGATATGGATCTAAAGCTAAAAGGGGGGCCTCAAAGAATTTTGATTTCAGCCCCTTTATTTTTCAGATGAAAAAATCTAAACCCAGCAAGGTTATAATAAGTGACTTATCCAAGGTCAAACAAGTTGTAAGTGAAAGCGTCTTGTGTGGAGTTAATTACTAGGGTTTATTTAATGGAAATTATCTAACTTGTCTCCACTTTGATCTATGAGAAATATCATTAATTTAAATAGCTCTTTTTCTCTGAAGATGGAATTATATCTTTATAACTTTAAAACATTTACCTACTCACTTTAATTGAATTTTAAAAATTATCTTTTAATTTTTGTCTTGTGAATTATGAATTATTCTTTTTCAGACGCTATGAGACTCATCCAATCTGTGCTGATCTGCAAGCTAAAATTCTTCAATGTTATCGGGAAAACCCTCAGCAAACACTCAGCTGCTCTGCTCTGGCCAATCAATACCAGTACTGTGTCAATCATGCCAAACAGGTGGGTGTGCAAACTTAGCCAATTTGGACATAACAAAAATTAGATTGGAAAGTTCCATCCACATCTCTCTATTTAGACCACTCTGCTTTTCATATAAATGGTTTTAGCCTACAGTTTTGTTTTTTGACATGTTTGTGTGCTATGTAGCTATCATTTCCCCCTTCTAATGAATTATGGTAGATGTATCCTTAGCATATTCATGAGTACTTTGCACATGTAATAATAAATATTTGTTGAATGAGTCAATTAATATGTGCTCTTGGAAAATCATCCAGGACCCCCAATAGTATTGATATCTATTGCTGCATGGCATTCAGAGTAAGAGGCTCATAAAAGTGTAAGATCTAGATATATGATAAGAGGGCTTAAACTACTTTTAAATGTAACTTATAAGCCATATTCTCTCATTAAACTTTCACATAGCAATCAACTGATACTCACTAGTACATGTTTCCTCTAAATTAGGTATTTTAGCAAAGTTAATAAAACTTGGAATAAACCATCTATTTTAATGGATTAATATAATTGCCTACCATGTAATTGATTTAGATTTAGATTACACTCAGCTATTGAAGTTATAGGAAATTTAGGTTGTCTATCAGGTAAACTCAGAATAGCTGATCTTCTAACATAAACATATCCAGCAGTTGATCCACACAGTATGTCCTTCCATGGTCTGATTTGCCAGGGTTTATAATAATATCACTTGGTATACTTTTCTAATCCTCTCTTTATATAATTGGTAAGAGGATTTAGCAGGTCTGATTGTATAGTTGAGAAATGGAGAGGTTAAAAGGATATGATGTGGATTTTTTTTAGACTGACTGTGCCTTTAAAGTTCTCACTTAATGCCCATTTCTTTCTCTTGTTTGTAGTAGCATTTGTATTGTCTTTTCTTCCCCGAAGCAAAAGGGGTTAAGTGACTTGCCCAGGGTCACTTGTATTGTCTTTAACAGTATATGAGGGATTCTTTTTCTTTTTTTTTCATTTTTAATAGCTTTTTATTTACAAGATATATGCATGGGTAATTTTACAGCTTTGACAATTGCCAACCTTTTGTTCCAATTTTTCCCCTCCTTCCCCGCACCCCCTCCCCTAGATGTCAGGATGACCAATACATGTTAAATATATTAAATACAAAATAAGTATATATATATCCAAACCGTTATTTTGCTGTACAAAAAGAATCGGACTCTGAAATATTGTACAATAGCCTGTGGGGCCTGTGAATTGAGTAATGAAAGCCTTTCTAACTTGATATTAGTGCCATATTGAGGATACAAGAGTCATTGGAAAAAATAGTTGTGGAAAATTTTGTTCCATTTCCAATATATAAAATATATGTGCTTGTGCCATTGAATGTAATTTTAACATAATAACTGAAAGAAAAATGTTAATATCGATAAATGCTTCATAGTTTTTAGAATTACTTTGAACTTCTTATTTTATCCAATCATAAACTTTTGTTATTCCATCTTTCCCAAGACTTTATCATTCCTGAAACTATTCTTTACCAGGACCTCCAGTCTCTCTACTCCTCCATAATTTTTACAGGTCATCTCCCAAGCTCTAGCACAATCTCCTCTTCACAGTCTCAAGTCCTGGGTGAATCACTTCAACTCTACCCTGTTGTCTGCTATGAAATCTCTTGCTCCTTTGTCCTTTCTCTATTCATGCCTCACTATATCCTAATCCTGGAATTCCCCCTCCATCCACCTCCTTGATTCCTACTTACTTTGCTGCTGGAAGGAGCTGGAAGGAAAAAGTTACAGATTTATAATGGCTGGGTTTATAATACATTTAAGCTGTCTAATCTCCTCAGACTATGAATGAAGCAAGGCTTCTGCTCCTTCCAGATGAATTTTCTTTTCATCTTACCAGAGCAGCTGTTCTTGCCTTTTTCTACTCTCTTTAGTCCTTCCACGGAAATCACCCTCTCTCCCCACCTTTAGTATCTTCACTTCCTCTCCTCAGTCTCTTTTAAAACTCTGGCCTCCATGTTCCTTAGATAACCAAAAGTTTTCTCTGCAGTTATCAATCATCTATTAATTGCCAAGTTAGTGGCTTTTTCTCAAAACTTCTTCTTTACAGCATCTGACACTATTGACTACCTGCTCCTCTGGAGTAGTGTCTTTTACGTTTTCATGACTCCATTCACTCTTGGTTCTCCTATTAATCGGATTATTTATTTCTAATCTCTATTGCTGGCTCTTTCTTCATCATCTATACAATGCCCATTTGACTGTGGGTGCTTCCAACCCTCTGTTCCAGGCCCTTTGGTCTTTTCTTTTGATACTCTTTCATTTGTTCATATCATCGTCTCCCATCAGTTCAGTTATCATCTTTATACATATGATCACAGATCTATATATGAAAGGAAGAAAAAAAAAAAGGAGGGGGTCTTGAAAGTATCACATCAGCCATATTCTCGCATGAAATCTTCTATAGCAGTAAAATAATATTCGCTAGTACATTTGTTTTCTCCAATTTAGGTTGTTCTTAATTTCTTCCAAGTGGAAGGAAGGAGATTTATTAGGTGATTATTATGAATAAAGCACTGTGCAAAGTTCTGGGAATGAAAAAGAAAATCAATTGATCTAAAGGAACTTGCTCTCTAACAGAGGAGGAATAAAGCACATTTAGGAGGTTTCCACTGCAAATTGATGGAAAGGCCCAGTGGTTCCTAGAATACAGAGGTAAAGCAGATGTTAAAACATCTTCTTTGATGTTATTTCCACTCATAAAACCATATTCATTTCTGAGGTTACATTTGTAACTCCAAAGATTTGTTGGCAAAAACTTTGTTCTTCATTGTCTGGTTAGAGAGAAAAGCTGCAGTTCCTGCAGCAGCAGTTGTCAAGTAGCATATCTGCAGAAGTTGAATCCCTGGATAATGTTTTCAAGGGCTTGGCTGGAATCAGGCTGGTAGAGACCTTGTTATTACCAGAAGGATCTTGAATGGTGTACAAAAGCATCTTGGAATCAACATAAACTAAAAGAACTCTTTTTTCTTAAAACCTTCCCCTCTTTTGAACTTCATATTCTTCCCAGTTTATGGGGGCATTTGACTATCACTCACCCCATGTATCTAATCAGTTACCAAATCTTGTTATCTCCACAGTGTTACATATATACATCCCTTCTCTCCATTTACATAGCTACCTCCCTAGCCTCCCTGATCACCTCTTGCTCCAACATCTGTAAGATTAGGTAAAACAAACTAATCTTAATTAATCTCCCATCCTCAGATCTCTTCCTACTGCCAAGTATTTTTCCTAAGATACAAAGGTCTGATAATGCCACTCTTCTCCCTAAATTTCAGTGATTCCTTCTTACTTCTAGGATCAAATGTGAATTCTTTTCTTTAGCATTTAAAACCTGGCCCATTCTTGTCTTTCTAATTTTATAGTTTTTTTCCTCTCCTTGCATTCCATAGTTAAACCATACTAACCTACTTGGTTATATATTTGTTTAACTGTCTCCGTGCTTTTGCACTGTCTCTCAAGCTTGAAATGTTCTTCCCCTTCACATCTACTTCTTCAGATCTTTCACTCCCTTTAAGGCTAAGCTCAAATGCAACATTTTCTGTATGAGATCTTTCTGGTTCCCTTAAAAGTAATTAGTGCCCTCTTCTCTTAGATTCTCATCTGTCAACTGTAAACTTATTTACACACACATACATACATACATACATCTATTTATGTACATCTTTTCTTTCCTACTAGAATGTAATTTTTTAGAGGATGATAGATTATTGCCTCTTCTTTTTTTGTTTGTTTGTTTCCCCAGGACTTAAAACACTATCTGACACATAGTATTAAGCATATTTGGTGATGAATTAATAGGTTTTTGTAATACTTAAATTACTCTGACTTTCACTTTGGCTTTTCTACTTTTAGTTCATGGTGCTTTTTTGGATGGGGTGGTTTTTGCTTGTTGTCTTTATATGTGCTTTGGATTGTTCTGAGCCAGCTATATAGTCTCTGCATCTTCCAAATGACAAACACTCTTCATCTGTAGGATAGGGCTTGTGAAGATGGAATCTAAGGCTGTGGAACCAAATAAAACAACCTGTTCCATGTTGAGGTCACACATAGAACCATAGCTTTATTTAGACCATATTCAGACAAAGTTGTCAGCCGAAGACATATAGTTGTTATCAATGACAATAAAAAGGACCATGGCTCTATGGATCAATCTCTCTTGTGAAGTGTAATTTTTATTATCTTCTGTTAGTATTTTTAAATGCCTTCTATTGCTTATATGGCATATACATTAGGTAGAATATATGCTTTTACTATAAATTAATCAAAGAGATATACCTACTGCCCATGACGTTTTTGTCCTTTTGGATAGGTATTATTGAAATAATCATGTTTAGAGTAGAGAATCAAGGCCTAGGAACCAGGTGCAGACTCACAACTAGCCATATGTGACCAAATATTGAATACAGTAACTCATAGAATTTGATTTTAAATAAAAAAGAGCACCAAGTGATTGTTTTTTTCAAAGTAGTTCTTTGTTAACCACTAATCTAAATTTTTGTGGAAGGAAACAAGAAGATGGGAATAGGGTAGAATGGTTAAAACAGTAAGCATACAGAGATTTGAGGGCAAACATCATAATGATGAGAAGAGAAGGATGGTTGAGAAGTGAGTTATAAGAGAGAGCGAGAACAAAGCACTTTATCAAAGATGACAGCACAGGAAGGCATCAGTTTATGGCTATACTAAAATGACTGGTCTGATGTAAGAAATGTTTCATTAATGGTTTCTCTTTCCATAATAGAATTAATTACCTAATGTTTTCAGTTTTCCCTTTTGTGAAGACACAGTCATTCCTGGAAGTTAGATTTCAACCTTGTGACCTCAACCCTTTGGCCCTTCTTGTTGGAAAAGGATTTAGTAGTATAATAGTCACCCTTGTTCCCTGAGGCAGTTTCTCATCCATCTTACATTTCCTGTGAAAGCCAGAGCATATACTGGACAATACTCAACAGTGAAACAACAACCAAACATGAAAACAGGCCATTAGTTGTCTTGTCCATTTCTCTATCATTGTAAGAGCATTCCCCATAGGATAATCTCAATTGCTAAATCCATTCCATGGTTAAATGATTCATATGATTGGGCTTTCACTGGTTCTCTTGAGGCACTTTTCTATAGTCCTAATAGATTTTATCGATTGGAAAATTTCTGGATATTCCTCAGTCTTAGTTTTTCTTTTGTTCTCTTTAATCCACTTATTCACATTCACATTTATCTTTTCCTGAACCATCTTTAAACAATTCCTCATGGGTTGTCATGGGAAATTTAGATTATTCTTTCTAGTGTGTTAATTCTGTGTGATCATTATAAGAGTAAAAGGATTTTAAAAGATAATTATTATCTGTAGGACTGAAAACTACAGGCTAACTAAAAATGATATATCATTAAGAAATGAATGTGAGCATTTATTTATATATACCGGAACATATTATCCACATTAATTCTTTAGCCATCAGCTTTATAGTTTTCTTAGAGTTACCATGATCAATTTTTTTTCTTTTTTGCTATTAATACTTATTACCATGTCCCGTTCTGTCACACACACACACCACACACCCTCCATCTTTCTTATTCCTTTAGTTGTCATATCATTGAGAAACAGTTTTTGAGATCCTTTAATCCAGCTGCCTCCTTTTACAGATGTGAGAATTAAGTCACAAATCATTTTTCCAGGATTACACTGGTGGTGACCAACATTTTCCTTTTTTGTAGAATGAAATAGAATCCATTCTTATTAGAAATTAAACTAGAAAGAGTTGAAATAGTATTAACCCAAGTTCATATTGCCTTCTCTAATTCAAGATACTTCTACTTTCTGGCTATCTTCCTCTTAATTGTGTTCTAATACTTCTTCTTCTACAAGAAAATGGAGGTTGCCAACCAACTCTTCTTGGAGTTTCAGGGATAAGGATTTTTTTTTTTTTTTCATTAAAGCTTTTTATTTTTCAAAATATATACGTGGATAATTCTTCAATATTAGCCCTTACAAAACCTTGTGTTCCAATGCCCCCCCCTTCCCCTATGCCCTCCCCTAAATGGCAAATAGTCCATATAAAACATGATAGAAATATATTAAATCCAATATATGCATACAGTTTATACAGTTATTATGCCACACAAGAAAAATTCAATCAAACCAGTTTTTAAAAAGAAGCAAAATAAAATGCAAGCGAACAACAACAAAAAGAGTGAAAATGCTATGTTATGAACCATACTCAGTTCCCACAGTCCTCTCTCGGTGCAGATGGCTTTCTTCATCACATTAGAACTGGCCTGAATCATCTCATTGTTGAAGAGAGCCACATCCATCAGAATTGATCATCATAAAGTGTTCTTGTTGCTGTGTACGATGATCTCTTGGTTCTTCTCATTTCACTCAGCATCAGTTCATTTAAGTCTCTCCAGGCCTCTCTGGAATCATCTTGCTGATCATTTCTTACAAAACAATAATATTCAAAAAAAAACCCAAAAAACAATAATATTCCATAACATTCATATACCATAATTTATTTAGCCATTCTCCAGTTGATGGGCATCCACTCAGTTTCAGTTTCTTGCCACTAAGGATTATTTGTATGTCAAGAGTGTTCAAAGTCATATATCATGACAAAATCATGGATATCAGTGGAACTCAGAATGGATGAAAAGTCCAGACTAAGAAATCTAAGGCACAGGAATATAAGAGAGACACCTTCCTCCAGTCACAAGCCAGGTCACAAGACAAGCAGGTGAAAAGCAAGTTAGCACACAGATACAGGATGTCAGATCACAGTGGCATGTTCAGTAATCAGGCAGCCTGCCAAGCCAGTTGACTGAGGTACCAGATGTTATACCTGCCTCCTGCTAGGACAGAAAAGTTTTAAGGCATGGCTGGGATGGGGCCTGCAGATAAGAACAAATGAGCCACTTTAGAGAGATAGTAAATAAGTAACCTGACTGATATAAAGAATGAGGGGTCAGAATAAGGACAAAATTTGGCATACTATTTTATAGCTTTTTCCTAAATAAATGAAGCCTCTGGGATATTATTAGCCTCTGAAATAAAAGACACTGAGACCAGAATACATGAAGGAATTTGCCTGAGGCAGAATATCTGCCAAGTTTCTTAGGGCCCTGTATTTTATCTTCACTATGACTTGGATTCTTGAAAGATTAGGACTTCACTGTCCCCCTCTTGAGTGCTGATATTGTCAACTTAAGTATCGGTAACTCTGGGTTAGACTTTAGGCTTCCTGAAAAGCACTTCATCAGATGAAAAAAATGATGTGTTTCCCAAGGTGACAAAGTTTGTTAGTAGCAGAGGCAACACTAAAACACATCCCTTGTTTCTTTGACTCCTACTACTTTGTCGTATATATGAATTACACTGGGCAGATATCTACAAGCCATTAGATGCCAAGTATTCATTTTTTTAGTTCTCTCCTGAAGGAGGAAGAAGAAAAGATTATGGTGACTGCTTAGTGGTGATGTGATAGAATCTTTGAATTTGGAAGGGACACTAAAGTTCATGTAGCTTCCCCTTGGGTTTGTAAAGACTGAGGGCCAGAGAAGTGAAGTGACTCTCTTGCTACCCTCAAGTCTCAGTGGTGGCTGATCCTTGATTTGAAGCCATGGCCTTCGCCGGCAGCTCCAAAATTTGTCAGCTCTCACACACACAACCCTTGTAGCCTCATAGAGGCCCTTAGCCCAACAAGGGGTCTGAGCCAATTCATAACCTCCCTCGTAAAATGCAGGTGCCTCTCCCAAGGATCATGCTCCCCGATTTCTCGGCTAACACAAGCAGGATTATCAGGAGGTTGATTCGCGGGTTCCTCATTGCCTAGTGGTGATGAACCTCTACACTGGGAGTTGTACTATCTTTTCTCCTGCAGGCTCATACTGTCCTGAGACCTTACTTAAAGTCTTTTCAACATATGGAACTTGCCAGCATTTACATTTTGTTTGCATATAACCTTTAAGACTTGATTGATTGGTGATTCTGCATTGATGGAAAGCATACTAACATTAATGAAATCACAGATCCACTGAAATGTTGATATTTATCTTAATAATGTATAGGATTAGTTTGCAATCAGCTGCAAACAAAAATTAAATACACTGAGATTTAAAAAAGAGGAGGTGACATGGAAGGGGACAGGGGTTATGTAAGTACATCATAGATAAATGTTGACAAGTCATTACATGTCTAGATTGCAGGGCCATAATATATACCTTCACACTGTAAACTCATTATTGAGGGAGGGTTGACTTTTTGGAGCATGTTTTTAAATTATATTTAGGGGACTTAGGGCCAAAATGGAGGAGAGGGCACACACATCTATTTAAGCTCTATCTTTTCTCTCAAAATACTTTATTTTGTGACAAGCCTTGGAATTAGTGCTGGACTGAAAAAAAACACAAATAATTACCAACAGAAAATAGCCTTGAAATTCACCAGAAAAGGTCTGTTTTTGCACATGGGTGGGAATGGTTAGATTGGGTACAGACTGAAAGCAGGCAGCAGCAGCACAGCAGACAGTGAGAGTAAGGCAGGCAGCTCACACTGAGCAGACCTGAGGGGGTGGGATGTGATCTCAGCCGTTTCTGTTGGGGAAACTTTACCACAATGTGGCTACTTTGCCCTGGCAGCAAACCAGTAGATCAGCAGAGAAGCTATAAACACAGGGGGTAAAGACTATAACCCTGAAAAGCTAGGGTCTCTTGGGACCTGGCTATACCCACCCACAGTGTCTCAGCACACTCTCAGAATCTCAGAGTGCAGACGCAGTGCAGCCATTGCTGTCCTGGTAGTGCCTCAATGCTGTCCCTGCAGTCTGTAGAGGAAGCTCGGTAATACCATCCAGTCTCTCCCCCCCCGCCCAAAAAAAAAAAAAAAACCAGACCATTTGTTTTTCTTGTTAGTTTGTTTTCTTTGACTCTTCTTTGACAAAATGAGCAAACAATTAAAGCGTACTCTTAACTATTGATTGCTTCTGTATGGATAGAGAGCAGACTTTTAACCCCGAGGAGACTAAAAACAGACTGTTTGTAGATGAATCCCCAAAGGGGAATATGATCTGGTCCTCAACACACAAGACTCTTATAGAAGACATCAAAAAGGCCTCTCACAAGAGAGATAGAAGAAAAATGGGCAAAGGAAAGGGAAGCTTGGCAAAAGAGTTTGAATAAGTCATCTCACTCATTTAAAGATAGAGTGGATAAAGAAATCAAATCCTTGAAAAACAGAATTAGTGAATTGGAAAAAGAAAATAGCTCTCTAAAAAATAAAATTGGCTAAATGGAAAAAAAAACTCCATAGAACAAAATAACTCACTTAAAAACTCAATTGGACAATTAGAAAAAGATATTAAAAAAGTGAGTGAAGAAAATAATTCATTAAAAATCAGAATCGAACAAATGGAAATGAATGACTCAAGGAGACACCAAGAATCAGTCAAGAAAAAACAAAAAAATGAAACAATGGAAAAAAATGTAGCAACAAACCTGGAAAATAGATCTAGGAGAGAGAATCTGAGAATTATTGGACTGAGAAGTATGATGAAAAAAAGAGCCTGGACATTATTTTCCAGGAAAATCAAAGAGAACTGCCCAGATGTTATAGAAACAGAAGGTAAAATAGACACTGAAAGAATTTATCGGTCACCTACTGAAAGGGACCCTAAAATCAAAACTCCAAGAAATAAAGTGGCTAAATTCCAGAACTATCAAATCAAAGAAAAAATATTACAAGCTGCTAGAAAAAAGGAATTCAAATATAGAGGAGCCACAATAAGGATTACTCAGGATCTAGCAGCATCCACATTAAAGGATCAAAGGGCCTGGAATCTGATATTCCAAAAGGCTAAGGAACTTGGTATGTAGCCAAAAATAACTTACCCAGCCAAAATGAGCATTTTTTTCCCAGGGTAGAAGATGGACATTCAACAAAATTAAGTGAATTTCATTTATTTCTAATGAAAAAAACAGAACTAAACAAAAAGTTTGATTTACAAATGTAGAACTCGAGAGAAACCTAAAAAGGTAAAAGAAATCTTGGGAACTATATTTCTGTATAAAGATATATAAAGAACACATATATACTTTGTTCTAGAAACTAGAGGTGGAAAGGAAATTGTACCAGGAAAAGAGTAAAGTGGGGATATTATTAATCTCATGAAGAGGCAAAGGGAACCTATTATATCTGAGAGAAAGAATGGAGGCGGATGAACATAGTGTGTATCTTACTCTCATCAGAATTGGCTTAAAGAGAAAAATATTAGGCATACTCTATTTATGGTGAAACTTCTCCCACCTCATTGAAAAGTGGAAGGGGAAAAATGAAAAGGGAAAGAGTAAATTAAGTGGAAGGGAATACAGAAATTGTGAGGGAAAGAGGTAAGATGGGGGATACTAAAAAGGGAGGGCTGTGAGAAGTAAGTGGTGCTCACAAGTTTAATACTGGGGAGGGTGGGGTAAAGGAGAAGGAAAGGAAAAAAGCATACACAGGGATTAACAAGATGGCAAATAATACAGAATTGGTCATTTTAACCATAAATATGAATGGGGTAAACTCTCCCATAAAGAGGAAGCTGTTAGCAGACTGGATTAAAAGCTAGAATCCTACAATATGTTATTTGCAGGAAACAAACTTGAAGGCAGGGTGATATATACAGAGTAAAAGTAAAAAGTTGGAGCAGAACATACTATGCTTCAGGTGAAGTCAAAAAGCAGAAGTAGCCATCTTGATCTCAGATCAAGCAAAAGCAAAAAATGATCTAATTAGAAGAGATGAGGAAGGGCATTATATCTTGCTAAAGGGTAGCCTAGGTAATGAAGCAATAAACATATATGCACCAAGTGGTGTAGCATCTAAATTCTTAAAAGAGAAATTAAGAGAGCTCCAAAAGAAATAGACAGCAAAACTGTAGTAGTGGGAGATCTCAATCTTGCACTCTCAGAATTAGATAAATCAAGCCACAAAATAAATAAGAAAGAAGTCAAAGAGGTAAATAAAATACTAGAAAAGTTATATATAATAGATCTTTGGAGAAAACTAAATGGAGACAGAAAGGAGTACACTTTCTTCTCAGCAGTTCATGGAACCTATACAAAAATTGACGATATATTAGGACATTAAAAACCTCAAATTCAAATGCAGTAGGGTAGAAATAGTAAATGCATCCTTTTCAGACCATGATGCAATGAAAATTACATTCAATAAAAAGCCAGGGGAAAATACACCAAAAAGTAAGTGGAAACTAAATCTCATACTAAAGAATGATTGGGTGAAACAGTAAATCATAAACATAATAACTTCACCCAAGAAAATGACAATAATGAGATGTCATACCAAAATGTGTGGGATGCAACCAAAGCAGTAATAAGAAGAAATTTTATATCTCTAGAGACCTACTTGCATAAAATAGAGAAAGAGAAGATCAATGAATTGAGCTTGCAACTAAAAATGCTAGAAAAGGAACAAATTAAAAATCCCCAGTCAAACACTAAACTTGAAGTTCTAAAAATAAAAGGAGAGATTAATAAAATTGAAAGTAACAAAACTATTGAATTAAATAATAAGACTTAAGAGTTGGTTCTATGAAAAAACCAACAAAATAGATAAAGCCTTAGTAAATCTGATTAAAAAAAAGGAAAGAGGAAAATCAAATTGTTAGTCTTAAAAATGAAAAGGGAGAACTCGCCACTAATGAAGAGGAAATTAGAGCAATAATTAGGAATTACTTTGCCCAGCTTTATGCCAATAAATTCGCCAATTTAAATGAAATGGAAGAATACCTTCAAAAAATATATAGCTTGCCCAAGTTAACAGAGGAAGAAGTAAATTGGTTAAACAGCCCCATCTTAAAAAAAGAAGTAGAACAAGCCATTAATCAATTCCCTAATCAAAAATCCCCCCATTTTCAGGTAGTAAGGAACAGTTTTTGTGTCCAAACCAAGCACTGGTGCTTTTCATAAATTGAGTTTATTGATTACCTTTTCTTTCTATCTCCTTTATAATCTTCTCATTTTGTCTTCTATACTCTTCCTGTTTCTTCTTGTGGCTCTAATCTTTCACTCTAGAGATTAAGAACTGTAATGAGGGTTGGGAGGCAGGAAGAAAAACTGCTATTTAAGGCCTCTCACAATGTTGGAGCAACGTCTGCCATTTGTGTCAATTCTGTTAGCTCTTTGGGGCTAAAAAATATGTCAAGTTTGTTAGAGGAAAGTTAGCAGCATCACCAAAAAATAAATTCCTGTTCCCCCCAAAAAAGCAACAACTTTACTTTTCCCTTGATGGTGATTTGGCAACACAAACTTGCTATAATTTCTTCTAAATAGATTGAGACAGCCAAGTAACTGACAGTGTAGTGATTCAACCCAACTGAGAAAGCTTTAATTCAAAAATCAGTAGAATAGATTATTATGTAGCAAAAATATTTGAGAGAAACTATTCAGATCATTTTAAGAAAGGGAAATGACACACAATTTTCTATCTCCAGGGGCACTGTTCTTGTCTTACAATCAGAGCTGCCAGTCTTTCCATAGTAGCGGGAACCAAAAAGGGGGGTAGAGGGGAGGAATAGAATAAGGAGGGTAAGAAGATATAGGAAATATGTAGCCCAAACTCCTCTTTTTTTGGTATTGGGTGATTCCCCTAGCTGTTTAGAAAGGGAGTTTCTGGAGGCCAAAATGATGATCTTTTGCAAGGAATTTCTTTCCCCACATTAAGATTAAGTATTCACAGTTCTCTAAATGAAGGAAGGCAATTTTTTATAACTTGCAAGCTCTTCCACTCATTCTTTGGGGAATTTCCTATGTTAATTTATGCAGTGTTAAATTTATGCAGTGTTAAAATTCAGTCCAACAGCAGCTACTTACAGAAACTATACAGTGGTGGTACGAAGACTCTTAAGGTAAGCTCATTGTGAAAATAACCTTAGTCAGCCCTGAGAAATATTGAAAGCCTAAAGTTTTTGTGCCAAGGTTGCAAAAGATTTTTTATTGTATGGCTTTAATATTAATACTTCAAAATATTTTTTTACAAAGTAATTTGTCTCCTTTAATTCAACCTGGCATTTTATTGTGGTGTCTTTGACAGTAAAGAAGATAGCTTTGTCTTGCTTCTGCCACCTTTTGGTGGCAGATGAACCCAGTTTGAGAACCTGTTGACAAACTAGCCCTGAAGCTTTCCCATTCTTTTTGTTTTTAAGGAGCAAAGTTTTATACAGCTTAGTTGCCACTGTGTCTTGGGAGATTAGAATTGTAATACATGCACTAGAGTATTATGTGAGTGGAGTTAAAAAGATTATTAAAACAGTCTGTTTCCCTGACTTTGTTTTATAGTTTTCATATGTATTCATATATTGTATGTGTATGAGTAAATACTACTAAGTGTGTCTTACTTAGTAAGCACTCTTCTCCTGGTTGTCAAACTATTCAGCCTTCCCAGGGATTGATAGGGGAAGGAAGGAGAGGAAATACCTAGATTTGGTTTTGATTCATTAAGGCTCCAGGGAAAGATTAGGTGGTTGAAAACATCTTCAGCTTGGTGCTTTATTTTCATTATAAAAAAAACAGATTCTTTTGCAAAATTTAAAAACTAGTACCCTTGCTACATAAAACAAAATGTAGCACTTGGCATATGGGGATTAAGGGAAGGTGCAAATAAATACACATTTTTGACCTCCGTTTGGTTAAAGCCATGAATTTACTACAAATAACACACATACACATTGAGTCCTCATTGCAGTGCTGTTATTAGGATTCAAGTAATGGAATTGTCAACTATCTAGAAATAAAATGGCTTAAGAGAAGTCCAGTATGTTTCTGCATTGCGCTGGATTTTCTTTTGTGGCAATTAGTGAGGTTATTGTGTCTTTAAATTTATATAAAGTTTACCTCCCAAGAGATCAGAAGTTCTTTTCCCATGGGACACACCATCTGTGGTGACCCAATATCTTAAAGGAGATAACTATTCTAACATTATTATGAAATTTCCTTTTTCCATAGAATGTCTAAACCTTTTAATTAACCTCCCGTTTAATTAAGTTGGTATCTGTTCTTTCTACTGGATATGTGCTTTTATTTTCCTTACCTTTCTGATTTTCTGAAACCAAAGAATCTGAAAAACATATGATCATAGAATCTCAGGATAATTTCTTCTCTATTTGTTTCCATGCCATTGTATAATCTTGGTATTCCTATTCTTTAGAAGGTTCTTTTTTTGCTTGCCTTCATTCGATCTTTTTCTTCTTTCTGAGTGCTAGCTGGGGGTTTCCCTCAAGAGTCAGTTCTTGGCCATATTCTTTTTTGTGAGGTATAATATTCCCTTCTAGAAAATATTTCCAAATTCCATCGCTTCTGCTATCACATTTGCTACCTATCCCACTTATTCTTATTCATCTTTTGATACTTATTCATCTGTTCCTTTATCTGCCTGGTGATGAGAAATCCTTTCTTGTATCTGTTACTTCCTTACTAAATGGGGAAGTCACTTAAGAAGTCAGTCCTGTTTTGGGTATGCCTCTTGGTATTGAGCTCATTTAGCCATTACTGAGTATCTTGGCATTTCTGTTCTTCTAACAGCAAGCTACAATTTCTGGGAGTGGTTTGTATCAAATAACCCAGGGATTCTTCATCATCCTGTGTCCCTGGCATATTAAGAATCAGCTTTATACAATTATACTTAGAAGAGGGCATCTTTGCTCCAGAATTTTATGATGCTTACCTGAACCAGGAAAGCCCCATGTCTTAACCGTTATATATCTGGAAGTGAGCATTACAAAAGCTGATAGCATAATCTGAAATTGTTGCTGTTACTTTTTTTTCCTTTGATAGCATTGAAACTTTTCCTTTTGATTTCTCTGCAGAACGTGCTTGAAAAAGGAGGATAAAGCTGACTTCCAAAGCAAGCAAAAGCCGGACAACTTTAATTCCAGCAGTGGAGCATTTTTTCCCCCAACAATACAAAGCCTACTTAAAGGGCAGACCACTAAGAAGAACTGGAAGAGCCAATTCAACAGCAACAGACATCACAACTCAATCAGCAGACACTTGAAAAAGCCAAAACTGGCTGTCTTATTACATCAGAAATCTGACCTGTTAAAGCTCAAGGTTAAAATAGAATGTTTTGTGGGTGGGGTCAGGAGAAGAGAAAGGATAAGTTGAAAGGGAGGGCAGTATGTATATAAGAGAGTGGTGAAGGAGGAAAAGCCCTGTGAATGAGAGCTACTCCCAGGGAACTAAATTGTCTGAGCTTCCTAGAATGCTGACTTTGTCTTTTTTTCTTTTCTCCTTTGATATGAAAGAGATTTTTGTTTGTAATTTATTATGATGATCATGTAACTAAGAAAAGGAAAAAAATGTCTTCCTTTTGCTGGAATAATGTCTATGATTATAAGTGAAATATGGCCTTCTTATCAATGTAAAAGCAACTTTCTAAAGTGTGTGTGTGTATACATAAATATATAGGTATGTGTGTGTGTGTATGTGTATATATATACACATACACACACACATATACTTACATACATACACACACACATAGATATCAGTTCCTTTACCATGAATACTGACAACCATGCCTCACTCAGCATCAATAATAAACATATTTTATGAACAAGACTGGCATTATAGTCTGTAGCCTGGCATCTTCCTGTCCTCAGTTGTATTCATATTTAAAGAATTATTGCATTGCCATTATTGATTCCTTTACTGAAATCCTTTTGTAATGCCTTACATCTGTGCAATGACTATGGTTTCTTGAAGGTTGTGCCAACAGAGAACTAGTTCTGGCAGGTCCTATCAAGGTGGAGAGAGCTTCAGGTGTGTCTGCCATCTGAGGTCTAGCCTGTCCAAGTTTGTGGAGGCTTATAGCCAGATGGATACCTACCAGGTATTGCATTTTTTTTTTTTAGCTTCAAATATCCCATAATAAAACCTTTTACCTACTAAAGGAAATCATATAGTCTGCAGCAATCAAGATTATACACTAATGAAGTCACTGATCTTTCAGAATACTGAAAATATATCATTTGCTAATTTGCATTTTATGTATTATCTTTCATCCATAATTAATGTACTTTACAAAGCTTTATTGTGAACTTTTCATACCCCTTGGGTGAAATTCATTAAGCTCCTAAAACATGAAGGAAACTCCTATCCCCTTGAGAGAAACCCCCCTCCCCACCCTGAGCAGAGAAATGTACTTAATAGCTTTGTGAGACACTTTCCAAATCTATGTTCTGTGAAAATAGCAAACAAGAGTTTAGGAATAAGGTCTCTTTATTCTTGTCACAACTGCTTGGTTAGAACTCTGTATAGTTTTTTGAGACTTTCCAAATCTATGTTCTATGAAAAAAATAGCAAACAAGAGTTTAGGAATAAGGTAGGTATCTTTAATCTTGTCACACCTGCTTGGTAAGAACTCTGTTTTTTGACCCATTTGTCTTGAATCTCAATCAACAAGTGGTTCTCAGTTTCAAAAAGGATCATGATTATTGCCCTTTTTTTTTATTTGGAGGAAGAAGATGACCTTTCTCTGGTTATGAGAAATTTCAGGCAATCTATGTAAATGGAACTTTCGGCTACTTAGTCATTTTGATTTCCTTAATTGGCTCCATTTGAACTGCATCCTACTGTACACTTGTGAACACACCTGCAGATCTGATTTGTATTCTGAGTGTTACTGGTGACTCTCCTACCATAATTATCAAGATGCTTTGTGATTACAGTTTAATTGAAGGTTAAAAAAAAGTGGTGCTGAAGCAAGCTGTGTTCTTTTAAGTGTGAAGGAACCATTGGTAACTTGAGGAGCAGCAAATTTTGGCACCATCAAAGTGGGATCCAGGTAACTGCCTGGGAGAAATAATAGGTACACAAAAGCAAAATGTTTACACGGTGACTTGCTGTAGTGTTTACAAATCAGCTAACTCACAAATTCTCTTCTATAGTGTTTTGTTTTGTAATTGAGAGCCAAGAACTTGGCACATCCCAGTCTGCCAGTCTTGTTGCTGGCAGAGAAATACAGCACTGGAGAAGCAGACATTTAAAGCTGGTTAATTCTCTGAAAATGGAAGAGTCATCTGTCAAAGCAGCACACTCTCATTGCCAGTTTATTAATTCACCACTCTGACGAACATGACGGGTGGCAGGGGAAAGGGACGGATCCCTCCTGCCAGCATTTATATAGTGTAGAATGAGAGACAGTGCATTGTTTTTTACTTTTGTGAAGTCTTTCCCAGTTTTTGTTTCATGACTTCTTTTAGAATCCCATTAGGTCTTAGGACAACTGCTTGTGAAGAATATAGTGATTTATATGAGGATCAAAGGAACCATTTTATGTATTTTCAAGTCAGTTATTGTTTCTCTTTAGTTAGAACAGAGGACAATCTACAACAATTTAGCCCATGAAGCCAAGAAGAATATCATCTTCAAAACTGTGCTCGTATGATCACACTAGACAAATTGGGATTAAATTAAGGAAAAGAAACTTAAGTAAACTGGACAAATCATTGGTAATAAGGGATCTGAACAACTAGATGTCAATCTTCATCCAAACTCTTTTGGATTTCAACCTCTTTCCTAGATTTGGTGGAAGTCAGGTTATTTAACTCCTCTTTAGACTCTTTCACAAGAGTTTCAAGTTTTTAAAATTTATTTACTTGACCTGGGGAATTTGTTAAATGCTTCTTACGATCTCTAGTATCCAAAAGAACAGAAATCTCTTGCCCTTAGCATGGAATCATGCAAGCACTTAAGCTGTTGTTACTGCAAATTGGAGAACAGTTTCTAATTTGAGGGGATTTCCATTGTTAAACTAATGAAAGTTTAAGGATTAGAGGTGTGAATAACAAATTTTAGCTTCTTAGGCTATTGCTAATATAGGGGATGCCCATATTCCAGGTAAACAAAAAAGTATGATAGCTAATGAATTTCTGTTGCCATGCCCACTTCCTGTTATATCTCAGAAAAGCATCTTTAAAATGAACTCCTACAGAAGCACAATTACTGGCCAGAATCATTCAGTCTTTACTTAAAGAATTTTAGGCAGTCCATCTTATTTTCAAATTTGCTCTGAATATTAGGAATATTGTTCCCCTGTAATTTCTATCAACTTACCTACTTTGAATGTGGGCAAAAAATAATCTAATCTCACTTCCACAAAAGTTTTTCAAATATTTTAGGACACCTAAACATATCTCCCAGTTTTCTCTTTTCTGGTTTAGACATACCTAGTTCTTTGAACCAGTCCTTAAATGGTGTGTTTCCAGTCTTGTCGTCCTTGTAAAATGTGGCTCCAGAGTAGACATAATACTGTAGACAGACCAGACCAGAATTCAGTAATACTCTCGCCCTTCTTTTCAGATACTTTATTTTCCTTAGTGCAATTTAATTAACTGTTTCATGATGCAGACTGAAATAGTGTTTACTGTGTGCAAAGTTCTATGATTTCTTAAGAGCTCAGTGATATTCATAGTTTAGACTTATAAGGCCGTGTTCCTGAATTCATGGGCCTTGTGGTCTGGTAGTGGATATGTGTTATGTATTTATAATGTATGTTATATATACATAAAAGAGGAGCAGTGTTAATTTCAGACAGTACATAATTACAGTGAGTTATTTTCTTTCTCCAATTCACAAATTCTGTTTCCCTGCACTTCTTGGGAGTTTTTTACCTTTTCCAGTTCACATTTCAGTTAGTTGTTTTTTTCCACTTTGTCAAATTTTTCTTTTAGAGAGTTATATGTCTTTTCTGTACTCTCTTGCATAGCTTCTCTTTTAAGGTTTTTAATAGTCTCTTCTAGGAGAGCCTTTTGTATTGGGGACCAACAATTGTCTGGAGACTGTCTGCTATTAGTCTCCAGGGTTGAAAAGCTGTTCTCTTTCTGAGTAGAAACTATCAATTGTCCTTTTGATTTTCTTACTCATTTTGTTAAAGCCTGTAGGATCTGCCTTCAGGGCCAGGAGGTTACCAGCTTCCTCTGCAGAGCAGTGAGCGATGTATGGACGGGTAGCTGTCCTGCTAGCCGTCTGCAAAAGCAGGGAGGTACTGGAGTGCTCTGGGAAAGAGTTCCCCACCTGGAAGTAACTCAGGCCTGCAGGGCAGAGCTGGGAAAGTGCCCTGCAAAGAACCCCTGCTGTGTGAGATAATGACTGCCCTGGGACTAGAAGCTGAGCAGTGAGAGTTTCACTACCCCAAGCCAAATCCCGCCCTGGGGCTGTGGGTATTAGCAGTTGAGCAGTGAATGGATTTGCAGGGAAGTGTCTCTGCCCGGAAAGCACAGTCCTGTTGGGGAAGTTATATTGCCCCAGGCCGAGCCCCCCATTGTGCTGATTAGAGGCTGCCCAGGCTGTGCCCCCCTGCCGTGCAGGTTTGTAACTGCCTCCCCCTTCCCCCCCCCAAAAAAAAAAAGCCCAAACTGCAGGATGTAGCTGCAGGGCTGTGTTTCAGTCTCCTGAGTCACTTCCGGGTTTGAGTAGCTATAGCCAGTGTTAGGTTCTGGTGTTTTTTTAGAGTACCCTCTGTTTTAGGCTTTAATTTCTCTGCCAGTTTACTGCTTTGTAATCAAGGCAGAGCAGTTAGCCTATAGCAGAGTGGTCTCTATAACTTCTCTAGCCACAGAGATCACCCCCGCCCCTGGTCTGCTCAGGACCAGGACGCTAGCCTCTCCCTGCCTGTGCTGGTCTGTTTCTGGCCCCTTAGGACAAACCTTTCCTGGCGATCTTCCAGATTGACTTCAGCAGATAAGTTGTATGCTTCCGGTCTTCATGGATTTAAGCAGTGAAGAACTGTTTCTGAGGCTGGATAATAGTTGGTTATGAGGGGAATGAGAGGAGCTTAGAAAGTCGTGTGTGCCTTCTCCGCCATCTTGGCTCCCCTAAATATGCAGTATATAATTACAAATCATGGGAATCAGGAAAGGTTTCTGAGTTGAGCTTTAAAACTAGAATAGGAGCTTATAGTTGATAGGAAAAAAAATAAAACAACCTTAATTGTTTTTTTTTTTTTTTCCCCCAAATGAACTGCTTTGTAGTTACAGATTATCCCGTACATGGTTTATTCCCTAGTAAATTCCATCTTGTTAGCGTTAGTCTATTATTTTCTAACCTGCCCAATTCTTTCTGGATTCTGATTCTATTATCCAGTATATTAGCTGGCCAGTTTAGCATTTCTTATCCACATATTTGATAAGGTGGTCTCTTTATGTTTGGTCACACCACAGATAAAAATGTTGAAGTGATTTTTCCTAAAGCATAATTCTGATCATATTAGCTCATTTCTCTTTTCTAATAAATTCTAATCTTTCTCTACTTGGTAAAGTTCATCAAATAACACCACCTTCCTGTCTTTCTAGTCTTTGTATATATATTACTTTTCTCCTCCACTTCAAAGATTGAATCATACTCATCTATTCTCTGTTTGGCACTCGTGTCAATTATCTTTTCTAGATGCCATCTAGACTGGAAAAAGCATTCCTCAGTTCCTCAACAATCATTAGCTGTTCAGCAATTGAATAAATAAGTTCTTTCTATTCCATGGTGTATAGCTTTCCAGGCTAAATGCCTTAGATCCTTGAAAGCAGCCAGGTACTTTCTTATCCTCTCACTAATTTTCTTTTTTTAATTCCATTGTTAACTATGATGATCCCATCATTTCTAGTCTAAAAATTATTCTCTTTGATAGAGAAAAAATAAAAATAGAGTTGAGTAGTACTGCCGTCTCTCAGCTATCATATCTTTCTATCTACCCTAAACAGTGGTCCTATCCCTTGATCTTCCTCTTGACTCCCATGTAGCTTCTTTTATTTTGTTCTAACATTTATTTGTCTTGATATTTCTTTCTCCCTTAGTATGACTGTTTGTTTCTCTTATCTTGTCATTTTTCTGTTTTTCTTTTCATTTTCTCTTCTGTCTCTTCTAATTAATCCAATATTTTAATTAGCCTTTTAAAAAATTATTCATAGATTTAGAACTGGAAAACCATTAGAGACCACATAATCCACTCTGCTTCCCCGCCCCTTATTTTATAGATGATCAAAGAGAAATTCACAAATAATAAATGATGTGGCCAAGTTCACATAAAGGGAAGATTAGAGTCTAGGTTCTCTGACCTCATAGAGCTAGTGTTCTTTCCACTCTGCTGTGATACCCCAATATTTTTATTAGTAATTCTAAGTTTCTAAATCTGTTTTATAATTTCTTCACATTTTAAAATTAGTTGATTATTTTATATTATGACTTCAATAAACTTTTTTAGTTGATTTTTCTTTCCTTTTTGGGTAAATAATATAGATATAATTATTCACAGAGGCACATGTTTCTCACCACTGCCTTAGAGAATCATCATCTTCTGCAAAGATGTGGTCTTAGAGCACTAACGTGGTTTATGTCCTAAAATCATGTTCCAAACCACTATTAGAATGGGATGTGTAAATGAAAAATTATATATGGATATGTATATCAATTTTCTGCACTTTTATACTTCTGTATCCATCTCTTCCTGCATATCTCCTTTAAGGAAAGAGGAAGAAGAAAGTTTGAGAGATCAAGACTTCTTTCTCCTACTATTCAAGTTCATTGTCATCTATCCACTGAACCCTCTTCTTTCCTTATCTCCACCTTTCAGAGGAAAGGAAAATACTGAAGCAAGGAGGCCTCCTACATATCTATTTTAACTGACCTGTCCCTCCCATCTGATATTGGGCCTTAGCCCAATATTCAAACTCCATGGGGAAGAGTGGTGCCCGCAATTTAATTGGTGAGCATGATCACATCTGGTCATACTTTCCATACCCCAGGGATTCTGATACCCTATAGATCATCTTCCAATTCTTTATTTCCACTCCCCTCAATCTTCTCACCCCAAATCTCAATCAAATGCCATCTAGCTCTTTCATTGTGCCTTTGTGTCTTCCATAGACAACATACTTACCTTCATCCTTAATCTTTTCTTCTTCTGCTCTTTGCATCTACTAGCTTTTACTGAAACCTTGCCACATTTTCTAGTACTATCTTTACTTTCATTTATACTCCTTGGCTCACTAGTCAAAAAAGGGGAACTCCTTGTTCACCATTGCCACTTTCAAATTCTCCTACCTTCATTACTCAGGAACTTTTCTTCCTTTGAGGTTCTTGTTATTCTTATCTATCATCTAATCAAATTCTGGTAGCTATTGTCCACAGACCTAGTCACTCCCTTTCCTGGGTGAGTTCAGTAAATGGTTCATAATTTTTTCCCTCCTCCCAAATTCTACCAGCATATTTATTGACTCTCCCTCAAACTCCATAAACATGCAGTTTTTCAGCCTATTCCACATAAGCTATTTCACCTCACCTCAGCCACACACAAAGATGGACATACCCTGCATAATTCCAAAATCCCTTTATCCAACCATAAACTTTTAGCTTTTCACATCTCCCTTTGCCTTCCCTTAGAAAACCCTACTTTTCATTAGTATCATGACCTCTAATATTTTGATCCTTTTATTTTCACCCTGGCCATTCAACTACACATTAGTCTCTCTCTTCTCTTAACCATTTTGACCCTTTGGTGAGTCAGTTCTATACTGTCCTCTCCTGGATTCCTAATCCCCTTATTGTATCATTGATTATTTCCAACTAAGCTTCAGCCTTGGATCATTATCATCACTTCCTGCCTTCACTTCTACATACATGCTGCTAAATGAAAGTCACATGTGTTCTATTTGGGTCCAAGACAATTTTATGTTATACAACTTCAACTGGATCCTCAAGGCTGCTGGCAGACTTAATTATATCTTTCTTATCATTTCAATCCTATTTCCACAGTAGCTTTTCCAAATCTTTTCATCCCTCATCAACCTCCTATGTTGTTTCCTCCTCCCATTTTTTCAATTCCAAGAAAAATTGACGAGCTCCCCGTTCTCCCCTTTTTCCCCTTCTCTGCTCTACACTGCCACCACTCTGATACAGGTCCACATCACCTCATATCTTGATTACCATGATAACCCACTGGTGGATGGCTCTCATTGCCTCTAGTCTCTCTCACTCCAGTCCATTTGTCCATTCAACCACAAAGTGATTTTCCTAAAGTGAAGGTCTGACCATGGCATTCCCCATTCAGTGGAGTCACTCAAGAGTCAAATACAAAATGCTCTATTTGGCATTCAGAGCCTTTCATAACCTGCCTCTTTTGTTTTTCCAGTCTTCTGACCCCTTAATCCCTGGCATATACTCTGATACAGTGATATTTTCTGGGCCTCTACTGTTCTTCATCTGTGATGTTCCATTTAATGACACTGGCCCTTTTCACTCGCTGTCTGTCCCCCATGTATAAAGTACTCTCCCTTTTCAATTCTATGTACTGACTTTCCAGCTTCTTTTAAGTCCCAACTAAAAATAAAGCCTTTCAGCACAACTCCTTTCACTCTAGTGCTTCTGTAAATTATTTACACACACACCACACACACACAATTACTTGTTTGCATGTTGTTTTCCCCATAAGACTAAGTTCCTTGAGGACAGAGATTATCTTGCCTATTATATCCCCAGCACTTAGAACAGTGCCTGGCACATAATAGGTATTTAAAACATGTTAAATGATTGGTTGACTAGTTCAGGACCTGTGGTTTAAGAATACTTTCTCCAAATCTAGAACTGTACATTCCTCCTTCCCTTCCACACCAGAATGGTCTTTGTAAGGTATGGGGGAAAGTCACCTGCTAATCAGCCGTCTGTGGCCACACTGTCCTTGGAATGGTACTCCTGGGGCAGCTAGGTGTACACAGTGGATAGAGCACCAGACCTGAAGTCAGGAGGACCTGAGTTCAAATGTGGGCTCAGACACTTAACACTCCTTCCTAGCTGTGTCACCCTGGGCAAGTCACGTAACCCCAATTGCCTCAGAGGAGGAGGGAAAAGGGGGGGAAGGAATAGTACTCCTTCCTGGCTTTGTTAAGAGCCTGTATTTTGCTCCCATATTCTTTGGAATCCAAATGCACCTTCATATTTTGATATGAAAAATTAGAAAAATAAAAAGGGATACTCATCCACAGATAAACTTTTTTTCTTGGTCCAATAGGGTATTTAAAAAATGTATTTTTTAAAATTTGTCCATTTAGTCTCACTAGAGAAAAAAGAAAATCCTTGTATTACAAAGATGCCTTGTCAATCAAATTTCTGCATTGCCACAGATTACTTCTAAAACTTTGTTAGAATTTAATTTCTTTCCCCTTTCATCAGATATTCTGTAAAGGTGTACAGAATTTTGTGATTTGAATTTTACTACATCCTTTTCCTTGGGGGGAGATAGGGGAGGCAAGTGGGAAAAAGAAAAGACTGACAATGTACAAACTTTAAACTCTCCCAAAATCCACATTGTAAAATCATTTAAAATGCATAGAGGTAGATTAGCTACTCTCTTAGCTATTTTTCCTTTCCAGTTTGTCATCACTTACTGAAATTACCGAAGTAAATACAAATTTTAAGCATCCTGCTTTCGTTTTCATTCCTCCAGTTCTTTTCAAAGACAAACTGCATTTTGGAAAAACGAATATACTTACTATCTTTTCCAATCTATTTTTCACGGAGGGAAAGGAGTGAAAAAAGTAATGCTAAATTCCCTTATGAAACAATACCTTTAAAACAAGAGAGATTGGTTCTTTGCAATAAATGGACAGATTAGAAATCTGGCTAACATCGCTGAAGAGAACTCAGTCACACGTTCTAGCAATTTCTCTGAGAATGGATAATTCCATTTAACGATGACTATATATTTTTTTTTTTTATTGAAGCTTTTATTTTCAAAACATAGGCAAGGGTAATTTTTCACTTTGGACCTTTGCAAAACCTTGGGTTCCAATCCCTCCCTGCCCAGATGGCAAGTAAACATGGTAAGAATGTGTGAATCCAGACATATTCATACAATTAGGACGGCTACGTTAAAAAGAGAAGCGAGAGTACTTCGGCCCCAGAGATCCCGAGTCATTCCATCCCTTGGCAAGATTCTCCTTGGAACCTGGGCTAGGATCCCTCGCCTGCGCAGCACCACGGACGCAATCCCAGCCCCGCTGAAGCCCCAGTGCCTGGAATTCTTTCCTCCTTACAGGAAAAGGAGAGGCCAGCTCGCCCGCCCCTCCATCCCCACGCCAGCGCTCCAATTCGGGAGGAAGCTTTGTGGTTCTGCTTTCTTTTGTCACCACCTAGTGCCTCCAGCCCCCGCCTCACAGGCGCGAACCTGAAAAGGAGGCGCACAGAGGCCCTCTGCTCCACATGGAACGTTCTCTTTTCCAGCGTAGAGCCCCAGCCCTCGACGGACTCGATACGCGCCGTCAAGGGGGCAAGAAACAAATCGAAACGGATTGTAAGAAAAAGTCGGGTCTCGAAACTCCCTCCGACCCAGGGAGCCGCGGTAGGAAGCAGCCGCGTTCCAAGTAATGAAGCGCCTCAGACCTTCTGGAGCTATTAGGCAGGGGTGGCTTCGGGGACCTTCCCGGGCGGAAAGGCCGGCCCGGCCTCACCGCCGCCGCGCCCGCCCCGCGCCTTCCCCGCCCGGGGGAAAGCAGGCCCGCCGCGAAGGTAGCCTGCGGGCCAAGGAAACGCGGGCATTGACCTAACGGCCTTAACATGCAAATGAGAGCGCCGCCCCGGGCCCCGCTGCGCCCCGGGCCCCGCTGCGCCCCGGGCCCCGCTGCGCCCCGGGCCCCGCTGCGCCCCGGGCCCCGCTGCGCCCCGGGCCCCGCTGCGCTCCGGGCGCTCCCCGGCTTCCGGAGTCCGCGCCGGTGCTGCTGCTGCCGCCGCCGCTGCTTATCAGCGCGGCTTATTTTCCCAATTACGTGTGAAGACGGCACTCCCTTTTTGTAAGACCGAGTTCTAAATTTGTTCTCCCTCCCTCCCTTGCCTCCCTCGGCCCCAAGACACCAAGCAGCCTGATGTAGCTTATAGGTGTGCAGTCATCTTAAACGTGTCTCCCCTTTGTCAGGTTGCAGAAGAAAAATGGGACCAAAGGGGGGAACCGCGAGAAAGGAGAAGCAAACAAGAGAGGGGAAATAGCGCGCTTCGGGCCTGCCTGCTAAAACACAATCTTTGGTCTCCCCGCAAGGGTGGCCGGCCGGGATTCCTGCCTGTTCATCAGTCCCCTGTGGGCGAACTGACGCTCCTTAGCAGCCCCCACTGCCCCCCCTCCTGCTCCCTAACCCGCTGCATCTCTCAGGATGTCACCTCGTCAGAGCCAGACCCCATTGTCTGTCCTCCAATAAAACACTTCTTTTTCTAACTCTCTTTTCCAATCCTACTACTCACCGTCATCTAGTAACTGTTGCCCATCTCTGACAATAGCAAGTCACAGCCTCCCTGCGCTTTTCTCATCCGTAAAAGGAAGGGACGTTTGGCCAGGTGACCTCTGAGGGCTCTTTCAGGTCCGCATCTATGCCCGTCTTCTCCTCAGTCATTTTAAGTCTTTCCCTTCATCCCATCTTTTCCTGTCATTTTTAGTGACTTCAACAGCCGCGTTGATAGCCTGGCCTCAGATTCTCGGGAAACCTTGATTTCCTGAATGCCATCTCTACGCTGCCCCTTGGGTGTGGTTATACTGTGTCTTAGATTTCTTGGTCACTGAAGATCATGCTAAACGATGCCATGCCTGGGGCCATCTGTCACACCCGGCACCTCTTCATCACTCGGGGTCACACCTGACTTTGCCCATCACTAAAAACTGGTTCTTTTTGAAGTCTCTTGAACCAGTGTCCTGTCCTCCCACTTCTCCCATGCCCTGGCCCTTATGATCCGCTATTTGTTCTTATTGTGACTGATTCTGTCTTATCATCTCCATATACAAGACCCCTTCTAGCTTCATTTGACTTCTTACTGTCCTGATAATCTATAAGGACACTGTTAAGTTCAGAGTCTCTCACAAAGGAACCCACACATACCACTCACGGTTAGCAATAAGGATGGATTTATTGCAAGGAGAGGCAGAACAACTCATCCCCCCAAGCCACTCCCACCAAGGTGGTCAAACAAGCTCCGGCCAGCCACCTTCTTAGCCATTCTTCTTCCTCCCCCATGAAACTTGGTTAACTAGGTACTATATAAACCAATAGCAAAATCATAATTTCCTCCCTGCAAATGATCTGCCCTTCTGGTGCTTAGTTCTGTATTCCTAGGGACTCTAAGATGGAAAAATGAGGATGAGGTCTCTCCTATGACCCTAGCTGTGGGCATTATTGCTATCTTATGTCCTAGCTGGAAAAGCACCCAGAGATGCAGAATTGGCCCAGCCTAGTGCAAAGCACATGGGAGACGTAAAGATTGGGGTCCATAGAACTTTAGCTCATAAGAGAAAAGCCGAGGACTTGGGTCTGCCACATGGTGTATATAGTGATAATACAGAACTATTATCCTCCACAACACCCATGATTAGCTATGGGAGATGTGTAATATAAATTTATTTTCTTAATATGAGGACAAACCATGATCCAGAAGAATAAGGGATCCCACTTGTGTAGAATGGCTTTTAGAATAAGCAAGTAATTCAGGGAAGCTCAAATTTCAGGAGGACCTGAATTCAAATTTGATCTCAGACACTTAAACACTTCCTAGTTGTGTGACCCTGGGCAAGGCATTTAACCCCAGTTGCCTCAGGGGGGAAAAAAAGCAAGTAGTTCTTATACACAAAAGGGTAATAGTGTATTTATTCAATCCACAAGCATTAATTTATTAAATATCTACTTATAATAATAATCACCAACGTTTCTCTAATTCTTTACACAAATATATTGTTATTTCCACTTTACAGGTAAAAAAACTGAGGTGCGCTAAATAACTTGCCCCAATGGTTACTTCACTTTCTTCATCTGTAAAATGAGGATCATAGCACCTATCATCCAGGACTGTTATGAGGATCCAATGAGATAATGTTTGTAAAATACTTTGCAAACCTTAAAAATGCTATATAAATCTTAGCTACTATTATTAGAGCCTTGTATTATTAGAGAACTGCTTAACCCATATAAAATGGTGCCCTTTGAGCAATTTTGCCAGCTCAAATTTTATAGATATATTTAATCTTCATGGAGGTACAGAGGAGAGAAAAGAATATAAGCATAAACAAATCTCCCTCCAAGAGGATATTCTGCCTTTGTATTTATACTAGAAACAATAAAACTTTCTTAGATTTTAAGGTATATTGGAGTGTTGCTATATGCAAGTGTTTTAAGGAATATTAAAGGGGTTTTCTTGGACAGATGATGTACTCACCTGGAGTGGACTTGTCAAACCTTTCCAATCCCAGGGTCACGCTATATCAGTCATCTTTTGATGCTTAATCAATAGTCATCCAAACTTAATGTAGCCTTAGTCTATCCCCTGATTTCTGCTCCAGGACCTTGCTGCATTGTTCATCCTGCTTATAACTCTCTATGTTTCTCTCTGTGTTAACATCCTTGATGGTCTTCTCCTCTCTCTAGGTTCCACCTTTTTTTTTTTTTTTTTCTTTTGTCCACCATGTGGATAGCCATCCTCTGTGTGAATTACTCTCCAACCCTGATCTCTTAAACACAGGCTCTCAAGTGGTAGATGCTCGCACCCAGTCTAATGCTCTTTCCTACTTCACTCCTCAAGCCCACCTTTTCTGGCAAGAACTTCAGATTCATCATCTGTCAGAATTAAAGCTTCCCCAAACCACCCCTGTCCTCACCAATCTTTTGAGCTGTCTGAGTTGTCTGTGACCTTCTTTGTTGCTACACTTCCATGCTCTATATCTTTCTAATCTTGTTGAATTTTTGACTCAGTTCCCTCTGCTCATTACCTTCCTTACTTAGGCTTCTTGTCCCCTCATCTGAACAATTGCAATAGCCTCTCTCACTGAGCTCCCATCCCAAGGTCTGGTTCCTCTCTCACTGGGCTCCCATCCCAAGGTCTGGTTTCCTGTCTGTGCTATCAATTAGATCCCCTCTTCCCCACAACTGTCAGAATAATCTGATCAGAGGATTATAGATTAGGACAGAAGGAACATTAGAGGCCATGAGATTCAACCTCGTTTTACACATAAGAAATGATTCTCAGAAAGGATTAGTGACTTGCCCAGTGACAAAAAGTAATCATCCTCCCCTCCCCCGTATCAACAATGACATCCCCCCAAGTTGGGATGAGAAAGTAGATCTAAGATCCCAAGAAGAGTCAATGCTCTTTTCACAGTGACATCAACTTTCTTTTCATTCAGGCTTTTTAACATCTTGGCCCACCAATTCTTTATTTAATATTTTGATAACTTTTTCAACACGTGATTTTTTTTATAATCTTATTTTTATGCATCTAAAGGTATTATTAGGAGAGCATAGACTTCATCAGACCATCCAAGGAATACATAAAACAAAAAAGGCTAAGAGCTCCCCCTTCAACATTTACATATTATTGTGTTATACCTAGAATTCTTATCCCAAATCCAAGGCTCTCCATGATCTATCCTCAATTCACTTTGCATATCTTTTACTTCTAGCCAAGTTAGACTATGGTCCATGCGTTTCTTGGCTTCATAATTATGCCTCTAGACCTTTATTTGTGCCATTCCTCCTACTTGAAATGTCCTCCATCGATCTCAGTCTGTCCATTTCTAAAGGGTTTGTTCATCATTTCTTTCATGAAGTCTTCCTAATCACTCCCTATAGGAAGAAGAGATATTTATCTCTTCTAAATTTCCATGGCTTTTTGTGCCTTCCCACATTGTTGCATCTCTCCTATTAAAGTACAAACTCCTGGAGCACATCCTTGTGCTTCTGTTTTACTCTTCTTCAAAGACAAGGAGGCACAACAAAAGAATGCTTTGTTTAAAGTCAAATATCTGAGTTCAAATCCTAAAACAGTCACTTGCTACTCATGGGACTTTGGTCAAGTCACTTCCAGTCTCTGAGTCTGTTTCCTGATCTGTAAAATGAAGCTTTGTGGATAAGATGACCTCTAAGATGCCTTGCACCTCAAAATTTGTGACCTTGTGATTGTTTTTTAATCTTCCAAAGCAAAGCACCTAGTCCAGAGTACTGCATGTGATAGTTATTCAACAAGTTTGTTGAATGGATCAACGAAAATGAAAATTCTTTTCTCTTATCCATCAAAACTTGGTTGGATGGGAGAGAGGAAATTGTCCAGCTGTGGCCTAATTCTAGTTCTCTTTGCTCGGCTCCATCAGACATACTCCCTTCCCTTGATTTTCTTTCCCACTCATCCAGAACACCCTAAAATCCTCATTTGATCACACCACATTTGACAGGGCACCCATTTTCCAAGAGGAAGAGAATGTTACATCGCCTGGTTCCAAAGAAAGATACTTTTCTCTTAAGAATGACCCCATTGTGGAACTGCTGCCCTGTCAGACCAATGCTGGTGCAGGAGACAGCATCCAGGCATCCCAAATAGGACTCCAACCTCCCCTCCCCCCTGCTTTCTAGTTCCAGTCACTGCTGGATTCCCCCTTCAGAAGAAAAGTAATTGTTGCCTGAGACCTTTCAAGCCCCATTCCATGGCAATTTGTCACTGGTGCCTTCACTTTGAAGCTCAGGCTGCATGGGGCACAGTGAAGTACCACCCGTCTCACCCTCCATCACTATCTCTGCTGTGTGCCCTTTCCCTCTGGCTAGAACAGAAGATTAAAAATAAATAATGAAAACAAAAAGAATATCAAAGTTTCCTGGAAGCATTCATACAGTCCTCAAATTTCTCTGAGTGATATCATTTCAGAAAGAATTCAGAAGCTTTGAGCTGGACCTTAGCATCTATGCCCAAGGTCATGGCAAAATGATCAGTGAAACAGGAGAGGTCACAGCTAATACTTCCCACCATAAAAGAATACAGTCATCCACAAAGGTCATGGTATCAGACATTACAGATAGCTATGACCTTGGAAATCATCCTGTTCCGACATGAGTAGCAGCAGAGGGACTCAAAGGACTCGTCTCCAGAACCAGTATATTCATTTCCCCAAACTGCTCAGCATTGGTATTCTGCCTTAGATTATCACTTGGACCTCCTGCCCTTTTCCCCAGTAGCATTTTTTGCCCTAGGCATTATTATTAAATAAATAAATAAAGTTTGCAAAATGGTTTCATAAATTATGTGTGAAGTAGGGGCCATCATGCACAGAGGGCCGTAGTGCACAGAGTGCTAGGCCTAATGTCAGAAAGACTCATCTTTTGGAGTCCAAATCTAGCCTCAGCCAATTATTACCTGTGTGACCCAAGGTAAATCAATTATCCCTGTGTGTGTATCAGTTTCCTCTGTAAAATGAACTGGAGAAGGAAATGGCAAATCACTCCAGTATCTTTATCAAGAAAGACCCAAATAAGGTCATAAAGAGTCAGATACAACTGAACAACCAAAAATATTTTAGTTCATTTTATTAGATTAACATGTTAATCTATATTTGATTGCTTTCTATTTTGGGGAGAGGGAGAAAAAATTGGAACACAAGCTTTTGCAAAGGTGAATGTTGAAAACTCTATGTATTTGGAAAAATAAAAATATTAAATATTAAAAAATTATCTTCAAAAAATAATTTTAGCTTCATGTTAAGAATGAACATTTATAACATTAAGCATAACTTTCCCTTGTTGGACAGTCAGAAGATTTTTCCCTCTATTGAATTGAAACCTAGTTCCCTAAAACTTCTGGATCACAGATTTAGACTTGGAAGGTACTTTAGCTATTTAATCCAATCTCCATATTTTACAGGTGAGTAAATTGAGGACTACAATAGTGAAGTAACCTCCTTAAGGTGGCAATTATAAAATGTGAACCCATGTCAAAATTCTGAAATCCTAGAAACATAGAATATTAGATTTGAATCTCATACACCAGCAACATGTTTGGTGAATCAAGTAGAGGTTACAGCAATCCTCTGCCTTCAAACCCATTACCCTTACCACAACATGCTACTGGGTCTTAATGTAGACTCTACCCCTCCGAAGGTAAATGGCATAAGTTGAATCCCTCTTCCAGTTAATAATGCTTCCAGTTAATAATGCTCCAACTATTGAAGGGAATAAATGTGCTCTATATACTTCCGTTACTTAAGCAACATGGTCTTGAGTCCCTTCACCGTTCTGGTGGCTGCTCTTACCAGCCTGGTAGAACTAGTCACTAGAGGGGTAACTAGATGGCTCAGTGATAGAGCATTAACCCTGAAGTTTGGAGGATCTCAGTTCAGATTTGACTTCAGCACTTAACTACTTACTTACCAGCTGTGTGATCCTGGACGAGTCATTTAACCCCAAATGCCTCTCAAAAAAATAAAAAGACTTACTAGAGTCTGACCAAATACCCTAAGGGACCCCAGACCCTCCAGAGTGACTCCACATCTATTCTTTGTCTCTGTGCCAGCTTCCAGCTTCCTGTCTAGTCTCAGCCCTGAGACACCTTCAAGAGCTGTCTCTTAACCAGCTTTCCCTAGCATGCTCTCCTCATTAGCCGGCACTGTTTTTCCAACAAGCCTCATTTGGTTAGCACTCCTGGTTTCCTAACCTCTCCCCTCTGGCAGAAGAGACTCCTCTCCCTGCTAGTGTTTCCAGCACCTCCCAAATTAGTATCATCTGTGAATTTCATTACTGAGCTGTTTACCCCTTTTCTCCTGGCTCATTAGTGGAGGTGGAAGTCTAAGAGGCACTCACTCCATTATGGCCCAGACTCGGAGACAGAGCCTGTAATGGCCTTGAGCTTAATGGAAACCCTACTAGACACAGGGCTATCGGTCTTTTGCGGAGACAGTAATGGCCTTTGGCTCAATAAAAGTTTGGGGGACTGATTTTAAAATAGGTAATTCTGGAGTATTTCCCAAAGGTGCACTAGAATAGCTCAGAGGTAACCCTGTATTGGGGAAGTGAAGCTGGGGCAACTTCCCCAGGCCTGTTTCTTCCTCTTATGGAGAACCCTGGAAAGTAGCCTTGTGTTGTATAAATGGAACCAAATGGTGACTTTTCCTGTCACAGTAAGAAGACACATCTCTTCTACATGTCTCCTTATCCATCCCATGAAAACTTTGGGCTTTGAGTCGTTAGGTCAATAAGCATTAAGTGCTTAGTGTGTTCCAGGTACTATGCTAAGCACTAGTTCAATTGGAGAGACATCTGTAAAGTGGGCATTAACAGACTCAAAAACTGAGTTCTAGCCCTGCTTTGCCATTTGTTAACAATGTCACCACAGGTAAAATCACTTAACATGCCTTAACCTTAGTTTTCTCTTCTGTAAGATGGGTGTAAGGATAATAATAAATAATTATCATTTATTATCCAGGGTTGTTATGAGGATAACTCAATCAACAAGAATTTAAAGCATCTCCTATGTGCCAAATACTATGCTAGGAGCTACAGAGGCAGAGATAAGAACAAACTAGTCCCTGCCCTTGAAGAGCTTACGTTTTGTTTGAGAGATATTTATGATTTATGTTTATGGAGGATAATTGTATCTGATGGACATGCATAACTATGCCCAAAATACATATGAAATAAATATAAGTATGTGGGTAGAAATACAAGGGAAATAAGGAGGAGGAGGAGAAGAAAGAAAGAAAAAGAAAGAAAGAGAGAGAGAAAGAGAGAGAGAGAAAGAAAGAAAAAGAAAAAGAAAGAAAGAAAGAAAAAAAGAAAAAGAAAGAAAGAAAGAAAGAAAGAAAGAAAGAAAGAAAGAAAGAAAGAAAGAAAGAAAGAAAGAAAGAAAGAAAGAAAGAAAGAAAAAGAAAGAAAAGAAAAAGAAATGAATACAAGTTATCGGGAAGAGGAGAGATGACTAACAGCAGCAGGAGGCAATCAAAAAGCCTTTTGTAGAAGGTGGTGTTTATACTGTGCTTTGAAGAAAACTAGATTCCAAAAGGTGAAGGTGAGGAAGAAGTACATTCCAGGCACGGAGTGCAAAGGCTTGGAGCCTGGAGATGAGCATGGCATGGGTGAGGTCAGTTTAGATGGACCAGAGAGTCCATGAGGTGTCATTGTTCATCCTTCATTCTCAAAGACCAGTGACATCACAAAGGGGATGTCTGGGGAAAAGCCTGGAACAATACATTAAAGGCAAGTAGTGCCAGGCCAGGCCAAATGCCGAGTGGGGGAGTTTGTATTTGATCCTAGAGGGAGTGAGATAATCCACGTGAAACACATGTCGCTGTAAAATGCTCTATAAATGTCAGCTTTTGTGATTATTATGGTTTTGTCATTATTATTACAGGTGCACTGGTTTGGCGGTAAGTGGAACAAGCACAAAATGGCTAAGAATAAATAGGCTTTGCTTTAGGGAAACTAAGCCTGATTTTAAAATGAACAGTATCTCTTCTTGGTTTTCCTTTTATCAGATGAATCTTGCCATGTGAAGCCAGCAGGGTCTCTTTGACCTTTTGTTAATAATTCACCTACAATCAGCTGCCCCTTGATTGGGCTTTTCCTGGCTTGACATTCACATATAGGTGCTCCTCCATAACAGACAGCAGACCCCAGACTGGATTTATGCAAGACTCAGCTGGAGCTTGATGGGCCCCCTTGTAAGCTGAGCTTTGTAAGAAAAGGCAAGAAAATGGTGGGGGGTGGGGGGCAGAGTGCCATGGCAAGTAGGGAAATGATGAAAGTTCTGGGAGGGGGGGAGAAAAGCAAGGAAGTGGGTGGGAGAAGGAATAGATTCCCCAGAGCCACCTCCATTAGCAAACAGCCATCTTTCCATTGGCCTTCCACACCAACCCAGATACCTACTGAGCCACTTATACATAAGACTGTCTCCAGAGTAGGAGATCAAGGTTGTTTTCTTGGCCCTAGCACCCAATTTCATTTCCTCTTAGTCTTTTTAGAGGTCCCCGGGGCCTCATTCTATTTTCTAGCAGTCCTTAGCAAAGGCTTCTTTTGTGCCAGCGCTTTCCCAGGGGCTCTACAGCATAGCCTAGATTTGAAGTCAGAGCTCAGGTTCGAATCCCGAATCTACCTATATAACCTCTGTATCATCATGCAAATCACTTAAACTCTCTGGGCCTAAACCTTTTCTCCTTCAAAGTGAACTGCTGAACCAGGTGTGATCTCCCACTTCACTAGGTCTACGAAGGTGATACATGACCCTATAATTGGGATACACTGAGAGGATCCACTGGTCTGCCCTCGCCTCCGGCATGACCTCGGCTGGGGCTGGCAAGCACGTGCATGGGACCCAGCATGGCGGAATGAAACAAGCTCTGCCCCCAGAGCGGGTGATCCGCATTCAAATGCAGGCTTCAGCGCAGTGACCTGCAGCAGCTGTTCAACATCTCTGAGACCCATTTTTTATCATCCGTAGATTGAGCACGGTACTCGGGCTGCCTGCCTCAGATTTGTGGAGGGATGGGGAAAACTGCAAGAGCACAGACCTTGGAGTTTGAATCCCCCTCCGACACCATGTGAACTTGGACAAGCCTTGGCTAGGAAAAGGGTCTTAGAGGTCTTGCAGCCAAACCTTGTCATTTTTCAGTGCAAGTCCCCAAGGTCACTTAGGTGACTTCTAATAAGTAGCAGAGCCAGGATTTAAACTCAACTTCTCTCATTCTATTGTCCCACTCACTGCCCTGGGCCTCAATTTACTCATTTAGAAAATGACCGTTCATGTATACTTATTGTGTATCTAAGTTATATTTTAATATATTTAACATCTACTGGTCATCCTGCCATCTAGGGGAGGGGGTGGGGGGGTAAGAGGTGAAAAATTGGAACAAGAGGTTTGGCAATTGTTAATGCTGTAAAGTTACCCATGCATATATCCTGTAAATGAAAGGCTATTAAATAAAAAAAAAAAGAAAAAGAAAATGACCGTTATAATAACTCATTTCTAGTTAGAATATTAGAATATTATAGAATTGTACGATACTAATAGAATACTAGAATATTATGATATTCCATATTATAAACTAGTTTATAGTTAGTAAAACTAGACTAAACTTCACAGACACTATACGGTTTGAAGGAGAGAATGAGAAGGTGCAGATAAAATTCTTTGCTAATTTTAAGGGAAATTCAGCTACTATTGGTGATAGTGGCAGCAGTAGCAGCAGAAGTAGTAGTAATAGTGGCAGTGAGAACAGTATCGGTGGTAGAGCAGTGGTGATGGCAGTGTGACAGCAGCAGCAGCAGCAGCAATACCTAATGGTAAAGATTGTTTTGTTGGTTAGTGTCTTTCTTGAAGAGGACCCAAAAGACAGAACTCTGTTGAGGTCCAGGTACAGTGTGTCCACTTGTGGCTGACCAGACCACTATGAGCCTGTACCCAGGTCAGGCACAAACAATCCATGTACACATTTGGAGGAGAGACGTGTCTAAATTTGCTCATGTTTCTTCTGAGCTACGGAGCACAGCACCCCCTTTTATGTGGGTAAGCTATGCTGGGTGCACCACATGTCGTGCAGGTGACCCCAGTTCTTCAGTGAGACCCCAAGAGTGCCGTCGTGTTGCTTCTCCTGACCACCGGGGAGCACCTGCCTTGTCGGCATTCTCTGCGCCTCTTAGGCATCCAGATAGTATGGTGAGCCTTTAATGGGGTGCTCTCCACTTGGCAGTTCAACTTGCAAAAGCTTACAGTGTTCTAGACATTGTGCTAAATCCTGAGGATTTTCCTTTTAAAAAGGTGAAACATTCCCCCTGCCACTGCCCTTTTAAGGATCTCACATTCTGATGGAAGGCATTATTAATATTGGATCAGATCTAGTGGTTGACAGTAGTGACTCCAACAAAATGGGCACCTATCAGCTGGCCACTGTCTCCAGGAACCGGGGAGTCAAAGGTCTAATTATGGTCCGGGTTTAGAACCGGTCCAGAATCCTGGGCTTGGGATTGTTTCTTCAGGATTTGGAACCTGACCTTGGATGTCACCTACCCATAAGATCATCACAGAACTCCTGTGGGGATCTAAACCTCTCAGCTTTAATGAGGTCCTGATTCTTTCCCCCTGAGTAGATTGTAAATTCATCAAGATCAAGGCCTGTGTTTCTGATTGTTTCTTTTGTAGGACTGCAGAATCTCAGAGTTGGAAGAGACCTTAAAGGACATCCTATAACAAAACAGCCTGCCAGCCTCCTGAGAATCATCCATCATGTCCCGAGGCAATTCATTCTAGACTGAATTCGGAGATTCAAAGAAGTCAAGCTGGAGGAGTGGATCTAGCCCAACCCTATCATTTTATAGATGGGGAACTGAGGTTCAGAAAAGTGAAGTGATTCCCCCAAATTCACACAGGGAATAAGTGACATGGAGAAGAGCTCTAATCATAGGGAAATATTTCCCCACAATAAGTTGAAATCTGTTCCCCTGAAATTTTCTCTCATTGTTCTTAGTACCACCCTTTAGGGTCAAGTGGAAAAGTCTAACCCCTTCAGATACTTGGAGATGGTTCTCATGTTCCCCATTCCCCCTTTGTTTGAGACTGAACATTCCCAAGTCCTTCAGCTGATCTCCCTATGGCACGATCTCAAGGTCTTTAATCATTCTGAAAATCCTTCCTTGGATACTATCCCTATAATAAATATCCTCCTAAAAGTCTCCTCAGCCCCCCAGCACAAAACCACAAATATACAAGATATTCCAAAAGTCATGCCACAGTATTAAACTTTACTTGGAAAAAACTATATATGCTTGGTAAATATGAAGTATGTAAGCTTGACTTAAAACTGAACCAAGACTTTTGGGACACCATGTATTTAAGTGCCTAATAAATGTTTACTTAATTGGACTGAATTGATTTTTAAATGTGGCCTTTAATCCTCTTACCCAAAGGAGAGAGTAATGTAGGAATATGGAGGCTGACTGACCTCTTGTCTGGTCTCAGACATTTACTAGCTATGTGACTTAGGTGAGATTATTTAACCTTTGCCTGCCTCAATTTTCTCATGTGTAAAATGGGGGAAATAATAGCACTTAGCCTCCACTGTTATTTCAGGGATCAAATAAGATTATTATTTGTAAAGTTCTTTGCAAATCTTAAAAGTGCTATGTAAATACTAGTTGCAATTATTATTCCTACATAAAATGCAAAGCTCTTATGCCAGTATTTAAGATCCTTCCCAATTAGAAGCCAAGCCAAATTTCCAGTTTTATTTCATTCTCAGATAACTTTGTAATATTATATTTTATTTTATGTAACCATAAATATTATCTGAGAAGAGGTCCTTATGATTCAATGGACTTCCAAAGGGGCCCATGACACTGAAAAAATTAAGAAGCCCTGTCTAGTGGAATATCCAACAGCCAGTTGAAAAGATGAACCTGGAGTTCAAGTAAGAAAGAGATTGAAACAGGTGATAAGAAGAAAAAAGGGTACCTAGTATTGGGACAGAGGGAAATATTCTTTCACTAATGAGATGATTAAAATGTTCTCTTATTGGACACACCAATAGTTATACATGAGAAATATATTAAATGCAACTGAGACACAATATAGTATATCAGAGAGAGGTCTGGGTTTTGGCTCATAGGGCATGGGTGTTAATCTTGGCTCTTCTGCACACATTGCAGTTATCCCATCTACATCAAAACTTTCCCCATTGCAATTTTGATGTGTGGGTCTGCATAAGAAATTAAATGGGAATTTGGGGGGGAGTTTTGTGGAGACTGCAGATAACAGAAAAGTTTAGAAATACAGAAATACATAAAATATATGTGCAGTATTATATAATGTCAACATCATTTGATCCTCCCAACCCTCACCTGCTAGTGCCCCTTGTATTGGCTGTTTCATTTACTTATGCAAGCAATGATATCTTCACTGATACATGTAAACACCTTGAAGGGAGAGAATTTTTTTTCATCTCAGTGCCTAGAACATAGTAGGAACTTAATAAATGCTTGCTAATCGATTAATTGATGGAGTGCAAGTGAATTAATCTTTCTCATTTCTCCCCATCCATGGACTCTCTTCACCATCTGTAAAATGAAGGGGTGGTACTAACTGACCTCTGAGGTCCTTTCCAGCTCTATAGCTACAAAATAATTTGCTGAGATCTGCCTGCTTTCAGGGATGATTGATTGCAAATAGATCTATGGGGGTTGAACCTGAATGAGCATTGTCTGGGACCAAGGAGGCCAGATGAAGAAAGGGAAGCATAGTAGTAAGGGGGTGAGGGATGGGAGATGTCAGGGGTCCTCCTAAGCTGGAGGCAGTTAGGTAGAGGCCAAGAAGAAAAGGTAGTTTGATCGAGGGTGTATGAGCTGTGGTGGGAATGAGCTGGAGGAACTCCAATGGACTTGCAAGAGCAAATTATTAAATTTTCAGTGTGATCATTTACACTTGGGAATTTGGCAGACATTTCAAATCAGTGCTTGATTTTTTGTTTGGTTGATTGTCTAAACTTAAAAAAGTGATGAAGGAAATGTTGGTAATGGAAATTAAGCTTAAAAATATATCTTAACGGGGCAGCTAGATGGAACAGTGGATAGAGCACTAGCCTTGAAGTCAGGGGAACGCGGTCAAATCTGACCTTAGACACTTAACACTTACTAGCAGTGTAACTCTGGCTAAGTCAGTTAACCCCAATTGCTTTGGAAAAAAAAAGAAAAACTGTATCTTGGATACAACTCTACCCACTCAGAAAGCTGGTTGTTGAACCCTTACCAACATACTCCTGGCTTTGAACCAAGGAACAGGTAGTGTTTATGAGTGGTGTTTAATGTTATAAAGAGACCATAAGCAATCAGGTTCTGAGATTCCAATCCAGGTTCTGAGGACATGCATACTGAATACCAAGTAGAAGTGGGACCCAAATATTTATATAAAAAAGATAAAAATGATAGACGTTAAGGAACTTTTCAAATGATTCTACCACAGTGGAAGGGACATAGATGGCTGCAGGTAAAGAGAGGTGGGTCAGAGTCCACCGTAGTTTATCTCTTTTAGTCAAGATAGAAATCCAAAATGTAAGTCTCTTTAAATCTCAAAAGGGGTAAAATAAAGGAAAGAAATAAGACATTCCAAAAAGAATGTGCTAGTCAATATTTAACAATTGGTTCCCCACCCCCCAAAAAATGCAAGCTTGTCACTTTAAATTTAATAGGGATTATTAAGATTTTCTCCATCATGTTTTAAAGTCTTAGGCAATCACAAAGCAATAAGGCAAGGTTTGGTTTTCAGTGTTCACTGTTCTCTGAGATGTAAGTACTCACACTGAAAATTTAACAATTGGCTTTCCAGAGCCAGTTTGAATGGACTCCAGCTGAGCATGATAATTGCGGTTCCTCGGTGTCTAGTTATATAAGGAGGCTGGATTTAGGGTAAGGCCCTGAGTTTGAATCCTGACACTATTATTGACTACTCAAGTGACCTTAGGCAATCCTCTTTACCCATCTTCCTCAGTTTCCTCATCTGTAAAGTGAAGACCTTCCAGGTCTAAGTTCTACTCTATGATTCAGGAAAAGTATTCTTTTTGCCAACATTCCTCTTTTTAATTGACATTGGAAATGATCAGTGGTCTTATTGTCACTTTTGCCATAGAAACCAATTCTTTAACTTGGTCACTTCAGCCCCACCTTTGGCTGAAACAACAATCTGCATTTTGGCTTTTGTGAAGCTTTAGATTAAATGGAAGAGACATGATCAGAAAACAAACTGTACACCAGTTGTAGCCAACGACCAAAAAAAAAAATCTGACATTTATCTGCGGTGTGACGAAGCACCTTCCATACAACATCTTGTGTGATCTTCCCTGGGTCCTAGCAAATGGATGAGTGTAGACGCAGGATTTCCCTTGCTATGGGCCCTGCAGAGAGCAACGTATCCATGTCCCCTCATCCTATGGACCTGTGTCCTTCCATAAATACATCACAGAAACTCTTCCCTAACCATGGGCATTTCCCCTCTAGGTCTTTTAAAATTCCATGGATATCAGTTCAATCTCTTGAGGTCCCCATCTTGGGACCAATATCGGATCCATATCTTGAGGAGGTTGGTTGTTGTTGCTTGTCCTTAGCTCTCTAAGAGGACCATGACTATCAGGCAGGAGCTGGTGGGATTTCAGTGAGGGAAGGCTCACTTTCCCCTCCAAAGCCATCTGGGTCAGGGGCCATATAGAGACTTAGAGAGGGGCCTGGATGCAGAGGGAGACCTTGATCTTTTTAAGCTAAGATCTTTAACTGGTCACAGTTTGACTGAGGCAACATCCATTCAGGGATTAAGGCTAAATAGCAATAGAGGCAAAGACTGGCTTCTTTTCACCTAGTCAATAAACAGGCAAACAAACAAACAAATAAATCTGGAGGGGGAGACCCTCAGAGTTTCTGGCTAAAACTAAAACGCTATTTATGTTCACTCGGAGTCAATCCAGACCCAAACAACAACCCGATCTATATCTGGAAGTAAGTGTGTAAGTCTCACCTATGTCCTTTCTCTCACAGGGGCTATTGCCAGCTCTTTCCCCTCTTCAGGCCATCCCCCACAAGACTGACTAAGGGACATTCTGAAAGTCTAGCTCTGAACCTGTCATGATCCCTTCCCCCTGAGAAACTGCAGAAGTTTCTTTTTACTTTTAGGATCAAATAAAAACTCCTCCAGCATTTAAAACTCCCCAAACCTGGTTCCTTCCTATCTCTCTGGTCTCCTTTTACAGTGTGTACTCCTTCAGGTGTACGGGCCAGCAGGCTGTCCCTCACACTGCTCATCTCCCACCTCTGTGCCTTTGTCCTGACTGGCCTCCTTTTCTGTACCCCTTGGCGAGCCCCAAAGCCACACTTTTAGGGGGAAGCCTTTCCTGATACTTAACCTGCTAATGCTTACCTTCCTTCTATTTGTATCTTGTCTGTTCCTATCTATGCACTTCTCACCCACACTAGAATACAAGCTCTGTAAGGGTGGGTACCATTTTTACTTTTTCTTTGCATCCTCAGCCTTAACAGTCAGCACAGAAGGTAGAACACTGGACCTGGAGTAAGAAAGACTTCAGTTCAAATCTACCTTCAGTCTTTTACTATTAAGCTGTATGAACCTAGGCAAGTCACATAATCTCTTTTCCCCTCAGTTTTCTCATCTCAGAAATAGGTATAATAATAGCACCTATCTCCTGGGGTGGATGGGGTTGGATTATGGGGGTCAAATGAGATAAATAATTGTAAAATGCCATGTCAAACTTCATGTGCTATCTAAATGCTATTATTATTGTCATGATCAGCAAGAGGCCTAGCATAGAATAAATATCTAAAGAATACTTATTGATTGATTTTTTTTTCCAATGAGAAAACCCAGATTCATAGAGAAGGGCTAAGGAAAGCTGGTTCTAAATCTAGGTCTTCTGGCTCCAAATCCCTGTTTGACAACAGGGGGTGTCAAATTCAAACAGAAACAAGGGCCACTAACTCAGATGGAAGGATCCCAGATGGTTGCTTAATTTAGTTTAAAAATTATTTATATTATATAAAATTATTTACTAACAGTTTTTAAATGTGATGTTAGTTATGTTTTGTTGTGTTTTAATTTATTTTGTAAATAATTTCCAGTTATATTTTGAAAAGATTTGGGATTAACTAGGAGAGTTGTAGGTTCCATGCCTTTGACACCTTTGCATTAAGCCATGTTGCATCATATATGATCCATGCTAAGTTGGAGGATCTGAAAAAACAATGATGATGATAATAATAACTAGCAGTTATATAGTGCTTTCTATGTGCTGGACATTGTGCTAAGTGCTTTACCACATTATCTCATTTGAAACCTTTGAAGTAGGTACTAGTTATCTATGTAGTTGAGGAAACTGAGGCAAATGGAGGTTGACCTGACAGACCAGGTCAGTGGGAGTTATTCTGAGACAAGCTCCTGGCACCAGGGGAGAGAGGCCCTTGTAAATGCTCTTCAGAATTTCCCAGTCACATAATTAGTAACTGTCTGAGGCTGGATTTGAACTTAGGTTTTCCTGACTTAAGGCCCAGCACTCTATCCATTGTGCCACCTAATTTAAAAAATTTGTTTGTGCTTATAAAGCACGTTAAATTTTTCAAAGCACTTTTTATGTTTCATCACATACAATCCTTGTAAGAATTCTGAAAAGTAGGTGCTATTACCATTCCTGTTTTGCAAACAAGGAAACTGAGGCATGAAGCAGTTAAATGACTTGTCCACGATCACACAACTAATAACTGTTGAAAGCAGAATTTGAACTTAGGTCTCTCTTCACTCTTTCAGCCCTTTTTCCACTGTGCTGTACTGCCTCTCCAGTTCCCCATAATGGTGCTGGTAGTGCTAGATAGGAAAAGAAGTAATTTTTTATTAGACTAGACAAAATAAATGTGGAGATCAGAAGCACTTTTTTCTGTTTTTACATTTTTTTCTTAGCTGGTTCCTGCTAAAACAAATATAATACATTTTCTGTTTGTAGGTGAAAATACTTTTCACAGTTCACTTTTGGACATTGTCCTCAGCTCAGAATGGCTCTTAGGGTTTTGAAACCTAGATCCAGTTATAAATATCCAATGGAACCCTAGGAAGCTTGCATAGGATCCCAGGGTTCCAGGGAATATAGTTTGAAAAAAAACCTGCTTTAATCCAAAGAAATGACACTAATGCCAGGAATTAATCCAGGGTATTAGTGAGGAGGATCAGACCAGGTCAGTGGGAGTTATTCTGAGACAGACCCCCATAACTGGCTCCCGGGAGAGAGGCCCTTTTAAATGCTCTTCAGAATTTCATCCGTTCCCTACGGGAATCTGACCTTTGCAGTGGGGACTTTCTTAGATTAGGTTGGAGGAATAAACCCAGTGCTTTGTGTGGGAAGGGGGAGGGGAAAGTGAGAAGAGACTGCTCCCAGAAAGGGAGCTAGGGTTTGGAGGAAATGGGAGAGAAGATCAGAAGTTAGGAGGGAAGAGGGCAGAGAGGAAGGAATAGCAGATGCCAGAGCTAGAGTACACAACAGCAACGACTAAAATTAAACTGACTGCCCAACTACATAATGCCTTGGGAAGAGGGAGAGAGTTGGGTACTTAGGGATGGGAAAGTAAGATAGGAAGTATATCCTGGAGAAGAGAGTTTGAAGGAACTTTAGAATTAATCTAGTCACTTCCCTATCAATTCTTCCTCTCTTTTAATGTATAAATTCATTCCACCGAATCTTTGGAAAGCCACCACAACTTTTGCTTGGGCACCTCCAAAGACAGAAGGCTGCCTGACTCTGGAAGCAGCCAATTCCAGTTCAAGAAGTTCATCCTTACATTGAGTTGAAATCTCTAGAATTAAATAAAGAAAATTTTGTTCCTCTGAAAAGAGGGAAAAAAGGAAGAGGGAGCTAAACATCAGGAAACTATCTCATCTATACTTGTAGGATTAGGATAAAGGCAACCTGTTAATCTCTAGTATAATCTGAGTCTGTCAAATGCTTTAAGACATGGATACTCATTTTGAATTGATCTCATTTGGCAATAAGTAAGCTCCTTTTTCTTTTCTATTTTTTTTTATCATAACTTTTAGGTAGACCAAAAATTTATAAATTATCTCCCCTGGATCTATTTTCTAAGTCAGTTGTTTCACATAGATATTTCACTTTCCCCCCCTATTTTTTCATTCTTTTGATCATGTTTTATTATATCTTGATTTCTCATAAAGTCATTAGCTCTCATTTACTGAATTCTAATTTTTAGGGAATTATTTTCCTCAGTGAGCTTTTGTACCTCCTTTCCCAATTGGCCAATTTTACTTTTTAAAGCATACTTCTCCTTATGAACTTTTTCTATTTGCTTTTGTACCACTCTTAATTCTCTTCCTAATTTTTCCTCTATTTCTCTTACTTGAGCTTCAAAATCCTTTTTGAGTTCTTTCATGGCCTAAAACCAATTCTTATCTTTCTTGGAGGCTTCAGATATTGATTTTCTCTTCTTCTTTGTTTATGTTTTGATCTTCCTTGTCACCATAACTTTCAATCCTCAGAAACTTTTTTTGTTGTTTGCCTAGCCCATTATTCAACTTTTAATCCTTTGTTAAAGTAGGGCTCTGTTTAGAGGATGGAGGGGGGATTGTCCCAAGCTTCAGGGGTTTTGTGCAGCTGTCTTCAGGGATCTTTCTAGGTCCCTGACCATAAGCATTCATGGAGCTGTTAAGGGTGTCCCTATCCCACTGCAGCTGTGAAATCTGATGTGAAATCTAAAACAACCTAAAGTCCTTCCTCACTGCTTGCTCCAGTGAACTGAGACCTCTGGAAGTTGCAGCAGCCACTCTTAGTTTGCTGATTTCCCAAGGCCCTTTCACTCTACTGACAAACCTTTCCTGCCCAACTTTGCAATTTGTCCTGGGCTGAGAGGCCTAGAAATGGCCATTCCTGCTCCTGATTCACAGGTCTGTAAGGCAGTTCCTGCTCTGCTGACCTCAGGGCTGTGCTGGCCAGCATATGGATTGCTCCAGGACTGCACTGGACTCCCACTAGGTATCATAGATGATTTTTGCTGACTTTCTAAGCTGTCTTTGACCAGAAAACTGTTTTACTCCACCTTTTTCTGCATTACCCTAAAATTGTCATTATTTAAAGGCATTTGGAGTGGTTTGGGGGAGAGCATGGGAGTTTCTGCCTTTATCCCTCCATCTTGGTTCCACCTTAATGTGTGAACTTCTTGAAAGCAGGCACTGTTATATTATCAGTGACTGTTTAAGGAGAAATAGAAGGAAATAAGCATTTGCATAGCCCCAACTAAATGCCTGGTACTGAGTCAAGTGCTTTACAAATAGCATCTCATTTAATCAAACAAATGCCTGTTGAATTGACTAAAATGTATATTATAAGGCAGCTAAACAGCAAGGACCCCAGAATTTGTCTAAAATGTTATATGAGATTAGTTATTGCAGAATATGAAAAGGAAGTGGCTACAGGAGCCACTTCCATCCATCTGCAAGTATTTTATGGTTCACTTTTATTCCATTTACTTGTTCACATACTTAGATATGTCGACTGCACCAAACACATTAATCAAATCCAACAGTATCGCAGCGGCCAGACTCCATTCAAATGACAAGTACATAGCAATAGGGCCTTCTTTATTTTTTACATGGGGTCCCAGAATGGCCAGCCCAGAGATTACAAAATTCGATGTCTCTACATTTATTCAAAACCAAAGTTTATAAGTCCCTACGTGTGTGTGTATGTTGGTAATCAGCCAAAGGATACAGTTAGCTCAGAGTAAAAGCATTTAATGAAATCGCTAGTAAGAAAAATCACAAGAGGACATTAGCTCCATCCACAGAAACCTGGATCATGCTCCTCAAGAGAGAATATATAGAAGGAGGGAGTCTGTATGTGTAGGCCCAAGTATGGATGAACAATTAAAACCTTTGATATTCTATGACCATCATTGTCTTCCAGTGATGTCACATTGAACTCAATGGGCCTTTCCTTCCTAGTTTCTCATTAAAAATGTCTCCCGACAATCTCATCTCCAGTCACATTAGACTAGATGGCTAGAACTTATTCTTCTTAAGGACAGGTTGATAGCTCTTTAATCAGAAACACCAGATTGTACTAAGGAAAGCTGTCCCCAGTGCCCCTAGGCTAAAATTGTCTTTTCTTTCTGATTTCCAGGTCTAAGAGGAGAAGCTCAAATCCCTCCATTCCAAAAAGTCATTTTCAATAGGATGGAGATAAATTTGAACCAGAACCAAAGAAAAGGTAGGTTAAGGAGGCAAAGCTACTGAGTTTTCCAGCCTTTCCAGACCTCAATAATGCATGTCTCTCAGTGGCTGCTTTGGTACCATATTTTGAAAACCAGTGGGGAAACCTCACAATTTCACTGTAAGTACAACAAATGGGGTTGTGTTAGTAACTCGTGTGGATCTCCTTTCTCCGTCAGAAATAATCACATCTCTCCTTCCTCCTATGAGGTGCACTTTTGGGGGCCCAGTGACATTATAGGTCCTCACTTTGGAGGAAGCTGAAGTGTGTTAGTCTCTGGGATCTTCAATTCAGTCTTACAGTGGATTCCATCTTCCAGGAGGAACAGGAGTTATGGATCCTTGGCTTTTTTCAAAAAACTAGAGGGCAATGAATAAAATTTATTCAAGCTTATAAGAGTGTTATCCTTTATTGGATTAATCCCCAAAGCCCCCCACACATTCCTATAGGTAGAATATATCTGGGGGGGGGGAACCCAACAGGTGCAAACAGGAGATCTCACTAATTATCACCATCTGGATAAATAAATAAGAATTTTTAAAAAAGAATGTGACAGAAATTATTTTCCCTTTCTTTGTTGTGTTTTTATTTCTGGTGACTTAAATATTGTATTTGGATTGAGTTAAATACAGACGTGCTCCGACCACAAACATTATGGGTAGAAAAACTAGCATGACAGGATTTGTGGGTGAAAACTGCTGCTTCTTGGTAGGAATTAAAAATAATATACTTGTTAGGTACCCGGTAGCACTTTTTTTTTTTTCTTCAAAGGAGAGTTAATTTTCTCTCTCCTCCCGTTTAATAAAAGGAAAAACACAGAAAAAAGAAGTTTAATGACTTGCCTTTGGTCATATGGTCACCTTCACAGATAGAAGGGAAGGGAGAATCCAGATTTCTTTATCTTTCTAAGAAATCTTGTTCAATATTTTATTTTCCCAATTACATATAAAAACAATTTTAACATTCTCTCTCTCTCTCTCTCTCTCTCAAGAAAGATGATGTCTAAGTTCTGTTCCTGATCATGGCTTTCAGGTAGTTCAATAATTTTAAAACTCTCTCTTGGATTTATTTTCTAGGTCAGTTGTTTTTCCAATGAGATATTTCACATTTTCTTCTGTTTTTTTTTTCATTCTTTTTATTTTGTTTGATTATTTCTTGATATCTCATAAACTCATTAACTTCCATTTACCCAATTCTAACTTTTAAGAAATTATTTTCTTCACTGTGCTTTTGAACCTTTTGTGCCATCTTATCAATTCTACTTTTTAAGGAGTTCTCTTCAGAACATTTGTATGTGTGTGTGTATATATATACTGTAATGCTGGAGAAACTGAGGCAAGATAGAGGTTAGAGAGTTTTTAATATTTTATTTGAAAGGGAGAGAATTACTGGGACTAAATGGATCCATGGTTTGGTCCCAGGGCCGATTGAAACTATCGTCTCTGAGAATCCAGCATCCAGAAGAGAATGTGAGTTCTCAATGACATATTTATACACAATAGCTAAACAAAGGCAAGGAAGGTGGAGTCCAAACTCTGGTGATCAGGAATCTCTAGTTAGGAACCATCAATTCAGTTCTGACAGGTTGTGGGTTAGGACCATAAATTCTTACTAACTGAGAGGTAAGAAAGTATCTGGCTAGAGACAGAAAGTCTGGATTCCCCCTTTCTGAGTTTTCACATTCACAATTTAAAACCTCTGGATTATACCAGTCTTATTGCACTGGAGGGGGTAGGTGGGTTTGCAACTAAGGGGATTGAGGCAGAACAATTAAGAAAACTGAGGCAGGACCAATTAGGGAAATTGAGGCAGAACATTTAGGGAAACTGAGTCAAGACAATAAAAGAGAACTGTGGCACAACAATATATCCATTTCACCTATTCTATTTTTAAGATTTTTTTTTCAGCATTTTTTCTTCTTCCTCTACCAAACTATTGACTCTTTTTTCATAATTTTCTTGAATTCCTTTCATTTTTCTTCCCATTTTTCCTCCATCTTACTTGATTCTTTTTGAGCTCTTCCATGGTCTATTTTCATATTTTTCTTTGAGGTTTTGTATGAAGGAATTTTGACTTGGTCATATACTTCTGAGTGCCTTTATCTTTCTTGTCACCATAGTAACTTTCTATGATCACAATTTTTTTTTTCTTCTGTTTGCTCATTTTCCAGACTATTTCTTGACTTTTACCTCTATGCTTCAGTAAGACTTTACTTCCCAAGGGGGCACTATCCCAAGCTTGTGCAGCTGTTTTCAGGGGTAATTCTGGGGATCGGTAAGTTTTGGGAAAATGTATTTATTCTTTCCGGTACTGCACACTGATTTGTGAGCTCCCATGAACACTCTTTTCTACCATGGAACAATGACCAGGGTCCCTGCTCCACTGTGGGCACAAGCTCTGTGGTGCAAATGTTCCTTCTTACCCTGGGACTAAGACCTAGCATGGTCACCCAGATCCAAGAATAGGCAATGCAACAGAGTCCTGCCCCTGGGCAGCAAAGGGACGCTGTAAATCTCCTTCTGACCTGTTGTTCTATCCTCTTATCATCTGTAGGCAGGAGGAGTCTGGAAACTACTACAGCTGTCACTGACTCAGTCACCCCAAGTCCTCCTCCTGGTTTGCTGGGACCCAGTCCCCACTGCATGACCTGAACTGAACTGCACCCCTCTCTCCCCCTGGGGCAACATTCTTTTCCTGCTGACCTTTTAGGTTGTCTTGGGCTGGAAAATTGTTTCAATCCATCTTTTGTGGGTCCTGTTACTCTGGAGTTTATTTAGAGTCATTATTTAAAGGTATTTGAAGGGGTGAGGGTGGGACAAAGCTCAGGAGGGTGGTCCCTACCCTTTACTATGCTATCTTGGCTCCACCTCCCCATGTTTCCTACTTTAGTCATAACAAATTCAAACGTTTATATGGAAGAGTCTGTGATTGTGGTCTACTTATAGGTGAATATTTGTATATTGGCTCCCAGATTTCCTTTGTATGAGACAGTGGAAGTCAAGAGCATGAAGAATAATAACTGGTGACATCATAGCAAGATCTTCCCTAACATGGCTTGGGTTTCTCAGGCAAGTTTCCCTAATACTTTTCCCCCTCTTCCTACCTATTATCCTAGTGAATGTACATTTATGTTTATACTTTTATCTCATCTCCCAGATAGCTTAAGTTCCTCCCCAATTCCTGGAACCTTTGTTTTCCCCCTCTGAGTCTGAACTATCTTCTGATCTTTTGAAGACATTGCTCCAGGGCAGGAACTAATTTTGTCTACAAGTCCTATAGATAAGGGGCTTATGAACAGAGAATGGTGATTACTCTGGGAAGGGAACTTTTACATGGTCAAACTTTTCAGAATGGAGAGGTAGTTGAGGATATGTCAGATCAGGGGTGGTTTTCCCACAGGGAACCTAGTTGTCCCCTCACAGTAATATCTTCATTTTCCTTATCTTCAAAAAACAAACAAACAAACAAACATAGCCTCTCAGAGATGGAAAGGACTTTAGAGACCAAAACCTAGTCTAATCTGTATCTGATAAGGAATTCTATCTACAAAATACAAATGGTCCAGCTGCCTTTGACTCAGGGATGGGGAACCTTTTTTTCTGGCAAGGGACATTTGGATATTTTTTTTATCATTTTATAGAACTCCAGCAGTAAAGTCACTGTTCCTAGCTTTCTAGTCCCCAACGACAGTAGTTGATTATGCAAATAATTTCTCAGGTTTTATAAGAAAGTCTTTGTTTTTGTTTAACTTTTGTTTTTTGTTTTATTTTGTTTTTATCTTGAACCAAAATCTGCTTTATGAAAGTTTCATTTCTTACTTCATTTCAACTCCCTATGGAGTTAAGGAGAACAATTCTAATGCCTTTTGCACATGACAGAACTTCAAATACTTTAAATGCTACACAAGTACATTTTGAGGTTGATCCTAGAATTGACAACCCCAGGAGTTTATTGAGCAAGGTAGTATCATAGTCAGATGCAGGCTTTTAGGAATACTATTTTGACAGCTTTGTAAAGAGTAGATTAAAGAGGACTAAAAGCTGAAGGCAGAAATACCAATTGAAGAAGTTATTTCCAGGAAAGAAGGGATGAAGACATGAAGTAGGGTGGTTGCCATTTTAGTAGATAGAAAGTGATAGTTGTGAGAGGCTGTGAAGGTAGAATTGACAAGGTCTGACAACTGACTGAATATGGGAATAAAGGGAAGTGATGATTTGAGGAAGGTACAAAGATTGTGAATCCAAGTAACTGGAAGGATCATCAACTGTAATAGGAAGTTTAGGAAAAGACATGGGTTTGGTGGTGAAGATAATGAGTTCTCTTTGGGACTTTCAGATGCCTAAGGGAAATCCATTTTAGAATATTCAATGGATAATTAATTGGTGATGTGAAACTGGAACTCTGGAGAGAGACCAGAGCAGGATATACAAATCTAGGAATTATCTGCACCAAAATGATAATTGAACTCTTAGCAGTTGATGAAAGAAGATAGAAAAGATATGAAAATGATCTTATACTGGGGAGAGCCCATCTGCACCTTGAGAGAGTACTTGAGAGAAGAACTGAGTGTGAATCACAACATAGTATTTTCACCTCTTTTCATCGTTGCTTGCTAGCATTTTGTTTTCTTTCTCACTTTTTTTCCATTTTGATCTGATTTTTCTTGTGCAGCATGATAATTATGGAAATATGTATAGAAGAATTATACATATTTAACATATTGGATTACTTGCTGTCTAGGGGAGGGGATGGGGAGAAGGAAAGGAAAAAACTTTAGAACATAAAGTTTTGCAAAGGTGAATGTTGAAAATTATCTATGCATGTGTTTTGAAAATAAAAAGCTTAAAAAAAAAAGATATGAAAGTCAGTGCCTTAAAGGACACTCTATAGTTACTGGATGTGAACTTGAAGATCCAACAAAGGAGACCAAGAAGGAATGGTTATATTATTAATAGGAGAAATAAAAGAAAGAAGTGTCTTGAAAATCCAGAAAGGAGAGAGTATGCACCAAGGTGATTTAGTGTCAGATGCTACCTAGAGGTCAAAAAGAGTTGAGAAATAATAAAAGGTCATTGGATTTGGCAATTCAGATCACTAAAGAAGGAGGGAGAGAGATTAGTAACAATGATGATTTTTAATCAAGTTTTCTAACTAGCTTAAGACACACTGTAATCTTTACGCTTGACAGACTGAAACTTGACTGTCAATGGGACTCCTGGATTCTATTCCTATCTCAAGAGATTCAGCCCGTGATACTGGTAAAGTCCTTTCCTTTCTCTGGGCTTCTGGGAGAAGTGGCTATAGACTTACTAACTTTAGAGGGCTAATTATTTTCAGAGCCTATTTTATGAGTGATCACTAGACCTTTAGGTCACAGACTGGAAGGAAGCCTTCATGTTAAGGAAAGAGTGAGGTTTGATTCTTCTCTGATTTAGCCACCCACAACTTCCTCACCAGGAGATGCTACAGGATTCAAATAACTTGCCTTCATTAACTAGTTCATCCAAAATTTACCCTGTCATTCAGGAAACCTGATTCTCTCCACTTTGCAGATAGGGAAACTGAGCCACAAAGAAGTGAAAAATTTTAATCCAGGATGATAATAAAAAGCTAATAACTCTGAGCTGCTGAGATTGTTTTCATTCCATGTTTAACGATAGGCCTTTACAAAGTAATTATCTATGCAAAATGCATTTTGATTATGTGTCATTTCCTCCTGATACAAAAGCTATTAATTGTGCCTGAGTCCTCAGGCCAAGGGGTTGGGAAGAGGCTGCAGACTCAGTTAATAGAGAATTCATGGGAACAGATGTCTCCAATCAGTTTGACTGTAGATCATTGCCAGTGAAGATGTAGTTCTAATTTCTGGTGACCAGCCATGTAGTTACCTCTTCCTCGTCCATTCCTTTCCCCTCAAACTTACTCATCTGTTTCTCTAGCTCATTCACCTATTCTTTTCACTCTGGAAGAACTTTGGAGGAGAGAGAATGTAGGACAACTTTGGTCATGACAAGAGCTATTTTTCTGAGACTCAGAGATCCAGGGTACTAGTTAATGGGGAAGTTATTTGGCCCATCTGTGATTAAGTTTCCTTAACTGTAAAATAAGGGCTTAACCAGAATATTGTATAAAGGTTCCTTCTTACTGTAACATTTTTATGAAGGGCTGAGTTAGAGCCAATTTGTTTTCCTTCCCTAGTGCAAGGAATAGCTGCTGTCTAGAGGACAGCTAAAGGGAATAGTGTTCACTACCAGGACAGATGCAGTATAGGTGTGAAGGTCTGTTCTGTATTGAGAATTTCAGTAAAGGCTAATTACTTTAGCTATGTCCTTACTAAAAAGTCAGAAGAGCTGGGTTTGAACTCATACAGGGAATAGCTGTGTGAACATGACCTCTCCGTTCTGAAATTCACCTTTTTAATTTTAAAGAGAGTATGACTTGAAATATCTGCCATATTTTTACTTTGGCTGAATCATTTTTCATCATGTTTGACTCTTCCTGACCCTAATTGGGGTTTTCTTGGCAAAGAAACTAGTTTCCCATTTCCTTTTCCAGTTCATTTTACAGACGAGGAAACTGAGGTGAACAAGGTTAAATGACTTGCCCAGGGTCACACAGCTATTGTCTATGATTAAGGACAGATTTGAATTCAGGAAAATGACTTTTCTGATTCCAGACCCAATGCTCTACCCACTGGCCACTTAGTTGCACCATCAGTTTTTGAAATGGTCAGAAAAAAATGTTAATAAATTGTTTTTTATTCACAAAATGCCACATAATGTGAACAATTGCTAGTAGCATTATGATTAACTCTACTTTTACTTTGAGCTTCATGTCTTCTCTTCTCAAGGGCACAGCAAATTTTGTAATTTGTACTTTCACCCCACATTACACTTTGGATAATGTTGTATACAAAGCCCCCTATATGTAGTACAAGTGCTTAGATATAAAACTAAAATGGGCTTGAGAGGCCATCTAGTCCAGCCACCTCATTTTATAGGTGAGAACAATGAAGTTTAGGAATGTTGGAACTTGCCTGTGGTTACTTAGATTAATTGCCAGGAGAGGGATTTGAAAATAGGTCCTTTGATTCCAAAGCCAGCTTAAGAAAGTGAGAATAGAGGACTTTCTCAAGAAATTTAGCCACAACAAGAAGAAAAGATACAGGATGACAGCTAGTGGGGATGGAAACATCAAATAATAGTTTTCTGAGAATGAGAAAGACACAGGAATATCAGGAAGCTCCAGATGGAATGGAGAAGATAAGTAAGAAAATGGTAATGATTGAAGGAAAAAGATTGGATGAAAGTGTATCACTTGGGCAATAATGGGATTTGCCTTAGCAAAAGGGTCAGCTCTTCATGTGAGGTAAGGATGAAGGAGGAGATTATGGGAGAAAACATCTGGTTTATGTGAGATGAAGACAGAAGAAGAGGGAGCTATCAGTGAATATCTTCAAATATTTCAAGGGCATAAGAAGTAAGATTCTCATCTAAGAGGAGGAGAGGAGGAGGAACCATGAGAGTTTTGAGAAAAGTTGAAAAGATCTGGAAGGGTCTCTATGGTGAATGGGATGATGAATTAATTGGATAGGAATAAAAGGATTAACTTTTCCTCAGTAGATAAATGATCAAAGGATATGGACAAAGTTCTCCAAAAAAAACAAAAAAAAAAAAACAAAAAAAAAAAACCCTGCAAAGTTCTACCACACCTACATTTTTTCATATAAAAAATGTTCCAAATGACTTGTAATAAGAAGTGCAAATCAAAAACAACCCTGAAGCTTCACTCACACCCTGAAAATGAGAAGAAATGGCACAAATTGGCAATAGTCAGTATTAGAGAAATGTTGAGGAAAGGGAGGCACACTAATGTATTGTTGGTGGAATGTGAAATAGTAAGTATAACCATTTTGGAAAGTAATTTGGAATTGTGCAAAAAGTGGCTAAAATGCCTATATCCTTTGAATAGGAGATTCCATTACTGGGTTTATACTTTTGAGGAAGCCATAAGTAAGAAGAATGTTTCCATTTACGCCAAAATAGTTATAATAGCATTTTTCTGAGATAGCAAAGAATTAGAAATAAAGTATATTCCTATCAAATGAGGAATGATTAAACAAACTATGGTAAGGAAATATTACTGCACTATAAAAAATGATGATTGTGATGAATGCAGAGAAACATGGAAAGATCTATATGAACTTCTATAGAGTGATGCAAACAGATCCAAGAAAATAACACATAGTGAGTATAACAATATCTCAAATATACCCTCTCCACATGACAAATAGAATTGTTTCAGAAAGAAAAAAAGCACAGTAGACTGATATGATGATAAATTCCAAAAGCATGTTTTTTGTGTAATACTTGTGGACCTTCCATCTCCATGGAGATACAGGTTGGGGTTAATAATTTCATTTTAGTCCTACTTGAGCCTTATAATTTTGTTATGTACTTGTCTAATAAATGTTTGGGTCAGGAATTGAACCTAAGTCTTCCCAGCTATAAGACTAGCTCTCTACCTATTATATTGTTTAGCTGAACCTCAGCAATACTTATATACATTATATATCTATAATATATATAGAGAGAGAGTTAAAAGAATAAAAAGTAATATACATTGTATGTTAGATCTATATAAATATATTTAGATGTATATCTATATATACATATGTGCATATACACACACACACATATATATATAGTAGTTCTTACATAAACTGTTTTCTTGGTTATACTTATTTATCATCATTAGTTCATATACATTTCCCTGGGTTTCTCTGTATTTATCCCTTTTGTTGTTTCTTATGGCACAATTCCATTCCATTAAGAGACTGTGATTTTTTTCAGCTACTCCCCAATTGATGGGCTATCTTTCCCCATATGTCTGATTCTCCACTCCAACAAAAAGTGCTGCTCCATTGTTTTTGAACATACAGGGTCCTGCAACATTTTCTTAGCCAATCATTCACTTTCCAGGGCTCTGATACAGAATCCAAATCTGCTGGCTTATAATTTCTAGGCACTGCTCCCCAATTCTGTCCTCTAGAGCCTCACAGGAAGTTTCTTGTGGAAGACAATCATCCCTTTCCCAAGTCTTCACTCTCAGGCCAATCCATCTCACCTTTTCCTGCTAATCCTCATATGACATAGTACTCATACTATTCATTACCTTATTTGTTTTCCTGTGGACACACACTGTCTCATCAACATTTCTCTTAGAATGTGATATCCCAAAATGAAAGCAATACACTCTTAGTTTTGTTCTGACCACTGTGAAGTAATAGGAGGAGAGGGATGGGAGTCAGGAAAGGGAGAAAAACATGTCTTTCCTTAATTTTGATAATATGATTCTATATTAGAAACAGTGTGATAGAGTGGTTTGGGCAGCGAGGTGCTGTGGTGGATAGTGTGCAGCGCTTGGAGTCAGGAAGACTCATCTTGCTGAGTTCAAATCTGACTTCAAACCCTTAATAGTTGAGTGACTTTAGGTAAATTTAAACTGTTTGCCTCAGTTTTCTCATCTATGAAGTGATCTGGAGAAAGAGATGGCAAACTCCAGTAGCTTTGCCAAGGAAACTCCAAATAGGATCATGATGTCAAGAGGATGTGACTGAAACATGACTCAGCCACAACACATTGATTCACATGCAGATTTTGGGTTGGGAACGCTGGGGTTTGACTCTCATCTTCAAAGCTTACTAGGTATGAGTGACTAGATGAGTCACAAGGTCTCTGATACTGAGTTTTCTCATCTATAAAATAGGGATAATATTATTTTTAATCAACAAGTATTTATCAAATACTTGCTATATGGCAGACATTGTCTTAAGCACTGGGGATACAAAGAAGGAAGAAAATACCAATCTTTACCCCCAGGAGCTCACAGTATAATGAAGAAGACAGCCCACAAACAAGCTACATGCAAGCTATAGACAGTATGGAATGAGAGGCAAGTCTCTAAGAAGATGGGAGAGGGAAGAGAGGAAAGTATCCAGAAGACGGAGGCGTGGAGGAATGATATCTCAGGCATGTAGGACAGCTAGTGAAAAGGCAAAATCAGGAAACAGAATGTCCCCTGTGAGGAGCTCCAAGGTCAGTGTCACTGGATCCAGGCTATATGAAGCAATCAAATGTAAGAAGACTAGAAATGTCAGAAAGAGCCCAGGTTTAAAGGGCTAATGATGCAATATACTATACTTCTCTTCTTCCTTCCTTTCTTCCTCCCTCCCTTCTTCCTTCCTCCTTCCTTTCTTCCTTTCTTCTTCTCTCTCTCCCTTCTTTTCTTCCCCTCTTCCTTCTCTCCCTCCTTTCCTTTTTTTTTTTTTTTAAATTTTTTTTATTTAATAGCCTTTTATTTACAGGATATATACATGGGTAACTTTACAGCATTAACAATTGCCAAACCTCTTGTTCCAATTTTTCACCTCTTACCCCCCCACCCCCTCCCCTAAATGGCAGGATGACCAGTAGATGTTAAATATATTAAAATATAACTTAGATACACAATAAGTATACATGACCAAAACATTATTTTGCTGTACAAAAAGAATCAGACTCTGAATTATTGTACAATTAGCTTGTGAAGGAAATCAAAAATGCAGGTGGGCATAAATATAGGGATTGGGAATTCAATGTAATGGTTTTTAGTCATCTCCCAGAGTTCTTTTTCTGGGTATAGCTAGTTCAGTTCATTACTGCTCCATTAGAAATGATTTGGTTGATCTCGTTGCTGAGGATGGCCTGATCCATCAGAACTGGTCATCATCTAGTATTGTTGTAGAAGTATATAATGATCTCCTGGTCCTGCTCATTTCACTCAGCATCAGTTCGTGTAAGTCTCTCCAGGCCTTTCTGAAATCATCCTGTTGGTCATTTCTTACAGAACAGTAATATTCCATAATTTTCATATACCACAATTTATTCAGCCATTCTCCAACTGATGGACATCCATTCAGTTTCCAGTTTCTAGCCACTACAAAAAGGGCTGCCACAAACATTCGTGCACATACAGGTCCCTTTCCCTTCTTTATAATCTCTTTGGGATATAATCCCAGTAGTAACACTGCTGGATCAAAGGGTATGCACAGTTTGATAACTTTTTGAGCATAGATCCAAACTACTCTCTCTCCCTCCTTTCCTCCCTTCATCCTTTCTTTCCTCTCTTCTTCTCTTCCTCATTTCCTTCCTTCCTTCCCAATATGGACAGGTTTTATATAACTGCCCATGTATACATTATGGTGGATTGTTTACTCTTTCAGAGAGGGGAGGAAGAGAAGGAGGGATAGAATTTGGAACTCAAAATCTTTTAAAAAATATTTTTAAATCATTTTAACATGTAATTGGGGGAAAATAAAATACTGCATATAAAAACAATTGTTTTATATTTGATCCTGGAAGTAATAGAGAGCATATCGGGAGTTTCTTGAGTAGGGATAGGGGAAAGAAGGCATGACGTTGCTTCAGTCTTACAGAATTATTGTGAAGCTGAAATGAAATCATATATGTAAAGAGCTTTCCAAACTTTAAAGTGCTGGACAAATATAAGTTGATATTATTAATGTAGTCTGACATTACTTCAGTTTTTTTGGCATCTATATCACACTGCTGGCTCATATTGAGTTTATATTTAATTTAAACTGCCCAGGTTTTTTTCCTTTCTTTTTTAATGTGAGCAGCTATTAACTCAGGTCACCCCTATTCTATGGCTGTGAAATTTGTTCTTAGCAATCTGAAGGAAGGACACTCCATTCATTTTTCTTGAGAGGTAGTGTATCTAGTGGAATACATCAAACTCTGCCATTCTCAGTCACTTAAGGGCTAATTTTGTAGGGACAGGATCTGTGTTTGAATGCTGCCCCTTCCATTTACTACTTGTGGGATCCTTCAACTCCCAGGGCCTCAGTTTCCTATATGTAAGAAGAGGGTGTTGGACTATGTTCTCTTTAAGATTCTTTCCAGTGTGCCAAGTCTGTGATCCTTGTTAAAATTTCATCTTGTTATTTTGGGCTCATCAACCCAGGCTATCAAGGTCTTTTAGAATCTTGACTCTGTCATATATTAGCAATCTCTCCCAGCTTCATGTCATCTGCAAATTTTATAAGCATGCCTTCCATAACTTCATCGTAGTCCCTGATTAAAATTTTAACAGGACAGGACCAAGGACAGAGCCTTTCCATAAACTACTAGAGCTGTCCTTCACTCCAGCAAGAGACATCCTGCACCAGGGCAACTGAGCTAGCAGGAACTAGCTGTGGCAACAATGGCAGCCCAATATAAGGTTTATTCAGGGTTTGGGTCTGAGCTGAGAAAAGATTTCTGTGTTTTGGTGATGGAGTGAAGTTTTCAATGGAGAATGACTGTATCAGGAGCCAAAGAGATGTGTGCCTCCAATATGAACTAGCTGTGTGACACTGGACAAGTTGCTTTAAGCCTCATTTTCTTCCTCTTTAAAATGGGAATTATAAGAGTACTTGCCCTGCAGAGGTATTTTAAGGAGCAAATGGGATAACATACAAAAAGCAATTTGCAAATCTTAAAGTCTTGTAAAACCTTAAAGTGTTACATAAATGATTATTTATAATTTTTTTATAATAATAAATAAGTCATCTAGAAATAATAAATAACACTTAATAAAATAAAGGAAATTATTTATACAATTGAAATATTATGATAATTTTTGAACCAAATCTGTGCTTTCATTGGTAGAACTCCTGATGAAGAAACTACCTCTATTAATGCATACAAGCCACCTTCTTTGCAATTTATGATTGAAAAGCCATCTTTAATTTTAAGACTATTTGTTGTATAAGAGCGCTCAACAGAGATTAGGGAGGTGTTGAACTATGTACTCTCTATGGTCCTTTATAGAGCTAGGTCTGTGATCTCTTTTATAATTTCATCTTATTTTGGTCCTATCTTCCCAGAGTTTCTTAGTCACCTTTGAAAATCACAGGATAGGTAGCACTATGGCATCTTCTTCTAAGAGGGGATAATAGTCTTCCCCCAAATGTTGAGAAACTCAGCTGGATGGCTGGTAGAATCCATGTAAATATTGTTGCTCAGTTTGGAACCTTAAGCTACTGAGAAATATTCCCCAGGGTCTTGCTCATCAACCATTCAAAGCAAGGTGATACTGGACTAATGAGCTGAATATGTAGTTTTTTATAGTTTCTAGGACCATGAACCAGTATAAATAATAACCCTGAGCCAGATGGCTTTTTAAGCAATATAAAATAAAGTCTTCTAATAATACCACAGAGAAACTTTACAGAATGTTTTGAATCATAATTTTCTAAGAGATATTTCAAGCAATGTCATGCCCTTCTAACTACGTTATGAATGAGTCACAGTTATATCACTCCAGTTATGGAAATTTGGCCCCACACACTTAAAGCAGGGAGCTATCTTATCAGGGGCAAGTAGAGACTACAAGAAGGTACTGTTGGAGCAGGAGCTTCAGGAAAGACCAGGTTGAGTGCCAGGTTGAGTGGGTTATCTAAGTTATGAAAATAGAGGCAAGCCTGCTGAAAGTAAATTTCAAAATTAAAGAGATCTGCAACATTCAACTCTGGACGCCAGTAAGTCAGCAAGCATTTATCGTTGTTCTTGTTGGCGCTTTGTTTTGAAGAGGACTGATGACATCGGGGGTGATGTCTCCACTCACATGTGAACTGGATTTGAGGGAGACAGAGTTGCACAAAGTCAATCTCACTCTTTCTTGCAGACTCACTGAAATCTAGTGGTGGGATAAAAGTCAAGGAGACTCTCAGTGGCCTGTGATACAGTGGATAACCTTTGTGTCTTCAATGGCTGACCAAGCTATAAATGCTCCATGGGCCTGATTCAGTCGCCTTCATTTCTATTGGAAAAATTATTTTCATGCGCCCATTCTGCCAGGGAGAGTCTTCAAAAACTTGGAATAGACATTCCCCTAACTCATCAACAAGACTGAAGTCTATTGGTTACCCTCAACTTGGTTTAACCTGTCTACCACGATGATTTTTACCATGTGTGGCCATGGGGTATGCGGTAGCTTCTTAGAGCCACAGGTGGGAGCTGGGTGGCAGGTGGACACCAAAGGTGGATGAGCAGCCCTAAAAGGGTTCTCATGAGCCCTCACACCAGAGGGGCTAGTTGTCCTTGAACTTACTAAGCACTTATTCTGTGCCAGGCACTGTTGGGGATACAAAAAAGGGGCACCTAGATTCTGAATGTAATATCTATCTAAAAATACTATCATTCAATATTTCTCAGCATCATTCACAAGACTTTCTTGATAAGCTTTTATCAAAGGCCTTCCTGAAGCTCAAGATTTCCTGCTAGGTAAACAATGATTGTGGTTTTACAGTCATAAAAGAGCCCAAAACCCCACTGTATGCTTCTCGAGGGCAAAGACTACAGCATCTAATTCTCTGTCACTTCCATGGGGTTCAACACAAGGCTTGTTGTAGAGATTCAAAGAACACTTATTGGATTGAATGGAGAGTATGGATAAAATGAGATTACAACACTTAGCACAGAGCCTGGCACATAGGTACTGAGTAAATGTTTACTGATTATTTGTAATGAGTAGAAATTTAAGAAAAGATGATAGCTCAAGATAACAATATATATGTATATAATATATAATAATATATTATATTGAGCTATCATCTTTTCTTAAATTTCTACTCATTACAAGTTATTAACAGATAGAACTGTCTGAAAGTAAAAGGGGCTGCCTGAATATCCTTCAGTTATTAGAAGTCTTCAAATGGAATCTGAAACTCTACTTAAGGGACTCTTTTGGAAACAGCTTGACCATGTCACTTGGTCTATAGCATTTAGTGACCCCCAATTGCCTACTAGCATAAACTCCAAACTTTTCTTTATGTGATTTAAGGTTTTTCACAAACTGGTTCAAACTATCTTTCCAACTTTATTTATACTTTTCTAAACTTGATATTTCATTTCCTACCTTGATGCATTTGCATTCCATCTCCCAAGTACTTTCCCCTTATTTTTAAAAATCTATTTATTTATTTGCCGAGGCAATTAGGGTTAAGTGACTTGCCCAGGGTCACACAGCCAGGAAATATTAAGTCTGAGACCAGATTTGAACTCAAGTCCTCCTGACTTCAAGGCTGATGCTCTATCCACTGCACCATCTAGCTGCCCTCTACTTTTTTATCTTAAGAATTCTTCCTTATCTTCTTTCTAAACTCAACTCTTGTTATCTCCTCTAGGAAGGCTTTTGTCATTCCTCAATTGCTAATACTTCTAATAAAGACACTTTCTTTTTTTGTTTTGTTTTTTTTTAATCTTCAATCCCTGGAACAGTGCTTTGGTTCATAGTAGGTTATTAACAAAGTTTTGCAGAATTGAATGTAAGGATGGGAATTTTGGGGGAGAGATGTGAATTGCCTTAGGTGATATCTGAGAGCTTTTCTAATTCTGGGATTTTATGGGCAACTCCATTTATCAAAGACAATTTCAAGATCTGAATTCCATGTTATAGCAAACATAACAACCACCATCAACAATAACAACTGGCATTTATATATAGCCTTGAAGGTTCACAAAGCACTTTATAGATGCTAATTTATTTGATCCTTAAGTCAGTTTATATACACTCTTTTTATAGAGGAGGAAATGGATACTGAAAGAAGGTAAATAACTTTCACAAGATCATAAAGCCTGATGCCATATTTAAGATCTGAGGCCATATTTAAGATCATCTCTTATTGATTTCCATTCTGGTACCTAAGTATTATGAAATCTAGATGCCACCATATAATTATAGTACAATGGGTCCTTCATCGGTATAATTTTTTATTCTTTGTGAATGTTTTATTTCTGTAAGAAAAAAAGTTTTGTTGATGCTTTTGTTTTTGTGTTTACATTAGTAATTTTCTAATACACTCTTCTTCCTCCTATCCTTTGGTGAATCTTACTTAATGAAAAAGAAAAACTATGTAAGCATAACCAAGGTTAAAAGGATAGAGGTGCACTTCTTCATCTTGTCTTGGATGCTATGATTAGTTACTATAATTTTGTAGTGTTAACTTAATTTTATTATTTTTTGCTATGTATAGTGTTTTCTTCATTTAATTTATTTTTTAATTATTCCATTTTGTTTTGACATATTTAAACAAATATATCACCAACAAAGTGTCTTACACTCTCCCCCCAAACCCCCCAGTTAAGTAAAAGAGTAGAAAAGAGTAGTTGATTATGTCTGTGACTTTATCTTTTTATAACTTACCATTTGTTAAAAAAATAAAAAAGCTATGGGCTTGAGTACCTGGCCTTTTAATATTGTTTTCCTTTATATTATCGTAATCAGCATTTCAGGCTGTAGCAATGGATAGAGAACTGGGCTTGGAGTCAGGAGCACTCATCTTCCTAAGTTCAAATCTGGCCTCAGACATTGACTAACTGTGTGACTTTGGGCAAGTCACTTAAACCTGTTTGCTTCAGTGTTCTCGTTTGTAAAGTGAGCTGAAGAAGAAAATGAAAACCACTCCCGTATCTTTGCCAAGAAAACCCCAAATGGCATCATGAAGAGTCGGATATGACTGAATTGACTGAACAGCAACAAAATTAGCATGTCTATTCTTTTGGCTCTTTTTTCATCCTGTATTACTTCATAAAAGTCTTCCCAGATTTCTTTGAATTTTTCATATTTGCAAATCCTCCATATTCATAACAGCATGGATTTATTCCTCTTCTAAGCAAGGAACTTTAGAATATCTAATCTACTACTCTATTTAAAAAAAAACTTTTTTGATTATGAACTTAACAACCAATACCAAAAATTATCATTTCCATGTACAAAAATTACAGATTACATATGAAATTGTGAAATATATATGTACATGTATATATGTATATATACACACATATGTTTATATAACACACATAGTGCTATCATTTTACAGGCAAAGAGACTGAGAGCCAGAGAAGTTGGATTTGAATACAGGTCCTGAGTTCAAATCCAACTCTTCTTTTACAGAATTCATAACAGAACACGATGAATGTCTGTACTGATAATGTAACTTTTACTGTACACTATTAGGGCTGGCAAAGACTTTAAATCATTTATTCCAACTATCTTATTTGTTTTACAGATGAGAAAACTAAAATTCTTAGAAGCAGAGTGACTTGACTAAGGTCACATAGTAACTCCCAGCATAAGATAAAATGTGTTTTCTGATTTAGAATATCCCCAATGAGTGGCAGTAGCTCATTTGAAGAATTTTTATATGCAGCTAGAAGCGCAGCACTATGAGCTCAAGAGTGTGTAATAAAGGTAATTTAAGCATTATGCTGAGAGGCTGTGCCCCATTTACTCAGTTGGTTAGAGTACAATGTTAATGAAATTGAGATCTACAATTCAGGTTTTGTCCAGGCTATTCCTAGAGAGAAAAGCTCTATTCCACAGATAGACCGCATTCATAGCCAGTTTTCAAGTAAATTGATGCCATTGGTCACAAGATGGTAGAATCATCAACAGAGTGCGATGGCTCAGCCCAGTTAATCTCCATTTCTTGCTGTTTATCTTTTGTTCTGGAAGAGGACCATGACATCAGGGAGGTGATTCCATGACATGCAAGTGAATGGGATTTCAGTGAGTGAGGCTGTGCAAAGTCACCTACCTCACTTTCCCCTCCAGAGCCATATGGATCCAGTGATGAGACATACATCAGAATGGCTGGAGATGACTGTGCAGTGGGAGACCTTGGCCTTTTTTAAGCCAAAGTCTTTAACAAGTCTCAGTTTGACCAAGACAACCCTTAGATGAGTAATTAAGGTTAGGTAAGAATTGAAGCAGAGTGGTCTCTTTTACCTATTAAAAAAAAATCCATTCTGGGAGGGGAAGACCCTTAGGGTTTCAGGCCAAAACAGAAACAATTGCTTTTATATTTAATTTGAGACAATTGGGACCCAAACAATGACTAACAGTTGGAGTTTGACCTAGAACCTAGTGTTGACCAACCAATGAGAGCCAGGATGATTTAGATTTAAAACATGGTCATTAAAAAAGAAATCTAGCTCACAAACCTCAATGCAAGGTTTTAGCAATAAAGAATTTCTATTCTTTTGGGCTGGGCACCTGCAGGTATGTGGGGAAAAAAAGGAAGGAAAAAAGGAAGGGAGGGAAGGAAGAAGAGAGGGAGGAAGAGCGGGAAGAAAGGAAGGAAGGAAAAAAGGAAAGAAGGGAGAAGGAAGGAAGAAAGGAAGGAAGGAAGGAAAGAAAAAGGTAGGAAGGAAGGAAAGAAAGTAGGAAGGAAGGAAAGAAAGAAAGAAGGTAGAAAGGAAGGAAGTGAAGAGGTTAGTGTAGTCAGAGAGTTGTAGAAATCCCCTTGTAGTTGATGCAGGTTCTTTGTGAAGGAATTCACAAACCTAAAATATTAATTGGCAAAAATGAAAGTTTATTGTTGGATAGGAAGCCAGTTTTGCTAAGAGACTGACTTCTTTAGGGGCAAAGTCCTATTAGGGAAATGGAGGCTGGCACTGAGAAGAGAATGCCTTCTCAGCGGGGCAAGGTCCTGCTTTGGACTTTCTGCAGAGAATGAGTTCAGAAATTGTCCTTTAAAAAGGAATCTTGAGGCTCAGATTTCAGGTTGAAAAGAAAGCCAAAGTCCCCAGGTCTAGATGCTTATGGGTATCCTGCCCAGATCTCCAATTGGAATTTAAAAGGGTCTGGCATCCCCAAAAGATCAAAGGGTGCTTTTTGACCAAGATTTCTAATTGAATAATGACACAACTTACCTGGGGAGATATGCTTTCCTAGGAGGGTTTGCAACACAGTTTCAGAGTGATAATTTTAAAGGGAACATAGTTTCACTCCCCCTTCAGAAGGAAGCTTGGGTTTGTCCAAAGGCAATATATAGATCAGGATGATTGGAGATAGCTCTGAATGCAGTGGAAAACCTTGGCTTTTTTAAGCTAAAGTTTTTAATAGGTCCCTGTCTGACTGAGGCAATTCCCATTCAGTGATTAAATCTAGGTAAGAATTGAGACAAAGAATGGCCTCTTTTACCTAGTTAAAGAAAATTCAAATTCCTCAGAGTTTCCACTCCTAGAAAGCCACTTCAAAGCAAGATTAGATCAGACTTATCAAAAGCATCATTTCAGTGAATAGAAGAGAACAGAGAATGATGGGGAAACGCTCCATTCTCCATCTGCTTGGTCTTGACTCTGGGGAACATAATTCCTTCTGCAGGATAAGCTAATCATCTGAAATCTCTTCTCCATGCTGACTGACTGGATTTTTGATGCTCTACACTTTGTTAATACCCTCATTAGCTGCTCCCCCCCTGATTGGAGAGCTGGAGGGTGGAGCAGTAAACTCCTCCCAAAACTCTCCTTTAATAGGTACCAGGACTTTGCAGGTGATTCTCAGGTCTCCATCTGCAGCTTGGCCTAGTTTCATCTCCATGGAACAGCATACCTCTGATAGCCCTCCTCACTTTTCCTCCCCTTTTTCCTTTTCAGCTTTATTTATAAAAAAAAAAAAAAAGCAAAAAAGCTTCCTTTAATGTGTTATCTCTTTTCCATTTATTAGATTGTAAACTTCTTGAAGGAAAGGACTGTTTTTTTTTTTTTTTTTGGTAGTGCTTTGGTACACAGTATGTACCTAATGAGTGTTTATTGAAGTGAGGAGAAATGGCTTACCATTCCTAGCTTATGCCCTTGGGCTAGAGCTGACACAGACCTTGATGGTCCCTGGGGTCTCAAAGATTCCACATGATTGAACATACCCTTGCCCCGATGCAGGGGCCCTCAAACTACGGCCTGTGGGCCAGATGCAGCACCTGAGGACATTTATCCATCTCACCCAGGGGTATGAAGTTTCTTTATTTAAAGGCCCACAAAACAAAAGTTTTTGTTTTTTTTATAGTCCGGCCCTCCAACAGTCTGAGGGACAGTGAACTGGCCCCCTATTTAAAAAGTTTGAGGACCCCTATGACCTATAGAATTCTCTACTGTGCTCTGTTGCTTCACAAAACCAGCTGCACTGGTCACAGTGAGTGCTGAGCCATATTTAAGAAATCTGAGAAAGAGATTTTAATTCAAATAGAACAGGAGATGATTGGAAAGATGCAATATCTGACACTAATTGGGTCTATAACCTTGAGCAAGCCCAGATTCTGTAGGACAAAGGACATCTGTGGCCCCAGGCAGGCTTTTAAAGCCATCTCTCAAATCTTTCTGTCCCCCAGCAGTGCAGACATCTTTGTCTCTCTCTCATGCTTTTTTCTACCCTTGATCCAAAAAAGGAACATCCAGGTAGGAGCAGGAGAACATTATTGCCCAAGATGGCAGCAGTCATCTGGGGCTAGATTCTCTTCATCCTTTCTCCCCAATCCCTCTTAGGTGGTACAGTTGAAGACTTAAAAGTCAAGAAGAACTGAGTTCAAATCCTGTCACATATATTTACTAGCTATGTGACTTTGAGTCACTAACCTGTTCTTAGTCTCAGTTTCCTTATTTGTAAAGATGGGGATAAAAATAGCACCCACTTCCCAGGATTATCAGGGGGATCAAGTGAGATAAAATATGTGAAATGCTTTATAAACCTTAAAAAACTATATTAATACCAGTTATTGTTATTATATATTATTTTGTCATATTATTATATAATTGCTCCTCAGTTTCTGCATTTATAAATAGAGAAAATAATACTCATTCCCCCCTGCTTTACATCTGGTAGGAAAGGAGTAGAAAAATAAGGAAAGGCCCAGCTCCTTCTATCCCCAGGTTCTGGGCCCCCAGATCAGAGACAGTCCTCTCACCCTTGCTGCTTACTCCCCACCTCACTTAGAACATATTTCTTAGTCATTTCCTTGTACCCAGTGAACACAGTGGTTGGGATCCATTCATTATCAGCCGGATTGCAGGCAGCTGATGTTGATTTGATAGAATCCAATTTAGCATCACGCTCTGGGCTCTGTTCCATAAGCATTTGGGTTTAGCATGTTCAGGCAGTTTGATTCTGTCTTGATGGCCTTTTAAGCGGCTGAGAAAATTGCTGGTATGGCAGTTTGAGGGCAGGGGATTGGGAGGGTGGGGGTGGCGAGAAAGAGGGGACATCTCTGGCCTGTGTCTAGAAAAGGCAGCTGTCTAAGGGGTGTTGGAGGATCTGGAATTTAAAATAGCACAGATAGACAAAGATTGCGGGTGATACAAGGGCCAAGCGTCTACCCCTACTGCCCCATGATGACAAATTTTTTTCTTTTCATGTCATCCAGGGATGACCCTCTTTCCAGTCATGTGGAATGAGTCTAGTATTTACTGAGTCTAATATGATCATGTTTTTGGAGAGGGAGAACTGAGAAAGAGGAGATAGAACATTACATGTAAACAAGAATTTTTAAGCATTTGTTTTGTAAAATTTTGAGTTCCAAGTTCTCTCCCATCTTCCCTCCTCTTTGAGAAGCAAATAATTTGACATATTTTCAATATAATATATTGTATATATTTTCATAATTTATCCTCCCAAATTGATGGGATTTTGCTGACTTTTTCTTATTTTGTTTTTCTTTAAAATATTATTTGTTATATGTGATGGCTGGCTGGGTGAGGGAGGAAGAAAGAAACTGAGAAATTCTGATGAGGGTAAAAACAAAAGATATCAATAGAAAAAAAATTTAAGGTGAATGCTATTGCTCATACTCTTTTTTAAAATTTATTTTTTATTATAGCTTCTTATTGACAAAACATATGCATGGGCAATTTTTCAACACTGACCCTTGCAAAAACCTCTGTTCCAGCTTTTCCCCTCCTTCCCTCCCCTCCCCTAGATGGCAGGTAGTCCCATACATGTTATATATGTTAAAGTATATGTTAAATACAATATATGTGTATATATTTATATAGTTGTCTTGCTATAGAAGAAAAATCAGATTTAGAAAGAAGGTAAAAATAACCTGGGAAGAAAAACAAAAATGCAAATTGCTCATACTCTTTATCCTGAAATTTAAATTATATTCCTCCAGTGAAATGTAAACTCCTCTAGTGCAGGGACAATTCTGTTGTTGTTCTATCTCTAGATCCTAATATATCACCTAGAACATAGGAAGCAAATGTTAGATGTTTATTGAATAGAATTTTTTAAAAGAAAAGAAATGGGATGGTGTGAAATCATGACCAAAGGTCCTCTCCCCTTACCTTTCTTTGCAGAAGTGGGTATAGAACACTGCATACATCTTAGACTTTTTATTTTAATATGTTAGTAAGTTTTTTACTAGGGTATTTTTCCCATCCCACTCTCTTATCTTGGGGATGGTGGGTTAGGAGAGGAAAAAGTCAATCAATAAACATTTATTAGCCACCTTCTATGTGACACTGCTGGAGATACAAAAAGAGGCAAAAGGTAGAGATAGATCCTTCGTTTATAACCTCATTTTTATAATTAGGTGAAAGTGTAGGTGATTAAAGAAACAAAAGGTAGTCCGGGCCCTCCTGGAGTTTATAATCTAATTTTTGTCATGTAGATGAAAGTGTAGGTGATTAAAGAACATTAAAAACACCAATAAAATTATTTTTAAAAAGCAAATTAAAATGCCATCTGAGAAAGTCCAATCCAGGCCACAGGGGAAGAGCCAGATTTCCAAGCCCTCTCCCCATTTCCCCAAACACATACCCCCTTTCTTTGGCACCTTAGTCTGAAACCTTCCCAGTGACTAGGGTGGTAGCAGCTCTGTCTATCCCTTATCATCTCTGCTGTTATTGTCATCATGGCCCACCTTGCAACCAAGCTATACTCCTCAGTTTGTGGCAGCCATCTTTTTTCTTTCTCACCTGCTCCAACACCAGTTAAATATTCTAGAGCCTTGTCGGGGCTGGGGACAGAGCCAGGTGCCAACCTAGAGAGAGCTCTTTATTCTGACCCAGGGGGATTCCAGCTCAGTCCGCTCAGTGCCCTCCGAAGAATTCTGCACCACCATGAAACAAGCTCCCTTCTCCTCTGGCTCCTTTTGTTCCCAGCATACTCAGGGGCAGCTTGGGAATGCCTTCTTCCTGAGTTCTCTGTTTCTTTCCCTACCCCTTTCCCTCCACTGATGCCCAGGGCTTTTCCCCTCAGAAGTTTGCCCTCTGATTGACGGCACAATTTGGACACCACGCATTGTGGCAAGCTTGCTCTGACGGGAGTTTCACCAGAAGTTTCTTCCTCTCTGCCCACGGGGATGGGCTGCCCTGTGGCTGGCAGCTACAGCCAGGACTTGCTGGACCTGGCACTGTTGGCTGGCAGACTCTAGAAGTCAGCTTAAAAACTGGGAAATGCCCTCCCCCAACCAGACATATTCCTCTTTAAGTCTGACAGTGAGCCTCCTCAGAGAGACTTTATTCTTACATCCGAATCATCAGGAACCTTGTCAGGGCTCCTAAACCCTCTCTCCTCCCATTGTTCCCCTTGGACCACAAAGCGACTTGGTAAAGTAGAAAGTTCTTAGAGTCAGAAGTCCCAGATTGGAGATTTGGCTCTGAAACATACTAGTTTGTTTCCTCATCTGTAAAATGGGAGCATTAATGCCTGTCTTGCCTCTCTCACAGGATGGTTTCCAGGCAATTATTCTGCAAGCCTTAATATGCTATAGAAATAAGAAGCAGTATTCAATCTAGTGGGATGAGGGCCTTGGTGGCTATGGAGCTGAGTCTGAAGCCCCTTACTACCTCAAGACCGTGGGAAATCTATTTAACCCTTTTATGTTTCAGTTTCCCCATCTGTAAAGTGAGGGAGCTCTATGACTTCTGACATCCTTTCTATTTCAAAGCTGATATCCTGCTATGATCTTAATAGGTAGAGAGCCAATTTCAGGGTCCAAAAGTCTGACTCAAGCCCTGCTTCTGATGCATCCTGCCTATGTGACTGTGGACAAGTCATAGTTTCTCAGTGCCCCTAGACACTATCAATAAGGATTTATTAAGTGCCTACTATATGGCAGAGGTTCCATGTTAAGCACTGAAATACAAAGAAAGGCAAAAACCTAACCTCTACCCTCAAAGAACTCACAGTCAACATTCAAACAACTCTGTACAAAAAAGATGTATAAAGAACAAAACTGAAAATAATGAACACAGGGAAGGCACTAGCATTAAGAAGGATTGGAAAAGGCTCCTTGATAGAAGGTGGGATTTCCAACCCATCAATCAATCAATTAATTAATTTTAATTGATTAATTTTTAAAATTAATTATTATTTAATATTTATTCAGTTCTAGGATGTGACAAGCATAGTGTGAAGTACTATGGATACAATTGCTAAAAAGAATGCAGTCCTTGCCCTCAGTTTGCTTACAATCTAAAGCACAAAAGGACTAGAAAAGCAGGGATTTCCCAGCATCTTGTTCTATGGAATTGAAAACTGGCAGTGTCCTACTTGTAACATGGAGAGATCTGAGAGGATTTTCTTCCCTCTATAAAGGAAGGCATTGGGAGAAGTTTACTACTCCAGCCCCAGCGCTCCAGACTTAGAGGGGAGAGGAGACTAGAGAAGATGGATTTTCCCTGGTACTTGAGAGAAGCCAAGGAAACAGGAGGTGGAACTGAGGACATGAAAGGGGGGGAGGCAGCCAGGGAAAGCTTGCACAGCCGGGAGCTGGAGCTGTCTCCTCTGCCTCCTCCTCCTCCCTCTACAACTCTGTAAGGCCATAAGTTGCAGGCCTGGTGTCTGGGTCTATTGGTAGGGAGAATTTCTTCACCTGGAGGTTCTTATGCTGATCAAAGTACAGATGTGGTCCTTCCTCCCCTCAAAAATGATCTGTGATTTCTTGGGAAATCCACAAGGAGAAAAAAGCTTGGAAGATGTCAGGGGTCAGAAAGGAAAGAATATCTTAGTAACTGTGAATTACAGGCCACACAAACACACACACACACACACTAATTGAAGCTGATATATGGTCAGAATGACTAGAAATGTGGATCAGATGCAGAGAAAGATCTCTCTAGAGGTACTATGTGGGACTTAAGCTCTGTAGAACCTCTCAGAGGGAGTAATTCCATATTTATCATGATCATCTTACTAAACCAGCTGCTGCCCATCATTCTCAGCCTTTTAGAAGACTTAGAGTCTTAGTGACAGTCTTCTCTCTTTGTCCCACAATAAGAGGGATCCTGAACTTGTCCAATTTCCATCTAAACCACCACTATCTATCTGAATCCTGATCAAGACCCAGGGTAGTGTGGAAAGAAAACTAAGTCGGGACAGTCAGGAGACTTGGATCCTACTTACAAAGACTCAGTCATATGCTCTGTGCCTTAGTTTTACCCCAGATGATTAAAATAGTCCCTGATGCCTTTTTTTAAAAATGTAATTTGTTTCAATGAAGAAACACACATTTTTTCTCTTTCCACTTCTTTTCTTAAAGAAAAAAGAAAAGGAAAAGCCAAATGTTGTAACAAATATGCATGCTAATATGCAAGTAAAACAAATTTCTGCATTCATACAGTTAAAAAAAAAAATCTTGTTCTGCCTTCTGAGTCCTTCAGCTCTCAAGAGGGAATAGGAAATAAAAAAAAAAACAAGAAAAGAAAGAAAGTTGAGAAAGGAAGAAAGAAATCTGTAGAAAGAAAAAGAAAAAGAAAAAAGAAAAAAAAAAAGGCAATGAAGGAGTACAGTGGATAGAGCACTGGCCCTGGAATCAGGATCTGAGTTCAAATCCAGTCTCAGATAATTACTGTGTGACCCTGGGCAAGTCAACCCCAATTGCCTCCCTCTGCCTCCTCCGTCCCTCCCTCCCCAGCCCCAAATAGGAGGCTTCATTATCAGATTTTGGAAATATGGTTGGTCATTGTGTAAATCAGAGCTCCAAAGTCTCTTAATCTTTCTGATCTTCCGGGAGAATTGAAAGAAATGTCATTATTTATGATTAACTTTTAGCTTCTTGGAAGAAAAGTATAGTGACAAAATCACAGGTTTGAGGAGGTGGGGGATCAGTATTCAGCTCTGCATTGAGAAATCACTCTCCCTTCTTTGAGCCTCCATTTCCTCATCTTTATCAATCAATTAACCAATAAGCATTTTTAAATCACTATGTGTTTGGCTCTGTGGATACAAAGAAAGGCAAAAACATTTTTGGTCTTAAAGGAGTTCACATTTTAACTGGGGAGACAATTTGTAAGCAATTCTGTACTTATTTTAATTTTTAAATTAAAGCTTTTATTTCAAAACATAAGCAGAGATAATTTTCAACATTCACCCTTGCAAAACCTTGTATTCCAAATTTTTTCCCCTCCCTTCCTTTCCATGTCATCCCTAGGCAGCAAGTAATCCAATATATGTTAAACATGTGCAATTCTTCTATACATAATTCCACATTTATCATGCTGCACAAGAAAAATCAGATCAAAAAGGGAAAAATGAGAAGGAAAACAAAATGCAAGCAGACAACAATAAAGAAGTTAAAATGCTGTGTTGTGATCCACACTCAGTCCCCTCAGTCCTTTCTCTGGGTGCGGATGGCTTCTCCATCAAAAGAGTATTGGAATTGGCCTGAATCATCTCATCGTTGAAAAGAGCCATGTCCAACAGAATGGTTCATCATATAGTCTTGCTGTTGCCATATCCAGTATTCTCCTGGTTCTGCTCACTTCACTTAGCATCAGTTGGTCTCTAAAATCATCCTGTTGGCCGTTTCTTACAGAACCATAATATTCCATAAAATTCACATACCACAATTTATTCAGCCATTCTCCAACTGATAGGAATCCAAATCCACTCAGTTTCCAGTTTTTTACCACTATAAAAAAGGCTGCGCCAAACATTTTTGCACATGTGGATCCTTTTCCCTTTTTTAATAATCTCTTTAGGGCACAGGCCCAGTAGAGTCACTGCTGAATCAAAGGGTATGCACAGTTTTATAGCTTTTTAGCATAGTTCCAAATTGCTCTCCAGAATGGCTGGATGTGTTCACAATTCCACCAACAATGCATCGGTGTCCCACTTTTCCCACATCCCTTCCAACATTCCACATTATCTTTCCCTGTCATTCTAGCCAATCTGACAGGTGTGTAGTGGTATCTCAGAGTGCAATTCAGCATTTAGAAGTTATGGACAGTGAAAATGGGAGATAATGGCAGAGCACAGGTATTAGCTCTTTGACTGAAGGGAGTAGGAGAGCCCAGAAAAGATATCTTGAAGAAGGTGGGTCTTGAAGAGAGCCTGGGAAACTGTGAAGGAGAGCAGGAGACAACCAGTGAAAAGGCATTGAGTTGTGAGATGGAGTGGGGTGTGTAAGGACCAAATAAGAAGTTCAGGATGCATTGACCATAAAATATGTTGTTATTATGTTTGTTCATTTGTTTATGGTTCGTGACCCCATTTGGGATTTTCTTGACAGAGATCCTGGAGTAATTGGCCATTTCCTTCTCCAGCTCGTTTTACAGAGCAGAAACTGAGCAAAGGGTGAAGTGACTTACCCAGGGTCATTCACTTAGCAAGCATTTGAAAATGGATTCAAACTCAGGTCTTCCTGGCTCAGACTTGGCACTCTATCCGCTGCACTACCTCTGTGCTCTATAAAATACACGGAGGGGAATAGAATAAAAGAAGTCTGCAAAGATAGGAAGGAACCAGAAAAAAAGATGGGAATCTTTCTGCCAAAGAGAGGATTTTAAAATGAAGAGATTGGGCTAGATGGTCTGTAAAGTACCTTCTAGCTCATAGTCCTCTGTGTCTGTGAAAGCAGGTATCCTTCTCTGTGGTTCAGAACCAAGAAGGACACGAGAGTCCAATGGGCAGGGCAAGCCGGGTCCAATGTGGCCATGGCTCTCTGTGCTTGGCTGGGGTGGGCTAGGCTGTGCACAAAACTGGGCTGAGGTAGATACTGGCTTCTCTTCAAGAGATTTTCCTTTGGGACCCCACACTCTTAATGGAAGCTACATTAGCTAATCCATGATTCAATTAGTTGGGAATGTGCTGGGCCTGAGGGACAGAAAGGTAAGGGTGGGGTGATGGGGTGCAGATTGCTGACTTTACTGTTTGCGGGAATAGGTTTCCCAAGACAATGGAAAGGCAATTTGAAATCCCAATCCCTCCCCATGCCTTTCTCCATTCAAGGACCCAAGGGACCTCAATCTACCCGTTCTTGCCTTTCTAAGGCAGACTTCTGGGTCCTACCAACACCCTTTAGCGTAAGGAAGAGATGGCTGGGGGTGGTGAGAAAGCACTAGGAGGAAGGGAGAGGAAAGGGATGGTGAAAAAGAAGGGGCAGGGGCCAGGAGAGCTCTAAATGAGTCTTCAGGCCAAATGGCGAAGAATCCCATAACGGGCTGTTTTTCACATCTTCTCACATTGTAAATGCTATTCTTGTCTTTGCAATGAGCTCCTACTCATCCCTTGTGTTAGCTCTGACTCAGTATTCTGGCATTATAAGGGGTAGGGAGAGGAGGAGGGAAGGTTTGTATTGCTCATCTGGACTCTTGTCTCATTTAGTTACCATTTCCATCTTTTAGTCAGATCTCGCCAAGGATATTGAGAATAATTTGAGGGCAGGAATCATGTTTCCTATACTCTGTGTGTCCATCTCAACCCATAGATGATAGTTAGATTTCATAGGAGGCTGTTCCCTAAATCCTTGTTGAATTAATACAAATAAAATGTTTAAGGGCAAGAGGTACAGAGGAGAAGCAAAAATCAGGAAATGGAAAGAATTTTAAAGACACGTAGTAATCCTATTAATTTGCAGATGAGGGACATGGAGGACAAAAAATGTTGAGATCATATAGGGGCTAGATAGCAGATCCAAGATTTAAACCTACCTGTTGTGATTCTAGTGTTTTTTGTTTTTGTTTTTTTTTGCTAATGGAGGAGGAAAAAGAAAAGAAGGAGAAAGAAAAAGAAAAAAGGAGAACTGAAAGATCAGAAGACAGGAAGGGAAGGGAAATGAACAGTGGAAAATAATTCCCAGTGGGAGGTAGGAAACCCAAATTCAAAATGTAATCCTTCCATTAACCTAGGTGACCTCTGATAGCTTATAAGGAGAAGGGAGACTTGAGGAGAATCTATTGATATTCTCATCAGACAAAGTACTTCAGAGGTAGATTCTTCATTTTGAGGGAGTTTTTTTTCTTATTGCAGAAAAAGCTATTGGATTCATCTCTCTGATCCTCTGTTCTAGGGCTTCTTAAAAACTTTCTCCACTTATAACCTCTTTTTACCCAAGAAATTTTTATATAGCCCTAGGCATATAGGTATATAAAATAGATATATAAATCAACCATGTACTGATAACAAATCATGAGAAAATTTGTATTAAAATAATTCTTTGGCACATATATAATTTGAGTATTTTGAAAAGATGAAAGCAAATTGGCATATTAATGAGATTGATATGCTTGTTATTTCTACACGAAGAAGTAATTCTTGGTGAAATATTTGATACTGCAAGATGTAGAGCATTCAGAAATCTTTTATTGTTGTCAGATTATTGAGACCCCCCCACATTTAGTTATATGATCTCATATGGGGAAACAATTCACAATTTAAAAAGCTTTGCTCTATTCCAACAATTCTAGGAAGTTGCTTTTTCCTAGGGAGCATCAGTTTATGCAAAAGAATTTAACTGAGGACCACAGGTGAAAATGGGGCTGGTCATTAGGTCATCAGGCAACTCAAGTGGTCCCAAGCAAAGGCACCCACCGAGTCTGAGGTCCAGATTCCAAATGGCTGGGATTGTGTTCTCGCCTCTAGACCTTGATGACCAGGAGCTTGCATCAGGGCAGTAGGAACTAATCAGGCTCCAGGGGTAGTTGCTTTAACTCCTTGTAAGTGAAAAAAATCAGTGTCCAAAACTATCACATTGACCCAAGAGTCTCAACATTATCACTAAGGAGACAAGATAGAGAAATGGACTGATTGCGAAAAAGAAACACTGAAAGACAATGGAAATAATGCAATTCAGTGTGTGGACGGGGAGAAAAAATAGATATGAGTATTAGCTGAGTCCTGGGTCAGTGGAGGATGGAGAGAGAAAATTGTGAATGAGGAGGGAATGGGGAATGGCTCCACAGAGCAAGATGAAGTAAGTGAAGTATGAAATCAACCCTCCTTGGTTGTATTTGCCAAGTGTTGAAACATGCTGTTCCCTAATGTCTCTGGGCCTCCAGGAGGAAATAGTTTCTTATACACAGTGACTACCACATTGGGAGGTAGCCTCTGGGGATGGAGAGAGTCAACCGGAAAGCAGCTTGCCTCCTAGAGCCCAAGGGGTTAAGCCCATGACGAGCAAATGAGCTGAGACCTTAACCACTGGTGCAGCACTGCTCAGGCGGAGGCAAAACTGCCGTCTTCCCATTTCTTTATTCTGCTGCACTGATTGAGCGGGGAGCCTGGGTTTCTGTCTCAGGTGTACCTCTAGCTTCTTTATAATAACAAGAATAACTCACATCCCTATGGCAGCTTAAAGTTTACAGAAGACTTCACAATCACCCTTTGAAATCCATTGTCAAAATATCATTATCCGCTTTTGAATGAGGAGGGAAAAGTTTGCAAAGGTAAATGGCCTACCCATCTTGACGTTCATGTCTTAGAGCTGGCCCTACACTCAAAGCTTCTGAAGGTGGGCAGAAATAGGGAAAAAGGCCACAAGGCTGGGGCTTAACTGATTGTAGAATTTGGTCCAGTGAATATTTGAAAAATGAGGGAATCAATAGAAGAATGGCTGGCCTAGGAGGAGGCACTCGGTGCCATCCTGGCTCCTTTAGCAAGAACAAGGATGGATTGGGGCCCCACGTGGACTCCACTCTGAGAGAAAGCAGTTGGAAGGCAGAATCAGAGGCCCCAATTAGCAACAGAAGAGTGGTTGGAGAAATCAGGGCCCCGGGTCCTGAGACCTTCTGGGAGACTGGGTGGAATGACCTGGGGAGCAATTGCTCCCAGCACTGGGAGTGTTAAGTAAATCCTTGCAGGAGCAGTGGACTGGAAAGTGAGTGCAAGAACCTGAAATGTGTTCCTGGAACTGCTGAGTTTGAAAAGTAGCAACTCGTTAAGGGGCATCTGAGATTGGAAAGAGTTATGGACACGTGGTAGTTGTTATTAATATGTTTGATTTTATTCCTTTCCCTTTTATTGCAAGGAGTAAAGCATTGTACATAGTCAAGCCCTGCTTTGCCAGCTCCATTATGCTTGGCTTATGTGATTAGGGTCCATTGTAATTCAACACCAAGGGAAATCGTCAGTGTCCCAGTGGGACCCAGACAATAAACAATTGGATTTGGAATAATTGGGGCTAATCTATGATTCAATTAGTTCATTACTCTAGGGGTGTTGTCTTGTAGATTTATCCAATGATTTACAGAGGGGCTTTGCTAGGAGACAGAGACAGACAGCTCTGAAAACCATAAAAAACTTGAGCATTTCCCTAAGTATTCTCTGTTCTTGGGTGGAGTATAAAAATGCCAAGGCAAATGTGGAATCAAATGAGCCTGGTCCTTATAATTGATCAGGATTAGGAAAGTAGCTAACAGAGCTCTTTTATGAGTAAACTTGTAAGAATCAGAGCTTCTGATAATATATTATTATCCCTGGATTCTTCATTTAAGTCACAATAGGAGGGAGACAAAACCTACTTTATTTTGGTTGTTCTGTTCGCACTTATACACTATATAGCCTTATTCATAATACTGCCATGAAATCACCTGAGATGTGGAATGGCTTCATGATGAGGGTCTATTGTCCTTTTGTACGAGTCAAAGACTATCCGGCTGAATCCTCCACATCTTTGTCTTTCTGCTTTGTGTTCCTTAGTTTCAGTCTCATGCCATATAGCAGACAATACACTTGCAAGGGTCTCTTCTCTGTAGCTTAAGTTCATTTAAGCAATTCAGTAAACACCTGCTAAGTACCTACTGAATGTATAACTCTGTACTAGGAACTGAGGAAGAGATATATTTAAATATAAAAAGGAAGGTTCCTGCCCTTGTGGAGCCTAAAATCTTGTAGAGGGCATATGACATATTCAAATGACCAGAATATATCATGACTAGTATATTAGAGAAGAATACATAAAGTGGCTTATGATATAGAAGCTAGGAAAGGTCATTATCAATACAAGTGCTGGTCAGGGAAGACTGATAAGTTTGGCTTTCGAGGGTGGCTGGAGAATGAAAAGTGCTGGCCCCAAAGAATAATATTCTCAATTACATTGCACCAATGTAAATTAAAATAGCAATAAAGCTCATTTGATACCATGAAAAATGTTGGACAATTTTAGTACCATAGCATCAAAGTTAAGGCATACAGCCTTCCTTTCTGTTAAACTCTAAAAGTGAAAAGAGACATTTTCTGGCTAGATACGCATGCTTTTTTCTCTTTCTTTTAAAAAATATTTATTTTGTTGTTATATCTCCCTCTGTTCCTACTCTGCACCAGAGAAAACCAACATAACACAAATTTATATATGATTAAACATATACATATACATACAATGTAACCATATATCAGTTCTTTCTCTGATGGTGGGGAACATCTTCCTTTTTTTTTTTTATTTTTATTTAATAGCCTTTTATTTACAGGTTATATGCATGGGTAACTACAGCATTAACAATTGCCAAACCTCTTGTTCCAATTTTTCACCTCTTACCCCCCCACCCCCTCCCCTAGATGGCAGGATGACCAGTAGAAAACATCTTCCTTTTTAAGTCCTTTTTTGTTGTTTTGAATATTTATATGACTCAGAATAGCTTAGTCATTCACAGTCATTCTTTGAATAATATTACCATTATTAGATACAATGCTCATTTCACTCGTCATTATTTCATGCAAGTTTTTCCATGTTTTTTCTAAAATCAACCAGCTCCTCATTTCTTACAGCATAGGAGTATTCTATTAAATTATATACCACAACTTATTCAGCCATTCCCCAATTGATGAGCATCTTCTCAATTTCTAGTCCATTGCCTCCACAAAGGAAACTGCTATAAGTATTTTAGAACATATAAGTTCTTTTCTTTTTACCCCTGATCACACTGGGAACAGACCTAATAGTATTGCTGAGTCAAAAAGTTATATATAGTTTTACAGTTTTTGGGACATAATTCCAGGTTTCTCTCCAAAATGATTGGATCAGTTCACAGTTCTACGAACAGTGTATTAGAGTTCCAATTTTCCACACCTCCGCTAACATTTTGTCATTCCCTTCTGTCATTTTAGTCAATTTGATAGGTGTAAGTATCTCAATGTTGTTTTTAATCAATAATGATTTAGAGCATTTTTCATATGAATATATATATAGCTTTGATTTCTTCTTCCCAAAACTGCCTGTTCATATTCTTTGACCATTCATCAATTGGAGAATGATGTATATTTCTTTCTTTTTTTAAAAAAAATATAGCTTTTTATTGACAAAACATATACATGAGTAATTTTTCAGCATTGACCCTTGCAAAAACTTCTGTTCCAACTTTTCCCCTCCTTCCCTCCACTCCCTCCCCTAGATGGCATGTAGTCCCATACATGTTAAATATGTTAAAGTATATGTTAAATACAATATATATATATATATATATATATATATATATATACACACATATTTGTACAGTTCTCTTGTTGCACAAGAAAAATTGGATTTAGAAAGAAGGTAAAAATAACCTGGGAAGAAAAACAAAAATGCAAGCAAACAATAAAAGAAAGTATAAATGTTATGTTGTGGTCCACTTTCATTTCCCAGTATTCTTTCAATGGGTATAGCTAGCTCTGTTCATTACAGATCAATTGGAACTTATTTGGATGTTGAAGAGAGCCATGTCCATCAGAATTGCTCTTTGTATAGTCTTGTTGCCAAGTGTAATGATCTCCTGGTCCTGCTTATTTCACTCAGCATTAATTCATGTAAATCTCTCCAGGCTTTTCTGTATTTATTCTGCTGGTCATTTCTTACAGAACAATAATATTTCATAACATTCATATACTACAATATACTAGCCATTCTCCAATTGATGGGCATCTGCTCAGTTTTCAGTTTCTGCCGCAAACATTTTTGCACATACGGATCCCTTTCCCTCCTTTAAGATCTCTTTGGGGTATAAGTCCAGTACGCTGCTGGGTCAAAGGGTTTGATAACTTGTTGAGCATAGTTCCAAATTTCTCTCCAGAATGGTTGGATCCGTTCACAACTGCACCAACAATGCATCAGTGTCCCAGTTTTCCCACATCCCCTCCAGAATTTGTCATTATCTTTTCCTGTCATCTTAGCCAATCTGACAGCTGTGTAGTGGTATCTCAGAGTTGTCTTAATTTGCATTTCTCTGATCAGTAATGATTTGGAGCACTTTTTCACATGGGTAGAAATAGTTTCAATTTCATCATCTGAAAATTGTTCCTATCCTTTGACCATTTATCATTTGGAGAATGGCTATAAATTAGAGTCAATTCTCTATATAATTTGGAAATTAGGTCTTTATCAGAACCTTTAACTATAAAAATGTTTTCCCAGTTTGCTTCCCTTCTAATCTTATGACTTGTCTTTTTGTAAAAAAGAATTAACTAACTTCTCTATATATTTGAGATTTAAAGCCTTTATCCAAGAAACTGTCTATAAACATTTCCCCCATATTTTCTGCTTTCCTTCTGCTTTCAATCTTGGCTACATTGGTTTTATTTGTACAAATTCTTTTATATTTAATGTGGTCAAAATTATCCACCTTATATACCACAATGTTTTTTATCTCCTATTTACTTATAAATTCTTCTCTTATCCATAAATCTGGTAGGCAATATACTTTATGTTCTTCTAATTTGCTTATTATATTTCCAATTTTATCTAGGTCATGTTTCTATTTTGACCTTATCTTGATAAATGGTATAACATATTGGTCTATAACTAGCTTTTGTCAGACTGCTTTTTAGGTTTTCCAACATATCTCTATCTCTATGTCTATATACCTACATGTAGGTATATAGAGATAGAGATATAGGTAGAGAGATGGATAGAGATAGATATAGGTAAAAATATAGGTAGATGAATAGATAGATATAACTAAATAGTGAGTTTTTATCCCCCAAATTTAATTCTTTTGGTTTATCAAAGAGAAGATTACTATAATCACTTATTACTGCATATTGTACATTTATTCTACCTTTCTATTTTTTTTAGCCACTATCAGATAGTTTTGATAATTACTTGCCTGATAATGCAGTTTAAGATTTGGTAGTTAAATTTCCTTCCTTTACATTTTTCATTAATTTCTTCAATATTCTTGACCTTTAATTTTTCTAAATGAATTTTGTTGTTATTTTTCCTAGCTCAAAATAATTGTTGGTACTTTAATTGGAATGGCATCGAATAAGTAGATTAGTATAAGCAGAATTGTCCTTTTTAATATATAGGCTGATCCCATTGATAAAACAATATTTCTCCAGTTATTTAAATCTGACTTTATTTGTATAAAAAGCATTTCCTAATTATATTCATATGGTTCCTGAGTTTTCCCTGGCATGTAAACTCCCAGTTATTTTACATTATCTATGATTATTTTAAATGAACTATCTCCTACTATCTGTTCTTTCAGGGCTTTATTGCTGATATAAAAATGCTGGTGCTTATTTATATAGGTTTATTTTATATTCTACTAATTGTTATATTATTATTTGCTAAAAATTATTTATTGTTTGTAATAATTTTTAGTTGAATCTCTAGGATTTTCCAAGTATACCATCATATTATCTATAAAAAAAGAGTTTTATTTCCTCATTGTCTATTATGATTCCTTGAATTTTTTTCTTATTGCTATAATTTTTTTATTGCCTATTGCTATTACTAGAATTTCTAGTATAATACTGAGAGATACTGATGATAATGGGCATCCTTGTTTCACTTTTGATCTTACTGTGAAGATTTCTAGTTTATCCCTATTACAGATAGTGCTTGTTAATGGTTTTAGGTAGATGCTTCTTAGAATTTTACTAACTCGACATTCATGGTACAAATTCTACTTGTATCATTTTTGTGATATATTGTTGTAGTCTCTTAGCTAATATTTTATTTGGGATTTTTTGCATCAATATTCATTAATAAAGTTAGTCTATAATGATCTTTCTTTGTTTTTGCTCCTTTGGTTTAGGTATCAGTACCATATTTGTTTCGTAAAAGGAGTTAGTAGGATTCTTTTGTCCATTTTTTCCATTAATTTATTTCATATTGGAATTAGTTGCTCTTTAAATATTTGATGGAATTAATTTGTAAATCCATCTGCTTCTGTTGCTTTTTTCTTAAAAAGCTCATTTGTGGCCTGTTCAATTTCTTTCTCTAAAATAGGTTTATTTAGATATTCTATTTCCTCTTCTATTAATCTGGGCAGTTTATGTTTTTGTAAGTATTCTTCTATTTCACTTAAATTGCTAAACATATTGGCATGTAATTGGGCAAAATAACTGCTAATAATTGATTTAATTTCCTTTTCATTGGTGGTGTATTCATCCCTTTCATTTTTGATACTAGTGATCTGGTTTTCTTCTTTCTTTTTAAAAAACAAATTGACCAATCGTTTTTCTATTTTATTGGCATATCCATTTTTATAAAATCAACTCCTAGTTTCATTTATTAATTCTATTGTTTTCTCATATTCAAGTTTATTAATCTAACCATTAATTTTTACAATTTCCGATTTGAGCTTTAATGGAAGATTTCAAATTTGTTCTTTTTTTTACTTTTTAAAATTTCATACCAAGTTCATTAACCTACTATTTCTCTATTTTTATTTATATTTAGAGATATAAAGTTTTCTCTGATTATTGCTTTTGTTTCATCCCATAAATCTTTTGGTATGTTGTATATTATTATTCTCTTTAATAAAATTATTTATTGTTTCTATGATTTGTTCTTTGACCTACTGCTCATAGGTGGCATTACTTTTTTAAGGAATAGATGAAGATTTAAAGAGTTTAAGGAGTGATTCTGGGAATGAGATACTGTTTAGGGAAGTTTCAGCACTGAATTACAGCTCAAACTTAAATGTTTAAGACATAATAGGCATTAATTTTGTTCCTGAGGAAAAAAAGTATTATTCAGGTCTTTTTCCTGGAAGAAGGAGGGAAAAGGCTGGCATAGCTTAGGGATATTTCTCTATCTATAATTATCTGAACCAACTTTTAGGACCTGGATTTTATGGTATACTACAACCTATATCTAAGATTCATTTATTTATTGATCTGTAGAAAGCATTTTGCTCTTGGTCATTTTTCTGACTGTTTGCTAATTCAGATCTTCTGGGATTATGCTAACTGATCCTTTCATACAACATTTTATCTCTCACATCCCTTTCTTTGCACAAGTGGTCCAGTATGTTTAGAATGCACTTCATTCTCACCACGACCACCTTTATAAAATTCCTAATTTCTTTAAAAGGATAGTCCAGGTACCATTCCTAGCATGAAACTTTTCCTAATCCCACCACCATCCTGAAGCCCAGCTGGCCCTGAGTCAGGAAGATTGTGGTAAAATCTGGCGTCAGACTCTTAGAAGCTAGGTGGACATAGTCACTTAGTGTCCTCATCTGTAAAAATGGGATAATAATAGGATCTTCCTTCCATTGTTATTGTGAAGATCAAATGAGATACAAATATTTTTATAAATTATATAAATATTTTATAAAATTGTATATATTATGTATACACATATATAATATGTATACATATACATGCTACAATAGAAAGTCAATACATATGTGTGTGTGCATGGGCATATATATATATATATATATATCTAGTAATATATATATGTGTATATATGCATTTATAAAGTCTTTCTCTATATATTTATATGCACAGACAGGTATGCATCTGTATTTGCTTCCTATAGTGTCAGGGATAAAGGATAATGTTGGCTCCAAGCTCTGTGGGTCTGTTATAGCCTGTAGATTTATCACGTGGCTCTAATTGGATAAAGCTTCTTGAGGACAGGACTTGTTTAATTTTTTCCTTCATTTCTCCAGAACCTGCCTCTCATTTTGTGCACAGTAAATGCACAAGTAAATGTTTGCTGCATTGAATTGGGAAGAGACACAAGGGTCCAAGCAGAATTCTATTGCATAGCAAATATGGGGAGTGTGATGGAAAGGGCATATTGGATAGGGAGCGAGGTCCCCATTATGCTCTTCATGGTATTGCACAAATGAGCTTGCCAACCAGCTGTTGTTTGATCAGCTTGGCTTGTGTCTCATCCCAGAAGCCACTTGCCAATAAAAATACGTGATTCCCATGTAATAGTATTTGGGTAATGCCATCGAAAGGTTTAAGTCTAAATGATGTTCCAGGCTGAATGGTAGTCGCCTTTAAGCTTCTCAAGGGGAGCTGATGTTCTGTTTTTGTTTTCAGTTCTCTAGAACCTAGCTCAGGACCTTGCAGGTAGTGTTTCATAACGGATGTTTGTTGAATGAGGGGAAGAAGGACAGGCAGCATGCAGGAGGGTGCTGGACTTGGAGCCAGGAAGATCTGTATCCAAAACCTGCCTCAGACTTACTAGCAGTGGGATCCTGTGCAAATAAGTCACTTAGCATCTGTGTCTCAGTTCCTTAATTTGTAAAGTGATAAGGGCTTTGGACCAAATGGCTCCTAAGGAAGCGGGTCTTAACTTGCAGTCTGTGAAAAAATTTTTTTTGGTAACTATTTCAATATAATGGATTTCCTTTTTTATCCTATACATTGTATTTTATGCATTTAAAAACATTGTTCTTTTTTTTTTAATTTAATAGCCTTTTATTTACAGGATATATGCATGGGTAACTTTACAGCATTAACAATTGCCAAACCTCTTGTTCCAATTTTTCACCTCTTACCCTCCACCCCCTCCCCTAGATGGCAGGATGACCAGTAGATGTTAAATATATTAAAATATAAATTAGATACACAATAAGTATACATGACCAAAACATTATTTTGCTGTACAAAAAGAATCAGACTCTGAAATATTGTACAATTAGCTTGTGAAGGAAATCAAAAATGCAGGTGTGCATAAATATAGGGATTGGGAATTCAATGTAATGGTTTTTAGTCATCTCCCAGAGTTCTTTTTCTGGGCATAGCTGGTTCAGTTCATTACTGCTCCATTGGAAATGATTTGGTTGATCTCGTTGCTGAGGATGGCCTGGTCCATCAGAACTGGTCATCATATAGTATTGTTGTTGAAGTATATAATGATCTGGTCCTGCTCATTTCACTCAGCATCAGTTTGTGTAAGTCTCTCCAGGCCTTTTTGAAATTATCCTGTTGGTCATTTCTTACAGAACAGTAATATTCCATAATATTTATATACCACAATTTATTCAGCCATTCTCCAACTGATGGACATCCATTCATTTTCCAGAAAAACGTTGTTCTAAGAAGGATCCATAAGCTTCAGTGAGGTCCATGATATATATATATATATATATATATATATATATATATATATATATATATATATATATATAAAGAACCTTTGCTTAACATTTAAATCTAAGATCCTATGATGTCGCTCTCCAGGGCTTCCTTTCCTCTTCTGTATGTAGCAGGATTGGAGTATTACTTATGGAACATATATGGGGGGACATTCAATGAAATATACATGGGATTGAGATGAGCCCTTCCCAGTAACATGGATGGCTTTGGGGTGCTGAAGAAATCCTTTGGTCTCTGTGACAGCCTGCATCAAAGAGCATTAAACCTGGTCCAGGAAGAGCAGCCCGTTGCACAGATTTTGTGTGGGTGATTCCACCTTCTGGGCTCTCTCTTGCTATCTGTTGGCTGTGTGAGGCTCTGAAGCTCTCCCATCTAAGTACCTATGGCAGCTACTCACACATAGCAGCCAGAATCCTTAGCCACCAACTGCCCCTTCTGCTTTGTGTTTCTTTCCTTGAGTGTAGGTAACCAAACAACCATCATGAGAGATGGACTTTTGGGGAATGATTGTCTTGGGAGTTTGGGAGTTCCTGCATCCCTCAGCCAAAGCTGACTACCAGCAGAAATTTTTGGGGAGAATATGTCCACAGACAGGAGGAGAAACTTAAGCCCTGAATTGGTTTGCCAGAAGGCACAGGATCCGAGGGAGTTGTTTGGACAGTGTGGAGCCAAGGTAAAGGTGAAATCCATGTACAACAATCTTTCTAAGTCCTTCATGTTTTAATGTCTAACTATCAATCTCCTGGTAGAGTTTAATAGGAATCAGGGGTTAATATTTCACATTTTAAATCTACCAATATATTTTATTTTAAGCATTTTTTTTGTGTAGAATAAATGTTTTCTTATATATTGTACATTGTGTTCCTTTCTATTCCCTTTTGAGAAGACCCTAGATTTGAGGAGAAACTAAGTGTTTCTTAAGTGATTTTCCCACAGGGTCTGGGATAGGGAGACACACATGGAGAATTTGAGAAAGAGTTTGATTTCTCTCTAGAGAGGTCAGGCTCCCTCATCACTGAATCTGACCTGTGAAGGAACCAAAAAAGGGGACTCCTTATTGGTCAGGATGATCTCTAGCTCCCGGGTCCAGGACTGATCAATTGTTACATGTAAAATAAAAAGTTGACCATGATCAACTCTAAGATCCCAACTCATTTTTCTTCTGTGCCTCAGTTTCCTTCAAGCGAACATTCTATGAAATGTTTTGCAAGGTTCTAGGATACTTATTTTACCTTCCTTTTTCTTTAGTGTTTTAAAAATACTTCTTTCTTGTCCTGAACATTTCTAGGGCCCTGAAAAGGAAAGAGTCAGCTTGTTTTTTTGCTGCTGCTGCTTTCTTGTTCTATTTGTCAGGTTCTATCAACCTCCCAACCACCCAGCTGTATCCAGAACAGGCTGGGCTTGGTTCCAGAGAAATTACTCTTTGGTAAGGTTGCTGGAAGTGATGTCACTGGAGTGACTTCTGCCTAAGTCAGGAAGGGATTCAAACTCAAAGTACCCTCAAGGCTTAAAAGTTGACCTTGGTATATTCAAAGTACATCCTCAAGAGTTCATAGTCTCTCCTCCTTCCCCCAAACTGGGACCACCCTTTGCTGCTACTTACAGAGCACTTCTCAGTTCCCATGGACCTTCTCAGAGGAGGAAGGGGAGACATATCAGAAAACCTCCAGATATACTGCTGAGGTCAAATGAAAGAAATGATACTTTAGTAAATCTAGGTTCTGGTCTTTGTTCAACTACAACTTCCCAGTGGGGTTTGAGAAAAGTCATTTAATCATTTTCATCTTCAGTTTGTTCATCTGTGAAGTGGACCTAATAATACCTAACTACTTAATAGGGTCATTAAGAAGATCATATGTGTGCATATGTACATTCATATATGTGAATATAAACACTTAAATGCTATAGAAATATGTTATTATTTTGCCTCTGACATATATAATAATAATAGTTAACATTTATATAGCACCTACTGTATGCCAGACACTCTGCTAATCACTTTATGATTATTATTTTATTTCATCCTCACAACAATTTTGGGAGGTAGGTATTGTCATTATTATCACCATTTTACAGTTGAGGACACCAAGGCTATAGAGATTAAGCATTTTTCGCTAAGGTGTTCTTGACTTTAGGTTCAATCCTCTCTCCAGTGGGAGAGTTATATACATGATATATACTCTTATATATATGATTCGCACCCAGTTCCTGAAGTATACAGTAAACACCAAGTGTCCACAGTGCAGTGAGGTTTAGCGTAATAATAGCAGCCCAGAAGCAGCCAGATAAGGATAGAAAGTGTAAGACTTGGAATAAAGAAGAAGGGGTTCAAATCACCCATGATATTTCTCAGTTATGTGACCCAAAGAAAATAATTTATCCTATGTGACCCAAGCAACTCCTTAGAACTTAACTTTTACATCATAAATAGGTCATGATCTACCTAAGCAGAGGAAGTTCCCATACAAAAGCTCTACTTTGCCCTTACTTAGTGTATTTATCATATCTCATATTTATATACTGCCTTGCCATTTGCAAAGCAATTTACAAACATCATCTTATCTGAGCCTTACAACAATTCTGAGAGGAAGGTGCTATTATGATGCCTATTTTACAGATGACCAAACTGAAGCTCCTTGCTGTTAAGTGACTCTTGAATATCGCTTGAATCCAGGTCTTCTTACTCTAAATCAGGGGTTCTTGACATTAGTCGTTCCTTATGTTTCAGTACTGGGAGAAACCCACCGCTGCTTCCTGGGAATTTCATAGTACAGACCTTAGGCAATGCTTAAAGCTGTATAAAGTACCCTGCAAACACAAAGGGAAAGATACTGATTGACTGGAGATCATTGTCATGACATATGAAACTTGACACATATAATAAGGAAGACAAAGTTCATTAATTAGTCCTTCTTCTGATGCCTCCATTTACTCAATTTGTGAATGTGTGAATATATCAAGAGGGAAAGTGACTTGGTCCATTACTCAACTACTCTCTGTCTTGGGCAATAACTAATATGTCTTTCTCTCTTTTTCTCAATATTATTTTATTTTTCAAAATACATGTAAAGATAGTTTTCAACATCCATTTTTGTGAGACTTTGTATTCCAACTTGTTCTCCCGCTCTCCCCTACTTCCCCCTCCCCAAGACAGCAAGCAAGCTGATATAGGTTAAACATGTGCAGTTCTTTTGAACATATTTCTATATTTGTAAAAAGACTATTTTTGATTCACATTCAGTCTCCATAGTTCTCTCTCTGAATGCAGATGGCATTTTCCATCCCACATCTATTGGAATTGTCTTGGATCACCTCATTGCTGAGAAGATCTGAGTCTATCATAGTGAATCATCACAAAATCTTACTGTTGCTGTGTACAATATTCTCCCGGTTCTGCATTAATTACTACTTCCTGCTTTAATGTTCTCCAAACCAGAGATTGACAGTCTTTTGAAAAAAAAAAAAAAACCCAACAACTTTGTAAAAAGCAGACTCTTAGAGTTGAAAGGGGTGTTGCAGTTAATAAGAGCCCCTTGACCAATATATCGGTCCTTTCTACAAGAATTTCAAGTGGTCATCCAGACTTTGGACACTGGATTCAGTCTCCCCTGGAGGAGTGGCTTAGTGTCCCACTTTTAACAGTAGAGTCTTTTTGTTAGTAGTATCTTGGTGGACATTGGGAAGAGTACTGAATGTTAGAGTAAAAAAAACCTAAACTCAACTACCTAAGCTCAACTCTTGACCAAGAAGGCATGACTAAACCATGTAACCCTGGACAAATTGTTTGTCCCATATGTGCCTCAGTTTCCTTATCTGTAAAATAAAATAATTGGACTCAATGGCCTCTAAGGCCCTGTTCCAATCTAAATCTATAATGCTCTGAACCTTCAGCCAAATGGAACCCTCTACCTTATGAGGCAGTCCATTTGTGTATTAAGAATGCTAGATCCAAAGTCAGGAAGACCTGAGTTCAAATCTATCCTCAGATACTTCTTAATTGTGTGACCCTGGTCAAATCACTTAATATCCTCAGTTTCCTCATCCATAAAGTGAGTTGAAGAAAATTGCAAACTACTCCCATATCTCTGCCAAGAAAACCCCAATTGGGGTCAGGCAAAGTCAGACAGTATTAAAATGACATAACCAAAAAAATTGTTAGGAAATTTCTTTCTACTGAGTTAACATCTACCTGCCTGCATTTTCTACCCACTGCTTCTTCTCCTTTTTGAGGTTGAGCATATAAATTTTGCCTTTCCCCAACATGATAACCTTTCAAGAACTTGGAAATAATTATCATCTTGTCCCTTCTCCATCCTCTGCTCCTCTCTCCCCACCTTTTCCACTTCCAGCTAAACATCCTCACTTCCTTCTTCCTTCAAGCACTTTGCTGGTTCCCATTCTTTTGACGAGTTCCATTTTGTCCCAGAATGCTCTGCACCAAGCACCATAGCTCCACACAATAGGATGTTGTATCTCACCTCCACACAACAGGAGGACCCTTCTCACTTTTGCTCTGGATTAGGTCAGTCAGTCAAAATTTTTTATAAATCACCTACTGAATGTCAGGAGCTACGTTAAATACTGCAGATACAAAGAAAGGCAAAAAAAGGAACCTCCTCTCAAGGAGTTCTCATCCTAGTGGTAGAGACAACATTGGAAACTACATAGTACAAGATGAGTGAACCAAAAGTCTTTAAGTTATTAAAGCTTCAAACTTCACTAAGGCTTTTGGGACACCCTATATGTAGTACAAATGGAAGTAATTCCTGAAGACAGACTCTTAGCAGTAGAAAGGACAGGGAAAGACTTCTTGCAGAATACAGGATTTAAAGACTTAAAGGAAACCAGGGAAGCTAGCAAGAGTAGGGAAGGAGGGGGAGTATTCTTTGGGAGAGAGCCAGTGAAATGCAGTCAGGAAATAAGAGTTTTGCTATTTGAAGAACAGCAAGAACAGTGCTGTCAGATTGTAGGGTATGATAAGGGCAATAGTACTGGAAATGTAGGAAGGGCCAGGTTGTGAAGGGCTTCAGAAGCTAAACAGAGGGTTTTATATTTATATTTGATCCTAGAGGTATTAGGGAATCATGGAGTTTAGGGTCACTTTGGCTTCTGAGCGGAGGATAGACTGAAGTAGAGAGATATGAGGCACGGAGGCCAACTAGCAGGTGATTGCAATTGTCCAGGTAAGAGGTGATGAAGATCTGAACCAGGGTGGTGACTATGTAAGTGGATAGAAGGGAGCATACTCATGGTACTTTTACTAATGGAACCTAAGATTCTATTTCCTTTTCCTTTTTTTCCTTCTTCTTTCCTTCCCTCTCTCTCTCCCTCCCTCCCTCCCTGAATCTTCTGGAATCATGGTTGGTCTTTGAGTTCATCAGAGTTTTTAAGACTTTCAAAGTTGATAATTTTGTTATTGCATAAGTTGTTCTCCTGGTTCTGCTTACTTTGCCAGTTCATACAATTTTTTCCTCCAAATTTCTCTGAAATTATTACCTTTATCTTTTTAAAATATATATGTATATATCTATATATGCATATATTAAAACTAAATACAAAATAAGAAAAAGCAAAATAGAAAAAGAAAGAAAAAGGAAAATAAAAAAAACATTGTCATGTGAACAACAGAACATCAGGAAGGATTCAAAATATGTAACAATAAATTTCCATTTTAAGAAAGCATATATAATAATAAAAGACATTATATTTTTATGACTGTCCATTTCTTTTGCTTCCTTATAGGTTATTCTTTCATTTTGCTATGCTCTTTTTACTTTATTCATTTTTTCCCTATTATATCTCCTCCTTCCCCCAAACAGGTTACAGTTAAGCAGTGATATATTTATATATACGTATATATTCCCATCCTCACAATACATATATTTATATATACATAAAAACATCTACATGTATATATAGACATATACACTCACATATCTGTATGTGTATATACATACACACAAACATATATATCTATATAGGCATTTACACAAATGTAGATAAGCATCTAAAATAACATCAATATGGCTGACATAAGGTACATTTCTCTCTTGAATTTTTAAATTTGACTTTGAGATCAGTGATTAGTAGCTCTACTTTGTTTCTAATAAATTATACTCCTGATACTTTTTATTGTGTTTGTGTGTATCGCTTATTTTCTATTCCTGCTAATTCTTCTACTTTAGTTCTACTCCTTAACTTGCCCTATTATTATTTAATCTCCCCTCATCTAAGGATCCCTCCTTTATCTTCTCATCCCACTCTTTTCCTCCCTTTTTTATCCCATTCCTATTAATCTATGTACCTTATCGCACTCCCACTAATCTACATGCCTTTCTGTGCCCCACAATATCCTATTCCCTCCCCTCTTATTTCTTTATAAATTTTGGAGGATGCTATACCCTTCATCAGATATATATTATATATTTCCCCTCCCATTTAGACCCATTGCCATTCCTTATGTATGTCTTCATAACTACCAGCCTTCCTACTCTATTTAATGCCTTAGTGTTGTTCTTTCTCTGTACCTCATTCATACAGTATAGTTACTATTTTTACTTCTTCCGAAACATTTTTGCTTTTTTAGAGTGATACTCAGCTCTGCCCCAATTTTTATTTTGAACTACTCAGTTACTGGCATCAATCTTAGCCATAGGGTTTACATATCCATGTATAAAACATAAACAGTTTGTCCTTGTTGAGTCCCTTAAAATCACTCTTTGATGTTGGCTCTTTTATATTAAATTTTCAATTGAGTTCAGATTTGATTGAGAAAAAATCCTGAAAATCTGAGAGTTCAATAGTATGCTTAGTTTTGCTGGATGTGATATTTTTAGCCAGAGGCCTCGTTCTCTTGATTGTTGACATATTCCAGGACTCTGTGGTCTTTTATTGTGGCTACTGATAAATCCTGTACAATTCTAATTATAGTTCCAGCCTAGTTGATTTGGGTTTTGTTGTTGTTGTTTCTTGTAAGATTTTCTCTTTGATCTGAGGATTTCAAAATTTAACAATAATGTTCCTATGTGTCTTCTTTATAGGATCTCTTTGAGCTGCTAATTGGTGGATTTTTTCTATTTCTACTTTCCCTTTGTATTCTATCACTGCAGAACAATTTTCTGTGATTATTTTTTGCATTATTGTGTCAAAGCTCTTTTTTTTTTAAAGTCACAACTTTCAGGTAGTCCATTTATTCTTATGTTTTCTTTTCTTGATCTCTTCTCCAGATCTGTTGATATTTCATATTTTTTTCTATTTTTCATTTTTTCAATTTTGTTTGTTAATTCTTGGTCTCTTTTAGTTTCATTGGTTTCCTTCTGCCCAATTTCAAAGGTTCATTTTCTTATTTAAGACTGTGAATTTCCTTTTCTATTTGGTGACTTTTCTTTTCTTAATCTTGTGTTTCTTGGAGGCTCTTGTTTATTTATTTATTTTTAGTTTTTCCTCAGTGTCTCTCCTTTTATTTTTAAAGACTTTTTTGAATTCTTATACAAATTATTTCTGGGCAGGAAGTTATTTAATGTTATTCTTTGGAGTAGAAGAGGATTTTTTTTTTTACTTCAATGTCCTCCTTTGAAGATGAATTCAGTCATCCCTATTCAAATAGTAGGTTTTTCTGGTTGGGTTCTTTCTCCTTTTTTTTTAAAAAAGAGAGAATTTACTAGTATAAACACTTCTAATCCTGGGATGGAGCTGGAGTACCTTTGGCTTCACCTCAGCTATCCCCTTTCACCTGGAACCCCAAAACAAAAGCTCTACTCTCCTGTAAGTACCTACAGCCAGCAGTGTCCCTACCCCACTGCCTCTGCTCTTACCCAGGCATGCTGGCTCCTCACTCAGGACCCTATCTCACCAATGCATCTGGGCCTGACATTTCTTTTATTTATTTATTTTTATTTAATAGCCTTTTATTTACAGGTTATATGTATGGGTAACTTTACAGCATTAACAATTGCCAAACCTCTTGTTCCAATTTTTCACCTCTTACCCCCCACCCCCTCCCCCAGATGGCAGGATGACCAGTAGATGTTAAATATATTTAAATATAAATTAGATACACAATAAGTATACATGACCAAACCGTTATTTTGCTGTACAAAAAGAATCAGACTCTGGAATATTGTACAATTAGCTTGTGAAGGAAATCCAAAATGCAGGTGGGCATAAATATAGGGATTGGGAATTCAATGTAATGGTTTTTAGCCATCACCCAGGGTTCTTTCTCTGGGCGTAGCTGGTTCAGTTCATTCCTGCTCCATTGGAAATGATTTGGTTGATCTCGTTGCTGAGGATGGCCAGGTCCATCAGAATTGGTCATCATATAGTATTGTTGTTGAAGTATATAATGATCTCCTGGTCCTGCTCATTTCACTCAGCATCAGTGGGTCTGACATTTCTTATCAGCCTTAGGTCCCTCAGTCTTCCCAGACTCAGACCTCCCTAGGATGTTTAAGAGGCAAAAGTTCCTATGATTTGGGCTGAAGACTATCTGTGAATACAGCCAGCTCCAGCAGTCCCAGCTTGCTCTTTTGGTGGAGGTAGCCTGGAGGTGTTTACACTTCACATTGGTTAAAGCTCAATTCTTGTATCTTTTGATCTTCTAGGATTATCTCAGAGACCTATGTTCTCTCCAAGTCTTATTTATTGTGCCAGGAGACACAATTTTGTTTTGTTTGTGGGGGAAATCTGGAGAGCTTAGAATTTTCTTACTATTCCATCTTCCCCAAATTCTCTCCCCATTATCATTTCTTACAGCACAATAATATTTCATTATATTTATATATCATAACTTGGTCAGCCATTTCCTGATTGATAACCATCCCTTCTCTTTTTAATTCTTTACCATCACAAAAAGAGGTGCTATAAATATAAATATATTCATGCTATAAATATATGCATTTCCTTCCTTTTTTTTTTTCTTTCCTTGCCTCCTTAACTTCTTTGGAGTAACATAATAGTGGGCATTGGCAGATCAAAGGGTATGCCACATTTAATAGATTTTTTGGGGGGGATAGTTCTGAATTGCTTTCTCGAATTGGCTAGACCATTTCATAGCCTCACCAACAGTGCATTAACATATCTATTTCCCCTGCTGCCCTAAAGCATTTGTCATTGGCCTTTTTAAAAAATCAATTTTGCCAATCTGATGGGTATGGGGTGCTGCCTCAGAGTTGTTTTAATTTGCATTTTTCTAATTATTATTGATTTAAAACATTTTCCATGTGGTTATTGATCATTTGGATTTCTTCTGAAAACTTTCTGTTCATAATCTTTGACCATTCATCAGCTGAGGAATGGTAGAGAGCATTTTCTTCACTACAATCCTGTGAAATAATAGTGCAGATATTGTCCCTTTATATGAGAAAGACAGATTCATTTTAAAATAGTTTGCCTGGGAGCACATAGCTGGTAAGTAAAGGATCTGGTTCTAGAGCTCAGATTCCTCCATCATGCTTTTTCAGAAAACCTATTCAGTTCTGACCTGGGTGGATTCACCTTTCCTTAGGTAGCCTAATGGCTCTGGTTAGTAGAAGTTCATCACAGTAGTGTTAATTTTAGTGTGAATACTCACTTGGTTTTGGTCCTACTGTGAACTCTCCAGTTTCAGACTTTCCAGAATCAGACCTCATCATGCCCTTCCTAGAGTCACCATTAGAAAGATGTCTTCATGGAACTATGCTCCTGAAATCACCCCATGTTACCACTAAATTTGTGTCCCAAAGAAATCAAAGAAAGAGGAAAAGGACTTATATGTGTAAAAATAATCATCACAGCTCTTTTTTGTAGTGGCAAAAAATTGGAAAATAAGGTCATTGAATTGATCAGCGTTCTAAATCTTTCAAAGTTGTTTTTCTTTATAATGTTGTTGTCATTGAATAAATTGTTCTCCCAATAGGTGGGAGCCTTTTTAATTTATTTATTAAGAAAAACAACCCTAAAAGACTTTAGAACTCTGATCAATGCAGTGACCAATCATGACTCTAGAGGACATGATGAAGCATCCAATCTACTTCCTGAGACAGAGAGATGATGGGCTCAAGATGCAAAATGAGACTTTTTTTTTTGTACATGGCCAATGTAAGAATTTATTTTGTTTGGCTATGGGTATTTGTTATGTGAGAGTTTTCACTTTCTTTTAAAAATATATTCCAATGGGAGAGGTCAAGTAGGATAGAAAGAAAAATAAATATTTGTCAGTACAAATATAAGATAAAATAACATTGAAAAAAATAGGAGTTTTCATTGCAAAATGGATACTCTCTCCCTTTTTACAAAGATGGAGTCCTTTCAAAGAGGACTAAGCATAATAGGACTACCTTTTGTCAGCAGTTACTGAATAGTGAAATAAAATCCGATGAACGTTGTTACCTAAAATATATTTTTGCCTGAAGAGTTTTTTAATCTATATCTTTTAACCTAAACTTAGCCACATTCCACGATTTTTCAGAGAAAATTCTGGATGTGGAAAAATGGAGTCATAAAGATGTGATTTTTGGAGCCACTTGAAAGTTGTCCATATAACTCCAGAGTTGAACTGGGGCCATGGGTTACATAGAAATGGAAAGGATTTTTAAATCCTTTAAAATCCATTGTTTTGAAATCTCATTTTACAGATGAGGAAACTAGGGCCAAGGAAAAGAAAATAATAACTAAAGACACCTGTGCAGGAAGCACGGGAGCACAGATTAATAACCAAGCTGGTGACTTGAAATTCAATCCCCTTTTTGCAGTATTATGGTATGAGAATGAGGCATGGGGTGAAGGAAGAATTCTACTCTCATTTTCCTGGTCTTTATTCCAAGGAAAGGAGTCGTAATGGGATACCACCCTCCTTAAGTGTTTGCATAGGGGAGTAAATAGAGCATTCTTCCTTAGTCATTTCAGTCAGAGGTAAATGGAAGCTCTTGGAGACACAGTCAGGCAAAACCTTAGGCACTTTTGGTCATCTTGATCCTCAGGGAGACCTACACCTCTCAGTTTCCTGAGAACAATTTCCACCGAGTGACTTTTGCCCTTTCTCATGGTAATCACAGTCCCTGATGGCAGGAAGCCAGCACAGTAGAGCCTCCATATATACAAATTATTTTTGATGGTTTCAATGGAGTTTGTACTGTCCCAGACAAAATGAAATATGAAGATTGGGCAATGGAGGATGACTTACACTGACACATGGAAAGCAATGATTGAATACAATGCATGAGCTGCATTCAATACCTATTGAAGGATAAAGATGAGGTTATAAGACCACTGTGTTATCTCTCCTCAGGCTTTCTGAGGCTCTCTGTCTCTGGTGTCACATTATGAGACTGCCGATTCTTCTTCCTCCTAATATACAGTTCCAAGTCTGATGCCTCCCAAAGAATATGAATCCCCTTAGAAATCTCTGGCCATCTTATGACAGTGCTAGACTATTTACTTCGCTTAAGTGATAACGGGACTACAGAAAAGAAAGGATGCTGGAACCTAGAAGATGTTTAGGATGTAGCCCTAGACTGAGAACCACTGGTTCTAGGTTCAACTTCTGACTCTTCCCCCAGCTAAGCTGTGTGAAGTCAGGCTAAGCATTTATTCTCACTAAATTTCCATTTTTTCATCTGAAAAAAATTGATCTTAACCTTTAGGCCCTTCCCCTTTACTACGAGAGACAGCCTAGTGGTTAAAGAACTAGCTTTTGAGCGGAGAAGAACTGGGGTTACCCCTTCCTCTGGTACCTACTGACTGAGTGACCCTCTGCAAACCACTTTTTGCCTCAGTTCTCTGAGCAACTCTCCAATTACAAATTTCAGAGAAGGTGCTCACCTTCCAAGGAAGAAAGAATTTTCTTATTTGGGAATCAGTTCCCTATATCAGCAACACCATAGGTCCAGTCCCTATCTCCATCCCTATTATACTGAATTAAGAAATTGATGGAGAAAATTATAATAATTAAGATTAAACTGAAAAGTGTGTCATGAAGTATTTTTTCAGGCAAGCCTTTAAACATTTACCAATATGCTCCTGGTTATGAGACACTTAAAAAAATAATTTTTCTCCAATTAGTGACGTATAATAACATTGTAAAGAGAGAACTACAGATGCAGAAAGGGTTTCTAAATTGGAGTCTGGTTCTTTTCAACTACCTTTTAAAAATATATAGTTTAAAAATTTACAATTCAGTCGAGTTTCTGTTATTTTGATATTTTCATTTTAAAAGTAAAACATTTTAATTCAAACTTGCATTATTTATTTTTATTAAAAAAACCCTTCTGCTTGCAAAATGCCAATGGCTTTAATTTAAACAAAATTAATCATAGAAATGCTTTAACTGAGATGGACTCTTTTTTTTTTTTTTTTTTTTTTGGCCTTTCCTTCTCAGTTACAATCCAGGCATGAACCCTGGCTCCCAATTTGGGAGCCTTTGTGTGTTAAAAATGGAGAAGCCCTTTACCTAATGAAGAACTGTTAATAGGTGTTGTTTTTCCTAAATTATCATATTAAGCACAGACAATTAACAAGCGTATCCTTGATGCCGCAGGATACCGACAAACTCACTGGAACGGATCTCATTGTCCATAAATTATCGTCATGCTGTAAGCCAGCTGTTTAATTACTCTCTGGGCTTGAGATCTGGGTTGGGGCTTTCTGTGATGCTGGGTTGCCAATGAAAATAAAGGCAGCAACATTTCACATCTTCCTGTCTTCTTCAGCAGCAAGCTGCTGCGGCTGCAGACACAGCATGGCAAATTAGATTAGAGCTGGAACCGGGGTCAAGAAGACCAGGATCCATACCTACCTTTCATACGGGCTAGCTCTGGGATTTGGGGCAAGTTGCCTACACTCAGTTTCCTCTATAAAATCAAGATAACAATGTTTGTAGTTTCTAGTACCTAGCTCAAATGAGATCATGGATATAAAGTGACTACTTAAAGGTCAACTGTTAATGCTAGTTTGATACAAGAATGTTGTGTACCTACTGTGCTCCAGGCTTAGTACTAAGCCCTGTTCCTACGAATATAAGCAAAAAGAAAGTCAACTACCCTCAAGGACTTAACATTCTAACGGGAAGACAAGACATAAAAGGGTGGTGAAAAGGTATGGAGTGATCAAAGGGGCCAGCGAGGTGGAGGGATATTCCAGGGTGAGAAGGCACCGACCTGAATGGTGATGGCGAATATTTGAGAATCAAAACCACAGGAAGGGAATAGGATCTTGTCATTAACTCTGCCCCTTTTATAGGAGGCTTTTCCTGATGGTCCTCCATCACCTGTCCAACTGCTAGCACTTTTCCTTCTAAGGTCACCTTTCATCCACTCTATGCAACTTGGATGTACCTATTTGTAGCTGTGTCATTTTATGGAACTGCTTTTCCCATTCTTCGTCTCCCCCATGCTTAGCACAGAGCCTAGTAAATGATTTTTGACTGATTGATACAAACTTAATATGGTGTAAAATCGATTAGGTTTTATTTCAAATCCTAGCTCTGGCACTTATTACTACATGACCTTTAGCAAATCAAAAGAGGTTACTTTCTGAGTTTGTAAAATAGGGATGGTAATATTTGTACTACTACCTCATTTGGTGGTGGTAGGAAAAGTCCTTGGAAGGATTAAAAGTGCTAGTTTAATAAGATATATTATTTTTATTATCCTACTTCAGGACAGAAATGGCTGTCCCACAGCAGAAGATTACACATGGGTTGCTGGCTTTGCCACTGATTTGTTAGTTTCCAAAAATAGCACAGAAGTGTTAGACAAGGAGGTAGAGACCCTTGGTGTCCCCACAAAAGAGGACCCATTTGACTGCTTTGCTTTGTGGAATAAAGGAGGGAAACATCTGAAATGAAATATATCCTCTCACCTTCAGAATTTGAAAAAGACTTTTCTCTGAAAGCTTACAAGAGCTGGATCTCATTTTATCTTTTCTTTAACAATTGTCTCCCTTCTTTTATGTGCTGTTTATCCTTTTTCATTGGAGGTCATTTGTCCTATTGAAACTCACAGGATAGAGGAGAGAAGATGAATGACCAAAAAAAAAAGGGGGGGGGGGCGGGAAGCCCAGGATAGACATCTACACACTATGCCAGGTTGATCTTGACCTTCAAATCTTCTGGATTGTGATTCTTTGCCTTCAGTGTCAAGATGACAGCTTAGACATTGCACCCAATGTTCACAAAGTAAAGGAATAAGGAAAAGAAAAAGGTGGTGGAGAAGTGCTGCAAATAGGCAAGTACAGAGAATGTAGTTGTCCATTCATCCCTGTTACTAACAGCACCATCCCCTGGAGACTTTTTAGAAGGAAATAAAATTGTGGAGTCCACATTATTGGAGAGAACCATGGGCTGTCTGATTGGTGGACTGTTCAAACACAGGAAGTCTGAAAATAAGCTCCTTAGGAACTATGGCTAATAGGTGATGGGCACCTTCTACCATTCTTCACCCTTCACATACTAAAGAGTAGATTCCACCCTATTTTCTTCTATTTTCTCAATCTTCCAGTCAACCTCATGCTCCATTAAGTCTCTAGCACTTAAGCTGGCTGGACACCTCCCACTTTTATTTTAAAAATTAAATTCTAATTGATATAAGTAAGTAGAGTGGATAATAAAATCATGTCCTGACACAGTTCATTCTCTTATTTTTCTCTCTGTGTTGCCTGTAACCCAATAGGAGGCATGTGAAACTGAATACCTAAATACTACTTCTTACATCTCCACTCCTTACTTACTAAAATCTCCCCACATGATCAGTGTAAATACAAGATTTTGACTTCAAATTAGAGAGCACAATGTTATGTATCTCTCCTATAGAATTATGGTTGTGACATCATTGACTCAAACAAATTCTGGCCTCAAGCATTCCTACTGGGTAATACTGGGCAAGTTACTTAATCTCTGTCTGCCTCAATTTCCTGAACTATAAAATGGGGCTAATAACAGCACCTACCTTTCAGGGTAAGCGCTTAATAAACCCCTTACTCCTTTTCCTTCTTTTCCCCATAGGAAGATTAATAACAGGATATACAATAAATGGTTTAAAAGGGAATTGAACAAAGGGTGACCAAAAAAAAGCTGAAAGAAATGAATGATTTTCTCTGAAAGGGACCTCTGCACAAAGACCAATCAGCAATACTGTCAAGGCACTAGAAGAGAGAATAACATTAACTCTTTACTCATTGTGAACCATAGAAGAACAGGAGTTGGGGAGATATTTTTTTTCAGCATCTTTTTGTCTTCTAAATAGACAAAATGCCTCTGATTTTTTTAGATAGCCATGCACTTAGATAGTCCTTAGATTAGACCATTAATAAGTTTTTGGAGCTATTTTTAAAAGAATATTTTATTCCCCTCCCTCTAGTTACATGAAAAGACATTTTTTAAACATTCATTTAAAAAATTGAATTCCAAATTTTCTTTCTCCATCCCTTGCCTTCCTCTTGCTGAGACAGTAAGCAAGTTGATATAGGTTATACATGTTCATGGGATATAGGGTGTGTTCAGGAAAGAATAGCATCTCTGGTCTGGTGGCTGCTAAAGTCTTTTTTGGGACTGCTTTCCACTGTAGATGTTCACCTGATCCACCTAACACTTACTTACCTGTGGCTCTAAGAAGCTGTAGCATGCTCAGTGCCCATACTTCAGTAAACTGTTTCAGCAGACAGATTAAACCATGTCTCAAACCCATTGGTGGGTAAGGGAGGTGTCTACCTCAAGAAGGTGAAGCCTTCCCCTGGTTGGAAGGGCAGATGAGAACAGTTTGTTCCAGTGGCTATGGAAGCAGGTTGTGGAGTACTTAAAGCTTGGTTAGACATAGAAGAAACCAAGATTATCTACTGCATCTTGAACTGTCACCAGTCATCTTGACTCTGTCTTGCCACTGGACAGTGATGACTCTGGAAGAGAGAATAAAGCTAATTTCATGCAATTCTGCCTCACTTAAATCTACTTTATGCACGAATAAAAAGATATCACATATAATTTTACTTTTTCTATTTATCTCAAAATCCTGTGGTGAGGGGAGAGTGATGAAGCAGCAGGTGAGGATACTCTGGGAGCTATAGTCACAACCCTGCACACAGGTGGCCCAGGGTACTGTGAAACTGATGTAGGTTTTGCAATCAAAATTAATCTAGTGAACAAGCTTGTATGTTTTCCAAAAGGAGTGAAAAAATGACATTGCTCATGAGATTGCGATTGCCACTTGTAGGAAAACACCATGTCACTATTATCAGTACCTTTGCTCCCACCATGACGAACCCTGATGAAATGAAAGAAAAAATTTTGAAGATCTGAAGACCCTTATTATCAATGTGCCAAAAGAGTACAAGCTTATAATTTTGGGTGACTTTAATGCTACGTAGGCTCAAATTACAAACATGATAGGGAGTTCTTGGGAAGAATGGAGTTGGAAACAGCAACAGCAATGGTCACTTATTACTGAGGACTTGTGCTTCTCATGATCTTCTCAATACTGTATTTCATCTTTTTTTAAAATAATAGTTTTTTATTTTCAAAATACATGCAAAGATAGTTTTCAACATTCATCCTTGCAAAACCTTGTGTTCCAAAATTTTCTCCCTCCCTTTTTCCCACCTCCTACCCTAGACAGCAAGTAATCCAACCTGGGTTACACATGTGCAATTCTTCTATACAAATTTCCATATTTATCATGCTGCACAAGAAAAAACAGATCAAAAAGGGAAAAAATGAGAAAGAAAACAAAATGCAAGTGAACAACAATAAAAAAGGTGAAAATACTATGTTGTGATACACATTCAATCCCCACGGCCCTCTTTTTGGATGCAGATGGCTTCTCCATCACGAGTCTTGGAATTGGGCTGAATCACCTCATTGTTGAAAAGAGCCAGGTCCATCAGAATTGATCATCACATAATCTTGTTGCTATGTACAATGTTTTCTTGGTTCTGCTCACTTCACTTAGCATAGGTTCATGTAAGTCTCTCCAGGCCGCTCTGAAATCATCTGGCTGATCAATTCTTATAGAACAATAACATTCCATAACATTCATGTACCATAACTTAATTCAGCTATTCTTCAATTGATGGGCATCAGTTTCTAGTTTCTTGCCTCTACAAAAAGGGTTGCCACAAATATTTTTGCACATGTAGGTCCTTTTTCCTTTTTAATGAAGAGACAGACAGGATATGAGAGTAAAGAAGGCAATGTGTAGTGTAGAGTACTGGACTGATCACAGACTTATCCTCCCCAAGCTGCATGTTTGCATTCAGCAAGTGACTCCTCAAGGAAAATGATCTGGAAGAATTTATGTCAACAGATGCTTCTCTGAAGGGGAATCGCTTCTTGCTAGCTTGAAGGGAAAGTTGAATTAATGCATAGTTGGCAATGGTGAGCAGAAAAGGAATGGGCAGCTTTCAAAGATTTGGTGTACAGCACTGCATTTTCTTTTCTGCATCAGAACACTCACAAATATCAAGACTGGTTGGATAAAAATAAGGGGAAAATTCAGAAGCTGCTAAGTGAAAAATAAGAACTCAATAGAATAAATTAGCAGGATAGTTCATCTATCTCAGAAGGCAGCACTTAATTCCATCAAAAGTAAAATACTAGTAAAGCTGAGAGAGATGCAGAATTCTTGGCTGATGAAAATCAATTTATGCTTATAATCCAAAGTGCTTTTATGATGCTCTGAAGGCTATATGTGGGCCAAAGACCTATGTTGCTTTTCAGCTACTCAGGGCTGATGGAACATCATTGATTAGTGATAAGTACATGATCCTGAAGAGATGTGCTGGACGCTTCTATAGTGTTCTCAAAAGATTGTCATTAATCAATGCTGAAGCCATTGACCATTTATTTCAGGTTGAAGTCAATCCCTCCCCAGCTGAAGTTCCAACAGAAGAGATTTTGAATGTTATCACTCTACTTTTGTGTAGCAAAGCACCTGGTGCTGATTATATTCTAGCTGAGATTTACAAAGTGAAGGGTCCATTGTGCATACAAAAGCTGACTGAAATTTTCCAAGTTATATGACAAGAGGAGGTTATTTTCCCAGTAATTCAAAGAAGGCTCTGTCTTCCATCTCTATAAAGGTAAAGGAAATAGATTGTCTTATAACTATCACAGAGAATGTGGGGGTCTTTCTCTCTCTCTTAGTCATGGCTGGCAGGATTCTTGCTACAATAGTCTCATCCTTTACCTGAAGATGACCATCTACCTGAACGTCATTGTGTCTTCATGAAGGTCTGAGGAATGGTCAATATGATGTTTGCTGCTTTCTAACTCCAGGAGAAATGTCAGGAGCAGAATAAAGGTCTGTACACAAGATATATAGATCTGACCAAGGCCTTTGATTGTGTCAGTCATGAGGATTTAAGGGAAATTATGTCAAAATTTGGTTTGACCAGGGAAGTTCATCAGTATAGGATGTTAATTTCCTGATGGCATGCTTGCCCTGGATAATGGACAATGCTCTTGAGCTTTCTCAGCCACCAATGGAGTGAAACAAGGCTGTGTAAGTGCTCCCATATTTATTAGCACCATGTTTTCCATCAAGTTGTCAAATGTCTTCCATGGCATCAAGCTCAGCGACTGCACTGATGGTAAATTCTTCACCTTGAAAAGATCACAAGCCAAGGCTGAAATGGACGAGTGTTGTCCATGCCTTTTTTTTGGTTTGCAGATTACTGTGTACTTAGCTTCTGAAGCTGAGCTGCAGCAAAGTATGGGCCAGTTCTCTGCTACTTGTGCTAATTTTGGCCTAGCAACGCCAAGAAAACACAGGTACTCCATTAGCCAGCACCACATCATCCATATGTGCCAGTTATAGCAAATGGAGAAGTTCTGAATTCTGTGGATAAGTTCGCTTATCTTGGCAATATATTTTTCAGAGATATTTACATTAATAATGAAGTTGACACACACATTGTCAGAGGGATTTTTGGGAGGTTTGGGAGGTTCTGAAGGTAGTAGGCTGACTATCAAACTGAAGGTCAGGAAGACCTGAGTTCAAATATGGCCTTAGACACTTAGTAGCTGTGTGACCCTGGGCAAGTCACTTAACAAACCTTGTTTGCCTGAGTTTTTCCAACTGTAAAAATGAGCTAGAAAAGGAAATGGCAAACCAGACTAGTATCTTTGCCAAGAAAACTCCAAATGGGGTCATGACGAGTCAGACCTGACTGAAAATAACTAAGCAACAACAGGGAACTTACATTCTGTTGGATGGATTAAGGTTGGAACAATTTGTTCCTTCTGTAAAGCCCTTTTTAGCTCTGGGTCTGTGTCTCTTCGAGTTCTGTAAATGAAGAGATATAGGAGACTAGGGATCAGCAGGAAACTGCAGCCCAGCCCAAAAGTAGCCTTCAAGCTAAGAATTATATTTACAAATACATGGATATGACTATATTTTAATAATAAAAGCTTTATTTAAAAAATGTAAAAAAAAAACATTTATAGTAGTCTTACAGAAATAGATAAGAATTTGGGCTTTGGCCAGGGACCCCTTAGGTAATCTCTAAGTTCCTTCACATCTCTAGTTCTTTAATTCCATATTCTAAGGTTTCTTCCAACTCTGACATTCAATGTTCAAAGGTGTCTGCTACTAGATAAACAGTGTGGTTCCTCTTTAGGGTAGTTTATATCCAACAGACAGGCTTTCTTTAGATATAGATAACTGAGAGAAGCAGGGAAATTATAAACAAGTCAGTTAACCTGTATTTGTTTCCCAATAAACATGTAATTCTTAATTAGAACAGTATATATTAAATTTCTCTCACTTGTAGACCTGCCTCAGGTTGTTTTTATAACTCTTGACCTACTTGGTTCTCTCATGTTCTAAACAACTGTTCATAAGAAAGGAATTGATTACTCACTAATTACTCCTGTTTACTTGGTGACCATTAACTACTTTTAATCTCTCTTCTCCAAAGAAATTCTTGAACTGTTATTCCCTCCTTTCACTCTCGCCTCCATCCCCCATTTCTGAATGTCAGACATACCTTACTGAAATCCAAGAAATTTTCCCAATACTTCTAGGTGAAAGTGATCTTTCCCTATTCAAAATACTTGTAGCCTTTTGAGTTCTTTAGTAGAGTTTATCTCACCCTTCTTTGCATCATGATTGTTTGGTTATGTTTCCTCTTCCACATTCTTCTCCCATTTAAGATTACTGAATTTGGAGACGTGGAGGAGAACTCAGCAGCCCTCTAGTCTAATCCCTCCCTGAAAAATAATCCCCTCTATAACAAATAATTGTTTAGCATTAGCTGGAAAATGTCCAAAACGGTGCCCTCAGCTCCTGCCCCCTCCGAGCAGCTCATTCAGCTTTTTTAATTGTTAGAAAGCTTTGCCTGACCTCAGACCATAATGCACCTCTACTCCAGTTTGACAGGGACTGTTTTATTTTTGTCACTGTATGCTCAGTGCCTTCCATAAAGTAGGTTCATAATGCCATAAGGTTTAAAACTGGAAGCAATACACTGGATCCCATCCCCTCCCATTTTGTAGAAAGGAAATTGATGTTCACTGAGATTAAAATGATTTCTCAATGATCACAGAACAGTAGAGTAACAGATTCAGCTAACTGTCACACAGTGGGTAGAGCTGAGAGACTTGAATTCATATCCTATTTCAGTTTTTTACTAATTATATGACCTCTAGGTGAATTGTTGTACCTCTCTCAGCCTTTGTTTTGTTTTCTATACAATGAGAATAAAAAATGGCATCCATCTTGCAGAGTTGTTGTGGGGGGGACAAATGGGATGTAAAGTGTTAGTGCTAAGCATATTAGGAATGGTAGCTGCTATTATTATTGAATTGTGAACATTTGAAAACCATCATACAAAGGAGAACCAGTTTTAAGCAAAGTAATGTGTCTGTTCATATGAATGTATACCATATGTACCCACATGCATATGAGCATACATATATATACACAAACACATAATATATACATACATATATGTGTATATATATACAAACACATAATACATACATACATACATATATATACACACACACACACATACACACACATATATACCTATGTGTGCCCAATTACTTGGTTTAGGTTTTCTTTCTACTGGCCCTTGCTCTTGAATACTTCTCAGGACTTTCAGTTCCCTGCAAGGTATGGAGGTGAGGCGGAGGCAGAGAAGGCGCTAGTCTGTATTTTTTTAATCTGTCCAGTGTCTGGTAGAATATCTCATATATGATAAATGCTTCATGTTATTGTTGCTGCTGCTTTTTATTCCTCAGAGAGCCTTGGAACCACCAAAAGCTCAGCCTGACAGCCTCACCTGCTCAGTACCAGAGCATTTATGGGATTGAGGGTTTTGTGGGTTAAAGATTTTTTTTTTCTTAAGTGCAGACATTTTACAAGCTCTCAGGGACAGGAGAAAAAAGGCACGAAATCTCAGATTGCTTTTCTTTGTTTGTCTAAGAAATATTAGATTAAAAAAAAACTATACGCTTAAGAATTTTGTTGGAGGTGGGAGGCGGGGAGGAGAATCGAAGAAAGCAGTTTGGAATCTAATCGCTCCATTACCTCCATGTAGGTACGAAAACCCTTTGCACATTATCACTCCTCCTCCTCTCCCACTCCCGCCCAGAGCACGGAGATGTGTCCCTGCTTTCCAATGACCACGCTGTGGCTAGTGCTGGAGGTCCCAGAAGCCTCTGCCCTTGGGGGGCCAGCCTTTCTCCCACTCGTGGCTCAGAGAGAGGCTTTTTATGAAGAGAAGAGCTAAGTCTGCTACGTATGAGCCCCATGGGATCTAAGAGCTCGTCATTCAGTCAAGCCATCAGCAAGCGTTTATGAAATGCTTACTAAATGCCTGGCACCCTGTTAGGCACTGGGGTTAGAACTAAAAAGCCGAAAATATGGTGGAGGAGTTTGTGTTCTAATGGCACAGACAACGTGTACATAAATGTCACACAAGATATAACCAGCATTTATATATAAGCATTATACATGTATATATTAAATATATAATATATATTCCACACTGAAATGTGTGTGTGTATAGTGTAGTGTAAATGGAGTGTGATTGTTGTCCTTTGTTCTTGAATAGTTCCATGACATCAGGGAGACAATATCATGATCTGCAGGTGAGCTGGATTTAAGTGAGGGAGGCTGTGCAAGGTCTCCTGCCTCTTTTTCTCCTCCAGAGCCATCTGGGTCCTGTGGCCAGATACAGATCAGGACTGGAGGTGACCAAGTGGAGGGGATTCTCAGGAAACGGGACTAGGAGAGGGAGGAAATGTGAGATTTGAACTGAGGCTTGAAGTAAGCAAGGAGAACCAGGAGTCCAGGTAATGATGGAGAGCATTCTAGGCACAAGAAACTGGCAATGAAAAGGCACGGGGTGGGGAGATGGATTCTCTTTTGGATTTTTAAAATTATACTTTTTTTTTAACTAAAAACCACTTATTTTTCTCTTTCCCCTCCCTTTCCTCCTACTGGGAAAAAAATCAAAACATCCCAAACCTCTCCCACTTTGTAACCAGAATATCTAGAATGTAGAGGATATTGAGGGGAATATAATGGAAGAAAGCAGAAAAGGTAAGGAGGGACTGGGTTGTGAAGGACTTTAAATGACTTTAAATATTTAATATATTTTTTATTTTCCCAAGTTACATGTAAAATAATTTTTTTACATTTGTTTTTTAAAACTTTTGAGTTCCAGATTCTCTTTCTTCCTCCCCCCCCTCAATTCCCATTAAGAAGGCACGTGTAGGGGCAGCTAGGTGGTGCAGTGGATAGAGCACCAGCCCTGAAGTCAGGAGGACCTGAGTTCAAATCGGACCTGAGACACTTAACAGTGCTAACTGTGTGACACTGGGCAAGTCACTTAACCCCAATTGCCACAGGGAAAAAAAGAAGTCATGTGTGAAATTATGCAAAACATGCATTTTATATTTGGTTCTGGAGATGATAGAAAGCCAGTGGCCATTACTGAAGAGAATTAGGGTTGAAGGAGCATGTCAGGTCTGCCGTTGAGGAACATTACTTTGGCAGGTGAGGGGAGCTAGATTAGAGTGTATAGAAGCAATTAAGGCTGTGCCAGGGTAGTAGCAATGTGAGTGGAGAAAAGGGGACCCAGATTATAGAGGGTCACAGACAGTGATATAGAGGGTCACAGAGAGTGGGGCAACTGTGGGTGACATTAAGACCTTCCATCTTACATATCCCCATTTCTTGCTGACGTGTCTGGTTTGGGGGGTATTATATCTCTCTCAGAGTTCCCCCACTCACTGTGACCTTCTACACTAGATGAGAGATATTGTGAAGGTAGAAATTACAAGACTGAAAACAGATTGGTTGGGGGGGGGTGAGTATGAGTTGAGGATGTCACTAAGGTTCTAAGCCTATGTGAGCAGGAGCTACTCATCAGGAATGGGGAAGTGCAGAGATGGGAAGGCTTTGAGGGGAAGGATGATGAGTTCTAGTTGCACATATTGCATCAGAGATGCTTAAGGGACATCTAATTAATATCCAAAAGGTGATGAGATTGGAGTTTAGGAAAAGAATTGTGGCTGGGTGTATTATTATGGAAATCATACATAAAGATGATAGTTAAACCATGGAAACTATTGAAAAAAAAATCAAGTGAGGAAACATAGAAGGAAAGGAGAAGGGGCACCAGAAGAGGGAGTAAGAATTTTATGCCTATCATACACCAGTCTCAGCTTTACAAATGTTGTCTCTTTTGATCCTCACAACAACCCTGCAAAGGTAGGAGCTATTTTTATTCCTATTTAAGGAAACAGAGCACACCCAGTTATGTAATTTTTCCAGGATCACATCACTAGTACCCATTTGAGGCTGGATTTGTACTCAGGACTGTACTTACTCCAGACCCAGCATTCTAATCACTGTAACAATTAGCTGCCTCTAAATTGAAGTAGGAATTTTCATACCCAAGTCAAGTACCCACAGGATTAAACTCACAGGAGTAAACCAGTACAAAGGATTGCTCTCTGGGACTAAGGAGGGATAAGGGATAGAAACAGAGAGACTGGGGGCTTCAGATCTGGAGAAACTGAAGTGGGAGGTGAATTATAAGACAAGACAGAGCAGGGAAGGGAAGAGCTCGCTCACTCCTACCCACCATCTTGTAGCTTCCTATTTTAACTAATTATTCTTTGAAAAAGTTAATAGCTTTTGTTTTTAATACCATCTTCATTTCTAAGTATGTCCCTCATCCTTCCTTGAAAGAATCAAAAAAGAAAAAAAAATCAGCTCAGTGAATTAGCCAACACATCAATTAACCAATTATTTTTGCTAACTCTAAATTCTATTGTTTTTTTGCTTCTAGCAGAATGCAAATGCCTTCAGCATCCTCCAGATTCAGTGCCCTGGGAGGCTGCATGGGATAGGGGGAGATCACAATCCTGTGAAGTGGGGAATTGGGAAGTGTAAGCTATTTAATGTGTCTAATTGTCTCAATATGTAGGAAATCTGGACATGTTCCAAAGGCTACATCAGGGTACCTCCACATCCAAACTGGGCATGCCCGGACAACCAGGTTATAATATAGTTTTAAGAGAATGCTTTGAAAGGAAAAACTTTTAGACTCACAGAGATGAAACTATAAGTGGATTTTACAGGACTGATGCTTTGTAAGGCAGAGCCCCTCAGGTTATGTCATATGGATGGTAACCCCATCATTATTCTTGACTTCTCACTTGCACTTACCCCACATATATACTTTATTGCCAAATTTCTTCTTGACATTTCTTCTTTCACAGCATCTAATAATGATATTTAGTATTTTTTTTTTTTTAGCACATACTAAGCTCATAACAAATATTTCATTTGATCCTGACAACAACACTGGAAGGTTGGTACTATTATTATATCCATTTTACACTTAAGAAAATTAAGGCAAATAGAGTTTAAATGACCTACCCAGAGTACATAGCTAGTAGGTGTCTGAGGCAGTATTTGAATTCAGGTCTCCCAGAATCTAAGTCCACCAATCTATCTACATAAGGGCTACCTAGCTGCCTATCTGATCCCTTATCTCTATTCATACAGCCCTCATCACTTCTTTCTTAGATTTTTTTCTCAGCCCCTTAATTGCTCTTAGCACCTCCAGTCTCTCCTCACCCCAGTCCATCTGATTCTCAGCTGCCAAGTAATTTTCCTTAAGTGCAGATCTGACCCTGTGACTCCCCCATTCAATCGATTCCAGTGACTTCCCATTGACTCCTCTGGTAAAGCCCATCAAAACTTGGTCTCAACCTATGTTTTCAGCCTCCTTGGACAATCCTTCCCCTCCTCCAATCTCCAATTCAGTCAGATGCCCCTTCCTTCTGACCTCATACAAAACCTTCCACCTTCTCTTTCTGTGACCCTGCCCTCATCAGCCCCACCTGCCCAGAATCTCCTTCTTTTGTTCTTTTTTCTTTTCCAGTTACATGTAAAACATTTTTTTGTTATACACGTATATTCATTTTTTTTTTACATATTTCCTTATGAATCATGTTAGGAGAGAAAAATCAGAACAAAAGGGAAAAAACACAAGAAAAAACATTAAAAAAAAGAAAATAAATATAATATGTGTTGATTTTCATTTAGTTTCCATAGTTCTCTCTCTGGATGCAGATGGTATTTTTCATCCAAAGTCTGTTGGGATTGCCTTGGATCACTGAACTGCTGAAAAGAACCAAATCTATCATAGCTGATAGTCGCACAATCTTGCTGTTGCTGTGCTTTTCTGGTTCTGCTAAGTTTCACTCAGAATCAGTTCATGTAAATATCTCCAGGACTTTCTAAAATCAGCCTGTTCATCATTTGCTATAGAATAATACAATTACGTTACTTTCATATACCATGACTTATCCAGCCATTCCCCAATTGATGGGCGTATATTTATTTTCCAATTCCTTGCCACCACAAAAAGAGCTGCTCTAAACATTTTTGTACCTAGGGTCCTTTCCCCAATTTTATGATTTCTTTGGGATACAGATCCAGTAGTGGTGCTGCTAGATCAGACTCCACACAGTTTCATAGCCCTTTGGGCATAGTAACAAATTGCTCTTTGGAGTGGTTGGATCATTTCACAACTCTTTCAACAATGCATTAGTGTCCCCTCCAACATTTATTGTTATCTTTTTCTGTCATCTTAGCCAATCTGAGAAGGGTGAGGTGGTAATATCCTCCCTTCTTTCAGTCAGATTATAGAATTTTCTACTGAATATTAAAGAATACCCTCCTTGAAAATGCAGCCCCAAATAGTATCCTCTCTTTATTTTTAAAATTCAATTTTAAGTTCTGAATTCTTTCTCTCCCCTTCTCTATTATCCACCCATGGAAAGAAGGAAGAAAAATAAAACCACTTATGTGTTGCTATTTAATTGTTTCAGTTGTGTTGACTCTTCATGATCTCATTTGGGATTTTCTCAGCAAAAATCTTGGAGCAGTTTATCACTCTCTTCTCCCTTCCCTTCCCTTCCCTTTCGCTCTTTTCTCTTTTTTCTTTTCACTTCCTTCCCCTCCTCTCTGTCTTTCTCTCTATCCCTCTTTCCTCTCTCTATATATATTCATATTTATCCACTATGTATTTATTCTGTATAATTTTTATTTATATATGTACTTATCATCTCTCCTGGGATTTTCTCAGCAAAGATCTTGGAGCAATTTATCACTCTCTTCTCCCTTCCCTTCCCTTCCCTTTCGCTCTTTTCTCTTCTCTTTTTTCTTTTCATTTCCTTCCCCTCCTCTCTGTCTTTCTCTCTATCCTTCTTTCCTCTCTCTCTATATATTCATATTTATCCACTATGTATTTATTCTGTATAATTTTTATTTATATATGTACTTATCATCTCTCCTCCATTAGAAAACAAATTCCTTTTGAGTAGGAATTGACCAGGCATATATTGTAAGTATTAAATAACAGAAGAAAATGTACATGTGACATATTTTTTAGTTACTCTTAATATACTTTTTTTTTTCTAAGACAATGGAGTTAACTGATTTGCCCAGGGTCACATAGCTAGGAAGTGTTAAGTGTCTGAGATCGGATTTGAACTCAGGTCCTCCTGATTTCGGATTTTATCCATTGTGGCACCTGTCTCTCTCGGCATACTTTTAAGTTTGATTTCCATTATTAACATTTTCTCTATACTTTTAAAAGTCTAAACAATCAACAAAATAATAAACAAAGTCTTTATCTGGAACATTTGCCAATTTTTGAGGCACAAAATGCTAACACTGAAAATATAACAATTGATTCTTGGGGTTAGATCTCACCTACCTCTAACTCATTCTTTCTTTTTACTTCTATGACTAGAATATAGAAAGCATTCAATAAATGCTTGTAGATTGGTTGACGAATTCCATTAGATTGTAAGCTCCTTTAAGTCACAGACGTTTGCCTTTTTTATATTCCCAGTGCTTAGCAATTTCCAGCACATTAGTAGTTGCTTAATACACGTCTGCTGATTGATTTGATTGATTACCCACTGCTCCTGATCCCAAGACTCACTCTGCACAAACACACACCTAAAAAAGGTAGCCCAGACTAATAGTTTGCAAAGGGACAAGGCAATAAGCGTTGCCAGTATGCTGCCACATCCTAGTTCACCCCTTTTGTCACTCGCCTTATTTAGGTCTCCAATTGGAATCATATTCAGACTAACTATTTTACCCTCTCCTCCTCATCTTAAGTAGTGGTCAAGCACATTCTTTGGAGAAAGGGGAAAGACTTCAGCTTTTTCTACTTGCCTTGGAGAATGGTAATGATACTGATAGTTTGCTTTTATATAATTATAAAGTACTTTGCTTCTGTTTCCTCATTTGTTCCTCATATCAACACAGTAAAATGGTGGAGAGGAAAGAGTTCTAGGTGTTCAAATCCCAGGATTGCCAGAATATTTTTATGGGTCTGTTTCCTTAGCAATAGAAGTCAAATTAACAAACTTTTATTGAGTGCTTCCTGTATCCGGGACATTGTGGAAAACTCTGGGGATATAAATATATAAAAGGAAAAGACAGTCTGTGTCCTCTGGGAGCCAATAGTCTAATAGAGGAGAAACCAGGCAAACAACTATGTAAAATTGAGATAAACATTAATTAGAGATAATCAACAGATTATCAAATGAATGGGTTGGACTAGATTACCTCAGTGTTCCCTAAATATATGATGGGTATTGTTATGCCTATTTTATGAGAGACTTTATGTCATGGTAGATATAGAAATGGCCTTAGATCCTGGGTTGAGAGCAGGCTATGATTCAGCAAGCTTCTCTTACTTTAGTCATGTATTCAGTCTTTAGTTCCTGACAGTGTAATAAATGGATTTATTGTCTTGCATTTAGTCAGAGGATCTGTGTTCTATCCCTAACCCTACTCTGTCACTTACTGTGTAACCTTGACTCATCAGTTTCTTTGAGGTTGTTTCCTGATGTATAAAATTAAGTTAGTCTTGATTGAGGGTTGACCATTTTTCTCTTTTTGTTTTAAATTCCTGTAGCAGTCTGATGAAGCCTGTTTGAATCCTTTTCAGAATCATGTTTTTAAATGTGTAAAATCAAATACATTGGATCACAGAGGAAACCAGTTATAATGCTAAATTTCAATGTTTAGTCATTTTAATTCTTGTCTGACTCTTCATGACCCCATTTGGAATTTTCTTGGCAAAGATACTGGAGTGGTTTGCCATTTCCTTCTCCAGCTCATTTTATGATGAGGAAACTGAGGAAAATAGTCTTAAGTGACTTGCCCAGTGTTGTACAACTAGTAAGTATCTAAGATCAGATTTAAATTAAGTTCCTCTTAACTCTTGGGGCCAGCACTCTATCCCTGCACCTCCTATCTCTCTTCTTCCCTCTTTCCTTCTCTCTCTCTCTCTCTCCTTCCTTTTTTTCTCTCTGTCTCTGTCTCTCTTTGTCTCTCTGTCTGTCTCCTTCTCTCTGTCTCTGTCTCTGTCTCTGTCTCTGTCTCTGTCTCTCTCTCTCTCTCCCTCTCTCCCTGTTTCTCCCTCCTCTCTCTCTCTCTCTTTTGTGGCCTTTACAATAATATCTGTTGTTCAAAAAAAGCATTCCATTCTCATATAGTGGGAAAAACCATTTATTATAGCCAATTCCTGGTTACCTTGGTACAAGTATACAAGTATCTTAGACTTACTCATGACTTACTTTTGTTTTCTATCTATAATATTTTCCTGTAGATTATTTTCTCTTTCCCCTTTGGGTCTTTTCTGTTTTTCCACCAGAATGTCAATCAACCATGGTTATTATGCTCTCACACATAGAAAGCCCTTTATGCACAATCTTTAAAAGATGGTTATTTCATTAAATCCCCAAACTTGCTTCAGGAAACTCTTCAGGAAAACATTAGTTACATTTTAGAAATGGAAAAACTGACATTCAGAAAAGAAATGACTTGCTTAAAGTCATAGGGTGAATCACCGGAGGATGAAACATCCAAAATTCCTTTTTAGAGGATGTTGGAATCCTAAAGGCTATTAGGGATCAATCTAATAATCTATCCTACTCCCTTCTCTCCTCCCTCATTTCATTTCAATCTTTAAATTTCTTTTTTTATCATAAACTTTAATAATTCTTCTATTTGACAGGTGAAGAAATGGAGGCTCATAGAGGAGAAGTGATTTGCCCAAAGTTACATAGGATGGGACAGAATTACAATTATGGTGTGGAGGGGCAGCTGGGGGACATAGTGAACAAAGCACCACCCTGGTGTCGGAAGGACCTGAGTTCAAATGTGGCCCCAGACACTTGATACACTTTAGTTGTGTGACCCTGACACTTAACTCCAATTGCCTTGCCAAAAATAAAAATAGGATGAGGAAACCAGACTGCTTTGATATGTATATATTATATTATTTTATATTATAGTTTTATTTATATTATTGCTTCATCTCAAGGGATCCACAAGGGCTATTATTACCTTGCTAAGTCTATGTTTACAGTACTGCATTAATTTACTTCTTGACCGAAAGCTCAGTGTCACGATAGAATCTTTGTGTTTGTTGGTAGAGTTAGTCCACAGCTGCCCTGGTAAGAAATCCACCAAGTATAAGATGCCTTGTTTCTGTCTTTGTTAAAAACAGTTCTACTTTATTATGTATTTATGACAATTTCTAGTATGAAATCCTCTTCTTTTAAACTACTTTTTGAAGTTGTCAGTTTAATCACCAGCATCTCACACCAACTGCAAATTACAGCCTGGTGTACCTCTCAGATTTCATTTTTACTAAAACCATATGGCAGGCACCATATAGCTTCTTTGGTCTCCAGGTCCATACTGGATGTTCTATCTTATGCTGGAATCGGTACTAACATATGTAAAACTGGATATTAGTGGCAGAATGGCAAAATGAAAAGAGCATATGAGTAGGAAATAGGATACCTTGGTTCTTATATCAGCTTTGTCATGAATTAGCTGTGTAATCTTGAATAAATCACTTTGCCATTCATGTCCTTAGATTTTGTTATTTTTTCTCCCATAAATGTAACCCACGTTTCACTTCATACCCAAGAAAATTGGCAAAGATGATAGAAGATGGAAATGGTCAATGTTGGAGGTGTTGTGGGAAGATAGGCACAATTTACCCTGTAGATGAAACTAGATTGTTTGATTATTTTTGAAAGTAATTTGGAATTATGCTAACAAAATGCCTAAAATATCTATAACTTTTGTCCCAGAGATCCTATTGCTTAGTCATCTATTCCAAAGAAAGATTCCATAGCTATACTAAAATATTTATGGTAGCACTTTTTGTGGCAGTAAAAAAGGGAAACAACATAGGTGCCCATTGATTGGAGACTGGCAAAAAATATGGTGTGTTAATGCAAAGAAATCGGAGAAATCTAGCAATGTTTTAATGACTTGATACAAAATCAAGTAAGCAGAACCAATAAAATAATATACACAATATCTTCAATAATGTAAACTACACTAACAATTAAAAGAAAACCCAAATGATTGGGACTGAGAAGAGTTGAGAAATGCACTTTCCTCTTTCTGTTGGAAAGGTGGGGGGTTCTGCACATAGAATGTTTCTTTATATACTATCATATATAGTTGATGTGTTCGTTGGTTTAGTGTAACAATTTCTTGCTCTATCTTTTAAATATTCTTTGCTACATAAGAAAGCTTATTAGGTAGGGGGGAGGACGGAGGGCAAAAGGAGATGGATTTAGAAATGAAGATTTGGAGATGGGAAAGTAGATTTGAACATTTTTGTGAATAAAAAAATCAATAAAACAAAACAAAAACACACAAAATGCATGGTTTAGAGTGGACTACATTACCTACATTTTCCTCCCTTCCCAGAGGAGATTTCTCTTATCACAAAGAATTACAAATAAAATAAAGAAACTCTACAACACTTCAGCAAAACTAACAAAACACATCATTCAGGTTTAACATTATGTAGAGAGCCTTAAACCCCATATTTTTTGTTTCCACCCCACCTTCAAAGAAGAGGAAGAGCTGTATTCTCATATCTCTTCTTTGGAACAGACTATACAGATGACTTCTAAGTCCTTTTCTGGTCTGACATTCTAGGATGCTGGTACTTCTTCCCCCTGTCACTTAGATGCCTCTAATTTCATCAGTGATCCCCTGGCTTAAGGATGAAGGAAAGCTTTGAAGCTTTGCTTACCACTGCTCACACTCAATATATAATAAAATCATAATAAATAAAGCTCTTTTTCTTCTAGGTAAAGAATCTTTATGCAGTAGAGCCATTGTATGCACATACCACTCCTTCCTATCCCCTCCATTCCCTAGAGATTTGCACAAACACACACGCACACACACACACACACACACACACACCCTCACACACACATTCACTATCTCTTTAGTCATTCCAGGGGGAACACTCATTTTCTCTACAATGTCCTTCCATTGTGAGTGGTGATGGGTAATAGAGATGATGTAATAATAATTTTATTGGATCAATACATCATTTAGAAAATAAAAGCTCTCCCTTTCATCAGATGATGACCAGAAGGGGAAATGCCTGGGCTTGGCCAGTAATTTATGTCTGTCAAGTAGGAGGGAGAGTATCTCATCATCTCAATGAGCTTGTGTCTTTGTTTTTTATTAGCTTCCTGATAAGCAGCACCCATAAAAACATCCCTGGGCAGGCCTCTTTGAACAGTAAACAGTTAGCTTCGATAGCTATCAGTTAGCAGGGGAATCTAGACAGTCTTTTCTTTGGTCAAGTGGACACTAAGGTCAATTTGGTGGGGAAGGTTTTAGGCATCCTTCATTCCCTTTCTCTTCCTCCTCCCAAATCATCCCAAATATTTGGATCCCCATTTTACAGACAGGAAAAACTAAGTACTAAAAAAAAATAAGTGATTTTAACCGGTCTTTATGGACAAAAATAACAAAGTTTTCCTCCAGACTTAAAATGCTGGTCCATTTTATACTTTCTGTTTTCATTGAGAAATATGCCTACTATCAGCCAAGAAAATGCATGCACCGGCAAACTCAGGAAAAAAAATTAGGATGGACCCAGTAGAAATCAGGCTGACTAGGCAAAAATTTATCCTGAAGATATAATCATAGCACTAACACAGTATTTCTAGCTGCTGACGTTCACTGTCATCAGAATCATTTTATTTATGACACAGAATGCAAGTAAGTGTGTTGGAAGAGCTAGGAAACATTTTGCAGACTGGAGAAAAAGAAAGGATGCTGATTCAATTCAATTTAACAAACAGTTGCTGATAGATTTCCTTTTCTGCACAGGGTACCTTTCTTCTGGAGCATGCAAAGCATTTTCTCAAAGAGCTCAGGCAAAACAGAATGAGAAACCTAGCTTTAATTTTGTAGATGAGGATACTAAAGGACCCAGGATAAATGACTTACCTAAGTACATACATCTTGAATCTTGAACTTATTATTTATCCTTAGTTTTTATGTCATACCACAGGTGGTATGAAGGTTAAAGATTTGTTTTTTTTCAGGTCAGATCAATTCAATTCATTGTAATGTAATACAATCCAACACACATTTATGAATCTACTTTGAGCTTAGTATTCCTTAGTCACAGGTAGCTTGCAGTCAAATAGGATGGTAACGGGAGGAGCTTTGAGGACTTTGAGAAAGTCTTATGAAAGGAGGAATAGAGAAGGCTTCATGGAGAAGGCATCACTTGGAAGAGAAAGACAGATTTTAACTGGCAGGAGGGGAAGGGAGAACAATTCAAAAATGGGGGAGAAGTGTAGGATGAGAACTGGGGGCAGAAAGTAGTTCTGGGGGCATAGAGTATATGAAAGGATTGATATGAAATTAGGCTGGAAAAGGTGATGTGAAACATTTTTTCCAGTTGCTGCAAAGACATGAAGTGAACTCTATTTTTACACAGAGAAGACACAAAGTATGGCAGACAAGTGCTAGTCCAGCTCCCTCTCTTGACAGTAGAAGTTCTTCACTGTCTTAGGATAATTCACCCTGACCTTTTTTCTGCTTGCTTTGTTCCTAAGATCTGTCTACTCAACAGAAGCTCAGAGCCAGGGTCAGTAAGTAACCAGAAGGATCTTGGAGCCCATGTGGTGCCCTTTGACTTCGGCTCCTCATTGCCTGGACACCGGCTGTGTGTGACTGCTGTCTTAGTTTAAGCCTTCTTCATCCACATTGGGAATAGGAAGGAGAGATTGGTGAAAGAGGGATGGGAGTTGAAAACCAAAGCTTTGAAGAAGAAAGTGTTGAAGAAAAAGCATAAAAGGAGAAGACAGGTTGTTGAAACGTTAGCTCAATTGGGAGAAGATAGAGAAGTGAAATAACATATCACTGAAGTACAGAGTTAAAAGATTCCTGGGTAAAACCTTAAAGAAAGGGGATTTTGCATTTGAGTAATATTACTTTAATGTTTCAAAAAGTATTTTGAATGCAAGTCTTGATTCTCTGATCAGTGGAGTCTACTCTGCTGGACAAAAATCGGGCTGTAATTGACAGAAACTAAAATAAGTTGTAAGAAAACATCCCTTTCAGATTTGGGGTACCCCATTTGTATCTTGTAAAAGTGGCAGACTTTCGAGAATTCCATTTATACTTTGTATTCGAGTAGTAGGACATCTATTAAGCCATCATCAGAGAAGGTGCTATGCTCTATGAGCAAAACAGAATTGAATTAGCACAGAAGGAATATGAGATATGCAAAGTAAGAGAAGCCGCTCCAAATGTTCATAGGGATTATTTGTGTACAACTGTGCATTCTGAACTCGTATTGGTCTGATCAGCTACAGTTGGACACCCTGTAACTCGATTTAACATAGTGATGTTATTTTGGTCCTCTTCAAGAACAAAGGATATCAACCATTATTTAGTGCTAGCCACTGTCCTAAGTGCTGGGCATGCAAATATAAGAAAGCACAAAGACCCCTGCCCTTGATGATCTTATTTTCTAATCAAAGAAAATAATATATAAAGTGGATCTGAAAGGATGGAAGAGGAGTGCACTATTAAAATTGCAGGGGACACCATTCCCTGGCAAGCCTTATAAGACTAAAGTTCACATATCAGATCTGGGGAAGAAAACTGATAATTTAAGGTTCATGAAATATTTTCCTCTCAACAGCCCTTTAGGGTAGGGAGTGTGATGTTCCTACTTTACAGATAAAGAAACAGAGATTCAGAGGATTTAAGCGACTTATTCTAATTCCAACATTCAGTCAAAACAGGGACTCAAATTCAGTCTTTTTGTCTGGTCTTAGCTTCTTTATCTGGAGACCAACTTTTTGGTGACTGGCCTTTGTATTTATTTAGTCCTTGGATTCAAGACATAGAGATGGAATTGAATTAGAGTTCAATCCTTACACTTGGGGACTCCATGGCTATAGAAGCACATATCTTGGATTTTGACTTAGAGAAGCTTCTAGCATAGGAAGTAGTTGCTTCAACATGGATTCTCTTTCCTAGTCAAATGGTAATAGAGAACCTAAGGCAGATTTGAGAAATACATCTTTCTTTTAAATAATAGCCTTTTATTTTCAAAATATATGCAAAGATAATTTTCAACATTGACCCCTGCAAAACCTCGTGTTCCAAATTTTTCTCCCTCCCTTTCCTTCACCCCCTATCTTAGACAGCAAGTAATACAATATATGTTAAACATGGGCAATTCTGTACATATTTCCACAATTGTCATGGTGTACAAGAAAAATCAGATCAAAAAGGAAAAAACGGGAAAGAAAACAAAATGCAGGTGAACAACAACAAAAAAGTGAAAAGACTTGTAATCCACATTCAGTCTCCACAAGTTCTCTTTCTGGATGCAGATGGCTCTCTCCTTCACAGACGGCACAGCAAAATGAGAAGGGAGGCCTGGATTACTACTGGCCTGGGAGATCCACAGCCCAAATTTTCATTTCCAGTTCAGTTACAAGCTTGCTAAATTATTTGAGGATACTGTTATTCATTGTAAGTTTGTAGCCTGACAAACAAGGTCTTCTATGACTCTTCCCTTCCCTTTCAACCTTACATTATACCACTCCTCATTGCTTGCTCTAAATTCTAGTCCAACTAAATTATTTGTTATCCCACATATTCTGTCTTTATGCCTTTGATCATCTTGTCCCTCACTGTGTCTGGAATGTCCTCTTCTTATTTGATTTCCTGCTCCTGATCTTTCTTATTCAGTCTTCAAGGCTCAGCTCAGATGCTACCTTCTTTTTTGGGGGTAAGGGGTTCTTTTTTAAAATTAAAGCTTTTTTTCAAAACATATGCATAGATAATTTTCAATATTCACCCTTGCAACCCTGGTGTTCCAAATCTTTCTCCCTCCCTTTACCTCACCCTAAGTAATCCAATGTATGTTAAACATGTACAATTCTTCTATATATATTGCGACATTTATCATGGCGCACAAGAAAAATCAGATCAAAAAGGAAAAAAATGGAAAAGAAAACAAAATGCAAACAAACAACAAAACCCCCAAAATACTATGTTGTGATCCACACTCAGTTCCCATAGATCTCATAGGCACATGTTTTGTTTATATCCTATTTATCTAGACTTTGTCTCTCCTACTTGAATCCTTGAGGGTAAGAGCCATTTAAAATTGTCTCTATTTTCTCTAGCACCTAGCATAAACTAATTATTTTTAAATTTTATTTTTTATTAAAGCTTTTTATTTACAAAACACATGCATGGGTAATTTTTCAACATTGACCCTTGCAAAACCTATAGTTCCAAATTTTCCCTCTGTCGTCTAATACATGTTAAATATAGCATAAACTATTATAACCATAAATGCTTACTAAATAATTGTTGAATAAATGAAAGAATTCTTTTCCTCTTGAAGTTAGTGATTCCAATTGTAAAATCTCGTTACCAATCCCCCTATATGTCCCTATTCCAGAGGTATCAGGCTGAATAGGAACAAATTTTCTTTAAGATCTTCAGTGGAAAACATATTATTTAAATAATATTTTCCAAAGTGCTTCCTGCAAAAATCCCAGGGTAAGTGCTATTTTGGTCCCCATTTTAGAGCTGAGGAAACTGAAGCTGAGAGATTAAAGGACTTGCTTGGGTTCACAAATCCAAGCAAATATCTGAGGCTAGATCTCAATTTGTCTTCCTGATTGAAAATCCAGCACTCTCAAAAACAAGACACTATTTGCCCCCATATCTTGAAAATATTTAGGAAAATAAAAAAGGGGGACTTTAAAATTTGAGACTCTCTGAAGCTGGACCAAAGGTTTTTTGAGTTTTAGCTGGCTGAGAGATTCCACAGGCCCTCATCTATCCCTGGACTCGTAAGTGAGCAATACTTTGGTACAGGGTTGAGTTACATCCCCAGTGCAGCTATAACTCAATCTGTATTCTCACCTCAAACAATTGTCCTCTAGCTTGTAAGTGTTTTATAAAACTCCGTGGGGGACCTGGGTGGGCCCAGCACTGGGGGTTAGATTATACAACTATACCCTTATGGCCAGGAAGGGGAATTTGAAACTTTCAAAGCAGAGTCACTCCCCATCAATGGCTTTCTTGGGACATATTTCAATTTCCCCTTTATTACCCAGCTATGAAAATAATAAGACTTTTCAGAGGAACTTGGATTCTTTCTTTTGCCAGGTTTTTTCTTCTTTCCAGAACTGCTGGTCCCTCTGAGGTATGAACACCTTCAGGAAAGAAGCTCTTGTTCATCCTGCAACTCTGTTTGAACACCAGACTGGGTCTTAAAGACAATACTTAGAACCTGGGAGACTGAAAGACTAGACTCCTTGCTCATCCCTGGAAGGAAGATTTGGGTTTTTCCATTTTCTCTAATCCCTGCTTCTAGAGCCAGTGGATCGGCTGGACTGGGCCTGTTTAGACCCGATGCAGAGAAGGACTTTTTCTTTACTGAGCTGTGGGATGGGGAGCAGATGCTGAGCAAAAACACACATTTCAAAGTGCCTCTGAGAGCATAGCCTTTATGCCAGTATTTTAGTGGTGTCATAATCTTACTATGAATGCTCCCTGATGAGTGCAGATTGTAACCCATCCTTGCTTTCTCTTCATGCATATCTTTATAAAAAATTAATTTTTTTGTTCCATTTTAAGTTCTGAACTGGCTTCCTCCCTCCTTCCTTATCTCACACTAGAGAAAGCTACTGTGTGACAGTTACACACATACACACACACACACACACACAAATACACAAATTCTGCATATTCTTTCTCTGGAGTTGGATAGCATCATCTTCATAGAAACAAATGATTTGAACATTTACAATACTCCGAATAACTTACTCATTCACAGTTCTACAAACAAACAGTATTGCTGTTACATTATACAGTAAATAATATACATATAATACACTACAATACAATACTGTATACTGTCTATAACAATCTCTTGGTTCTGCTCATTTTATTCTTCATTATTTCATTCAAACCTTTCCATGTTTTTCTAAAATCAATCTCATTATTACTTATAGCAGAGTAGTATTATATCACAACATGTATGCGCTCTTAACCACATGTTTCTATATACCCCCAAATTCAAGGGCAATTTTGAGCTGTTAACCCCTTAAGACTTTTCATTTAACCTTTTAATAACTCAAAACTGCACTGAGAATTTTGGGACTGATTACATATTAATTATATTTATATATTAAATATGTGGTATATATTTATATCAATGTGTATATATTTATCATATTTATATTTATATAGAGGATTCATGCAATGCACTTCTTTAATTCTTTTTTATAGTACAATGGTACTCAAGTTATCCATTTGTCATCCCTTGCTCTTGACATATCATTGTCTTATCTCCTTTTTTGGCCATATGATACTTTTCACTTGTTTGTCAACTTCCAAAATATGCAATAGTCTATTTATGTCCATACTGGGACCCAAGAAACTTCTTTTTCTTGCATCAGAGGTGAGCTATTGATTCTTTCTGGACTATTCATTGCAACTCCAAATACCTTGAATAGGGAAGTACAGTGATGGGAGTCAAGGCTGTAGAATTTAATATTGCATAAAGGGAGCAGAAAGATAGCAGATAGGTGGTATAGTGGATAGAGTACTGGCCTGGAAGTCAGGAGAGCCTGAGTTCAAATCTGTTCTCAGATGCTTACTAGCTACATAACCCAGGACAAGTCTCTTAACCCTGATTGCCTAAAAAACTAGATTAGATGTGAGTGGTATGGATGAAAAACACACATGTGTGTATGTGTACATATACATATAGAGAGAGAAAGAAAGAAAGAGACATAGACAGAGAGACAAAAATACAGAGAGAAATAGAGAGAAAGACTTAACACAAAGAGAAGGAAACAGCTCAGAGGGCTCATTTCTGGGTTTCTGGAGGATGTTGAATTTTTGGCCATAGGAGTTCTGGAAGTCACAGTGAGTTTGTAACTGACTTCCATAATGGAATTCCTCTCTTAAGACAGAGAAATTACTACCTACACAGCTGGAGATTACCTTCCTCCCCCCAAAAATGACACCATTCCTACCCTCAAAGAACTTAAGTCCCACCCAAAGTCGCCTACCAACCAGGGAACATATTGGGTTGGAGAGAGCTTTGCATTAGAATCAGAGAACATGGTTTCACATCTGGACATGGCCACTTTGGGCTAGTTTGGATCTAGATAACTCTTCACTTCTCTGGCCTTCTGTCCCTCAGATAAAATAAGCAGGGTAATTTGATGACTAAACAGATCCACTTCTATATCCTAAGACTCTAAGGGAAAATGTAATGTTAATGTCAGCATGTGAACTTATTGAAGCTCTAGAATTCTCTTTTGTGGCCTCTCAGCTGCCCTAGATCCAAGGTTCTGAGAGCTCTGTACTGCCTGTGCAATATAGTACTGTACCGCCCTTTGCTTCTGAGTTTAGGATTTGACAGTAATGGGGTAAGAGAGAACATGTCAGAGTCTTCCCTCCAATGCTTGCCCAATAAGGGAGGAGGAGGATTTTCCATCTTAGCTGTTTCACAGGGGATTGGAAACTGTGCCCAGAGAGTCTGTGGGATGGCTGCAGATTCCTGGAGGGGAAGGCTTTCCCCTCTTCTAGGGACTCTAGGGACTCAGGCAATCTCCCAGCCCCACAAAGGGGTTGAACTTCATGGCGCCCACTTCCCCATAAGTGTGATAGATGGGCTGGCTTTTCCTGGTGGTTCAAATGCTTTGCATTGATTTGTGTATTAGTTTGTATATTGTTTTGAGAGACCAATTTAAAGCAAAGCTCTGCCCATCGTCCATCAAAGCTCTCTGGTGCTTTATCTTCATTTTGACTTGGCTCCTCAACAGGGTCTCTGGCAGGCTGCTGCCAAAAGAGAATAAGGAATCTCTATCCATCACCCAGAGAGAAAACTTCATTCCAGGTTTGTTCAGACTTGAGCTGAAAGCTGCATCCAGTGGGAAAGAATGCTCAGTGTTCACTAGTTCTCTTCTTTTGAAGGAGAGAAAAACCATTCACTTTTTAGTTGGTTCTTTACTTAGAAAGTGGGGACATAATAGGAACCCATAACTTCCATTTATAGATTAATAAAACTGAGGCAAAGTGACAGTATCATGGAGTAGAAGATAATACAAACTGTCCTTTCTCACAATGCAAGTAGTATGGAGGTAGTTGATCAGCAACCACTGAGTAAAAAAGTTACATCTTCTTAGAAAGTAGGGATATAATGGAGTGGAACAGTGAAGTGGGAGCCCAGAATTGGGGTATGGGGTACAAGTGGAGTCGCTATGATTATATGCCATTTTCTGTATTCTTATCCTAGAGTTAAATCCCATTCCTTGCCATCCACTTTCTTATTCAATTCCAAATGACCCCCAATAATCTGCCTTCCTTTTTCCCAGAAGAAGTAAAAAGGGAAACTCCCATCAAATACATGCCTCAAGGCTATAATAGTGGGACCACTATCACTCCTTGGTTTTTCCTTGTTTGGGGATGGGAATAATAATGCTATGACAACCATGACATTTTGGGAACTTTTCATTGTACGCAGTATTTTGTGGGCTGCTTTCCTCAAGGCTACAAAAAAGTGATGGACCGCTGTATTAATTATCCAGCAAAGGGGTACATTACCTGGGTTGCACCAGGTGACATTCTCCTTGGGCCACCAGTCCAGTGCATTTGTCACAAGTATAAGCAAGGGTTTGTAGTTTCCCTGTTGGCCACAAGAGGACAGTCAGCTTGTAGATCCTTAGCTTTTTTTTTTTTTTTTTTTCCTCATTATTTCCCATTTTCCCATCAATTGGCAATATGATCTAATTTAGAAATAAACTAGGGGATAAAATGGGGGCAGTTAGGTGGTGCAGTGAAGTAGTCTGGAAGTAGGAAGACTTTATCTTCTTGAGTTCAAATGTGACCTCAGACACTAAGCTGTGTGATCCTGGGCAAGTCACTTAACCCTGTTTGCCTCATGTATAAAATGAGGGGGAGAAGAAAATGACAAACCACTCAAAAAACTAAATAGGGTCATGAAGAGTCAGACACCACTCAACAACAACAACAAACAACAAAATACACAAACACATATTATTTAATATAGAAAATATTAAATTCATATATGTATATGTGTGTGTGTCTATATATGTCTAGACACATCCCTCCCCAAAAAAACTCACTCCATTTTTGGATTGTTTTCTCTTTGGTCACAATTCCCCCATGTTCATAGATTCCCAGCACTGATCACATAGTTTATTGAATAAAGCAAACAAAAAAAGGAAATGGGTTACACATTTCAACTAGATCCACCAAATGCATTCATCTCATAAACCAACTCCTATTTGCCTTTCTAGACTTTTAAGGGGGGTGGAAAGAAGTTCCTGAACCGTCTTTCTTTGAGCTTTTGGGCAGGAGTAAGAAAAGAGTATGTATGTCCAGGATCTCATCTCAGAACACAGACAAGGGAAAGCAGCAGGGAGTTGGGGGTTAGTGTTGGGAATTAGCTTCTTACAATCTCACTTGGGATATTTACAATCCTTTTGTGCCAGGCTCAGAATCCCCTCCTTGAAGCACTGGTTTCCAGTAGAGTCTAAGGTATTGTTGGATAAATTATCAGTCTTTAGCACCGATAGCAGCAGAGATCTCTGAAATTATAGTTCCAGAAGCTTTGTTCTAGTCATGGAAGTTTAGCATCAGTCTTGCTTCCTCCTAATATCAAAATTCAGATGATTTCCATTTTATTATTTTTCTGTTTCTCACTAGTGATTTTTATTCCCTTGGAATTTTTTCAAATTCTGATTTGCCTCTCTTCAGCTTTATTGGACAAAGGAATTGTATTTCTTCATTAAAAACATCTCCCTTCTTATGGAAACTAGTGGAAAGCACACTTTAAGTTAAATGAGCTGGGTTCAAATCTCAGCTCTGAAAATTACTACTCAGGACAATTAAGTGATCCCATTTCCTTTTCTGTAAAACCCCTATCTCACAGGATTGTTGTTACGTATTTGTGAACTTTAAAGTGTTATATAAATATGGGCTACAATTCTTTCATAATAGCTGAGATTGATTCTCAGATTGCATTCTTGCCATTGTATGATATTAGTATTTTCTAGACATACCAATGTGGTTTAAGAGCACTCTATGAGTGTATATTAACTTGATTTAGAGAGATACTGCATTAAAAATATCCATTTCTATCTCTTATATTTATTGACCATTTCAAATAGACTTCTAAGTCAGTCTGGACTCAGATATTTCAGATAAGCAAAATATCTTAGTTCTCTGCCTAGCACTGATTCACTCTCAGTCTACTGCAACAACTCTCTGGGGACTCAGGGAACAGGGAGGGAGATGAGCAAGAGCAGAAAGAAAGGAAAAAAGGTACATGTTGTTGTTTAAAGTGTATTGGTCTTAAGACATACACATCTTTCGCAGTAAGAGTTTGAAGATCAGTAAAAATTTGCTACAGATCAATATGGTTCCCAGGTGGACAATTGGGAAACCTGCCCTGGATATGTTCTTTTTCTACTCCAGGGCTGACTTCTAGAACTATGTAACTTGATAGGTTAACTATGTCCCATCAGACTCTTCCTGCCCCAAATCACTATATTTCCTAGAAATTTCATAGAGTGCAAGATCTGAAATCTGATCATAGATCTGCAAGATCTGCAAGATTATTGTTACTTCTGATTCTTGACATAATGGACTCGTCCAACTTCAAGACAATAATTCTCTTAGTGGTTCTTGGATCTTTCCAGCATATTCCTTGGGGAAAACAAAGGCTGGCTTATGTTTCTCCCAGGGTTCCCAGCTACCCTACAAGCACCGAAAGACAATAAAGGAATTAAATCTTGAACAGAATTATTTAAGACATTATGGGATTTAGAAAAGACTTGCATTTTTATACTTAAAAGAAAATCTGGGAATCTATTTCCCTTTATAGAAACTTGGTTCACTGTCTCCATAATGTGATTAAACCATATACTGAAGTCCATATATCTCAAGAGGAATTGACAGGTTTTGAGGCCATTGCAACTTTTATTGTGGCACTTTCCCTCTATTTCTGGTAACTCTTTGTAGCTGGCGGACAACAGCTTCAAGTCAAACTCAGCCAGCTCCCTTGCCTTACCTCCAACTCTCTTGGCAAAACTCCAGCAGTCTGCCCTGGGCTTGCGTCCCTCTCTCCCATGGTGTCCCCAGTTGTTTCCCTCACATTCACCTACCCAGAATTTCTTGCTGGGTCTTTCTTTATGCACTCTTGGGCTTCTTATCTGGCAAAAGAGGGACTGTTACCAGCTCCCATTAGTGTATCCCCACTTCCTTATTTAATAGAGGAGGACACTGAGGTTCAGAATGGTTGAGAATCTTGCCCAAGATTTATACAATCCCCTACTGACAGAGCTGTCACTTGAACCCAGGGCTTTTGATTCCAAACCCATGCTCTTTTGATGGTACCCCAGTGTGAGAGAATATAGTTTGATTCTACAGATAATTGAATCTACATAATAATGAAATACATTATAAGAGGGTCCTTAAAGAGCTACTTAACCCAGACATTTGTACAGTTACTCAGGGTGTGTATGTGCATTGTGGAGCAGAAAGACGGTAAAACCCGATGTTAGAAGTTATATCACTAATTTACTGTGTACAAATTTCTTCCCTCTATGAGTGTTGGTTCCCTCATCTATAAAACAAAGGGGTTGGACCGGGTCATTTTATAAATTACTTTCAGCTTCACAAAAGTTCTGTCCGTGATCCTCAGTAGGCCTAGCATCACTTAATATTCTATCATCATCTCTTCAAGGACAGGGACTCTGTCAAGAGTTTCTTTTGCATCTTCCAGCCCCAAATGGAGCTAGACTCTGCACATGATAGGGGTTCCGTTAATGCCAGTGACTGAGCACCTAGATGCCTCCTCCTGATTTATTAATGGCAAAAATGATGACTAGATTAAAAAAAAAATCTCTCCTCAAAGAGAGGATGCAGTCACTCTGCCACCATTTTGCTCTCCCAAGGGGATAGACTCTCTGGCTTCTCATTTGGTGGGCTGTCAAAGCCTCCTCTCCTGCTGGGAACAGGCGTGTGACAATTCAGCGGGAGCGATGGGGAATCCCCTCCTGGGGACAGCTTGCCTGTAGAGCCCTGGCTGTCAGGCCTGTCACCTACATGCCACAAGGACAAGACAAAGGCGCAAGGCCATCAGCTGCCTCTGCTCTCCTGATGACTGTCGGCAGCACATTCTGGTCTGAGGGGCTCCTGAACATAAATCAATCTGTAGCTGCCCTGGCTGACAGAACATAATGCAGCCAGGGATGGATTATCTTCCTTCCTTTTTTCCCCTCTTTTTTCCCCCTTCTCCTTTTCACTGTTACAAGGAGAAGTGAGCTACATTGATTATTCTCCTCCTACACTGAGCCATGCGCCAGACCAGCCAGAAACTGCTCAGAGCCACAAACAGCAGCATCACTTTCTCTGCTGGATCAATGTCTCCTCTGGCATAATTTCACCCTTCTCCTCCATCCCTCTACCCACCCCACCTCACATACCCTTAAGAACCAATCAAACTGAAAGTGTTCTATTATAACAAAAGCTCTGTTCCTCATGATTTGGGTTTTAATCCTGATTCTGATATTTACTGTCTGTGTTCTTGGGTGAATCAGTCAACAAAAATTTATTAAGCATTTGTCAAGAGCCTGACACTGTTAAACTCTAGGGATTAAAAAAAAATGCAAAAACACTATCCCTACCCTCAAAGAGCTGCCATTCCTCTCTGGGCCTACATCTGTTTAAAAAAAAAAGGAGGATTAGACTAACTGATCTTTCAGATCTTTCCTAATTTTGACATTCTTAAATTATGGATAATTTGAATTTGTTATTCAAATTTTGAACTCTGTATAATTTTGAATTGTCATTCCTTGCACACATTCCTTATTCTCTCACCTTGTGCTTTTGCTTATGCTATGAATAGGATCATGGATTTTGAGTGGGAATAATAGCAGTGATTGCTAGCATTTATGTAGTGTTTTAAGGTTTGCAAAGTAATTTACAAATATCTCATTTAATCCTCACAACTATCTTGGAAGGGAGGTGCTGTTATTATCTCCATTTTACAGATGAAGAAACTGAGATCCAAGGAGATGATGAATTTGCTCACCACTAGTAAATGCCTAAAGAAGATTTGAACTTAGTTCTGCCTCACTTCAAGCTCAGCTTGCTCTCTATATATTTACAAGTATTTCCTCATCATATTCCCGAATTTACTTTCCTTATTCTAACCTCCATCTCTTGTTTGCTGACATTCTCCAGATTCCATTAAAAAACCACTTCCTGACATCCTTCACTGTCAGCCCTCCTTCCAAGGTAAAAGGGATTTCTTCCTCATCTGATCTTATAGAACTTGGTCCTTTTCTCATGCATTATCATACTCTGTAGTATTCTCCTATGCATATATTTTATATCTCCACCTTGTTCTTAATCTCTTTGAGAGCAGAGACCTTATCTTACTGATCTCTATGTCCTTGAAGCTTAGAGACATTCCCTGCACATGCTCATTTAAAAAAAAAAAATCTATGATTTCAATAATGTAGGTGCAACTACCACTGACACAAATTACAACCTTATAAGCATTGCCATGATAGAAAAAAAAAATTATCACCTGGTAGCCAGTCTTCTAGTGATGAGCTTCTGTGGATGAAAGTTGATGAAAGACTTTGTCACTGGGTTATCAAAGCCTTTTCACCTTAGGAGGATCTACCACAGTTTTGATATCCTAGGCTGTCATCACACCAAACAGTAGATGCTTAATGTTTTCTGAATAAAAGGATGAAAGAACAAAGAAAGAAGAAAGGCAAAAAGAGGAAGAGAGAGAGGGAAAGAGAGAGAGGGGAAGAAGGAGAGAGGAACAGGGAGAGGGAGAGGGAAAGAAGGAAGGAAGGAGGAGAGGGAAAGGGAGGAAGGAAAGGAGGGAAAGAGGGGGAGGGAGAGAGAGAAAGAAAGATAGAGAGGAGAGAGAGAGGAAGACAAAGAAGGGAGAAAGGGAGTGTAAGAAAGGAGAGCATAAGAAAGATAAAGAAGACAAAGAGTAAAGGAGGAAAAAAGAAAAAAAGGAAAAGAGAAGGGAATAGAGCAAGCAAGAAAGAAGGGGAGAGAAAAAGTAATAGAGAAAAGGAGGGAGAAAGAAGGGAGAAGATGGAAAGGAGAGAAAGAAAGAAGAAAAGGAAGGCAGGGAGAGGAAGAGAAAGTAAAAATGAAACCTGAAACTAGGTCAGGTCTGGAGCTTTAATGGCACCAATCCTTGAAGTAAACTAGCAGAATCATAATTGGAACTGTTTCTTTGTCTCAAGGCATTGAATTTAGCAGATATTGAAACCGCTTATAGTCCTCTGCTTTCAGCAGTAGAAAAATGTTGAACTGGATACCTAGTTAGTAAAAGGAATTATTTAAAATGGGTAAATACCAGATGGTACACTTCTTTACCCTTATCATCATAGCCTATGTGGGCTCTTGTTTGGCCCAGCTCCACTCTGCTACCCTATCCAGAATCTGGAAGCCTTCCTGGGCTTGTGGTATACTGAAATCCCTACCTATGGGGGTCACCATCTTAGTCTGAGGGCTTGCTATTTGATCTGAGCACTGTTTGTGTTACCCCTGGATCAAAAATGGCTTGTTACCGTTCTGCTCCTGTCCCGAGGACCAAGCAATACTGAATCAAGTCTCCAGCAGAGTTAAGTTGCAATGCACAGGAAACACTTGGACCTATTTATTGTCAAGACTGCCTTTCTCGTTGCCACTATTAATAAGACAATATTTGCCAGAGGGGACATTTCTATTGGGGATCATGCAGTATGTAATGATTTTAAAGTTGAAGCATTTTACTGATAACAACCCTATATCATATAGGTATTAGTCTCTCTGTGGTAGGGTCAATATTTTATTTTATTTATTTATTTTTTGCTGAGGCAGTTGGGGTTAAATGACTTGCTCAGGATCACACAGCTAGAAATTAAGTGTTTGAGGCTGGTGTCCTGATTTTAGAGTCAGTTCTCTACCCATTGAGCCATCTAGTTGCCCCCAGGACCAATATTCTTAAAGGTCTCCCCACCTCCAAATCAATAGTTATTTTTTCATAAAATTCAAAGAAGTTATCCTTGGCACCAGATTGGCCCTGCCTCCCTTACTGCAGCTTCCTGGTCACTTATGGGCATAAAAATTTCATACACTTCAGGACTTTTCAGACCCATGTCTGTCTGAAAGTCAATTGAGTCACTCCACCCTGCCCCACTGAATGGATGTCTGTACATATGGAGATGAGGGGAACTGTTCCACAAAGTATCCTGATAATCTATTAGACCTATTGTTATTATTACTAGGCTTAGAGAAGTTTTAAGCTATACATATTTATTTTTTATTAAGCTATCAAGGTTTAAAACTCCACTAAGACTTTTGGGAGACCTTGTAGCTAAGGTCCAATGTATCTTTTTGCATATTTCTGCTATATTAAGGCTAATTAAACCTTTTGTCAACTGTTCGATGATTTATGAGTCTTAATTTGTTTTGAAATGGAACCTAAATTAACAGTATGCTGGCATCAAGTTTTATTCCTAACTCTCCCCCATTTGCTATATATGGGAATTGAGGTAACAAGCGGTTAAATGACTGCACAAAATCCTATAGCTTAGTTGATACCTTGTTAGGATTTGAATTCAGTTCTTTTGGATCAGGCTATTATATTATAGCTGCTTTACTTAATTTTTTTTTTTCCTGCAAATAGATTTTATTCTTTCTCCCCCATTATATGTATTTTTTTTTTTGAGTTCCAAATTCTATCCCTTCCCCCTCCCCCTCTCTGAGATGGTAAGCGATCTGATACAGGTTATACATTGCTGTTTTATTTTAGACAGAATAATATATATTTGGACTGATACCAAATTAAATGAAGCAACATTAGGATCTAGTGTCATCTGTCTTTTTCTTGGCTCCTTCCTTCTAATTTTAGGTGTCACCTCTTACTTTCAGTGTCCCCATTAAAAGCCTGCTCTACCTCTCAGCTCTGAATCCATCTTATCCTATTCCTCCCTTAAACCTTCTCCTCTATTCTTAAAAAAAGAAAAAAAAAAATACTTGTTCAGTAATAAACTATTAGAGCAGGAAGAGATGAGAAATCATTGAATCTCTGAGTTGAAAGAGACCACTCTCTTTCATTCAGTTTATCTCATTCAGTTTAAGCCTGATGAGCAATCTTGCCCATAACCCTTCTGGCATGGGATCAATTTGGGTTCAATTAATCAATCAATCAACAAGTATTTATTAAGAGCTTACTGAATGCTGGGTACTGTGTTAGTCAGTTCTACTTGAAGACTTCTAGGAATATTGACTTTATTACTTCCTGAGGCCATACATTTGGTCAAAGTGGGAAGAGGCAATATTTGGGACTATTATCCACTATTTTCTAGGGGTTTTTCTTTTGACTTTCAGTAACCTCCTTACCTCCAGCCCTTATTTTTTGGGAGGTTCTAAATGTTAGACCCTAATTACCAGAAAGACATTCTCAAAAGAATCTAAAATCTGCTTTTTGTTTGTTTTGACAGATTTCACCCTTTATTTTTAACTGTGCCCTTTGAGGCTCAGCAAAACTGTCTTTCCCCTTCCTTATGATGGTCCTTCAAACAGTTGATCACCTGCTATATCTGTTTTAAGTCTTCTCTTCCACAAGCTAAACATCTCTAGTTCCTTCAGTGAATCCTCTTAAAGCTTGGTTCTGAGGTCTCCCTGGATAACCTCTTCTTCAATCTTCAAGGGACTTTAGAAATTGCCAACTTCATTCCTCTCATTTTACAGATAAGGAAACTGAGGTCTAGAGAGACCAAATGCCTTCCTCAGCATCACATAGTCATACAGGCATGCCATTTTGGAGTTGGGAAAACCAAGGCAAGAGTGATTTGTCCAAAGTCAAGCAAGGGCAGATATAGTAACAGATATAGGAAAGAAACCATAAACATTACCTGCTTTGGGGATGTCAAGACTCTGGCTGGAAATCTGCCCACCCTCTTCCCCAGTTAATTCTTATTTTTATGGGTCTCATAAAAACAAAGAATACCTCCAATATGTCAACGTCTGGGACAAGAACTCAGGTCTCTATACTTCTATTCCACCATTCCCTCCATTGTGCCAAAGGTGGGGAAGGAGAAGCTCTGTATATTTAACTCCCCCAGGACTTTGCCAGTGTTGATCTGATCAAGTAATTCATGATAATCAAATAATGACTTAATGTTTTATCTCTCTCAGATAATTTACTTACATTTTAACAAGGGTCTGTCAATGTCCCTCTGGGGCAGTAAATTCAGACCTTTTATTAGAGCTCAGGGAAAAATATTCTTGGAGAAGGGAGTCTCTTAGAGAGAGTGGTAACTTACCTTTATATAATTCTTTTCAGTTTACCAAGTACTTTTCTCACAACTCTGTGAGGCAGGATAAAGCAAGTATAATTCCCATCTTTTCTCCCACCTCCCCTTCCCCATGATGACCTGTAAAGAGTAGGGTGAGTAGTCCTGGGTTCACAGCAAAATCTTGTGACTAGTGCCTGTCTGACCTTGGCCAAAACACTTTCTCTTGACCCTCAGTTTCCTGATCCTTGCTATAAATGGGATGGATTCAACAGCCTTCTAAAGTCCCTTCTTGCTTAAAATTCAAAGACTGATTTGCAGAAGATAAATGAATAATACTCTGGACAAAGCAGGTAGGGTGATTAGGGAAAAAAATATTCTGTTCCTCCTTTGTTCTTTGTTTGAGAAAATGATGTTAGAAATAGGAAGCAGAAAGGACTCAGCCTTTTGAGCTGTTTTTCCAGCTGTGATTCACCGTGCTAGGATAGCCATGTTCTCTTTTCTTCCAAAGCCCCCTTGCTAAAAAGGCATCCATTTGCAAGATGGCTAATAGACATTCCTATGTTCAGAGTCAGCTAGCCCACACAGAGATCAGTCCCACTAAGGGAGAGCTTCATTAGCATTGGACTCCAACCAGCTGAGCAGACCAGCCACAGGCAGACGTAGCACTTAGATCAGGCAGATGGGAAAACGAAGAACACTCCAAGAATATCATCATTTATCATATGAAATATGTGATAAATGAGCGACGTGCCTAAACAATCTGGAGCAGTTCAGAACGAGAGATAAGCTAAGTAAGAACATAAACACCTTGGGAGGGCGGCTTTAGAAGGGTCATTAATGATGGATGAATGCTGATAAATTGAAGAGATCTCCAGCCTGAGAGGAGGTCCACCCTGGATCCCTCTTTGATACAAGTCAGAGATATATGCAGTATGTTCTAGCTTTGCTACTTGCTACTCATGTGATCTTGGGCAAATCATCCCACTTTTCTGGGTCTCAATTTCTTCATTTCTAAAAAGAGGCTTTTGTATTGCATGGTTTCTAATTTCCCTTTCTTCTCAAAATCCTGTAATCCTGAGTCTGGACACAGACCAATCAGACACCCTTAGTGTTGCCAAGTAGCAAAGAAGGTCAAGTAAGGGAAGTGTGAGAAACATGTACAAATCAAAGGCTTTCATAATTAATTCAATTGCACCCAAGATCTCATCAGAACAAAAATATGGCTTATAATAATCCCATTTTGCATAGCTTGCTGCAGTGACAAGTGTTGTTCCATATAAATCAGTACAAAATCATGTTTCTTGTATACATAATAGTTCCCCCTGCCTTCAATACCTGATATCTGATTATTTGCAGAGTCAATCCATCATCTATGCTCTACAGATGGCAGCCCTCTCCTTTTATACTGGCCTTAGGTGAAATGAAATGACTTATTGAAGAATTTCAATAATTCCTAAGGAACTGTATGGCGGGGGGGGGGGGGGGGGGTGACCATGATCTCCAGGCTAATATATAATGATTTTCTGTGAGTGAGCCCAGATCAGAGATATTTAGCCGATCAGTAAACAGTTTTCTTCCCCCTACTTTATTCTTTAGATTTTATTTTTAACATTTAAAAAAAATTATTCCAAATTCTCTTCTTCCTTCCTGCCCTTCCCCACCCATTGAGAGAACAAGCAATGATATCTATTATACATATGAAATCATGCAAAACATTTACACATTAGCCATGCTGCAAAAAAAGTAAAAAAGCTAAAGAAAGGGAAAAAAGTGTGTTTCAATCTGAACTCAGAGGTTATCAGTGTTCTCTCTCCTATGAATAGCATTTTTCATCACAAGTCCTTTAGAATTGGCTTAGATCATTGTATTTATCGTAATAGCTAAATCTTCCACAGTTGATCATTGTTACAATATTACTGTTATAAATCAGTAATTTATTAAGTATTATTATGTATCAGATACTGTGCTAAGCACTGGGGATAAAAAAAGAGGCAAAACACAGTCCCTGCCCTCAATGAGCTCATAATCTAATAGAGAGAGACAATATACAAACAACTATATGGAAAAGTAAGTTATATACAGAATAAGTAGGAAGTAATTAACAGGGAAGGTGGCAGAATTAAGAGGGGCTGGGAAAGGCTTCCTTATCAGGTGGGAGGGAGGTACAGATGAAACACCTGGTATAATTGATGATATTGCACCAATCTGAATGACTGATATACAGGTCAGCCATGAAAAGGGACAGGGCTTTAGCACACTAGAGCTGAAGAACCTGAAGGAGAAAGAAATGACATTCATGATTACAACACTGTTTTACCTGTCATTTGTCTTTTGTTGTAGATTTGTGATGAATGTCCCATGAAGCACCAGCTTTTGAGGCCTTTGAGTAACATTTCTTTTAGTCTCAGATACATTAAATAGACTTGGTAGTGCAGTGGATAGAACTTTTGGTTTAGTCTTCCTCTAGTTAAAATCTGGTCTCAGATACTAGCTGTGATCCTGGACAAGTCATTTAATCTTGGTCTGCCTCAGACACATAATAATAGCATCTACCTTCTAGGGTTTTGTGAAGTTAAAATGAGATTATGTTTATAAAGAGATCTGCAACTCTAAAATTCTAAAATGCTATTATTATTAATATTCGTTATAATTATTGGGCTCTAGAGCTAGTTGCCTTATCCTATCTACACATGTATTTATAACCAAGAAAATCTTTGTATGGCAACTTGTTCTGAGATAAATTGCACGTGTCCCATCCCTACTCAGTTGGGAGAAAGGACACTTATGATAAAATAATAAACTTCCCAGTTGGTTCTCATGAGTTTTGGGAAGTGGAAGCTAAAATAAATAGACTTCAACCTCAAATTAGGGAAGGCTCGCTTTGGTTGTTGCTGTAGAATGATTGGAATATTGTATTCTATAATATATATGTCTGATGTTTATTTTAATATGATTTTACTAATTAAATTAAACTGTTTAATTTAATTTAATTTTATTTTAATAGTTAGCATCCTTTATAGATCATAGTGTAAAAAAAATGTTTAATTTTAAATTGAATATAATCTTTAGTCATCCTAATCAATATCTTACCACTGGATCCACATGACTCTGGAGGAGAAAGTGAGGCTGGTAATTTTGCACAGTCCCCCTCATTTAAATCCGCTTTAGTTGTATATCATGGCCTCACCTTCCCGAGGTCATGGTCCTCTTTGAGAAGGAAGAAAGGACATCAGCAACAACAAGAATAACAAGAATAACTCCTTCCTTCTATGAGAGGAAGTAGCTGGTGGGATTGAGGTCATGTATACCAGTGAATAGATGATTAACCCCATGTACAAAGCCTGTGACTGTGACAAAAGCACCTTAATTCTGGAATCATTTTCTGGACCCCACATCTCAAAGAGACACATAAAGAAAGGAAATAGGAAAAAAGGTAGAAAGAAAAGAAGGAATCAAGAAAGTGAGAGAGTGAGGGGGAGAAAGAAAGGGAAAGAGAATTGCATTTAAAGCAACTGAAAATTTTAAAGACTTTGCACATTCTTTGATTCTCCTCTCCCCCCTTCTCTGGAAAAGAAGGGACTGTAAGAAGGAAAAAAATAATAGTTTTTTGAATAAACACAAGAACTGTGAGTGAGGTGAAGTAGCCTACCGAGGGAGAAATTACTTTTTTGGGCTGCAGCTTGTAGAGACTAGAGCAGTAAAATATTATTTTAAAGGGTTGGAATCCATCCTATTCTGATCCCCCCACCTCTATTGAATTCTTACCCACCTTTCAAGGCACAGCTTAATGTTCTCTATTATGCTCTTTCTGATTCTTTCTCCATCCCCATCTTCCTCAGTCAGAATGGTAATTCTTTGGATCTTTTATTGCATGTTGATTGTACCTTTTCAATACTTTTGTTCTATTTAGTATTATGTAATAGGTAATTGTGTATGTGTCTATCTTTCCTTCTAGATTGTGAGCTCTGTGAGGGCAGAGATTATGTCTTTTTAAGCTTTGCATCATCCCTAGTGCCTTAGCAGATAAAATAAATATTGAACTGACTAAAATTTTCATTAGAGAAAAATGAATATCTTTTATTGACTGTCTCTTTTCTCCCTGTCTCATCAAAGAATGCTTCTTTTTAAAAAGAAAGGCAATATTCCTTCCTAAAGAAAACATTTTCTTAATAGAAACCCATATATTTTCTCTTCCTAAATAGATGCTAATTTGTACGTTGGAAGACATAACTAATTTGAATAAAGAATGTTTCTTTTGAACTTATCTTTAGTAATATTCAATACCATGAAATCTTAGTACACAGAATACCATGGAATGACTAAATGGCATTATGAAATAGCTGCCTGCCCCCATGAATTCATTCTAACAAGCAATGTTGCCCTTATAAGTTGGCAGAATGAATGACCACCTACCAATGGTTTGAGTAATGGTAGTATATAATCCCTGGCAAATACCCTTCCCCCTCCTGAAATTCTGGTTATCACATCTATTTTACAAACAGAATGTCTTGAGATAAACCTTACTGGAAATTTTACACCAATGATTTGGATTACGGGGAAATTGATTTATTTTTCAATAGTAGTCTACATGATCAAAAATGCCTATGTGCATAACCATAGGCATCTATTTTGATAATACTGATGAATTAGCTATTTAAAAATATGTGTCACAATTTCAAGCTGAAGGGGATATTAAATATTAGTCCAATTTCCTCATTTTGCAGGAAATAAAACTGAGTTTCTAAGGGATTATGTGACTTGTCAAAAGATACACAAGTATTAGCAAAGCTGGGAAATGAACCCTGATCCTTCTTCTCCAAATTGAAGGATTATTATATTATACAATGCTATTTTCTTAAGGACTTTTAGCTGTAATACAAAACTTTTTTTTAAAGCTATTATTCATATAAAAATTTATAGTTATATATCCAATGCTAGGTGATGGAGTGAATAGAGTTCCAGGCCTGGAGTCAAGAAGTTAAAATCTGGTCTTAGATAACTAGTTGATTCTGGACAAGTAACTTAATTCTTTGTCTCAGTTTCCTTATCTGTAAAATGAGCTGGAGAAAGAAATGGCAAACTTTTCTTGTATCTTTACCAAGAAAACTCCAAATGGGATCATGAAAAGTCAGACATGACTGCATAACAACAATAATCAGTGATTACTATTCATCATCACTAACACCACTGTTATTTCAAATTTTAATTTTATTTTTGAGAACTGTGTGTTATCTACTCAAGCCACAATTTCTAACTGCAAATTTGTACTAGTAGGAGTAGTTTTCAGTTTTGATTTCAACAGTTTGATGAAAGAAGATATGCTTCTAAAGCCTTGTCCCAGAGTCTGGTCACATAGCTTAGAATTTTTGTTGGTTACAATTGGTCTACGTGTTTATGTGCACTAGCTAAATAATTTAACATGCCAATATTATGATCTAAAATGCAGATTCTCCATGAATAAATGGATCCCACCTCATTTATTTGCTGACCCATAGTATTTGAGAGTTGGAAGAGACCTCAGTACATAGCCAGTCCAAATCATATCCGAAAAAGAATCCCTCCATACAACTTAATCAATACATTGCCATCCTGCGGAAATCACTACCTCTCAAGGAAAGCAATTCCATTTTGAATATCTCTAATTGTTAGGAAGTTCTTCCTTACATTCGCATGAATTTCTTTCTTTGTAACTTTTGTTCATCAGGGTTATATGATATCTGAATATACTATTATGTCCTCTCAGTCTACTTGTCTCCTCCAGACTTAACACCTGCATTTCCTTGAACCAAATTTTATATAGTTTGACTCAGGAAACTGAGGCCCTGAAAAGTTGTGATTTACCCAAAGGTCCCACAGGTAATTAAGAACAGAATCTGACTTTTAAACTCAAGTTCATTTTTTTCTTTTTTCTTTTTGAACCAAGCATAGTAAACCTTCAGGATAATAGTACTTAGTATTTTATCCTATTAAAATTATCTTTGAAACTACTGAAATCTAGAACTCGAACTCAAAAGTGGTAGAAACAAACAGGAATTTGAATTAGATAAAGTTTTAAAAACTTACATCATTCTGTTATACTATCTGGCATATAGAACAAGAGGCAAAATATATTAGGCAATCATTGATTTTTAATACGTTTATTATACTTTTGATTCTTGAAGCATTCCAACTTCTACTTTCATTTTTCATTGTAGTTGAGTAATCTTACCCAAATGCAGATGTGTGCTTTCTGATATGTGCTATGTGAATTGCTACTTTCTGGTTGCCTTAAGAAGCCTCAGGGCAGATAAGAATCTTAGTGACAGATATAGGGAAGATCTGTATCTGTAAGTTTGGATACAACATTGCTGAGAGAAGAATTTAAGAAAATAAATGTGAGAATTGACAATGTAGAAAAAAATATCACAATGAGGCTTTGGATTTTCTGAGGAGCAGAGTGACCTTGGCAAAAAATGAAAAGTGATTGTTCTTAACATGGAGAACAAAATTTAAGTAGGATAAAAGTGTAAGATTTTGTATTTCTACAAACCAAATTAATAGAATTAAGGGATAAAACTTGGCATAAGAGTTATTGTGTAGATATCTTTTATTCAATTGAATTGAATTCATGTCCTAGAACTTCAGAGGTGGAAAGGTTCTCAGTGGTCATCTAGTCTAACTCATAGCAATTCCAAGTGGAATTCCAGTTCCAGATGGAGAACTGCGGGGGGGGGGGGGGGGGGGGGGGGGGGGGGGGGGGGGGTTAGGGAAGGGAATATATGAAAACTGACACCAGTGACTTGAAATTCTCATGTAGATAAGAAATAGATGCCTTCTGTTTGTTCTCAGATGGCAGAATAAGGAACGATGAGTAGAAATTTCAAAGAGGTAGATTTAGGCTTGATGTTGGGAAAAGCTTCCAAATTATTAGGGCTAATCCAAGGCCACAATGAGCTGACTAACAGGGTAATGGGTTTTCCCTCTTTGGAAGGCTAAAATTAATGAAGTTGGAAAGGGCCTTAGAGGAAAGTTCCCCCAACTGCTTCATTTTACAAATGAGGAAACTGAGTCTCAGAGAGATTAAACAATGTGTTCAGGTTCAAATAAATCTCCTTCCCAATATTGTCTTCAAGCTAAAAATCTCCAGTTCCTTCATTTAATCCTCATATGTAATAAACTCTTATCTTTTTACTACATCCTCTTCAGCTTATCTACATACTTCATAAAATGTGGCGTCCCAAAGTGACCACAACACTCTCATGTGGTCTGACCATGGCTGAGTATAATGGGGCTATCACTTCCTTATTCTTGAACGTTGGGCCACTCTTAGCATAGCCCAAGATTGAATTAATTTTTAAAAAAAAATTTCTTATCATACTATTAATTAATTTTCTGTTGCAGTCCACCAAGACACCTAGATCATTTCCACACAAACAACTGTTCAACCACTTGTCTCCAACCTTGAACTTGTAAAGTCTAAGTTTTGATGGTAGCAGTGCACTTTAATTATCCAGAGAAATTTACCTCAATATCCTCCAGCATATATAGCTTATAGTCACACTTGTCACATGGAACCAAGAATAGACTAAAAGCTCCTGAAAGCAGGGCTTGCTTCTTCTTCTCCATATAGAAATCCCACACTCTTCCCTCCTTCCCTGCTAAGAACCTTACTTGCTTTAGAAACATCTGATTATTGCTATTTTCTTTTTTGTGGACACAAAAAGTTCCAATTCTAATGTCTCCTGACTGGGTCTGAGGTCAGAGCCATGGCTTACAAAAGCAGTTCTAGCTGACTGTGAAGTGCCCACAGACCCAGACACACATAGAATGGCAGCCTCCTATTCAGGTGTTGACTCATCCTTTCAAATGTCACTGGACTCAGTAACATCTTGGAAGGGAAAGAAGGAAGATGATGTTGAACTTTGACTTGAATGTCTTGATGGAAATCTGCTCCTTCTTATAATAGATAGAAATTGACTTTCCATCCTCCCCCTTTTCTCTTTGTGGTTGTTTATCGATAAGGTTTAAGAAGCCTGGAATTGACTCAACCATGGAGGGATGGGGAGCTTGGAATATAGCAACAGGGCTGATCTATGAATGCAGAGTGATGTCTGTAAACATCCCAAACTTGGCCATTTTATTAGGATTATGTGGAGAAAATCTGGAGACAATCAAATATAGCTATAAATGGGAGTGATTCAAATTGATGGATGGAGTCTCCATATTTCAACTTCAGCTTTGACAAATATTTCTTAAGTAGTTATTGTGCAGAGAACTGTGCTGGTTCCTAGGGTAGATAAAAAAGAGACTATTTATGAATCTGGATGCATGTTATATCCTCCTACCACTTTAAATGTAGGCTTTTTGAAGGAAGGGACTTTCTATTTTTTCCCTGTTTTATTTTATTTTATTTTTTACCATAGCATTCAGCATAGAGTCAGCATACTAAGGCCCTTAATAAATGCTTTTTGTCTGTTGACTGATTTTTTAACTGTTTCTTTTCTGTCTTATACATACTAAGCACTTTTGAATGGAATTGAATTATACTCATGGTCTCCTTGCTGTTCTTTGAACATGACTCTCTCTCTCTCTCTCTCTCTCTCTCTCTCTCTCTCTCTCTCTCTCTCTCTCTCTCTCTCTCTCTCTTTCTCTCTGTCTCTCTCAATTCTGGCCATTTTCTTCCGTGCCTGGAATGTTTTCCTTCTTTATCTCTGCTTACTGACTCCTTGAAGTCCCAACTAAAATTCTGTATTCCACAAGAAGCCTTTTCCCAGCCCACATAATTCTAATGCTATCCCATTTAAAACTTTAAAAAATTTTAATTTATGGAACAAAACAAGCATTTTCAAAACATAGTACAATAAAAAGATAATTGTACATGGAACTGCAAATCTACTATGCACAACTAGCTATTCTTTTCAAATATACAATACAATAATCATGTACATTTCTTTTTTCTTCCTTCCTTTCTTCCCTTTATTGTTTTCAATAATATTTTATTTTTCCAAATACACATAGTTTCCAATATTTATTTTTGTTAGATTTTGAGTTCCAAAATTTTCTCCCTTTCTTACCTCTCCCATCCCCAAGACAGCAAGCAATCTGGTATAGGTTAAATATGTGCAATCTCTTGAAACATATTTCCATATGTGTCATGTTGTACAAGAAATGTCTTTTCCCCTCATTTTTCCCTCTTTCTCCTCTGGCCCAAGAGATAGCTACCATTAGACACAAATAGGTATATTTATATGAAATTATTCTATACATCTATTTATAAGTTCTTTCTCTGGATACAGATAATGTCTTTCTTCACATGTTCTTTTAAAATTAATTTATATTTTTCCTGTATATAGCTTGTTTGTATATATTTCTATGCTTCTTGTCTTCATCATTAGATCATAGTTCTTTGAAGAGTATAGCTTGTCTGTTGCCTCTTTTTGTATCCATAATATTCAGCACAGTGCTTAGTATACAGTAAGTGCTTAATTAATATTTATCGACTGTCCTACCATTGATAAGAGTGGCTAATCATCCATGAAAAAATCAACAGCAAACAAAAGCAAGAGGGACGAGGTGGAATAGCTGGGGAAATATATTATTTACCATCTTTATACAGCTATAACTCCATTAACAAATCCTCCCCTTTCTTAAAAACAGCCCTTTTTGTTGTGCTGGTGGGGGCTAAGGGCAAAGAATTTGAAGAGTAGGGTGTCTTAATACTGTTCGAATTTCAATATCTTTGATATCGGGACAGCACTGCTTAGAGTTTTCAAAAGGGTTTAGTAGGAGTTTGAAACTAGAGGCAGAGGATATGAGTTCAAATTCTGTCCTGACATTGGTTATGTATATGACCTAAGGTGAGTCAGTTTATCATTCATTCATTCATTCATTCACCTATTCATTTATTCATTCATTTATTTGTTTGTTTGTTTGTTTGTTTTTTTTTTTTGTTTTTTTTTTTTTTGTTTTTTTTTTGCTGAGGCTATTAGGGTTAACTGACTTTCCCAGGGTCGCATAGCTAGGGAGTGTTAAGTGTTTGAGATCAAATTTGAACCCAGATTCTCCTGACTTCAGGGCTGGTACTCTATCCACTATGCCATCTAGCTGCTCCACTGTCAGTTTACAAAATCAGTTTATTTTGGGGGGCCTTAGTTTCCTTATCTGTAAAATGAAGGAGTTGGAATAAATGGCCTCTGAAGTCTTTTCTTTCTATAAATCAAATCTATGATCCCATGAGCCTGTGCAGATATATTCCCTGCTATGGAGCTCACAGTCTTTTTGGCATTCAGTTTTTACCTTGGTCCAGTCTGATTGTATGTAGGAGTAGCTAGGTGGCTCAGGGAATAGAACATTTGGCTTGGAACCAGGAGGACCAAAGTTCAAATCTACCCTTAGACTCTTAACCTCAGTTTGTCTTAATCCACTGAAGAAGGAAATGACAAATCTCTCCAGTCTTCTTGCTAAGAAAACTCCATGGACTGTATGGTCCATGGGATCATGAAGAGCTGGACATAACTGAATGACTGAACAACATTTTAAATTGTATTTGGATTGCTGTACTAGGCAGTCTGAGAGATAAAAAAGGTGAAGACATAATTACTTTCCTCAAAGACAGGAGTTTGAAAGAGACAGACAGACACACACACACAGAAGGATAGAAACAGAGACACAGAGAGAAACAAAGAGACAGAGAGACAAAGAAAGATAGACACAGAGAGACAGAAGCAAAGACAGGGATAGAGACAGACAGACAGACAGGCAGAGATGGAGACAAAGAGAGACAGAGAAAGAGAGAGAATCTTTCAACTTGATGTCAAAATGCCTGGGTTCTAATCTTATTTCTGCCACTGTTTGACCATGAACTACTTGGAATCTCAGTTTCTTCATCTATAACATGAAAATTACTGGGCTTTCTACCTCACAGGACTGTTATGAGAAAAGCTAAATAAATGGGCTGTACTCTAATCTGGCATATGACAACATACATACATATGACAATAGAATTAAGAACATTATGGGAAAAGTATGAAAGGAAATGTACATCAACAGACCACAAAAAGAGGTCATCAGCAATTGAGGACCTATGGAGTAAATGGCCAAAATGACATGGAGTCTTTTGGAGAAGCCTTCTTGAAGAAGGTGATGTTTAAGCCAGATTTTTGAAGGAGATCAAGGATCAGTGAAAGGAAAGAAGGACAAATTTTAAGGCAGGGGTATGGCTGTGCAAAGACATAGAAGTCAGAACAAGTAAGAGTGATTAGATGACAACCCAATTTACTTGTCTGGAATGGAGGGGCCATGTTGGAGAGTATCGAGTAATGAGATCAGTGACACAGAAAGCCTGAGTTCCTTGGAGGATGTAAGTAGTCAGGGATGGAAGCATCAGCTACGTGAGTATTTTTAAAAGGCCATAGAAAAAAAATCTCGTTCAGCTGTATGTATTAGCAAGGATTCAGTGGTTATTAAAATTTCAGTGTATCTGATTTCCCTTCCTTTCTTGACTTGTCAGCCAAGAGGACATTTCCCAACCTCTAATCATACAGAAAAGACAGCAGGTCTGAAATCATGGGAGTGGGGGCTAGAAGGGTCTTTAGGGAACACCTCGTCCAAATCCTCATTCCAACAGGGGATATTGTGACTTGCTCAAAGTCATGCCCATAGTTAGCAGCTGAAGAGAGATTTGAAAGTTGGGTCTCCTGACGCCAAATCCGGTGTTCTGTCCACAATGTCATATTACTTTTATGGTCAAATCTGGTTCAGGTTCTATAGCTCATTAATGAATTCATTTGATGAGTTAATTCATGAGCTAGTAAGTACCTATGACATGTAACGTAGTGTGTTTGTTACTTTCCTCTATCTAGACTAATTAGCACTGGATCTCCTACTCTTATACAGGTAAGCCCAACACATATTGTGACTAAGGACAATTATTCATATATAGTTATCTACATGTTCTCAATATAAATGTAAACTACTTTTTGTGGGGCTCTCTCTTAAAGTGTTTCCCAAAATCTCATCACTATGTGAAGTTAACCCTGGGTAAAACAGTAACAATGGTGAATCATTTAGGGCTTCATACCAGATACTGATATCAGGCTGTGGCCACATTTTGGCTGGAACATACTTTTTCCCCTTGGTGGTCTCAAGAGCATGGCTCCATCACATCCCATATTTCTCTGGTATCTACTCTCTTATGGGAGTAAGTGGAAGGTGGGGAGTTATGGTGGCTTCTGAAAGAAGGCAAGAGAGCAGAACTTCAATCCAGAGAAGATTAGGTCTTATCATTGGAGCTCTTGTGAGTTTTCCCCATTTGGAGTAAGTTACAATGATATCTATAGTGATAATAACTAGAATTTATTTAGCACTTTAAGATTTGCAAAGTGCTTCTCATTTTAGCTTCATAACAATTCAGTGAGGTATGTGCTATTTTCATCCCAGTTTTTATAGATATAACTGGCTTGCCTGAGGACATACAGCTTGTAAATTCCCTAGAGATGATTTGAACCCAGGACTTTCTTACTTCAAGTTTGGCACTTTGTCCACTAAGCCACTTGGTTACCCCAAAGACCATCCTATTCCCAAAGCATCCTACCCTCTGTTCCATCTATACTTATCTTGTATGTCCATAGTTGTTCTTGTATATATATGTGTGTCCTTGTATGTCCATAGTTGTTCCTCTTATATGTACATAAGTGTACTTCTTGTGTGTCCATAGTTGTTATTCTTGTATGTACATAAGTATATTTTTTGTATGTCCATAGTTGTTCTTCTTATATGTACATAAATGTACTTCTTGTATGTCCATAGTTGTTCTTCTTATATGTACATAAATGTACTTCTTGTATGTGCATAGTTGTTCTTCTTATATATACCTATATCTTGTGTCTACAGAGACATTTGCATATTTTTCTCCCTTTAGTAATATGAGCTCCTTGAGGGTGGGCACTCTGTTTTTGTCTATGATCTTAATGTTTTAAGACAGTGCTTGGAACATAGTAGGCTTTTAATAAATGTTCTTTGGGTGACTGACATTTCCAGGACAGTGTTGTATCTCTGTGAGCAGTTTTAAACTATAGGGGTATTTTAGCATGTCTGAAGAAGCCCATCTCTTCTCCAAAAAACAACTAGGACCTCCTCTTCTCTATTAACCCTTTTTATCCCACTCTCCCCTTTTTGGTCTCTTCCCATGAGCAGGAAGCTTTGGGTGAGATTTTTGTTTTTGTTCAGGTGAAAAAAGAAGCTCTGGTAGATCTTGTTGTCTGGAAAAAACATTGCATGTGGGTACGATGACAGACTATGTTTTTGCTGGTTAAGGACCTGCTGAGCCTAGAGAAGTTCTTTTTCATTCCAGTAGGTGGGTGGTAGTATGGGGTAAGGGAGAGAAAGGCAAAAAACTAGAATTTAGGTGTAAGTGGGTGCCTCAGATCGCCTCTTAGACTATTGGGGAATGACCAGACAGATTGTGGTACATGAATGTTGTGGATCATTGTTGTATTGTTAGAAATGTTGAAAAAGACATTTTTCAAGCAACCTGGATAGTAGGAACTGACCCAAAGTAAATGAGCAGAACCAAGAGAACAATTCATATTAGGACAACAACATTCAAGAAGAATTGAATATTAAGATACAGAATGAAACAGGCTCAAGGGATTGAGGAATGAGCAGTAAGGATCAACCCCAAAATAGGGCCATCGAAACATTTAAAAAAAATGTACATGAGAATGGAAGGAAATTCAGAAGGAAGCACAGATAAAGAGGACAACTTTGAAAACAAATTAGGAATTATATCTATATGTATATACACACATATATGTATAATATGAAATGGAGATTCAGTTTCATCTAGAATTTTTTAGAGATCTTAAGTTTATGGAAATATGCTTTTTGTAAGTTCAAAACAAAACAATAAATTGAAAAGAAAAGAAAAAGAAATAGGGTCCAAGCAGGAGAACTTCTCCTCTCCCTTTCTTCAACTCATGAGAAAAAGGACATAATCCAAGTTAGGATTTGGAAAGTAAACCAAATTCCATGCTAGGTTAAGCCCAAATTAGGTAAAAATATCCAAAGGGTGAGGAAAGAGTTGGAAGGAGTTTGTAATAACTGGATTGGTTAACAAAGACTAGGACAGGAAAACACCATGGAAGGAAGAAGTAGGTATTAGTGAAATTGAAATGGTGTTTAAGATGATATGATTTATAGATTTAGAGTTGGAAGGGATATTAGAGATCAAATCCAATACCCTAATTTTACAGATGAGGAAAGTGAATCAAAGGTTAAGTGACTTACCCAGGGTTACATAGCTGCTAAATGCCTGAAGGAGAAACTAGGATTTTCTGACTTAAAGTTCAGTGTCTTATCTATTATACCATGTTGCCTTTTTTCAACTTCTCTAGATTTGAAAAAAAAAAAAGGTAGCAAAATGCTAATCATGTCCCCACTCATTGGTGATTTAATAACAGATGATAATTCCATGTGTGCATTGGGATTAGGGTGAGTGGGATATTCATTTTTCCCCATTACTTTATTTTCAATATTGCTTAAATTCCTATTGAACTCCTATCCTGTGGCTCTCTGGTGAAAGTTCAGAATAGTTTTGGATTGCTCAAATTTTCTTATATTTGAAAGATTCTCCTCCCCATTATTAGAAGAATTTGTTGTTTATTATTGGAATTGTTACTTTTAACTCCTATGTGTCTTGGAGTTTGCAAGATAGGTTTTTTTTTCTGTAGGTAATTTGTGCATTTTAAAAAATTGGAACTATGTTATGGGCACTTTTCTTGTATTTTTTTAAAATTACATTATGGTGTTCAGGTTTTTTGACTTGTCATGTTCTTTTGGGAGATCTATGATCTCTAAGTTGTCTCCATGCATCCTGAATTCTAGATCAATAAGTTTTGCTTGTATAAAGATTGGGTGTTCTCTTAACACGATTAAATTTTGCTTCTCTCAGATTGTCTTTCACTTCAGTGTATTTATATTTTCCAATCAATTTTTGGAGAGACTTGCCACAGGGAATTCAAGTATTTCAGTTCTGCCAATTATTTCTGCTGTGAAGGCCATAAATTCTATTTTTGTGATTCTTATTTCTTTTTTTAAGTTCTTCAGGAATATCTTGCTGTGGTTCCAAGTTCTCTTGGGAATCTATAGCCTTTTCTGTGACATAAGGTGTTGGTTTGATTTCCTTTCTCTATTTATTTAGATATATTTGGATTCATTTAGATGTCTTGCTGATCATCTTCCCTTCTGGTTTAACATCTTCTCTGTGGATTAATCTGCTTGTGCTTAAGTTTTTTATTGCTTTTTCTTTATTTTGAGATCTTTGATAATTGCAGTCTCTTCCTCCTCCCCCTATATTTCCTCATCATTCACTTTTACATTCTTCTTACTTTGGTAGTAGAACTCCCAAGGACTGGAACTCTTAGCCTCCTAAATTAGGAAATTCACTTTTCACTGATTTCAGTCCCTGCCCTGAATTTTTTTTTTTTTTTTTTTTTTTTTGAGGGGAGGGATAGAACTAGTCTTAAGTTGTATGTCACTCTCCATTCTAGTCCTATACATATGCTTGGACCTTGCCTCACTTCCCTGTTTTTTACTTCTCTGAGTTCTGCTTCCACTTTCCTACACCTCCCCTTCTCCAAATCAGTGCAGTTGAATGCAGAATGTGAGTCTGCTGCTTGTTGCAATGAATATTGGAGTAAGAGCATAGCTAGGGTATGCTAGCAGAGACATCTCTAGCAGCAAAGAAATTGTTGGGTAATTTCTAGAGTCTAAGCCTTCATATAGATCAGGTTGTACTGCCCTGCAAGTAGAGTAATTGTTGAGTCCCTTAGGGATTAAGGATTAAGTTTTAAATCGTCAGGTTGGTGTTTTGCTTTTGGGCTTACAGAAACAGCTGCTATTACTTTACTTCTTTCACATAGGCATTAATTTTTTTGGGGGTTGGAAAAGGTTGTGTTTAAGAGTTTCTGATAGCTGGAGAAAAATGTCTTGACTGATTCTTCTTCTGAATGGCTGATAAAAATAAATGCATTAGTTTGTACTTGTGAGATATGCTTTTGAGTGGGTACTGAACCACAGTGTCTTAAATTTAGAGAAGTTTTTCTGGGGTCTTATTTGTGAGGGAGCTGTTCTCAAACTATAAAGAATAGAACATTACTATCATCCATTTTTCACTTATTCTTTCCCCCTTCTCCCACCAATTATATTTTAAAAAACATCTAGCTGAAATCCAGGCATATCTCTCTATACATCCCAGTTATCTACATTTTAAAGAGTATCAGATCCAAACCTAGCTTAATTTTTATCTCTTAAAATCTCACAGAAAATTTCTATGAACTTTGGGACTATTTAAGTTTGCCTTTTCTATAAAAATGAATCAGTATGTTAAATTTTGATATCAAAATTCTGAATTGATATTCTAATACCCAAACCGTTCTGTATGAAGCTGATTCTGGTGCTAGTGGGTATGTTGTCTCATCAGATCTAAATCCAGGGAATTCAAAGAATCACCTCTAGCTCTTGCTTCCTTCTCACAGTGAGAGAACTATATTTACCAGGAAATTGCATCCCAATAACAAAAAGTTTTTTTTTTTTTTTTTTAAAGGAAGGAATCAAGCATTTTTAAGTGCTACTAAATGCCAGACACTTTGCTAAGTGCTTTACAAATGGTTGGTTGGTTGTTGTCCTTTGTACTAGAAGGGGCCTAAAATGATATCACTGTGTGGAGACCAGTTTAAAGTATGTCTGACTGTGACTGATCAGACCAATATAGACTTGGAAGGCTTTACCAAAGATAAGACACAAATAGTCTATATGAACATTTGGGGTGGAGATGCCTCTAACTTTGTGCTTCTTCTCTTTGTTTTGAGCTTCTATCCCATTTGATCTTCATAACAGCCCTGAGAGATAGGGAGCTATTACCCTAATTACATAATTGAAGAAACTGAGATAGACAAAGCTTAAATGTCTTATACAAGTTGCACAGCTGGTATCTGAAGCTAGATTTGAATTGAGGTCTTCTAGTAAGCATTTGGTCTCAGTACTTTAATAATAATAACAATAACATTTATATAGCACCTACTATGGTTTGGTCGCTGAACTAAACACTTTATAAGTATTATTTCATTTGATCCCACTGTAAAGTAAATATTATTATCTCCCTTTTGCAGCCTAATAAACTTGAGCAAACAGGAGACTTGCCCAACCAAGGTCACAGAGCTAGGAAATAACTGAGGCTGGATTTGAACTCAATCTTCCTGATTCCAACCCCAGCTCTCTATCTATTGAACCACCCAGTGGTAGTATATTCAACTAATAAAACCTCTCTTCCTAGGTGAAGGCAAGAAGGACATTTTACATGATATCTAGAATTGTCTATCTATAGAACATCATTGTATCTTCAAACACTACAGTCTCCTCATCCTCTTGCTAGATAATCTAGACATCTAGCTAAGCTATGTCTTACAAATTGCTCTTATATATGATACCCTGAAATCCTTCCCTACCTTGGATCACAGGATTTTGAGTTGGAAGGGATATTGGGATCGTATAGTTTAAACCAACAAACAAAGAAAATGTTCAGAGTGAGAACAAATTAGCCAAGACCATACAGGTAGTAATGAAGCTTAGAATGATAATCAGCATCCTGGGACTCCAAATCCAATATTCTCCAATACATCATGCTGCCTTCTTTAAAGTTTTTTTTTAAACATGTTTTTATTGATATTTTCTATTTTCTATTTCTGATGTCATCATAATATTCCACATTTCCCTTCTAGTCCCATGTGACAAATAGTAATTTTTTAGAAGGGAAAAAAGGTCAGACCAATTAATTGAAAAAAAAAGTCTGGAAACATATGTACCTGTGAACCTCTCATCTCCATGAAGAAGTATCTTCTCATCTCTCTTTGTTCAAGTCCCACTTGATCTTTACAATTTTGTTAAAGTGTTTGTTCTTATGGTGGAGTGGAAAAAGTGCCAGACCTGGAGTCAGCAAGTCATTTATTAATTGTGTGACCCTGGGCAAGTCATCTCTAAGAAGGAAATGGCAAACTTTGCCATTTCTTTGATAAGAAAACCCTAAGTGGGGTCACAAAGAGTCATACATTCCTGAAGTGAATGAACAACAACAAAACTCCTTCTTAAAATTCTTAATTTTAATTTTAATCTTAATCTTTAATCTTTTTTTTTTTTTTATTTAATAGCCTTTTATTTACAGGTTATATGCATGGGTAACTTTACAGCATTAACCATTGCCAAACCTCTTGTTCCAATTTTTTACCTCTTACCCCCCCACCCCCTCCCCCATATGAGATGACCAGTAGATGTTAAATACATTAAAATATAAATTAGTTAATCTTTAATCTTAAAAAATATTCTTAAAAAATTTTTTTTTACAGTAGTAGAAACCGGGGTCACCTCTGCAAATTGATCCAATGAGTTTTGTTTCAGCATATGCTTCTATCTGTACATCTAAATGAAGTCTTTAGCTTTTTCCTTCTTTCTCTTTTATTTCATAACCAACAAGGTAATATTCTGAAGAAATCTCTACAAAGGAAAATACCTTTCACAGAGAATAGGCACTTAACAGATGTCTATTGAATTGAAGCCCATGGAACCTTCTTCACCTGGGGATGGGAGCCCATGTGGAGATTGTGGGAATGTCAGTGGTGATATGGAGGCTGCAGCCGTGGGAATCAGAACATCAGAACATCTCTTTGGTAGTGACATTGGCAGACTGAGCCATGGGAATAGAGGGAGCCCTCCCCTCCTTCTATTACCGAGCAGCTGCAGACTTGAGAATCCAATGCATCCACCTCTCTTCACTAGAAGATTTTTTTCTTTGATGGAGAAGCAATTTGGGGATTGATGTAATGTGGGTATACATGTGGTGGTATGTGCAGGGAGGCATTACAAATCTTAACTAGAAGTTATGTAAAAAAGCTTAATAACTATTGGCTACATCCCTGTCTTTTAAAAAAAAATACCTAATTGGAGAACTGGTTTTGCTGACAAAAAACTGGAGTTTGAATCTGAGTCTAGAGCAGTTTTACTAATTTAAAAAGGACACTGTGATTCTGTAATAATGATCACATTATCTCCCATTTTCACAGCATTTTGTAGTTTAAAATTATTTCCCTTGCAAAAAGCAGAATTGTAAGGTAGCTAGAGAAACGGCCTTAAATTTAGGAAGACCAAAATTTAAGCTTTGTGACCCTGGAAAAACACAACCTCTTAGTGCTTTAGACAAATCTCTAAGACATTACAAAGAAGTTGCTGACCTGAGTTGGCCAATCAATCAATAAACATTTATTAAGTGCTTTCTTTTTATTAAGTTCCAAGCCCTATACTAAGTGCTAGGGATACAAAAAGTAGCAAGAGATAGTCCCTGCCCTCATGGAGCTTACAGTCTAATGCGGGAGATAACATGGTAGACATCATCAGTAAAAGGAATTTTTTCCCCCTGAGACAATTGGGGTTAAGTGACTTGCCCAGGGCCACACAGCTAGGAAGTGTTAAGTGTCCAAGGTCAGATTTGTACTCAGGTCCTCCTGATTTCAGGACTGTTGCTCTATCCACTGCACCACCTAGCCACATCCAAAGGAATTTCTTTATCTGGATTTCCCTGTAACAATAAAATCACTGTTTCAGTCCTTATTCTTTTCTTACAACATTGTGATATGGGTTGCATGTATAATCATTAACATTTCACTGAGGCTTAGGGATATTTCTTCACTGATCTACAGTCACATAGGTAATAAGAGGCAGTACTGGGAAGCAGTGTGCCATAGCTAGGAAACTATCTCTACCTATCTAGATGTCTGACTATAAATCAGCCAATAATATCTCAAGCCTCAGTTTGCTCACCTATAAAATGGGAATAATGATGTGTACATTGACATATACCAATCTCATAGGATTGTCATAAGGAGAACACCTTTGAAACTATAAAGCACAGTATAAATAGAATATATCATTATGATTTAATTTTAGTGGACCTTTGTAAAAATGAGCAGAAATGCTTTAGATTGCTTTCCCAGATGATCGGCTAAGAGATGAAAGAAACTAATATCTAACTGTTTTTTTTCTGGTGATTTTCCATGTGGAAAGAATTGCTTTGAAACCATTTGGAACTAGGGAGGGGCTCCTGCACATCCCATGGCTACCTTTCCCAAGAGTCTGCATCTCTATATGTTTTCTGTTCCAGTAAGTGAGAGCAGCTGAAAGTTAATTGCTACCTGACGACAGGGACACAAGAAGGATAAGAAGTGTAAAGAGCTCAGCTTTCTCAAGAGGGAAGAAGGGAGAGAGCCCATGAGGTCAGCTAATCCCATCAAAATATAGCTAATATCAGCTCTGTGTCACTATCATTAAAGACTTGTTTGGATTCACAAAACCTTGGCCGCCATAATCCTCTGTCCCCTAGGGATTTGATTGGATGTTGACCCACATAGCGCTTATACCTAAGGCTATTTTGTTAAATGTTAAGCCCCTCCATTAAATTTTTTTTTCAATTAACAAGTATTTATTATCTCCCCCCTTCCCTACTGAAAAAAAAAAAGAAAGGAAAAAAATCTTAATTGCAAGTACACCATCAAGAAAAACAAATTCTCATCTTGTTAATGTCCAAAAATATGTGTCTCACTCTGTGCTTTGAGTCCCTAACTTTTCTGTCAGAAAGTACGCATCCTGAACCTTCCTTCAAGAAATGTTCTTGCCAACAAAAGTATAGTTTTTGAACTCTAGCCGTCGGTCCGCCTTGATGCATGTTTTTGAGATTCTAGTAAGTTAGGCAACAGGCATTTATTAAGTATGTACTTTGTGCTAAGTGCTGGGGATGCAAAGAAAGCCCATCACATAAGTCTCTAACAAAGAAGAGAACATGTAAATAACTATGTAAGCAGAAGACAGATATAACCGGAGCAGAAGGCAATCTTGGAGGAAAGGCGCTTCCTTTGCAGGGGCTGAGCTTGAGGGAGAACTAGCGAAAGTCTCCCTCATAAGATCCTCTTCCCGATGACACATTAGACAGGGGGAGGTGATGTAGTTTAAAAAGTCAACCTCACTAAAAACAGTTCCACAACTATTATTAACTGGCTGTATTTACAACCGATATAGCCGCAGTGACTGCAAACGTTTACTAAGTGCCTACTATGTGCACAGCAAACTGTGGAATTTATAAAGAAATAGAAGATCTAGTCCCAGCTCTTAAGGAACTCATGATCTACTTAAAAGATGAGAATATGCATGCAAAAATGAAATCGCAACAAAAGATTAAGCAGTCAAGATAACAATAAAAGAGCTGTCATAAGGTAGTGCATGATTAATTGCCAAATTAATTATAAAGACGGTAATTGCTATAGGAGTTCAGAGGAGGGAGAAATCATTTCAGACTGGGGGTGGTCAAGAAAGGCTTTGGGGAAGAAGTGGGATTTAATTGGAGCCTTGAAGAATGGATAAAATTTGGGGAGGAAAAGAGAAGAGGACATTCCAAGGAAAGAGAAGAAGAGGAGTATAAAGTAAAAAGGTAAGATTACAGAAAGAGATTTGGGGAAAACGGGGGATTAGTTAGATTAGAGGGGAGGGCTCATGTAGGGAAGGCAAGAATGGCGAGGTAGACAGGGACCAGATTGTGGGAGGTCTTGAATGATACCCTGGAGAGTTTGGACTTTTGTCCTGTAGGCCAAGGGAAGTCATGGAGTATAGCTGATAATACAAAGGCTGCCTGTCTCATAATGAATTCATTATTTTGTTTATTCTACTTTGCTCAAGTCAGAGGAAATGTGATTTTAACATCATTATCTATCTTCTTCAAAGGCATTTTGAAAAATATCATCTATTCTTAATGGTCCTAAAAGATTCTTAAAACAAGAGTGAGGATTGTTTGGCTATTTCTTGATAGATAGATGTAATTATGAATAAAAGGTTTTATAATATGAGCCTTAAAACCCACACACACATATACACATACACAATACACTCATATCCATACTTATGTGAGTGTGTACAGGCATTATAAAAATGTATTGTGACTACATGTATATATATACACACACACATACATATACCCACATACTCACACATAGAAAATGCATCCCACAAGTGTATTGTGACTATATATGGATGCATTTTCTATCTATATGTATATGGGTGTATGTACATGTGTACACACATATATGCATACATTTATAGAGACACAGAGAGAAACAGAGGCACATACAGGAGAGAGTGAGAGATGGAGAGAGAGAAAAAAAGAGACAGAGAGAGAAACAGAGAGACAGAGTCAAAGAGAGAGAGACAGATGCAGAGACAGAGAAAGAGAAACAGAAAGAGAGAGAGAGAGAGAGAGAGAGACAGAGCGAGTCAAAGAGAGACAAAAACACAGAAAGACAGACACAGAGATGGAGACAGAGAGAAACAGAGAGACTGTCAAAGAGAGAGAGACAAAAACACAAGAGAGACAGAAGCAGAGACAGAAAGAGACACACACACACAGACTAAGAGAGAGACAGAGACAGAGAAGAATCACAATACATTTAGATAGTGCCTGTACACATTCACAAGCCATATATACACATCCCTATTTAGTGTCAGGAGTCAGGAAGCCCTGAGTTCAAACTTCTTCTCAAATACTAATTAGCTGTGTGACCCTAGACAAATCACTTAATATCTTTCAGCCTCATATGTCTTCATCTGAAAAATGAAGATAACAATAATATCCATAGCATGTGCTTCACAAGATTATTGTGAGGTCACATGAAATAATCCATGTAAAGAATTTTGCAGGGGGCAGCTAGGTAGTGAAGTGGATAGAACACTAGCCCTGAAGTCAGGAGGACCCAAGTTCAAATCTGGTTTCAGACATTTAACACTTCCTAGCTGTGTGACCCTGGGCATGTCACTGAACCCCAATTGTTTCAGCAAAAAAAATTATAAACTTTCAATTTTGTATAAATATCAACAATTATTATTATTATTCACAAATTCCTGTCACAGAATTGTTGAAAGGATTAAATAAGATAATATTTGCGAAACACTAAGCATAATCTTGCATGTAGTAAGTGCTTAATAAATGACTGTTCCATATACATGTGTATATATGTATATATATATACATATATGCACACACATATAAATATATATATGTAGTCATCATGCATTTTTATAATGCCTATACACATTCATATATGTGTGTATGTGTATATATGTGTGTGTTTAAGGCTCATATTATAAAACTTTCATAATTACATCTATCTATCAAGAAATACCCTTCACCCTTAAACTATGACTTCTAAGACAATATTTGAGATAATAATAGATTTAGAACAGAAAGGTACTTTTTTAGTCCCTTGGATTGACTCCTTTCTTTTTTTTTCCTAATCCACATCTAACTTTTTTTTTCTTTTAAATTTTCCTTCCAATACATTTCTCATTATTCATTCATTTATCACCTACCTACCTACCATCTATCTATCTACCTATCTATCCACCCATCCATCTATATATTTATCCATCCATCCATTTATATTCTACCCATCTAATCTCTATCTATCCATCCATCCATCTATTTATTTATCTAAATTTTTAGGACTCACTTCCAAAGTTAGGCAGCTAGGTGGTACAGTGGATAGAATGCCAGCCTTAGAGTTCAAATCCAGCCGCAGACACTTACTAACTGTGTGATCCTGGACAAGTCACTTAACCCTCTTGCTTCAATTTCCACATCTGTAAAATGGACTGGAGAAGGAAATGGCAAATCATTCCAATATATTTGCAAGAAACAAAAACAGAACAATAATAAGCCAACTGGGTCACAAAAAGGCAGACACACTAATTGACTAAACAATAACTTCCAAAGAGAAATTTTCCTCTTCCAATGGAGATCAGGACCTGTTCTGCAATATATAATTTTAGAGTGCTAATGAAGTGATTTACCCAGGCTGACACAGCCAGTTTCAGTCAGAGGCAAGATGGAATCAAGATTACCTGTCTTCAAGGACAGTTCTCTCTCTCATTTCCCCAACATTCCAGTTTCAGTTCTTTCCACCACTCCATACTGCCAGTTGTATAGCATTGTCCGTGATAAAACCAAGTCTGGCGGTAAGTATTCCATGCAAATCAAATTCCAATTAGCTAAAGTGTGTAGATGTCTTGCCTGAACAGGAATGAGCATATTTTGCTGTTCCCTTTGACAGTTCAGTGACAGAGGAGAGACCCTGAAAACAGAAATTTTCCAGGAAAGAACGACAGTGAATTTGAGGTACTACCGCAGTCTGGGAAGGCCATCCTGGAGAGGGTTGTAACTTATTAAAATTAAAACTGAGAAACAATAGAGGTGGGAGTAGAGAGAGCTATATCGTATTATAGTCACAAAGATTAGACAAGATTGCCTATCCATCCTCCTGGTCATTACAGACAATATAGATAGAGATTTATTTGTACCAGGTCAATAGCTCTAAACTGTGCTCAACACGAGAAGGCAGACACAGGCTTATTCCCACAATGGGTGTCATTGGATTAAAAACTGAGAGATCTTTTAGGCTTCTGGATCTATAGCTGGAAGGGACCTTAGGGAACTATCTGGTTCACTCCCTTCCCATTTTAGGGATGAGGAAACTGAGGCTCACAGAATTCAAGTGACTCACCCTAAATTAAAAAGATGATTACTGGCATATTCATAGCTAGAACTTGAATCATTTGATAACTAATGATGATGATGATAATAATAATAACTAACATTTGGATACTGCCTTAAGGTTTACAAAATATTGTACAAATAACATTTCACAACAATCCTAGGAGGAAGCTACTATTGTTACCCTTACTTTACAATTGAGGAAATTGAAGCAAACAGGGCTAAGTGACTTCCCCAGAGTCACACAAGCTCTTGAGTATTTGAAGCTGGATTTGAATTCAGTGCTTCCTCATTCCAGATCCAGTGCTCTAACCACTGTACCCCTGGTTTCATTTGATGTCCAGTTAAGCATATTTCAGGACAACATTATTCTTTTGTTTATTTGCCTTCGGTTGACATAACTCTCAGGGAACTGAAAAGTTTCCGATTTCTTACAATTTTTTTACAATGTTTCTGATTTCTTCCTGGAGTCAGGAAGACCAGAGTTCAAATCTAGTCTCACATACTTTTCAGCTGTATGACTCTGGACAAGTCACTTAACCCTGTTTGCCTCAATTTCCTCAGCTGTAAAATGAAGATAATACCAGTACCTACTACGTTTTTGTGAGGGTCTTAATGTGATAATATTTGTGAAGTGCTTATTACAGTTCCTGAAAAATTATTCTATTCTATATGTAAAGTAGTGATGATAGTGGCAATGACTGGCACAATTTAATTTTGCCTTAAGTCTGAAACAAAATCCATAGTAAGCATTGCTAAAGCACCAACTATGTTTCAGGAACTGTAATAAGCACTTCACAAATATTATCACATTAGATCCTCACAAACTTTTTCATATTTTGTTTCCCCTGGATAGTTCCATTATGCACCCTCTCTGAAGCAAAGTCCAATTTTTAAAAAGTATTTTTTCAAATACATGCAAAGATAGTTTTTGACATTCACCTTTGCAAAACCTTGTATTCCAAATTTTTCTTCCTTCCTCCCCCTAAAACCTTCCTCCTGAAGCCCTCCCCTACACAGCAAGCTATCTGATGTAGGTTAAACATGTGCAATTATTCTAAACATATTTCCATATTCATCATGCTGTGTAAGAAAAATCAGATAAAAAGGGGAAAACACAAGAGAAAGAAAAAAAAAAACCAAGCAAACAACAAAAAAGATGTGAATACTATTCTTTGATTCACATTCACATTCAGTCTCTGGATGTGGATGGCACTTTCCATCTAAAGTCTGTTGGAATTTTCTTGAGTCACCCCATTGTTGAAAAGAGCCATGTCCATCAGAATTGCTCATCACATAATCTTGTTGTTGCTGTAGGCAATGGTTCTGCTCACTTCACTTAGATCAGTTCATGTAAGTCTCTCCAGGCTTTTCTGAAATCAGGAAGGCCAACTGTTTTGTTCTCCCTGTATGATTATATGACATTTAAAAGTTCTTTTCACAAATGAGGGACAAAATGCCATATGTAGTAGATTATTGGCAGGTGTTAGAGTACCAAAAAAACAGAGTTCAAATCCTACATCTAATGTGGTAAAACAATGGGCAAGTTATATAATGACATGGTTGTAAAATGCAAAATTTGGAATTATGGGACTTGGGTTTAACTCCTGTCTCTACTACTACCCATGGGACCCTGGGCAAATCACCTTATCTCACTGGGTCTCAGTTTCCTTCTCTGTAAAACAAGGATGTTGGAATAGAAGGCTTCTAGGGTTCTTTCTTTGTTTAGTCGTTTCAGTTGTGGTCTGACTTTTTGTGGCCCAATTTTTTTTTTTTTTGGCAAGGATACTAGAGTGATGTGCCCTTTCCTTTTCTAGCTCATTTTACTAATCAGAAAACTGAGGAAAACAGGGTTTTCCTAGTAAGTTTCTAGCTAGTAAGCTAGTAAGTTTCTGAGGCTAGATTTGATCTTGGATCTTCCTGATTCCCGGACTGGCATGCTATTCACCACACCACCTGTTTGCCCAAGGTTCATTCTGACTCTTCATTTATGATTTTATGACTTAATCTCTCTGTGTCTTAGGCAGCTCTCTATGACTATGAATTACAGAAAATGGGCTGACTTCAATCAGAGGAGGATGCCTCCACACCGGGATTCCTGAACTGACATGTGTCTGCTCAAATAACCTATGAACATACATAAATACATCGGCATATATACACTAAGCAATTGAGATTGAGATTCCATCCTTCCATACTGCTCCCATACTCTTGCCTCCTGAGGGGTCCTTGGCTGTCACATCCTTGATCTCTGCTCCCAGGAGGACTACAGACATCATCATCAATCATCATCATCATCATCATCATCATCATCATCATCATCATCATCATCACCTCTGAACCATCACACTTTGGTTGGTCTACTCAAAATCTACACTACCTTAAATACCTGGCACCTGGCAGGTATTTAATTGATGCTGATAACACCAGCTGGTGGCACAAGGGAAAAGAGTCGGGGAAGTCAAAATGAGATATGGATCTTGAGCATCTGAGGACTTTGGTAGAGGATTTTCAAAGGTAGAGGAAAAATTAGGGAAAGAGGAAGAAAGTATGAAAGAATAAGTGGGTGGACTAGTGACTTAGTCTCTTTAGGTCTTCAGAAGCTATGTGATTTACCCATAGATATACAACAAAATTAAGTGACAGATCTGGGAAATGAATCAAGATTTCTTGACTATAATTCCAATCTTCTTTCCTTGGCACAAAGTTGCCTCTCATTTATATAAATAATTTATTTAAATAATTTAGAGTACTAATATATAGAAGATATTAGAGGCAGGAAGAGAAATCCCTGAAGCTGATGACTATGCAAATGAGATATTTGTAAATCACCTAGCACATAGTAGGTACATAATATAGAAATGCTAAATTTTATTAATAAATATTACTGATTATAGCCATTGCTTATTATTAATGAATATAGTAATGATTATTAATAATAAATATTGTTATTAATCTTTATAACTCCCTTAGTACCTTCCATAATGCTTTATTTAAACATTCAATAAATATTTGATGAATGAATAAATGGAGACAGAAAGGTCAATTAGGAGTCTACTGCAATAATCTACATATAAGGTGAGGAGGACCTCTACTCAAATTGGGCTAAGAGGAATAGGCAGGAAGGGACACATTTAAGAATATTGGAGGAAGAATTGTGGGACTTAATGACTAATTACACAAATTAAATAGAGATGACTCTTGCTTGGCACATGGTAAACACTTAATAAATATTTTCAATTTATTCATTCAATATACAATTTCAAACCCAAGGAAATGAGACAATGGTGGTTCCATTGATTAGTCAATTAACAAGAAATTATTAAGGCACTGTCTTGGGTGAATAGGAATGAAAACACAATCCTCTTCTCAAAGATCCTACCCTTAAGCACAGTTATCTTCTAATGAGTGAGATAAAGACATACCTAACTCTATACAGAATAATGATGAAAAGAATAAATAAAACAGAAAAGGCACTAATCTCTGGGGTATCAGGAAAGACTTCCTATAAAAGGTGATGATTGAACTTTGTCCTAAAGGTGACTAAGGTAGAAATGAAGGGTTAGTTTATGCTGTAATTATGAGGAAGGGAGCAAAGTTTCTAGTCCCAGGGCTGGAGAGACATTTGAAAATGTATTGGAGGATTTATTCCAAAGTTTCTATTACTCAATTAAAGAAGTTTAATGTGCCCCGGATACCAGGGAGGAGGGATGCTGGGATTTTGCATCTGGCCACAGACTCAGCAATCCTTAAATGTGAGTCTGGAGGGAAGGCTAGTTTATTCATTAGCAAATAATCTATTCTAGGCTAGGTTGGCCGTGTTGAGCTGCATGGCCATTGAAGTCCCCTCAACTCCAATTTTGTGATTCTATGAAGATAGCAGCAAAGGGAGAGAGCATTACTAAGGGGACGAGGCAGGGAACTGTACAGACATTTGAAGAGGGGGTTTTCGGGAAGAGTTTTTCTTTGAGGTCGGAATCGGGGGAGGGAAGGCAACGCGATGCTGTATCTCGAGCCTAACCCTTTTGGGAAACAGCCGCAGTCAGAATGTGGGCTGGCTTTTCAGGAAGCCTCCTCCCGGCTCCCTCTGGCTCTTACCCTTCGCCTCCAAGTGCTTCATTTTCAGCACTTCCCACCGGGAGGAGACAGCTATGAATGACGCGAGGGCCTGGGAGGAGGCGAGTCAACAGGTCCCGAGCTCACGCGTGCTGCCAGTTGCTATGGCAACTCCTTTCTCCCGAGCACCCCCTGCATCCTCACTCATGTCTGGCTCACGTTATCACGCACTCCGGGAACTGCACAGACTAGAAAGGGGAAGAAAATATTGAAAGGTGGGGAAGGACGGGAAGGATGGGGATGGAAGCCATTAAGTTTCTATTTGTTTTTATTTACCGTGCCTGTTGTGCCCAGCACTCTGCAGGATCTCACCTGGGCTCGGAAGCATCTTCCAGATTGCAATGACAGGCTGTTGGCAGGACCCAGCTTGATCCGTACCCTCCTCCTTTGCCTTCCCACTCAAATCATGTCATAGCCCGGCTGCGGCCAGGGAACAGAAAGGGGATTGTGTAGACTTGAGATGGGGAGGCGGCAGCATTACCGCTGGCCCTTTACTTTCTGGATGCCTCAGTTTCTTTTGAGTCCATAAAATGCAGAGAATAGCCTGCCATTGCAAAGGGCTTCAAGGTCTTTTTCTGACACTCTAAAAAATAGAGAAAGGCATTGTTCGTGGGAGACAATTGTCTAAGTCAATTGCTGATGGAATTTAAGAGCAGGAAAAAAGCCCAGATATTATCTATTCCAAGCCTTCATTTTACAGACAAAAGGAGCCCAAAGAGAGGTATTGACTTGTCTATCAGCATTTATTAAGCATCTAGTGTGTATGTGCTAGGTAAATTGCAAATTAAGTGATTTATCAAAGCCACATAGAATTATTGTTAGAACTAACGTTCTTTTGGTCAGAGGTATAACCAGGATGAGATAGAAGAAATTTGTCACAGGGTGTAAAAATTTAGAGGACACTGATAGCACATTTGCCTTTCTCTATTAGAAGAAGGTAGGAAGAATAATTTGCAAAAATAGGAGACTATCACATGCCATTTTCCTTCTTTTTCCCCCTCTATAGCTTTGTTAGAGGTAAAGTTATCCTTAGTCTTTTCCTGCCCCATTCCCTTCTCTTAGAAGATATCTTTTTTAGGTTCTTTTTTGTCTTCAGTCTCTTCCCAGTCCTTGTATCCTGAGGTCTCTTTGTAATTGAAATTGTCATATATATATATATATATATATATATATATATATATATATATATATATATATATATATATATTTGAAAGAACCTTTTGACACTTTTTGACCCAGGTTCCAGAAATGCTTTAACACTTTGAGAAAGTGCCCTTTCTGTCACCCTGCAGAGCCTCGGTTTATTATAGAAATCCGTGCTAGCACATATATCTCCATCCTTTTCTTCCCTATTCCTCTCCATTCCCATCTTACTGGCTAAAATTTTCCTTCCCAATACCATGGATAATTGAGAACAAGACTAATATTAGGTACACCAACAGTTTATTCCGAAACTTCTGGGTTCCACTGATTGGCCCTTTAATGATACCCTTTCCTGCTCCTAATCCACCATCTGGTGGGGGTGCCCATGTTGTATTCAAGGAGAGCCAGACTATAGTTGTCTGGGACACTTTCATACTTGGAGCTTATCTATTCTCCCCTGGGATTCTTTCTCAACCAGACAGCAGAAAGCAATTTTAGTAAATGCTTAGCATAATCAGGTTAGATCCCTGTAGAGACCTCTAGGGGTCTTCGTACATATCCCACCCTGAAATGACCCGCTTTTATATCTCTCAAGGAGTATCTCTCTGACATTTGCTTCTGGCTTTTGTATTAGTACATTTATAATGCGCTCTAGATGTTATGCAATACTTTCATTTTGATAACCTTGTGAGGCAGGTAGAATAAGTGTTATAGATGAAGAAACTGAGTGTCAGTGAGGTCAAGTGCATTCAGCTAATAAGTAGCTCAAATCTAGGTCTTTTGATTTATTTATTTATTTTTTTTTACAGTATATCACACTGACTCTTAGATGACAACTCAATCCATTCATTCAAGAAACAAGTATTAAATGCTTGCTGTTTGTCAGAAAAACTCAGGTAGATAATACAAAGGTAAAAATGAAAGTTTCTGTTCTTAAATATTTTATTAGGGGAAATGAGAGGGACACAGATAATTTAACATCAAATATATACAAAGTAATACAAAGTAATTGGTGAGGGATGGGGCAGGTATGCAACAACAAATATTTAACAACTGGCTCTCTGGAAGGAAAAAAATGTGTGCTTATAACATGCATATATATTTATACACACGTGTGTACATATATATGTATAAACATATGTGTATATATATATGTATCAGGAAAATACTTTAAAGTATATATTTGTACATACATACATATTACTAATAAATACTTTAAATATATATAATTTATACATATAAATATGTAAAATAAATATATATACACATGTACCACATACACACATGTGTATGTATGTGTGTGTATGTTCATAGTGCCAGTAAATATGTCATTAACATTTTCTTCATCACTTTCTTAAATCCAGACGATTAACAAAGCAATAAATGAAGCCCTGATGTTTATCATTTTCCTATTTTCAGACATAAATGTTCCTAATGAAAATTTAACAATTGGCTTAAGCAGATTCAAGCTTGCTCTCACACACCCCTGGGTAAGGGATAAGGAAAACCCTCTTGTACCTGGCTTGAAGGGAGCTAGGTGGGGAGGCAGAGAACCTAAGAACAAGGGAATCTGCAAAGGGAGGGAGGTAGGATATGGAATGTTGGGCTTGGGGAATGACAAGGGTACCATTTGGACTAGAATGTGGAAATCAGTTTGTGGAGTACACTAGATCAGACTGTGAGGAGGATTCTAAGCCCAGTGTCGATCTGTCTGCTGTTGGCTAGAACATAATGAGACCAGCATCCCTGCGGTCTGCCTCTGTGCTCTGTCCACAGATGCCAGTGTCAGCCTGGCTAGCCATTTTGTTTTTGCCTGCTGCTAGCTCCAGAGAAGTCCACACAGAAGAGTGTGGATGAATCTGTATAGCCCATCCCTACTACTAGGGAAAGCTATTACACACACACACACATACACACACACACACAAATTCATGATTGTAGTATTTTAATGATTAGAACTAAGAAAGGATTAAATGGGTTATATATAGTAGTGGTCTTCCAATCACTAGAAGTGTTGAAACAAAGGATAGAAGATCATCTATAAGGGATATTGAAGTATTGATTCTGGCTGGATGAGGGTTTGGACTAAATGACATGAAAGGTCCTTCCCCTTTCCCGTGGTTAGGATCAGCTTAATGGAGCTACAGGTGATTAGAAGCAATTAGCAGGGCCCTGGGGAAGGAATCCTTCTGGAGAAAGGAGGCATATTTTAAGTCAAGACCCCGGGAATAAACAGAATGCTTTACAAGGTCAAGCTGGAGTTCATGGGGCTGGGCAGGTGCAGGAGTAATTGGTTGCAGTGGTCCAATAGCCAATACAGAGAAGAACATCATTAAAAAAACGACTATAAAGGGAAGAATAAGTGCCAATAATTTGGCACTTCTTGTCCTGGGAATTTTCTTCTATGGTGCTGATAAGAAAGCTGTCCCCATCCTCAGGGATCTGGGGGCTCCGTCACCTTCTGACTCAAGCGGTCTGATTTTTATTTTGTTTTGGGATTGGTCGGTGCTGTGTTTGCTCCTGCTGCCTCCTAGGGACACTTATAATTGCTTCTCCTTGGTCCAGGGTCAAGGGCATTGCTGGCAGAAAGGAGAGAAGGGAGCAGCAACAGCAAGTTTCAGCAGCTGGAGGGAGCTGCTTCCATGGGACACTCTTCTTCCTCCCTTCATCCTGACAGAAAGATGGGGAAAGGGCTTTGGAGGCCAAGGTTGGCAGTCTGGGGCTGTATCTACAGGCGGGATGGATGGCGGGAGTAGCTCCGCCAACTATTTTTTTTATCATGAGGCATTTTGGTTCAGACTTCTCCCCCCTCCAAGTATATTTCTGTTTTCTTCCAGCTGTCATTAAGAGTTTAGTGTAGCCCCACTTGAGGACTGCATTTCATGGCTTCCACCCTCTGTCTGTGGTTGGCTTGGCTGCCTGACCACCCAGCAGGCAGCAAGGAGAGAAGGGGGTTAATGATGAGCTCGGATGCATGGGGGAATAGAAGCTGATGTCAGCCAGGGCTAGCACAGCCCAGACAAAAGCCCCTAATTGCTATTTTCCTCTTTGTTGGAAAGTGCAGGGCTGACTCTGCTCCATAGCTACAGTAATAAAAAGGTTGGAAGATTGGGGAAGGATTGGGACTAATGAGAGAGCCATTGTCCTGCTGGTGATAAAGGAAAAATCAGGAAATGAGAAAAGGAAGACAGCCCCAGAGACTGAGGTCAGAAAGTCCTAAAGACTAGAGATTATCTAGGTCCTGTGATAGAGGTTGTGCTCACACATAGGGCTTGTCTAATGGGACTGTGGTCAAGTTGTTTTAAATGTCTACAGTGATGGAGCATCTGGTCTTGTTTGTGGGTGGACTGAACCTCCTTGGGTCTCATTGGGAAGAAAGATGTGTGGGAAATGTGTGTGGTTCTTAAGGGTCTTTCCTAGTAAAAACATTGTGTTATAATGGGAAGGGCACTGAATTTAGTCAGGAAGCCTGAATTAACCTCCCTGGGGCTTTCCATATCTGTAAAATGGGGGGGGGGGAGGGGGTGTTGGATGATAAGATGATCTTTGTGATTTTTCTTGGTCTAAATCTGTGATCTGATCTGAATCATAGATAAAAGTCTGGGATCCGTAAGGAAACTCAGAGGTCAGCTAGTCTGAATTGAAGTCCCACCCTAACTTCACACTGGGGATGGGCAGAGGTAGGATGGCTTGGGTCCTGCTTCTGACATTAGCTTTGCCATACTCAAGTCTTAATTTCTCCAAGCCTCAGTTTCCTTGTTTGTATGGGGTTCATGGCATTGACTTATTTTAAATACACAAACATACACATACACACATATACACACACAATGTGTCTATATATATGCATTTCATTAGATATTTCCCAGTTAACATGTAAATTTTTTCAACTTTTAAAAAAATGTTGAGTTCCAAATTTTCTTTTTCTCTCCCACTCCTCTCCTACCCTTTGAGAAGACAAGTAATCTGATATTGATTACATATGTGAAGTTATGAAAAACATATTTCCATATTAGCCATGTTACAAAAGAAACGCACTAAAAGCCCCCAAGAAAAATCAAGTTAAAAAATATGCTTTGGGCAGCTAGGTAGTACAGTGGATAGAGCATCAACCCTGAAGTCAGGAGGACTTGAGTTCAAATCTGACCTCAGACACTTAATTCTTAGCTGTGTGACCCTGGGCAAGTCACTAACCCTAATTGCCTCAGCAAAAAAAAAAAATAAAAAAAAAAATGTTTCTATTTGCACTTATGGTTCATCATTTCTCTCTTTGGAAGTGCATAGCATTGTTCATCACAGGTCTTTTGAAATTGTCTTGTATCATTGTTTTGATCAAAATAGTTAAGTGTTTCATAGTTGATCATCCTTACAATATTGGTCTGATTATGTACAATTTTCTCCTGGTTCTGCTTACTTTGCACCAGTTAATGCATTTCCCCAGGTTTTTCTGAAGTCATCCTGTTTATTCTTCCTTCCTTCCTTCCTTCCTTCCTTCCTTCCTTCCTTCCTTCCTTCCTGTCCATTACAATCATATCCCACAGCTTCTTTAGCCATTTCCCAAGTAATGAGCATTACCTTGAATTCCAATTCTTTGCCACCACAAGAAGAGCTTTTATAATTTTTTTTTTTTGTACAAATAACTCCTTTATCTCTTTCTGATATCTCTTTGGGATGCAGACCTAATAGTATGGTATTCCTAGTCACAGTTCTATAGCCCTTTGAGTGGTTGGATTAGTTCACAACTCCACCACCAGTGAAGTAGTATTCAGTTTTCCACTCTCCAGCATTTGTTAGGGTGGTGGTGAGTGAAGCTTTTTGTAAAATATTAAGGCCATTTAGAAATGATATCTACTATTAATCTCACTAACCAGTCAAGGTAGTTTATTATGGACCTGGGAAGACCTTGATAAATAATCTGACTAGAATAGTATGATATAATCCTAGGTTCTTAGATCTGGGGCTAGAAAGAAATTTGGAAATAATATAGCCTCACCCTTTATAGATGGAGAAACGGAGCCTATTGGAGAAATAAGTGACTTGCCAAAATCCCATAGGTGCTAATTATCAGAGCTTAGATTTGAACCAAGATCCTCTGGATCAATAAACGCATCCAGAGCATTCCAAATGGATGATCCTTTGAGCACTTTTCCTTCCTAAAGTCTATCTAACCATTGGATATTTGATAGGGAATTATAGTCCATTCCTTGACCACTGAACAGGAATAGGAATACATTTTCCTTCTAGTGGTTTATAAATCCCTTATGCCCTTCGATTATTCTAGGAAGAAACGCCTTTCAGCTCCCCTTAGTATCTTGCCATTTTCAGAATGTTTCAGACTTCTACTCTCATGTTGACATCTCTTGACTTCTCTGGATTCCTTTAAGTTCCAACCCAAACTCCACATTCTATAGGAAGCCTTCCCCAATCCCTCTTAATTCCAGTGCCTTCCTTTTCTCACTCTTATTTTAATTCCAGTGCCCTCCTTCTGTCAGTTCCCCCCTTATTTATCCTGTATATAATTGCTTTGTGTATATTTGTTAGTATGTTGTATCCCCTCTTGGATTTTAATTTTCACAAGGGCAGGGACCTCTTTAGTTTAATTTTTCATTTCTAAGTTTTATTTCTCCAATTCTAAGTTCTTTAATTTGTCATTGACTGCCCACTATGTGCAAGTCCTAGTGATCCTAAAGGCTACAGTTCTTTTGCATTCATCATAGAATGCTTGAGTTATGACTCAAAAAAGCAATTTCTTAACTTGAAAGAAAAGGGGCTAAAACCCATCTGACCTCAGGATTATCGTAAATGTCAAATAAAACAAAAGAGCCGAGGCAATGTGGTAAGAACAACATGGGTTCAAATCTCTCCTTCCCACACTTGCCAGTTGTGTGAACCTGAACAAATCACTCAGCATCTCGGAAAGTCAGTTTTTGGGTTGGGTTGGATGACCTCTGCCCTTCAAAGGGCTTTCAGTTTTCGATCCTCAGAGCCTCTGCCTTCCTATTACCATGCTGGCTTGTCTCCCAGACGGGCTGCCCGAGCCATCATCCACAGATCATCAATGATTTGCCCTTTCTCCGCATCTCACAGGAGTCAGGGTAGGAGGACTCTGCCCTTCTCCGAAGCTCTGGTTATCCTGTTCAAGCTCTGCCTGCTGTCCCCTCCAATCTGAAGGGCCGCCTGTCTTGTATCCTTTCCCTCGGCTCCTCTGTGAATTGCTCTGGCCTGAGCTCTATAATTTATTCACTATTCCATATCCCCACCCTGCTGCTATCTGCCACTGATTCCATCCATATTCAGCCTTGCATTATTTAAATTTATAAAATGTTCTGGGGATTCAACGAAGAGGAGAGACTCATTAATATAACACTTATTTTATTTTATTTTTAGCACTTTGTAACCACTTTGGAAACCATTGTCCGAGCTATTCCTTCCTTCTGTCAAAGGGGCTGGTTTGGAACAGCTAAGAAAACAAAGGCCAATGAGAGGTTTTGTGACTGTTCTGAAGCATGGATGAGTGGTAATAATAGTTATTATTTATATAAGACATTTTAAAGATGTGCAAAGTGCTTTATATGCATGACCTTATTCAGTTTTTGCCACCAGCCTATGAGGTAAGGACTGCAGATTATTGACCCCATTTTACAGATGAAAAAACTGAAACTCAGAGAGATGATTTTCTTGTGGCTACACACATAGAAAGCATCAAAGGCTCTCATGAAACCTGCTTCTCTCTCAATGTTGGACCCAGTATTTTTTCTATAGCCAACCCTGACTCACTAAATGAGATAGTCTCTAGAATGTCGTGGCTAGTGATGAAAACATAGGGCAACAGGAAAGTAAGACAAGGTGGTATGAGGCAAAAACCTTGCCTAGCAATTTGGATATGTGGATTCCGTTCCAAGGTCTACCAAGTCAGCTTTGTGACCTTGGAGGCAGTTAGGTGGTACCACAGTGGATAGAGCATTGGGCCTGGAGTCAAGATTTGAGCTTAAATTTGATCTAACTGTGTAATTCTGGGCAAGTCACTTAACTTTAACACTTAAGTGGAAGAAGAAGAGAAGAAGGGAGGAAGGGGAGGGAGAAGGAAGGAAGAGAGGAATGAATGGAAGGAGGGAGGCAGGGAGAAAAGAAGAAAGGAAGGAAGGAAAGAAGAAAGGGAAAGAGAAATAAAGAAAGGGAGGCAGAAAGGGAGGGAGAGAGGGATGAAGGAAGAAAGGAAAAAGGAAGGAAGGGTGAGAAGAGAAAGAGGGAGAGATTAGGAAGGAAGGGAAGGAGAAAGAAAGGGAGGAGGGAGAGAAGAAGGAAGGAAGGGTAGGAAGAAGAGATAGAGGAAGAGATGAAGGATGGGAGGAAGGAAGAAATAAAAGAAGGAAACTTATTTAAAAGGCATCTGCTAGCCAGGCATTGTATTAAGCATTTCATAAATATTGCCTTATTTGATCCTTCCTATAACTCTATATACCTGGTTTAGAAAACCAGCTTTTTTTAGGCTCTCTGTGCTTAGAGCTCTCTTTCTCTTGGACCCCTTCTCACCAGCATGACCCCCATTTTACAGATGACTCAGTGAAAGCTGGAGATATTTAAGTGCATGGATTAAGTGATTATCTGCTGTGTGATCTAGTTCCAGGGCCATCCCCCAACTCTGCCCATGTCTCCATGTCCCTAGGCTGTCTCCAACAGGTAGAGAGCCGAAGGTCTGGGTGGGGCCAGAGAGATGGGTGAGACCTTTTAGGTTCATTGCTCTCCATCCCCTACCCCTCAGGCTGATCTGCATGTGCAGTGTTCCTGGGTGCAGTTGCCATGGAGAACAATGAGGACTGGAGAATTAACTGGAGGGTGGGCCCTGCAAACACTGGCTGGCGGGGCCTGGAAACCTGAACACAGGGATGCAAAAGCCAGGCTAGCACTTTCTCTCGCTTTCCTGCCCCTGGAACCTTGTCCTTCACCTTTCCTTAGTCCCCACTTAAACCTGATTTTTATTTTTGACCCTGCTTCTTGTCTGCCGGTCTTCCTGACTGTTACTTGTTCACAGCACAAATTCTGGCCCCAGTCTATGCTAGAATCTCCCCCTCCTCTCTTGGCTCCCCATCCTGCGGAAAGGGGTCATCAGAACCTTGGACCTTGAAGGACCTTGCTTAGGACTCCCCCTGAGCCAGAGGATGAAGCAAGATGGTGGAAACACAGGCCCACCTGCTTCCAATCTCCCTACCTGCTCATCCCTTACCACTGAAGTAGAAAGGATGTATTTGTGAGAGAGAACACATGGAAGAACCTCCCTGAGAGAGAGGCTGGTGTAATGGAAATGACACTAGACTCAGGAATCACGAAGACCTGGGTGTGAATCCTGCGCCAGACACTCACTACATGACCCTGGACAGGTCACTTTCCCCTTCTTTAAAACGAGGAGCTGGACTTAATGACCTCAAAGGTCTCTCTTCCAGTTCTAAGTCTGGGAATCCATGATCTCATCACAGGCAGAGCAATTATCCACAGAACAGTCAAATTTCTATCTAGTCATGGCAGTCTAGCGTAGTGGAAAGAACGTTAGACTTGGGATCTAAGCACCTGGATTTCAATCCTCACTTTGCTATTTAAACTTATGAAACCTTTACCTTACAGGTAACAATTTCCTTGTCTGTAAAAATGAGGGCATTAGACGAGGTGATTTCTAAGCACTAAAACCTATGATCCTAAAGAAGCATGTCACTCCCATGTCAGCTCTCTCAGAGCTCCCTTTTGCTGGGAAATGCTGTAAAATGTCAGGCAGAAGAGAACTGGATATGATGAACTCATCTCACTCTGCTACTCCAGATTCTGTCTCTATTTTTAAGATCCATTTGAAAGAAGTATGAGTTGACAAGAACCAGCTTATTCAGGTTTTTTCTTTTGCTTTTGGTGGGAGTTGGAAAATAAACCCCAAATCTCTAGTTTTTGTGTTAGAAAATGTTTGCCAACTGAAAACTGGGGAGTTGGGAAGCTAGGGCTTCCTTTGCTGCAAGACCTAAGTGGTATTTGTGGGAAACAGCATTTAGGCCCGGCAGGACTCTTTACCTGGGGGTCTCTAAAGTTGTTGTTTTTTTTAATAGTCTGGCTGCATTTCAATATAATTTGTTTCCTTTGTAATTTCATATATTTTATTTTATGTACTTTAGTACTTACATGTACTTAGAAACTGTTCTGAGAAAGGGGTTCATTGGGTGAAACAAACCAATAAAGTGTTCATGATATCAAAAAGATTAATTATCTCCACTTTAGTCTAATCCTCTATTTTATAGATGGGGAAACTGAGGTTCTTTTTCATTCTCTTGTGCTTTTAGTACCCTACTACCTTTGCCCTGTCCTTAAAGAGACTGTAGCTAAACAAGGCAGAATGATTATATCTGGATTTGGGGGCTTAGTTTAGTGCCACATTTTAGGAAAGAAATTGATAAACTGGAGTTGTGCCTGGAGAAAGGGGACTAAGATGGTGAGATGACTGGAGAAATTGGGCATAAGATGGAGAAAAGACTTAGGAAGAGTCCCATATACACATATGATAGATATACTTACATATATGATATATACATACACATGCACACACATATATATTTATATAGAGATATAAGCAACAAGAGGAAAAAAGAAGGGTTGTTATAGGAAATGAGGGAAGCTCATTGAGAGCAAGGACTTGTTCATTTTTGTTTTTGATTTCTGAGAGTCTGCCATATAATCTGGCCTATAGTGGGTGCTTAGTACTTGCTCTGCTTGGCTCTAGAGCCTAGGAAGAATGAATAGAAGCCATAGGAGATGGGTTTTGTTTTGGATGCAAGAATCAAACTGAGAGCTGTCCAGAAGTGGAATAAGCTGCCTTAGGAGGTAGTGAGCCCCTCATTGCTTGAAGTCTTCAAACAAGAACTGAATGATTGTTAGTCAGACTCTCTGGACAGGATTCCTGATTAAGTATGGGTTGGACTAAAGGGACGCTGGGGTTTCTTCTAGGTTTAGGATCCTATGATCCTAAATAACCAGTGAATTCAGCACATCTCTCTGCATTTGTCTTGATCATTGAGAACAGAAAATTTCAGCTTATCAGTCAGTCTCTGTTTCTGGGTCTCCCTCCTCCCCAAAGTCCATCTGAGTTGTAACATCTATCAATGATCAACCTTAGCTCACAATTTCATCCCCTTTATCTGGGACCAAGGGAAGGATGACCAGCCTTTGAGAAACATGTAGTCATTAGCCGGAGCACTGGGATTCTCCTACCTGGCCCCACTCTTTGCAGACTCCCCTTGACTTAGGACCCATTGCACCTAAAACCACACTGCATCTTTTTGCCTCCCCCTGGACTTGGTGTCTCTAAAAGTTCTGTCTTTCACCCCAAAATTAGGTGTCCTTTGATCTCTGGAATAGGGACTGCACTTGGATCATCACCAGCTCTATCATCCTGGAAGTTATTAATGATCAGTTACTGATTTCCAGAAAATAGAGTCTCTTTTCTAATCTCCCTCTTTCCCTTTCTTTCCCCTTCAAATAGAAGCTGGAAATATAGAAACCCTTATCCCTGACCATCATTTACTGTACAAATTGAAGAAATCAAAGACCAGAGAAGGTCTTTGTGTGTAGAAGGATCACAATCTTAGAGAAGCAAAGGCCTTAAGCCCCATCTAATCTAGTTTCTTTCATTTTACACAGGACAAAACTGAGGATTAGACATATAAGCAAATTATTGCAACAGAGCTGGTATGGAACCCAGATCCTTTAAGCATCTTTAAGATGCAAATATAGAAGAAATCAATTCAATAATGTTTAATAAGCAATTATTAAGTGCTTAGTATGTGCAAGATAACATGCTTCAGTGGGGTTAGTGACATGAAGTGACTCCCAGGGTAACATGCACAGGATCTGTTGGGGGCAGAATTTGAATTCAGGTCTTTCCGACTTTGAAGCCTGTTATTTAACTCTGATGGCAGGCAGCCTGTCTCTTTCTGAATAGGAAAAACAAAACAAATTTCTCTTTCATAGTCACAGATTGTATCTTTAATCCCAGAGCTGTCTTGCAATATATACCATGGGTCAAGTAAGAAATTGAATGTGGATCTTTATATACCTACTGCTGGGAGTGGGGCTGGGGTGGGAGGAGAAAGTCTTAAAGTATGTGTTAGATTTTAGGAAAAGGAGACTGTCACATCATAGGGATGGGAGTGGCTGATCCCAGAGACAGGGATCAAAGAACCCAGAATTGTTCTTCTCTCTCCAAGCATATTTCCTCCCTGAACCTTTCCTTTGAAGTCAGAGGGTCTGGCTTCAGATCCTGACTCAATGACCTTGGATAATTCACAGCTTCTTTGAATCCTAGTTTCTTCATCAGTAAAATGTGGGAATTTAAATATGTGACCTCTAAGATCTTTTTTAGTTTCAACACTTTAAACTCGATACTAAAGGGGCTAGAATTTACCCACGTTGTCTTGTTTCTGGTGTCTCCAGTTTAGAACTTAAGTGGAAGAAATCTCAACTGTCTTCTTGCTATGGGCATCAAAGGGATCTTGGGGCTGTATTTGCTGCTTGGGGGTTGATGCAGCCATCCATAAACTGCGATATCGACTCATTTATTCTTTTTCATTCAGTTGACTCCAAATTACTTCCAATGAGTTTCTTGGTGGCTGGAGAGGAAGTCTTGCAGCCTTATTTTCATTAGGAGAGACATAGATTGGAAAGATTTAGCTGACAGGGCCTTTTCTTTTTCTTCCTCTCTTCCATTCCTTTCCCCAAGAGAAGATGCCCTCAGAGTAGCTTCTTTATGCTCATTTTTACCATAGGGTGGAAACAAGGCAATCTTTTGGTTACAGTATTTTCTCCTGGGCATCTCGAACTTGTTGCTCTAAAAGACTTGTTTACCCTCCATTACTTAAATAGCTTTATCATGAGAGTGACAAGAAAGCAGCCTGGAGGAGGAGAGACATGCTTTTTTGGCTTTCTGATGAAAGAATAATAGTATCAGACCTAGAAGGGAATCTCAGAGGTCATGGAGTCCTAGCTCATCATTTTATAGATAAGGAACTTGGGGGGGGGGGAGAAAGAGAGAGAGAGAAGAGAGACAAAGAAAGAAAGAGAGATAGTGAGAGAGAGAGACAGAAGTAGAGACAGGCAGAGCAAGAGAGACAGAAAAATAGATAGACAAGACAGACAAGGGACTTTCCTAAGGTTATATACATGGTGAATGGGAGAATTTGGATTTAAACTCAGTCTTCTGGCTCCAAATCCAGTGAGAAATGGAAGGACATGGTTGAGAGATTGTATGGAGATGTTTAATGATAGTTGTAGAAGGCTACAAGCCCAAATCCACTTCTGTCTTCAAACCTTTATCTATGTGACCTCTATCACTGTCTTTGCAAGGTCCCTGAGTCAGACAATCCTGGAGCTAGAAAAGGCCTTCACGAGTCACAGAGCATTAAAACTGGAAAGTCATGTACCTTTTCCTCATGTCCCATTAGAGCTATAGCTAGGGATTTTTGTACCTGGGAAAAGAGGCAGAAATACTGGTGTAAAGAGAATGAGTTTACCACTGTAGATTATCTGGTAGGCAGATTACTTGGAGGTACCTGGGTGACATAATGGAAAGAACATTGAACTTAAAGTCATGAAGACCTAAATTCAAATTTGACCTCAGACACTTAATAGCTGAGTGACTCTTGTCCAGGATCACTCAATTTCCTTATCTATAAGATATAGATAACAATAGGACCTACGTCCTAGGGTGGTGAGATAATGAGATAATATTTATAAAGTACTTTATAAATCTTGATGTACTATATAAATGCCATTAATATTTATATCATATTACATATATGTTATTTATACTATATTTTTACTAAATATCTTATACTAGCCATTATTATTATTATTATTTCCAGATCCATTGAACATGTACTAATACTACTATGTGTGAAACACTGTGCTGTTTTGAGGATATAAAGAGAAAATGAAAAGCAGTTGCTTCCCACATTCTACTGGGGGAGATAAAACATATAAGCATATTGTTGTTTAGTCATTTTTAGTCGTGTCCAGTTCTTTACTACTCCATTTGAGATTTTCTTGGTAAAGATACTGGAGTACTTTGCCATTTCCTTTTCCAGATCATTTTACAGGTGAGGAAACTGAGGCACACAGGGTTAAATGACTTTCCCAGGATCACACCTAGGAAATGACTGAAGTCACATTTGAACTCAGGAAAGGGAGTCCTTCTGACTCCAAGCCACCTAACTGTCATATACCAATCTAACATGTCTTATTAAGTTCTCGCTTTGAGTGAAATACTTTCTAGGTACTAAGGACATGAAGGCAAAATGGAAGATGTTTACATTCTACAACAAAGAAACAGATAATAAAATATGGAATAATTTGAGGAGGGAATGAACTCTCACAACTGAGAGGGAGGGGGATTGTTATTAGGAATGATACATAAACTAAATCTTGGGGAAATCTAAGAATTGTAAGAGTTGGAAATAAACAATTGCAATAAATATTAACTGTATGACATGGTAGCCCCCAAAAAAGGGACCTTAGATTGCATTAAGGAAGATTTCAGTCCAGGAATCTATTAGGCAGGTGGGTGACACAGGGGATAGGTTCAGAGCCAGGAAGCCCTGTGTTCAAATTCCATTTGCTGGCTGTGCAAATCATTTAAATTCTCTTGACAAGCAATTCAGTTTCCATGTCTGTAAAATGGGAATATCTATAGCACCTGCCTCATAGAGCTATGAGGATCAAATGAAATAACACTCAATTGTGTTGTCAAAATCAAATTAAGACAAAATGAAAAGCAGTCAAAGTAAGGGATACCCAGGGGCAGTATATTGACTTAGAAAACCACAAACTAACATTATCTGTGTTTTATTGTTATTTCAATTTTCTGTTTAAGCATTTCCCAATTACATTTTAATCTGGTTCAGACTGTCTGGGGAGTTTTGTTGACCTTAAATTCAACGCCCCTGATATGAAGGATTTTGCAAGACTTTTAAAGCTATATTAAAGCTAGCTGAGACTAAAGTACTTAGCACAGTGCTTGGCGTCTAGTATGTGCTGTATAAACACTTCCCCTCTTCCTTTCCTTCTGCCCTTTCCTCCGCTACTATCACTTAGCTATTCATTCACACAAGGTCCTTGACATTTTTCCCTCTGTCCTCTGGACCTTTTCCAAATTCTCAACACCTCTTTGCAATTATGCATCACAAGCTACTCTCTTCTGGGGATTCACTGAGTGTTGCACTGGCTGCAGTCCTGAATACTCAAATGTGATTGCTCCCCTCGGGGAGTTTCCTTTCTGAGGTGGTAAGGCCAGTAAAACTGACTCATCTTTTTCCCCTTCTCTCCCTCTGTTCCTGAAGGAGGAAATGTGGAGGTTTTGGTGATGGAAGATTATAAGGATCCTTTCTTTAGTTTCTACTTAGCCAGGGAAGACTTCCCAAGGCATATGGTGTTCCAGGAAGAGAGGGTGATAGGGAAAATTTTCAGGGCTGGCATTTATTGAACAAAGCTGGTAACAAAAGTGAAGCTGGTTCAGAGGGAAGAGTATTGGGCAGCTAGGTTAAGGCACTAGCTTAAAGCCAGGAACCTCATCTTCTTGAGTTCAAATCTGGCTTCCAATAATTACTTTCTAGAGGTGTGATTCTGGGCATGTTACCTAATCCTGTTTGCCTCAGTTTCTTTATTTATAAAATGAGCAGGAGAAGGAAATGGCAAATAAGTCCAGTATTTTTGCCTAAGAAAACCACAAATGGAACCATAAACAGTCATATATGACTGAATAACAATAATGAAAGGGAAAGAAAGAATGGTCCTGGGAGATGATCAGCATTGAGGGGACATCCATGAAAACGTTAGGACTCCCAAATCCTACAAAATCCTCAATCCTACAAAAGAATAATAGGAACATAGAATTTTAGATTTGAGAGAGATTTTAGATTAGTGCAAATTCCTCATTTTATAAAGAAAACTGGACCTAGGGGGTGAAGTGATTTGCTTAGAGTTTTAATGCAAGATTCCTGTCTCTTTCCATTGTATCTTCTTGTTGATCACAGATCCCCAGGAGTCATCTAGATTCACTTGACCAGATCGGTCTGATGCACAGCTGATGTCTTTCTTAATACCAATAGTTAATATGTAAAGAAATTGCTCCTGATTTCCCGCAGCACTGAGGGGCTGCTATGTCACTCAGGTCCCTTTTCCATCTGGTCAAACAGCAGGCTAGGAAAACTGAATGAGAGCAAGAGTTAGGTTTGCCTTACAGATCAGTTTAAAAAAAATCAATAGCCTGCAGAAAATAATGCTTCTAACAGAAGGCTATAAAAGCAAAACTTTCTGTAGCCTTCCCTTGCCCTACCAATATCATGGGAATGACACATGCCCTGAGATTAGGAGAGTGAGAAGGGATGGGGGGAGGATTTTATTTTCTATTTTAATAAAAATCCTTTCCCTTAGTCCAATTTTCCAAGAATTACCAAATGTTAGTGCTAGAAAGGACCTCAGAGGTCACTTTGTGCATCCCTCCCCTCCATGTTATACAAATGGTACCTAAAAAGATCAGATAACTAGTCCAAGATCACAGAGCAAATAAATGGCAAAGAGGGGACTTGAACTCATTTCTGCCGTTCCCATTTCTTCTTCATCCTGTGTCATTTGTTTAGGGCCTCTTTGCCCAGGCCCAAACGAGCTATTGGCCAAATCACTGGTCAGCTCTACATAATTTGCTTGCCTTTGCCCCTCTCTCCGGCTTCCTCATCTCTCCGAGAAAATGCTGCATTGCACCAGAAGCAAAGGGAGAGGCTGGTTTGCAGCTTAGCTGGGCAACCTGCTGCCAATCTCTCATGATTAAAAGCATGCAGAATAAAACAAAACAGAGGTAGAGAAGAGAGGCTTGGGGTGGCTCATAACATTTCCTAGGAGCTGTGGCTTTTCACAGTAGCTTGGCCCACTGTAGCAGCTGGTAGTGGGTGGGTTCCCTCTCCCTCAGTAAGATTCTCAACAAAGCTCCTTAGACAAATGTTTCATTTTGCCTCTGGCCCCAAAGTTTTTTGATTCTTTCCCTTTTCATTCTTTCTCCAGCTCTCTGTGCTATTTACTAACCTCCACCTTCTTGGGGCTTTATGAGGGAAGAAAGGCCATATTGCAAGACATGGTAAAATGGAGTCATTAGATGTGACTAGGGGACCAACTGCCATGACCACTTCATTTGATTCCTGGTGTTTTAAATTCTCTGTTTCTTTGGTCAACTAAACTCCCTCTTCACCCCATTTCAAAGGGGAATTGTCTATATTCAAATACATTCTGGCAGGCCCCTGTGGATCAGGGGAAAGAGCAGTGGTCTGAGAGTCTAAAGATTTGAGTTCTAATCTAAGAGAGTTCTGATGTGGATTCGTTGTATGTGACCTCAGGTGAGACATTTAATTCCTTTTTACTTCAAAAGCCACCTGATTTTCAAAGTAATGATAAGGCTCCCCTCTTCTCCCCTTCTTTCAGAAATACTGGAAAAAGGTAGGAGAGAATTCACAGAATATTTTCAGCTCTTCAGAACAAAGGTAATATATAAGGCTAGTGTATTTCTCTCTGTTATTTGAAAGTGTGCTTAAGAGGGAATGAATATGCAGCCATAGACAACCATGGTCAACCATGGGCAGCCAAAGCTAGTCAAAGTCGGTCATTGGTAGCCAGAGCCAACCACGGTCAGCCACACAATAGTCACAGCCAGCCACAGTCTGCCTGTGTCAGAAGTTATCCATGTGGGATGAAGACAGAAGCTGTAAAGATGATGGTCGTATATAGGGGATGATGGGGAGGGGAAGATCCCTACAATTTGAGGGATGATAGAAGAAAGGAATAAAACAAGCCATGGAAAGGCTTATGTAGGGCCACACACAGATTCTGTCTGGGCTGGCTCCTGGTTTTTGGAGAGAACAAAATCCTTCTGACCACCCCCTGCTTTTGGATTTCTAAAACTTGACTTCCCAGTCAATCTTACAGTGGCTATGGGGCTTTTAAGAGGTAGAATGGGAAACTTTTATACTTCATGTAGCTAATCATAAACACGGTAATATACTGAGGGAAAGTTGTCTAGATTTTTGTAGGAAGATCTTACAGGAAGGAAAAATTAGACAGTGTGCCTGGAATTTGGAATGAATCTTTTTGTTTCTGTATCATTTTCACTCCTCATTTCCCTACTCTGCCCCTCTCCCCCATCCTGATGGTTTTCTTGATTGGGTGGCAGATGCTTGGGCTAGTTTTATAAATCCCTAGAAAGGAAGATTTCATATTTCATATCAATTAACAGATTCCCCAAAGGTGAAACATGGGCACCTGATGCCTGAAGCTGAATTTCTCTTTTCTAGCTGTGTGACTTTGGTCAAGTCCATCTATAAAATGAGCTGGAGAAGGAAATGCAAGTCACGTCAGTATGTTGCCAAGAAAACCCCAAATGGGGTTATGAAAAGTTGTATACAACCAAAATAATCCCAAGAGCTACTGTAAACTAAAGTTCTTTGAGATGTGTCAGGAAGCTTTGAGTTATTTGAATGGAAGTTACAAGCCAGGGAGGTTTGTATGGAAATGGGAAATATGCTACCACGTGTATCACCCAAATGGTAGTTTTAGGTGATGTAATCTGCCTCCTGAAAGCTTGAAGTAGTCTGGGGTTTAGTGGATTATAAGCTTATTACCAGTTAAAAATGTGATATAGCAAGCAAAAAAGCTAATGTAATCCTGAGCTAAACTGAAAGAAGCATGAGTTCCAGGAATAAGGAAGTGATTAACCCTCTGTACCTTTTTCTGATTGAATCATACTTGGGGTATTGTATTCATTCTTGGGTTCCATACTTTAAGAAGGACATCGATAACCTGGCCAGTAGCCAGAATAGGAACTTGAGCCCATTTTATATGAGAATGTGCCCTTTTGCATTAGCAAAGGGAGTTTACTTCCTGGAGTTCCCTTTGCCAATGGTGTGGGGGGGAACACACACATACATATATGTATAAATACATGTATACCTATAATTACATACACAATATATATCTTTTTGCCTTTAATTGATCTAATTATCTATCTATTTATCTATCTACTTATCACTCTCTGTCTACTAATCCATCCATCCATCCATCCATCCATCCATCCACCCATTCTATCTATCTATCTATCTGTCTGTTTGTCTGTCTATCTGCCTACTTATGGATAGAGCTGTATTCTCTCCTTCTATGAACTTAAATTAGTGCTTGTGTAATCTGAATGACCCAGAGAGCACGCCACATCTATCAGTTTCTCTGTCTGGAGATGACATACCTCAATCAATAAACACCTAATAAGCACTTACTGTGTGCCAGGGACTGGGCTATGGCACTTCATTACACATAAAACAGGTGACAAAGTGTCTAATAGAGGATTCCTTACTGTAGACAATTATGGACCCAGGAATGGCTACCAGCACCGGGGCATAGAAGAGCTAGGAAGGGATAGTTCTGGGATGTGGGTATGGTCACTAGTCAAGGCTTAGAGTCTAAGCAGAAGGGACGGGCTTTCAGAAGAGGCAGAGCACGCTGACTGTGGTTGATGATCTTCCCTAAGGCTAAGGTCACTCTTAAGGAGCTACATGAATATAAGTTCTGAGTCTAGATTCCCCACTTGACCCAAGTTGACTCTGGTCTGCGCACTATTTCTCATGCCTCTGTTCATCTCTCTATAAAATGGGGACAGTGCTATAATACCCAGTGACCATTTCTTCTCACTGCCATGGGGATATTCCTGTGAATGCCCCCTGTTAGAGGCTGTGATTTGCATCCCTTGAAGAACCACCTGGTGACAGGACTTGGTCCCACCCCTCTCCTCCTGAGGGCTGTTGCTTCTCTTGAGCACAACCATCACATGCAACGCTTTTCATCTTTCCCCAGCTTCACCCTCAATCACCCACAGTTATTCTTTTTCCAAAGTGACTACAATTTGTCTTCATTTTTCTGGAACTTGAAGTGGCAACAACAAAGCGGTGTTCCAGGTGGGCTTTTATTCAAGCCTTTTGAGCCAGGAGCTGATCCTTTCTCCTTGTACATTTTCGGGGTCAGGCTCTTGGCAGAGCCCTGTGGCCAGCGTGGTGGTCCTCCTGCTTGAGAGAGATGTGGAGAGCTTAGGAGGACCCAGGGGAGAGCAATTCAAATAATGAAAGGGTTAGGAAATTGACCCTAGGTGGAAAGCTTAAAGAAATTGGAATTATCTAGCCTGGGGATTATTAAATCAAGAGTGGACTTGAAAATAAGCCCTTGTATCAATAGAGGCCGATCTGGGAGGACAGTGACAGAATTTTGTTTGTCTTCCTCTTGAGGATGGTCCAGATGAAATGTATTTGGGTAATATGGTCAGTCCGTTTTAGAGGTGGGACCGTAGTCTTAGAGATTTTCCTGAAGCACTGAGAGGTGAAGGGTCACACAGTCAGGATGTGTCGGAGGACTTAAATCTGAGTCAGTCCTAATTCAAGGTCAGCTCGCTCACAACTCTATAATACTAGCTCTCTGTTTACCATCTATGCAGGGATTGCTCCCGAGAGTCAGCATGACTTAATGGCTTAATCGGGAAGACTGGGTTCAAGTACTGCCTCTGACAAATACTGGCCATGTGACACAGAGTCATAGTTCGAGTCTCTATTTCTGTTGAGACAAAGAATTGAATTTCCACTTCCCTTTCATTTATAGAGACTAAAAATTTTCCCTGAGTCAGAGCAGGATAATGGTGCCAGACTTAGTTTGGAATTGAGGAAATCTAATGTTTTACTCTGGACTTATCTCTGAGGATACATTAGATAAAGTCTCTAAATCTCTGAGGAACCACAGTCTGTCCATCTGTGAAAGACAAATAATCACACTTGCCCTACCTATCTCATATGGGAAGATGCTTACACCCCTAGAAAAAGACCACAGAAACACAAAATTATGCACAAAAGTCTACCCTGATGCTGTTCCCATGCTCCATGGCTTGGGATAGAGGACAATGTGGTACAATGAAAAGCTCATTGGATTTGGGAATCAAAGGTCTTGGATTCCTTTTACTATCTATTGTGCTTGCAAAAATCTCCACCTGCTATTTCTGCACTCATCAGTTCTGTTGAGGACATCCTTCTTTCTAGGCGCCTAGATTCCTAACCTTGGAGTCATCTGCAATTCTTCCCTCTAATCCCATCCGTTGGCCATTCTACACCTGTAGAAATCCTTTCATCTTCCTAGAGGGGAACTTGAAGTCCATCTGGTCTGACCTCTTCACTGACAGATGTGGACACTGAGTTCTAGGTGAGAATAAGTCACTTGCAGTTACACAAGTGCTAGAGTTAAGCTAGATCCTCCAAAGGTAGAGCCAGTGAGCAGTTTCTCCATGACATCATGTTTCTCTCCATTCATATTACCTAGTTGGGGATCTCATCACTTCTCAAATGGACTATTGGAATCAATTTCTATTGGTCTCCCTCTTTCCAGTCCCTCCCTTCTTCAATCCATCCACTACCTAAATCTAAATTAGCACTGCTAACGAGCCTGCCTGACTTACCCTTCTCCTGCCCATGACATTGCAGAGACTCCCTTTTGCCTTTGGGCAAACTCAAAAACTGCACTGAATCCAGCTTCTGCTCCTTCTCTAGGCTGTTGTTCTGATGCATCCCATGGGCCCGCCAGACCGATTTACTTGCTGCTAATTCTTTATTCTCAACATTTGATTTCCCCTCCCCCAGGCTTTGCACAGTCATCACGTGTCCCCTCATGTTTTAAATTCACTCCCATGTTGACTCATAATCCATAGCATCTTTCAGAACTCTGCTTAGTGCCACCTTCTCCAGGCATCCTAACCTGATTTCTCCTAGTATCTCTCACTTTCTGCCTGGAAATTACTTTGCAAATACTTTATATTTAATTTTCTGGACATAACTTGTTTTCCTCCTATAGAATAGAATCTCTTTAAGGGTAGTTTGAATATAAATTTGTTGAATGAGAGGGTGATCTCTAAGATGTTTTCCAGCTTGAAATCCTTCTGTCTAACGATCCTTATAGTTTTGTCTTACTCTAATTAAAGATGATAATGAACCATTTTACTCTTCTGAGGATGAAGTCCATTTTTTGGGATACTGAGAACAACTTGGCTATGTCCCAGGGTTTTCTATGACTCCCCTTTCTTTCTTCACCCCCTTCCAACCTCAGTGCTGTTCTTGGGACAGGCTGAGACTTTGGCAGGAGTGAGATGCTCCATTATTGGAGTCTGGTTGCCTCTCAGTGAGGGAGGGGCAGCAGACTGGGAAAGGATGAATGAGAAATGGCACCTTAAGAAGCAATACCATCTCCTGCTGAGCTGATAAACACAGAGGAAACATTTCCACTGAGTGCACCGCAACTGATCCTGAAATCACTGAAAGTACCCAGGGGGAGGGGGAAGCTATCAGAGTGGCCAGGGAGAAAGGGAGAGAGAGCATCATGTCTCAATGGGAAAGCCTCAACATTTCCTCTTTGGTTTGACTTCCATTAAGTATGTCAGAAACAGAGTCTTTCAGCAAATAGTGTGTTGGGGGTGGATGGGATGAGGGAGTGGAGGAAAGGAAGAAATCAATTGGTTTTCATATCTATTGATTTTCTTCAATGAATCACTGTGGAAATGGAGAAGGAAGGGAAAGGAGGAGAAAGAAAAGATTTCAGGGTGAGTTAGTGGTAGGGGGAGGGTAGTGATGACAGGTCATTCAGTCTGAGGTTCAAATCCAGGATCAGCAGCAGTGTCGGCTGATTCTGAATTAACTCTTGGGAGCATAGGAAGGGCAGCAGAGTCTGTTTTCTGAAGAGATACCTTTGGTGAGAGAAGGATTGTGTGAAACTCTAAGCATGGATTAATTGGAGAGAGTCACGCTGCCATTCCTTCTTCTGGAAAGGATGACATAGACCACTAGGATACCCAGACTAGACTCTGGTTACTTCCTGCCCTCCAAACTCCTGTTAGTATTTTCATGAACACAAATCACAGGCCATGGAGTGTTAGAGCTGGAAAGGCTCATTCATCAAATCAGAGAATGCTTGCTGCAGCTCAAGGCATAAAGTCAAAGGATGGTGTCACATCTTGTGGCTCTTTGGTGAGAGGTTAATAGCCAGGCAGAGTGAGGAGAATGGCCAATGGCCAGTGAACGGTGGTGTTGCTTTGGTTAACTACAGAGAATTAAGGAAGAACAGCTGGGGGTGGACAGGTTAAACCTGTCCCATCAAAGGATGGTTTGTAAGCATTTGAAAAAAAAAAAGTCAGGTGCATTATCATCCAGCATGGCTCTGTCAAGAAGAGATCATGCTAGGCTAACTTCATCTTCTTATTTGACAGGGCTACTGGATGGTAGTTAAGAGCATACTATGGATATGTTGTTATTAATTTTTCACTCATGTCTGACTCTTTGTGATTCATTTGGAGTCACAGATACTAGAGTGGTTTTGCCATTTCCTTCTCCAGCTCATGTTATAGATGAGGAACTGAGGTGAAGGGATTAAATGACTTGCCCAGGGTCATAAATATCTGAGGCTGGATTTGAATGTACAGAGTAAGAAAACAAGAAATTGTATCTGAGCCAAGAAACCCCCCCACCCTCTACTCTCTTTGGTCCTGAATAGTTCTTGTGCCTTACAGCAGTAAATCGGATGGGTTTCCAGAAAACAAGAAAGAATTGTGGTTCTTTCTTTCAGATGAGTGCTTACTTGCCAGAATATCCTCCAAGACATTCTGTGAAGCAGCTGAGAGGTGCAGTAGATAGAGCCTATAAAGTACAGGGCGTGGAGTCAGGAAGACCTATATTCAAATTTGGCTTTAGACGCTAGCTGTGCTAGACTTGCCCTGGGCAAGTCAGTTAACCTCAGTTTTCTCAACTGTAAAATAAGGATAACAGAAGCACTTACTTCTCAAGGTTGTTGTGAAGGACAAATGAAATAATATTTGTCAAGCACTTAGCACATATTAGCACTTAATTAATTCCCATCCTTCCTCTCTCCTTCTGTCTCCTCCCCTGCACAAATCATATTCAGATCCAAATTCAGGTGCCTGTATATGTATGTATATATGTATAAACCCATATACAGATTGCACTATATATAAATGTTAGCCATTATATTTATTAAGTTGATCTGTCAGCTCTCTGCTGCATTCTTCCCTGTAAGCTTCCCTGCTTCCCGTGCTCTCTTCTGTGTTATTTTTTCACCAAATTCTACTCTAGTCCCCATTACCTGGCAATTAATGCTAGTTCCCTCTGTGGTTTAACTATAACTTCAGCTGCCCAACATTACAGTTGTTCTATGTCTCTGGGACCAGAATGGCTCTGAGCTATTTATACTCTCTGTTGTTTAAATGAGTCCCTCAGTAGGACCCTTCATAGAAAGGCTCTCCTCAGATGGCAGTGGGTCTTGGGTCCCTCCAATGAATTTCTCTTTTTTACTCTGGGTCAGTTTAGGATAACTCTCTCCATTTACATCTTCACCCTCCTAGTGCCTGGGTTGTTTGCTCCTTCTCAGTCAAAACTCTTCACTGAGTCTTTTTGGGGTTGGAAAGGAGCCCCTAATCTTTTCTCATTTTGCCTGTCTTCCTTCTTCTGAGAGCATCTGGGCCAGGTTATGCAAATTACCCCCAGGCTGCTACTCCAAGTTCTCCAGAAAGGAGGGGGAGGGATAGCACTAGATCTTTTAAACAAAAATGCCTGTTCTGAGGGAGTAGAGCCTCGACTAAATAATTAGTAAGTAATGTAGGAGATTTTTGTTTCCTGGTTATGGCATAATTAGGATGATTCAAAATTTTTGAATCTGAATGACTAAACCCAAAGAGTATTGATTAGTAGATGAATGACGATTGAGAAGAAGGTTTCTAATAGCAATTCACAGAGATCTGTCTTCAGCTCTGTTCTGATTGACATTTTTACCAGTGACTTAGATGGAAGCATAAACATCAGGGTCATCAAATTTGCAGATGGCAGAAACTAGCTAATACATTGAGTGACAGAATCAGGAAGCAAAAAGATCATAGAAGATTTCATTAAGGGGATGAAACTAAAAAAGATGAAATATGATAGAGATAAATAGGAAAAAATTATTTTTTGATTAGAAAAATCAGCTCCACAAATCAAGACGGGGGCGATATGGCTAGACAACAGCTGATGTGTAAAAGATCTGGAGCTTTTAGTAGACTGTACATTTAGGGTAATATGGCAGCCCCCCAAAAGCTAGCACTCACTAAAGCTGTATTGATAGAAGCCCAATTTTAAAAGGATACTAACAAACTGGGGCATGCTAGAGATGTGGTCAATACAACAAGGAGACTCACAATCATTCAAGGATCTGTATTGAAAGTGGAGATGTATATCTGAAGAAGAGAAGACATTGGTGAAGACCTGGCAATTTTCTTCATGTTTTTGAAGGCCTGCTTGTGTGGAAGAAGAATCTGACCTGTTCTGTAAGGGAACAATAGGGAGTATGAGATAGAAAAGAGCTTCATACAAGCAAACTTTCTGATAATAATTAGTAATTGAACTGGCTCTCCTAAACTGGAATAGTCTATCTCAAGAGTTGCTTACTTCCCTCTTTTTGGAAGGTCATCAAATAGAGACAGGATGACCATTTCTTTGGTGATATTGCAAGAGAGTGTTCACGCTTTGGGTTAGTGTCAGACTAAATTCTGAAGTCCTTCTCCCCTTTGAGATGCCATGATTCTAAGAGAAAGACAAATTATCTTGAAGCTAAATTGACTCAGAAACCCTTAGTCTGGCTTGTCAAGAATCAAGCAGGAGTACCGGATGGTCAAGAATAGAGTCTGAACCACTTGCCCAGGGTGACTTCTTTTTAACAGAGAAGTCGGCACACTATTCCTTAGCATGTTAAAAGCCTGAAAGAGCTGGGTTCAAGTTCTACTCCAATATATAGTAGTTATACAATTTTGGGGAAGTTACTTAACCTCTCAGCCTCTAGGCAATACTTTATGATTATTAATTATAGAGAAAGTGCCAAACTCCATTGGTAGAGGGAATTTCCCCATCTGGGAGTTCTCTGTACTAATGAAATCAGTTTCTGTCCTTGTCTCTGTAGGAAAAAAAACTGGATCCTGGGGATTTAAGGAAGAGATAGTGTTCAGGGTACAAAACTGCCTGATATTGGGTGAATTAGTAATAGGGTTTTATGTTGTTCTACAAGTTTTATTTTACTGGTTGAAGACAGTAAATATTTTTCCAGGCTCTGTTTTCATCCTTTTTTTAGGTTCAGCTTCTCACTCTAGTTTTGAATCTTGGAGGCAAATTCATCCTATGTTCACCTTAAAGCCTAGACTGAGCTCTTTCTCTCATTTTCCCTGGTCCCTTGAGAAACAAGAATTTTTCCTAACCAGGAACATTATTTATCTTTTAGCCTCTAGTTGAAATACCTCTTCTCTCCTCAGTGCTACTTGAAGCTTGACTTGAAGACATTCCCAAGCTTAGTCCACAGAAATCCCTGAACTAACTGCTCTTCTGCTCTGAGCACCCTGCTTCTAGCCTCTCATGGTTGAGTTCTTCCCACCATAGGCACCCAATAAATACTTTTGAAGGAATAAAATCAGTGAGAAATCAGCTCCTTTGGCTTTGCTTTTCTTGTGGACTGATTTTTTTCTTGGTCTCTCCCAACTCCATGAGCTCATCTTGAGTTTTTTCCCCTAGGCTTTTTCTTTCTTTCTTTCTTTTTTTTTTTTTTTCCACAAAATTCTTTTTTTTAATTTTTATTTAATAGCTTTTTATTTACAGGTTATATGTATGGGTAACTTTATAGCATTGACAATTGCCAGACCTCTTGTTCCAATTTTTCCCCTCTAACCCCCTACCCCTTCCCCCAGATGGCAGGATGACCAGTAGATGTTAAATATATTAATATATAAATTAGATACACAATAAGTATTCATGACCAAACTGTTATTTTGCTGTACAAATAGAATCAGACTCTGAAATATTGTACAATTAGCTTGTGAAGGAAATCAAAAATGCAGGTGGGCATGAATATAGGGATTGGGAATTCAATGTAATGGTTTTTAGTCATCTCCCAGAGTTCTTTCTCTGGGCGTAGCTGGTTCAGTTCATTACTGCTCCATTGGAAATGATTTGGTTGATCTCGTTGCTGAGGATGGCCAGGTCCATCAGAACTGGTCATCATATAGTATTGTTGTTGAAGCACATAATGATCTCCTGGTCCTGCTCATTTCACTCAGCATCAGTTCGTGTAAGTTTCTCCAGGCCTTTCTGAAATTATCCTGCTGGTCATTTCTTACAGAACAATAATATTCCATAATATTCATATATCACAATTTATTCAGCCATTCTCCAACTGATGGGTATCCACTCAGTTTCCAGTTTCTAGCCGCTACAAAGAGGGCTCCTAGGCTTTTTCTTAACTGCAAGCCTCAACTCTATAGCCAAGACACTTAACAATCCCACCATCTTGTCATCTTCCTACTCTTTCCTCACCTGTATCAGTACCTTCTAGATCAGAGCTCCAGAGAGTGCCTTCCTCCGTTGGGTACTTAATCTTCACAGTCTTGATTAAGAGCCAACTCACCTAATTCACAGTTGGCACCAGATCATGCTTTATGCCATCTACCCTGGATATTTTGACATCTTGCCCTTAACCCACATATGTAGTTGCTAGATCCTGCCATTTTTACCTTCAAAATATCTCTCTGATATGACCCCTTCTTTCCTCTTACATAGCTACCACCTTTCCCCCATTCCTTACAAAACTTTCCTTTAGGGGGTCCTATCTCTGGATTGAGATGGATTGGGTTTGGTCCTGGCAAAACCAAGCTATGAAAGAAGGCTTTTTCTTATTTCTGAATCATTATATCCCTACCATTCTTTAAACAAAGCTTAGATTTGGTTCATGTTTAGGAATCCCTCAAGGGATTATTAACAGAGTCACTACTAGGAAGCCAGGTCAGACACAGGACAGCTGGGGGCAATGGAGAGAGTACTGGGTCTGGAGTCTTCCTGACTTAAGTGCAAATCCAATCTCAGACACTATCTGTGTGACCATGGGCAAGTCACTTAACCCTGTTTGCCTCAGTTTCCTCATCTGTAAATAACTGAAAAAGGAAATGGCAAAATACTCCAGCATCTTTGCCAAGAAAATCCCAAATGAGGTCATAAGCAAGTTGAATGTGACTGAAAAATGAACTGAATTTGTTTCCTCTACCACAAAAGAAATGCTTAAACATGAGACTTATGAACACACATTGCTCTGTACAAATGCTTAAAGCATGAACAGTCATTTCCTTTTCATTTACGATGTGCCATCTGAACAACTCACTCCTATTCCATATCCTTTGGCAAGCCTGGCATATTTGGCTCATTCTCTGCCAGTGATCATCTCTTCCAAGAAGTTATAGCTTCAGGAAACATCTCTTATAGGGTATTGGGCCCTGACTGAAGAACTCCAAAGAATTCTTGCCCTCTCAAACTCATGTGACTGCTGCCAAGGTCAGTCATACCCGCCTCAGGGTTGGTTCACCTGTGTTCAAGGAAAGAAGCAAAAAGTAGAACAGGGAAGCAGGGACTGGAAGCACATTCTCAGCTTTGTCTCTTCGCTCACTGCATATGTGGGCAGTCACCTTACTGCTGGAAGGGAGGGGGGAACAGAGTCCTCTCTCCTCTCTCTCTCTCTCCCCACAAAGTCCAAGGAAGTCCAAGTCCAAAGTCACACTTTGAAAAGAGTAGAAGGGAGTGAGATCAGCAATTATCTTTCCTTTCAAAGTCTGTTGAGTGGGCAGCTCTTGCTGCTCAGTCACTAATCCTCTTAGACATAAGTCCTAGTTCTGAGTAGGAACCTGGAGAGCTTTATAGCAACAGGAAGCCCCCCTAGTTCTTGCAGTTTCCCAGGATGACCATTGTTCTATTTATATAGTGATTTAAAGAAGCTGGGTTTGTACCGGAAAACTTGCTTTGATTTTGAGCTAGATGACCTAGGTCTAAAATTTTTTTTTTTTTTGCTATTTTTATAACCTTACATAAGTTACCTAACTTCTAAGGGCCTCAGTTTTCTCATCTGTAAAATGAAATAATAATAACAATAGTTAACATTTATATAGTGATGACTATATGTGTAGCTCTATGCTAAGCACTTTAGAATGATTATCTCATTTAATCCTGGGACCCCATTTTACAGAGGTAGTAACTGAGACAAAAAGAAATCAAATGACTTGCTTAGGGGCACACAGATAGGAAGTGTCTGAGCCTAGATTTGAACTCTAGATCCAGGGCTCCATTGACTTAGCTCACTGATTTAGATGACCTCTAAATTCCCTCCCACATACATATGTCTGTTAACTTATGCATTGGATGGAAGCCACAGGAGATAGTTTATATCACCTCATGATGGCTTGCAGATTGCTGCACTTTGCTGTCAAGCTTTAAGGGTATCACAGTGGGTTTGGGGATAATTCTAACATTATAACCAAAATCTCAGCTTTGGAATGGACCTTACGGTCATGTCATCTAATTTGAGTAGGAACTCCCTCCATTACATTTGGTAATGATGAAAAAACCAGCAACCTCTACTTTTAGTCAAACAAGGACATTCCCTCTAATTGAACATTGACCTCCAGATTAAAAGTCTGATTCATTCATTCTGTTCATTCAACAAGCATTTTTTTTATTATAGCTTTTTATTTACAAGTTATATGCATGGGTAATTTTACAGCATTGACAAGTGTCAAACCTTTTGTTCCAATTTTTTCCCTCCTTCCCCCAGATGGCAGGTAGACCAATACATGTTAAATATGTTAAAGTATAAATTAAATACAAAATAAGTGTACATGTCCATGCAATTATTTTGCTGCACAAAAAGAATCGGACTTTGAAACAGTGCACTATTAGCATGTGAATGAAATAAAAAATGCAGGTGGACAAAAATAGAGGGATTGGGAATTTTATGTAGTGGTTCATAGTCATCTCCCAGAGTTCTTTCCTTGGGTGTAGCTGGTTCAATTCATTCCTGCTCCATTGGAAATGATTTAGTTCATCTCATTAATGAAGATGGCCAGGTCCATCAGAATTGATCATCATATAGTATTTCAACAAGCATTTTAAAGTACCAACTGTCCTATGCAAGAGAAACAGGAATATGATGCAGAATAGCAATTCTCAACTCTTTGGTTTCAGGACTCCTTTATAATCTTAAAAATTATTGAGCCTCTTTGTGGGAAAATTGAGATGTGTTATTGGTGGAACTGTGAACTGACTCAACCATTTTATAGAGCAACTGGGAAATGTGCTTAAAAGGGCTATAAAACCATGTGTACACTTTGACCCAGCAATGCTACTACTAGGTCTATATCCCAAAGAGATTAGAAAACAAAAGGAAAAGAACCTAGACGTACAAAAATATTTATAGCAGCTCTTTTCTGGTGGCAAAGAACTGGAAATTTAGAGGATGCCTATCAAATGGGGAATGGCTGAACAAGTTGTGACATCGGATTCTGATGAGATATCTTTGTGCTATCAGAAAAACCTATATGAACTACATGAAAAACTTACATGAACTGATGCATAATGGAGGGAGCAAAACAGAACACTGGACACAGTAACAGTCATTGTACTATGATCAATTGTGAATGACAGCAATACAATGATAAAAGATAGCTCTGAAGATTTATGATGAAAAAGACTTATCATCCCCAAAGAAGAGCGGATGGAGTCTGAATGCAGATTGAAGCATACTTTTTTTTAAACTGTATTTTCTTGGTTTTTTTTTTTTCACAACATAACTAATATGGAAATAAAATTTGCATAACTGCACAGGTATAACCTATATCAAATTGCTTGCCTTCTCATTGGAAGTATGGGGAGGGACAAAATTTAGAACTCAAAATTAAAAAAAAAAAGAATGTTAAATTTTTTAAAAATGTAATTGGTGGAAAATGAAATACTAAATAAACATTTTAAATTATTAAGCCTCCAAAGAACTTTTATTTATGTGGATTATATTGGAAGCTAAAGATCCTACAATATATAAGGAGAGAGAGAGAACATTGCAGGTATGAGAGATACCCTTTGCCACAGCACTATTGATTGAGTAGTTCTCTGCAGCTAAAGACTCAAAGTTGGAAGAGGCCTTGGGGCTCCTTGAAGGAGGGACTGACCTTCTCCTTTCACAACTTCTGTTGCTGCTGCAGCTGCTCCTACCTCTATCACTATCATTACTATTGCTAATACTTATATCGGCTGCCTATAATGAAAAGAATGCTAGGCTTGGAGTAGACGAATTGTTTGATTCTGGTCTCTACGACTACTGTGCTCTGGGCAAGTTGCATGCTTTCTGGACCAGTTACCTCTCTCATTGATAGTGCTTTCCTCTGAGCATAGTTTCTATTTTCTTTCTCTCTGACTGAATATTGTATATATGTATACGTGTACATATTTATATATGTATATATATATACATATATACATTTATATATATATAATATATATATATATACATATATATATATATATATATATATATATATACACTTTCCAACTTACCATCATATGGACATCTTGAACTTAAGATGGCCAAAGCAAAATTCATTATCTTAAAATTATTAACTTGAGAGGCAGCTAGGTGGTGTAGTGGATAGAACACCAGCCCTGAATTCAGGAGAACCTGAGTTCAAATGTGACCTCAGACACTTAACACTTCCTAGCTGTGTGACCCTGGGCAAGTCACTTAACCCCAATTGCCTCAGCAAAAATATGTATGTATATATATATATATATATATATATATATATATATATATATATACACACACATACACACACCAACACACACACATTAACTTGATTACCCATTTCTCTAAGTTCTTTGTTTCCACTGAGGTACAGCCATCTTTCCAGTAACTTAAACTCACAAACTTGTTGTCAATCCTTGACTCTTCCTTGTCACTCATCCCTTTTCTTCAATCAGCTATCAAATCTTGCTGGTTCTATTTCTACAATGTCTCTCAAATTTATCACCTTATTGGTCACTGCCTTCATTCTGACCTTCACTTTTTACCTGAACTATTTCAATGATTTCCTCATTGGTCTTTCTGATTTCTTTCTCTTTTTTCTCTAACCCATATTCTCTGGGGCAGCCAAAATGCTCAGCTCTCAGTCAGTTACTTCCTTTCTCAAGAAGTTCCTTTTGTACTGGGACATTAATAATTGGTGGAGTTGTGAATTGATCCAACCATTCTGGAGAACAGTTTGAAACTATGCTCAAGGGGCTATCAAAGTGTCCACACCCTTTGATCCAGCAATATCTCTACTGGGCTTGTATCCCAAAGAGATCATAAAAAAGGGAAAAAGACCTATGTGTACAAAAATGTTTGTGGCAGCCCTTTTTGTAGTGGCAAGTAACTGGAAACTGAGTGGATGCCCATCAGTTGGAGAACAGCTGAATAAGTTATGGTCTATGAATGTTATGGAATATTATTGTTCTACACGAAATGGTTAACAGGATGATTTCAGAGAGGCCAAGAGAATCATGAACTGATGCTAAGTGAACTTAGTAGAACCAGGAGAAAATTGTACACAGCAACATTATACAATGATCAGTTCTGAAGGATGTGGCTCTTTTCAGTAGTGAGATGATTCAGGCCAGTTCCAAAGGTCTTGTGATGGAGAAAGCCATCTGCACTTAGAGAGAGAACTGTGGGGATTGAGTGTAGCTCACAATGTACTATTTCCACTTTTTGTTGTTGTTTGCTTGCTTTTTGTTTTCTTTCTCATTTTTTTTCCTTTTTGGTCTGACTTTTCTAGTGCAGTATGATAATTGTGGAAATATATATGGAAAAATTGCATGTTTAACATATATTGGATTATCTGCCATGTAGGGGAGGGGTGGGGAGGAAAAGGAGGGGAAAATTGGAACACAAGGTTTTGCAAGGGTGAATGTTGAAAATTATGCATATGTTTTGAAAATAAAAAGCTTTAATAAAAAAAAGAGTGAATCCAGAATTTGTTCCTTTTTGCCTCTAGGATAAAATAGAAATTCTGTTTAGTATTTAAAATCTTTCACAAAATGAATACAATCTATCTTTCCAGGGTTATTAAACATCATCCCCTCTACATTCCAGTCAAAATGACCTATTTGCTGATCTTGCTGCTTTATATTCCATATTCCATCTCCCCACTTTGTACATGTTGTTCTCCAGTATCTGGAATGCTCTTGGCTCCTCATCTCTAGTTCCTTCAACTCATCTCTGCTTCTTTAAGGCAAGATACAGACACTACCAGGTCCTATATGAAGCTTCTCATGATAACCTCTCCTGCAAGTAACTCCCTCTAGAAATTACTTTGTATTTTTCCTGTCCATACTTATACTTTCCTTTTATGGCTGCCCTGGCTTCCTTCCAATCCCACTTTCTACAGTGAGCCTTTTCCAAACCCTCTTACTTCTAATGCCTTTTTTCTGTTGATTGTTTCTTATTCATCTCATATAAAGCTTGTTTGTATGTAGTTATTTTCATTTGAGATATCCTCCAGAGTAGAGACTGTCATATCTCTCTTTGTAACCTCAGCATTTAGCACATAGTAGGCACTTAATAATTGTTTGTTGATTGACTAACATCATCTCATATGTTGTTTCTTCCCATAGAATACAAATTTCTTGAGGGCAGGGATGCCCTCAATTTTTGAATTGAGTCCTCAATGCTCAGCATAATTCTTGGTCATTAAGTAGCAAGCACTTAATAAATACTTTTTGATTGGTTTATTTAATCTACAGAGCTCCAACAGTATGCTTCATTGTGGCTGTTCTGACATTAACTCCCTAGCTTGGACTAATGGAAATTGAAGATTTCCTTAAGATCAAACCCAGTTCTATTATGTTGTATTTGTATGATGCTAAGAAAGTCACTTTGTCTCATTTTCTTCAGCTATAAAATAGCTGGTAGGTGATATTGTATCTTCAGTTCCTTCTAAACTCTAAATCCCAGGTTCCTACAAAGAGGCAGTATGATAGAGTAGAAAGGACGCTGGATTTGGTTCAGATCTTGGTTCTGAAGCATCTGATCTATGTGACCGCTGTAGGCCTCAGTTTCCTGACCTGTAAAATGAGGGTACTGGGCTGGATGACCTCTCAGATCTCTTCCTACTCTAAATATATGCTTATCAATTCAGCACATCTAAAACAAAACTAATCATTTTCCTCCCTGCACTGGCTCTCCCTCCTACCTCCTTATTTCCGTTAATGGCACCATTGCCTTTATTGTGCTTCATGGCAATTAGGAATAAATGGTAAGCTGTTTAAGTAAATGACTGTAATTACTATTACTTTTACATAGCCAAATCAAGCATTTCTGGGGTTAGCTAGAGAAGAGGAGGAGGGAGAGAGAAGGGGATCTGGGCAAAACAAGATATTATGCTCAAGGTCCTTGGATCCTTAAAACAGGGAGATTCAGGTATCAGAGCTCTCTATTTCTCCAGTTCACTGTATCCCCAATCCAAGCTTTGGGAAGGAGAGGTAGGTTGGACACTGTGCTTTGACAGCCTTATTGTCTAAAGACCTCATTCTCTCTACCTTTCTGAGCTAGGAATCATCTTCTTTCTATTGCCTGTTCAAGGAGCCAAGAGCAGAATAATGGGGGATGGGACTTTGGACCTTGGAAGAAGGGGAAATTAAATGGTTTCTTTTGCTCCTTCTGGCTGGAAGACATAAACTCTCCCTTCACTCTCCATGATTATTTCTTAGCTCCCCTGATTATAATATGAATCCAGGGACATTCTTGGAGGCTTCAAAACATGCTTCTATTCTCTTATTAGGTTTCACAAATAAGGATGGGTAAACACACATGTAGAAACAGAAGAAAAAGTAATTTCTAATTCATTGACAGATCCTATATTTGATGAGACCTTGAGCAGCTGCTAGCTCCTCGTGGCAGGGGTTAGGGTGATTCTGTACAAATGCTTTCCTCACACATGCCATAGACTTCTCTTCCTACTCTTATAGCTATCCATATTTGATTATTTCCTAGCTCTATGATTATGGATAAAGAAACCAATGGCCCCAAACTTCAGGTAATGCTTTAAGACTAGGAGTTATAAACAAGTTGGTCTCAGTACTAGGTTTACTTATTCCTGGCACAAAATAAATGCTTAATAAATGCCAGCAGATTTATTGGATCTGATCTTCTTGGACAGAAGAGTGAAAAAGAGCAGTATCTTTTCCCCGGAATCATTGAATTCTACATCTATCTGTTTTTGTCACTAATTACCCATGTGTTGAAAGACAAGAGAGGAGGGCAAGGAAGGAAATAAGCATCTATAAAGTACTTATAATGTGCCAGGCACTGTATAGGTGTTTTTTTTTTTTTTTTAACAAATATTTTCTCATTTTACTCTCCCAATAACTTTGGGAAATAGGTGCTATTATTAGCACCATTTTTATAAATGAGGAAATTGAGGCAAAGAGATTGTGATTTGCCTAGGGTTACCCAGTGTCTGGGGCCAAATTTGAATTCACCTCCTGACTCCACACCCATTGCTCTAATCATTGTACCATGATGTTTCCATTTTCCTCATCTGTAAAATGGGAATTAATGAAAACTAGAAATATTTTTGGGAGCACATTTATTAACTGCAAAATCATTCCTCATAAGCAGAACCTCATAATAAGCCAGTGAAGTAGGTGTTGCTATTATTATCATTTTTGAAAAAAGATGAAATCTGAGATTCAGAGAGATTACCTCTTACAGTCACACAGCTAGTTAGAATCTGAGGGAGAGATCAAATCCAGATCTTCTTGACTTTTGGTCTGGTGTATTATTTGCAACTACTATGCCCAGTTGTTTTGAGAACAAAACGTGATTATACACATGACAGTGTTTTGAAAGTTAAATGCTACTCATATTAGGTATTGTATTAATATTTTATTCTCAAAGTGTTTGCCTGTCTCATCATGGAAAAAAATAAGGAAAAAAATCACACAATTAAAAAAAAAGTTAAAACAAGTTATTTACAATTGCCTCCAGTGCCAAGGAAAACAAGAAAAGTTTTTCATGACTTATAGAGTCAGTGTAGCAGAAGAGACAGAGAACTGACCCTAAAGGCAGACACTTAGGTTGAAATTCTAATTCCATTATTTCCTAGCTCTATGATTATGGATAAAGAAACCAATGGCCCCAAACTTCAGGTAATGCTTTAAGACTAGGAGTTATAAACAAGTTAGTCTCAGTACTAGGTTTACTTATTCCTGGCACAAAATAAATGCTTAATAAATGCTAGCAGATTTATTGATCAGGATAGCTCATTCTTATATGGATAAAATCATCATTCCTAAGGATATTTGAAGCACATAAAATTGAACAAAGCTCCTTGGTCCTTCTGGTCACTCCATGTGCTTAGCGCTGAAAGACTTGATAGCAATCCCTGGTTCCCTCTGAGGGCAACAAGAGGAGGAGACTGCATAAAACCCTGCTGAGCCAAAAAGAGTGGCCCCTTCCGTTGACTCTATCTTCTGGTACTCTCTCATATATGGGGACTCTTTGAGACTCCTTAGAACTTTCTTTTGTCCTGGTGGCTATAACATGTAGCTGTATAACCAGTGTATTTTCTGTCTAGGCAAGTCTGAGCCTGGACCTTGGGCCCTTGGCTATCCCTTCTGCTTTGTGTTACTTTTTCTGCTCATAGATGACTGAACAGTGACTCTGAGACGGATATCTCTAGCCTTAGAGACACCCTTGTGAGTTTGAGAATTTGGTACCTTCCTTAGAGTGGATTGGCAGCAGCTTTTTTTTTGTAATTACATCCTTCTCAGAAAAGATGATGACTAATTGGAAGATGAACCCAAGTCACTGCTTCATGACCAAAAGACCCAGTTCTTGTTGGAGCTATCCAGACAATGAATAGGCAAAATGAAGGTGAACCTGCTGTGCAATAGTCCCATAAAACTGTTACATATTTTGATGCTTTAAGTATCAACCTTTTGAGAGAGCATAATAGAAGTTATTGGGCTATTGTTTCATGTTTTAAGTTTTTGTCAATGCACAATTATGAGCCTTTTGTGTATTAAGTATCTCTTTGTTATGGAGGAAATAAAAGGTTGTATTTTATCTACTTCATAGTGCACATTGAGTATCTTTCTGTTTCATTTCTGGGAGACCTTAGATATTAGTCAACCTAGTATTTCTTGAAATGATTTTATCCCAGATGTAAAGAATGGGAGAGTTTGAGCAAGGGATAGGCTTCCCTCACCCCTTTTTTTTTGAGGCCAGACTCACCGCAGGCTTATATCTGGTCTATATGATCCCTGGATGAGGGATCCCTCAGTGGGAGTTGGTAATTCACAGCCTCCTAGACCAGCACCTGTCTGTTACTATATGGTGATAGAATGGTGGAAGATGCGAACTACTAGTTGAAACTCAATTAAGTTTCAAAGGCATAATTATTTCATCATTGAACTGATTCAAACTTCCTTGAACATTGAAAGTAAGAAGGAACAAACATCTAGAGATGCAAAGGTCCTCTGGTCCCAATTTGTCATTTTACAGATGAGGAAACTGAGGTCCAGGAGGGTTGTGACTTGCCCAACATCACATAGATAGTAAGCTTCAAAGGTGGGATATAAAAGTAGGTTTATTCATTGTACTTTCCATTCTCCTTAGAAAGATTCTGTGATATTATCAAAGAAATAAGTTATTTGTTTATATTTGAAATAGACTTTCCTCTTCATTTCAGCCTCAGTTTTAGCCTCATTGTCAAAACATACAAGGTATGGTTTTTCCTCAAGGTTGACACATGCAATTAGAATAACAATAGCTTGTTTATATAGTCTTAAAAGATTTACAAAGATTTTCCAGCAAATATTTTTTCCCCAAGTCATGGATTTACAAGTTTTAACACCTTTGATCTGCATTCAGTTTCCATAATTCTTTCTCTGAATGTAGATGACATTTTGAATCACAAGTCTTTTTCAAAATAGCTTTTTATTTTTCCAAATATACACAGATAGTTTTTTTTAACATTCACCTTTGCAAAACCTTGTGAATCACAAGTATCTTGAAATTGTCTTGTATTTTTGAGAAGAGCTAAGTCTATCATAGCTGATCATCATATAATGTTGCACAGTGTACAGTGTTCTCTTGCCTCTGTTCATTTCACTCAGCATCAGTTCATTTTCAGTCTTTGCAGGTTTTTCCATTATATTCAAATACACTGATTTGTTCAGCCATTCCCCAATTGATGGGTATCCTCTCAATTTCCAGTTTGTTGATACTACAAAAAAGTGTGCTACAAACATTTTTGCACATGTGGATCCTTTCCCCTTTTTTATTACCTCTTTGGAATACAGATCCAGTTGTGGCACTGCTGGATCAAAGAGTATACACAGTTTTATAGCCTTTTGGGCATACTTCCAAATTGCTCTCCAGAATGGTTGGATCAGTTCATAACTCCACTGACAGTGCTTTATTGTCGCCAGAAGTATTATCAATTTCTTTTTTCTTCTAAACCATAGCAGATTAAAAAGATGGATTTATCTTTTGGGAGTAAACATTCTCCTGTGATACAGAGTCAGTGGGATGTGTCTATATAAGTGGCAGAATGTGAAAAAGCACAGCTTGGAAATTCATCCCATCATTATTTCATTATATGCTTCCCTGCAAAAATCTACATTTTGTTTTTTCCCAATAGCAGTCTGTCTCAGCTTTTCTTCTATGTTACTCCAGGGCCATTCTCCCACAGTCTGACTTGTCCTTGGATTTTGCCTTAAATCTCCAGCCATTGATATTTTTCCTTTTCCTTTGTGGAGATGATACTCCAGCCAATAACTTATCCCTTCAACAAGACTCTGGTCAATACAAGCAGCTGGGCTCAGCTGTCAGTTTCCTGCTGCTTTATCCTTTGGTGGGTTGGAGATTTCTTTGGAACGCTCACAGAAAGACTTCTCCTCTCTGGCTGCCTCATACCTTTGCCCCTTCTTACTGCCCTCCTGCCAGCCATGGTGACCTCATTAAGAAGGTTGCCTGAAATTCTCCCTACCTGGGTCCCAAACTCAGCCCCCAAGGCCACTGGGAAATCATCTCTTGCTCTTACTTAGTGTGCATCAGCTAGGCTGACATAAAAAGTTTTGCTGGACTGGGCAGATGCTGAGTCTGCAACTTGCTGTGGGACAAGTTCCACAAAGCAGTTTTCCTTCCTGGTCTTGACATCAACTTGCCTGTGTAGTCTAAGGGTGAGGAAATAGGGTTCCCTAGGAAAGAAGGCTCTTTACTCAAGTCCAGATACATTGAACAGATAATTCATAGAAACACAGGGTTTGGAGCAGGAAGGGACCTAGGAAATTAAATACAACTTTATCATATTATAGCTGGGAAAAATGAAGTCCACATAGGTGCTTTGATTTGACTTAAGTCAACTAATTTGCTAAATAAAAACATTAGAATCAGAGCAATAACAAGGGTAATGTAATTAGCATTTTATGTGAGATACTAAAATGTAGAGGATTCTGGCAGCAGGACCCCTTTTAAAAATTAGAAAAAATCTAATATTTCCCCCCAGTTACATGTAAAATAATTTTAAACATTTGTTTTTAAAACTTTGAATTTCAGATTCTCTTCCTTCCTCCTCATCCCTCTCACTGCATTAAGGCACATATGCAAAATATTTTTTATAAGTCATGTTGTGAAAGAAAATATAGAGCCCCCCCAAAAAAAAATCTCAAGAAAAAATAAGTTTAGGGGAAGTGTGTTTAAGTCCTGAAGTCAGGAGGATCTGAGTTCTGACCTCAAACGCTTAACACTTCCTGGCTGTGTGACTCTGGGCAAGTCACTTAACCCCAATTGCCTCAAAAAAAAAAAAAAAAAAAAAAAAAAAAAAAAAAGAAAGAAAGAAAGAAAAAAAAAAGAAAAAGTATACTTTAATCTTTATTCAGACACAATCAGTTCTTTCTTTGGATAGGGATAGCATCAGAAAGGACTCCTTTGTTGGGTTAAAACAACTGTTCAAGATGAACTAATTAAAATAGGAAACTACTCAGTGTTGAGATTTCCTCCCTGTACTCTTAGCAGGGTCTTTCCCAGCTTTTTCTCCTCCCCCCCCTTTTTTTTTTTTGCAGAAACAGGAGTCCATGTTCTATCACCTTTGTCTACCCCCAATGGGGCCTCTACCTCCCCTCCTCTCCAGAACCTTATACTTTGAGGTTTAAGGTATTTTTCTATGATCTCTTCATTATTTTTCTCCTTTCCCATTTTCTATATGGCTCTCCCAATTGCAGTTTGTGCTTCTTTTGCTCCAGATGCCAGACTTGCTAGTTATTGTTGTGGCTAGCATTAAAACCTGGGTTCTTTTGACCTCAAAGTCAGAGTTCTTTCCACTCACTACCTCTTTTTCACACAAGGATTCCATTGCAGCATTTAAGCTGAAAATACTAGTCAGGCTACAAGATAAAATTGACAGGGCACCATCCTTAATTAGCAATGAGTGAGGGAAGTCGGATTGCAGTCACTGGAAATGACTAATCAGATTATGGATATTTCAGTGTGGAGGTCTCCAAATGTAGGTGACATTTCTGCTATGCTGTATAGTTTTTAGCTAAAAAATGGGAGCAGGTAGAATAGGGAGGGAACCTTTTGTCAGTTGATGACCTTTCTTCTCTCATTTTACTAGTGGCACTCATTTATGCCCCCAACTTTAGATTTTCTTGTGTATCACCCCCTGTCTCCTCTCTCTATCTCTGCAGAGACTACAGAATATTAAGGAATTAGCTATTCAAATAAACATGTTCTAACTATGCTTCTTATTATTCTAAGGCTGATAAGCTCTTTGAAGGGAAGAGAATTAGGACCCAGGCTTTGGACAGCGCCACATAGATCAGGGGATGCCATTCTGGTAGAGAATATTAGAGAGCAGTGGGCTAGACAATTGCATAATTAGTTCAATTTGAAATTGAATGAACCCAAAAAAAGTAATAATGGTTCATTGTCAACCTGGAAGGATGACTCCAGGGTATTTTTGCTTGGATCTAAGTCATTTACTATTTTAATACATAATTTGAATGAATGCATATATGGACTACTTATTAAATCTGTAGATGCTTGAAATTATGAGGGATAGCTAATATATTCAAAGTTGGGATTCAGAAAGATGGTTTGGAATCTTGGGTTAAATCTAATAAGATTATATTGAATAGGGGGTAAAAGTGAATTCTTACACCTGGATTCTAAAAATCAGCTTCATAAGTTTAAGATGAAAGATGCTGAGCTAGGTAGCAGTTCCCCTGAAAAACATCTGAGGATTGTAATGGACTTCAAGTTCACTATGTTTTTATAGTGAGACATGGAAGCTAGGCCAATTAAATGAAGTTTTAGGCTATGTTAAAGTAGGCCTTACATATAGGATTTCCCCTCTTTTCAAATTTCAATTTTTTTAGGTTATACATGTACATTAATTTTTTTTACAAATTTCCATAGGAGTCATGTTGGGAGAAAAAAATCAGAACAAAAGGGAAAAACCACAAGAAAGAAAAAATTGAAGGAAAAAAAGTGAAAACAGAATGATTCAATCTGCATTCAGTCTTCACAGTTCTCTCTCTGGATGTGGATACCATTTTCCACCCAAAGTTTATTGAAATTGCCTTGGATCACTCAATTGCTGAGAAGAGCTAAGTTTATCATTGGTGATCACCACATAGTTTTGCTGTTGCTGTGTACAATGTTTTCTCAGTTCTGCTTGATTCATTCAGCATCAGCTCAAGTAAGTCGGAAAGTCTTTTCTGAAATCAGTCTCACATATAGGATTAAGGAAGAAACTATACTACAGTACTCTGCCCAGAAGGAGTATCAGATTTGGGGGAAGATATTACTAAGAATTTTTGTTCAGGAATAGGTTAAGCCTAAATGACCTCTGAGGTTCCATTGATGGTGTAATCTCTCAACTTTTTTTCCTCTTCTCCTCTCATCTCCTCTCTCATGTCCAGCTATCTCTCTATTCTGTATATGTCTTGCTCTTTCCAAGCATGGGCTTCTTCTTCCTTTCCTTCACCTCTCTCTTTCTCTGTCTCTGTCTTTCTCAGTCTCTGTCTTCTCTGTCTCTCTGTCTCTTTGGCTCTTGAACATTCTTAGCTTCTTGAACTTCTCTCTATACACCCAGAGATTGTCCTTCCCCCAATCATGCCTTGAATCCCATTCTATCGTCTCTTAAATCCACCTATGAAATTGCAGGCCTCTGTATCTAGGCATGATCTCTGGAGCTTTATTGCTCCATCTTTCAATCTCTAGCCTCTCTCTGGTATTGTCACAATTGAGTGGGGGCATCCCAGCATTCTTCTTTGGACCAGAGATCATTTGTTATTTTCTCTTTTGAAATGTTTTTTTAAAATAAAACATTTGACTAGAACACCTTATATGTCTGTAGCATGTTTTTTAAAATAAAAAGCATGCTACAGACATATAAGGTGTTCTAGTCAAATTCAAAAGAGAGGGGAGTGAGAATTGGTATTTATTTGTGGATGGGAAATAAATAAGAGAAGAATAATTAGAGAGTGTGAGCAAATTTCTCTATGCACCAAATGAGTTATTGTGGAAAGAATACTAGACTGGGTGTCTAAAGACTTGGTTCCTATCCTAACTAGCTGGGTGATTTTAGACGAGTCAAATCACCTCAGTTTCCTCAAATGTAAAGTGAGGGGGTTATAGAATAGCTGACCTTCTAGCCCTAAGATTCCATGGTTCTTTAAAGAGAAAGAAATGTGAACTTCAAGAAGGGAGAGGCTGGGTAACCTGAATCTAAAAACTGTGCCACAGTCTTTGAATTTAATTCCAAAGCCCCAAAGGAATCTTAGGTGAGGAGTTGAGGAGCCTCTGAAGGAGTACTTTGTCAAGAGCTTTATAATGTGCCCGATCGCTATCTTGCCAGTTGCTGGTCTGCTTTTCATTCCCAACAGTGGCATTTGATGCCTCTGTATGGTATATTATAGACTAATTAAGTCAGTTAATGATAAGGACACTCCAGTAAGCAATCTAAAGTATTCTCCTGCTCTATCTCTGTCACCCTCCTTTCATCAGGCCATTAAGGTGACAGGCTTAATGGAACATAGCAATCTCCCCCTCTGCTAGCTTCTACTTTCTCTACCTCATGGAGCAAGGAGTCCTGGGAGGTGATAAGCTAGATGGAGATGTAACTGCAAGGCTGGTCCAAATAAATTCTTATTTTCCTGCCCTACATTCACAGCTTGATCAACCCCTGAGACATTCCTGTAGGAGGAATTCTTTTCCTTTTCGTGTCATGATATAGAGAAGCCAGGTCAATGATGGAAGGCCAGTACTTTTGACTGGATGCTCAGTTATCATAGGGTTCGCTAAGGGATATTGCAGCTAAAGGCAATGTAGGGTAGGGAGCAAAATACTGCCTGGAAAGTAGCAGACCTGAGTTTTAGTTCTAGCTTTGCTTCTAAGAAGGGGTTTACTGGACTTAGAATGAAGATAAACTCAGTTCAAATCCTTCCACAGATACTTATGCCTAAGTGTCCCTGGTTGTATTATACTGGGCAAGTTTAATCTCTCAGGCTCAGTTTCCTCATTTGTTAAGTGGGCATAAAAATAGCACCTGCTTCATGGGGTTGTTACATAGGTGAAGTACTTCTTAAACATATTAGCTAGTATTAAGTAGCTAGCTGTGAGACCTCCAGCAGATTACCTTTCTGAGCCTCATATTCTGCCTCTATAAAGTGAAGAGATTAAATTATTGGACTCAAAGTTACTTCCAGCTTTATTCTTCTATATACTGTGATGCCAGCCAAGGTATATTTCCAATGCCCGGGACCCAGGACAGCTCTATCCATCAGCTCTATCTCTAGTATTAAGTGTCCTCCTTCCCTAATTAATCAAAGAGATATTGTAAAGGAAGCTAGGAGAATATTTGAGAAGCTGTACCATAGGCAGACACAAAGCTCCTTTTGTTTTCCCAAGCATCAACCTTTTCTCTGAGTTAATCAATGCCATTCTGGCCCTGCTACTTCTCACAGCCCTAGCTTCGGAGATGCTCAGGAGCTAATGTCTAAGTTGGGGCTGGGAGGCACTAGAGAGCGCTTTGTCTTATCAGAGAATGGGCCCAGAATAAACCCCATGGATCTGTGGAAAGGCTGAACACTGGATGGGGAGGGGGTTTGGTGGAGAAGGATAGCAGGGGAGGAGAAAATAGTCTCCATCAGTCCACATATAACATATATCCTTTAGCTCTTAGACATTGATCTGTCATCTTTAATTTTGGATGGAGACATACATATTGTACATTCCTTCAAACCACAAATCAACCACTTTTTTTGTCTTCCTCTTCTTTAAATCTACCATGAAGGAATTATGGTGGCTGGGGACCATCCATTTTATTGGCATCAGAGCTGAAGAGGGGCTGGGATAACAAATGTTCCATTAGAGAAAAGTAATGTACTCCACTGAAGGGAGATGTGCTTTCCAGGTCACCCAGTTCCTTTAATGTTGGAGAGGCAGGAAGCATTTGAGCCGATCAGAGGGGGAGGAAACTGTCAAGGAGGTGGATGGAGTTGCATGGAGGGCATCTGGTAACCTAGCCAATCCTGGACTTCTTCAGGAACAGGGACCGCCTGTCTCTTATTGCCTCAATAGCAAACCACAGTGACCTAAGTCTGGCTTGAAACTTCCAGGCTTGTTGTTTGTTCTAGAGAAACATAAAACAAATAATTTATTAGTGTCTAGAAGTGTTATTTAAAAACAAGGAATCAGGGGGAAGTAGGTGGTGCTGTGTATACAGCACCAGCACTAAAGTCAAGAGGACCTGAGTTCAAATCTAACCTCAGACACTTACTAGCTGTGTGACTCTGGGCAAGTCACTTAACCCAGATTGCCTAAAAAAACAAACAAACAAGGAATTGAAATGGTGCAGTGGGTTGAGCATTTGACCCTTCTTGCTGGCTAATGTGCTTAACTTCTTGGGGCCTCCGGTTTGTCATTTATAGAAGGAGAAGGATAGAAAGATAACCTCTAGAGTTGCTTCCAGCTTCAAGCCTATCATTCTACATAGGAGATTTTTTAAAGCCTCCCAGAAATACCCACAGATCACTTAATTAGCAGTAACTAGGAATTGGAAGGGGGATTTCCAGCCAGGCGTCCCTAAATGATGTAATGCCCCAGTGTGGTTATAACAGTGATTGGAAGAAATAACTTCTTAATAAAGATCTTTCCACCTGAGTCTGTGGCCCTGGGACTGAGGCTGGCATAAGTCAGGGGAGAGATGCCTTTTTCACTTTTGCCTCTTTGAAGACTCAATATAGGAGTTTGACTTGTGGCAGAGAGGCAAGTTTGTCAAGGAACATTTAGTGATTATGAGGTACCCCTTGTTGTTTTGTGGTCGGTGGAGAATACAATGTCATATTAAGAGACTTTATGATATTTTTGGTGAGATCTATCTGACTCTGTTTCCCTACCTGTAAAATGTAGAAGCTGGACTAGACGGCACTGTGGGTCTTTTGAGCTATACATCTGGGATTCATTATGAAAATCATACCATGATCCTAAGTCATTTGACCCCTTCACCCCTGAGGTTACTTATCTGTAAAGGAAGGGAATAGACTAGAATATTCCTAATGCCTCTTAAATCTAAATTCTACAACTAAACATCAATACTTGAAATAATTCTAGATCAATAGAAAACAGAAGAGGAAGTGTGATACAGTGAAAAGCAGACTAGTCTTAAGAATCAAGGTAGCTATGTAACCTTGGACAAATCACTTAACCCCAAAGAGTTAAGGTGACTGAGTTTGTATATTATTGTATATTGAATTATTGTATTGTATTTATATATTGTATATATTAGATTTGTGACCATAGGCAAGCCATTTATTTTTCTAAGACTGCAAATTATAAAATCATTCATTCATTCAATCAGCAAGCATTTATTAAGCACCTGCTATGAACCAGACACTGTGTTAGATTCTGTGGACCCACAGATAAATATGAAGTAGTACTTGTTTCTAAGGAGCTTACATTCCATAGCAGAGATAACATGTACATAGATAAAGAAGAAATACAAAATAAAAAAGGCTCTTTCTAGGGAGAGAGGGTACTAGCATTTATGTGTGTGTGTATGTGTGTGTAGGGGTCAGAAAAGGCTTAATATGGCAATTGAGCCAAGTATTGAAAGAGGTAAGGGATTCTGTAAAGTGAAGGAAGCAAAACCCAGCCATGGAAGACTAAAAGTACAAAACCTCAGAGAAGGGAGATGGGGTGTTCTGAAAAGCAAGAATTCTGATTTGCAGAGATTGTGGTAGGCAGAAGGGGAATAGTGTAAAGTAAACCTGGAAAAGCAGGTTGGATCCAGATTGGGAAGGTAAAACAAGTTTTTGATATGTATCAATTGAGTGAGTTTCCATATTGGAAATTCCCTACAGCAATGAAATCCTTCTGGACCTGCCTTGCAAATATATCTATACTTATATCATCTACATTAAAATCTACTTTTATATTTACACTTACATTTATTTCCATATCTTTATCAACACCTTCATCTACATCATCTATACTTATATCTGTATCTGTATAATCTCTTTCCATAGCTATCCATATTTGTTCAGTGTCTATATGGGTGTATCTAAATATAGTGATTTTTGATATTATTAATAAAGTGATATGTGATCATTCATCTATTTCTTATAGATCTCTTCTTATAATCTTTATATTTATAATCTCTTTAAAAGTTTGGTTCAGATCTTTTGTGCTAAAGCAATTCAGAGTGAGTTTCTATATTATTTTTTTCACTTTTCTCATCCATAGAAGGAACTTTGCATGCCCATAGGCAGTCTCCTGAGAGGACAGGCAACAGTCCTCTGAGAGTCTGACTTCATATTTTCTTCCTTGACTCTTCATGAATTTCCTGCTAGAAGTGAGCTTGGAGAGAAAATGCTACAAGGGGTACTCTGGAGATCTTCTCTTATCTCTGCCTAGAGATTCCCTTACCTTGGCATTAAGATAAAAACCTGTCAGATTTAATGAATTACAAGAGAGTTGTAGCATTTTAGGTCTGGGAGGGATCATAGAAATCATTCAGTGCAATCTCCACATTTTACAGATGAAGAAACTGAGACCCCAGAGAAATTGTCATTTGTTCAAGATCACAAAGGCTCACTAAACATAGAACACAGGCTTCCTACTCCCAGCCTAATAATCTCTAATTCAACACATATTCATCAAGTGACTAATGAATGTAAGGAACTATGCCCAGTATTAGTGATAAAAAGACAAAAATGAAACAGTTGTGGACCTCAAGGGGAACTATGTCTATCGGTAGGTATATTCTGAACACACGTAGGATTTAAGATAGAAGGTGAAAAGAATAAATTGCTCTATAAATATTTGAGGATGAAGGATGGATTACTGCCTAGGATGATTAGGGAAGACTTCATAGAAGAGACGGTACCTGGTTTGGGCCTTGAAGGAAAAATAAGATTCCGAAAGGTACAGAACAAGAGGTTGTGTATTTCAGGCATGTCTTATAGCTTGTGTAAATTCACAGAGCATAGCGATTCCTTGTTGCGATGGGCAGCAGATAGTTGTCCAACTTAATTGGAACAGAGTATGTGAAAGAGAAACTTGGAAAAGTAGTTTGGAGCCAGACTGCCAGATTAGAGAGTTTGTGTTTCATTCTAAATGTGGTTGGGAGCTAAACTAAAGGTTCCCGAGTAGGTGGGTCACATGGTCAGATTTGTATTTTGGGAAAATTATTTTATAGAAGGATGGTTTAGAGAAGGATGAGCCTGCACCAAGGAGACCAATTAGGAGGATGCTATTACAATGGTTCAGGTAAGGGATGATGAAGTCCTTCAATAGTGGTCCTGACAGTGAACAGGGGACACATGGGAATTGCATTCCATAGTCATTTCCACATCTGAACTGAAAATCCAGCACAGGCCATCTCTATTTTGTATAAATAGTTGGGTCATTGGCTCTTCCCACTGAATTCTCCGTCTCCTGATTGGCTGATGGTAGTCTCTTGGGATCTACTCTGTTCACTGAATAGTACATCTTACTAATGTGATTATGTAAATCTATACTCTAGGAATGCCATGTAACATTGTATTTCCTCCTCTCCCAAGAAATTTAGGCACTTTACTAATAGTATCTATTTCCTCCTTACATTTTCCTCTAAGGAAGGGCAAAAAAGTAATAAGCATATAGTATTAATATGGTCATATGTATCTCTCTTTTGGCTCTTTGCCCATTCTGACTTATTTGTGTCCAAATCTTATCTTCCCATGTCAAATTTTAAGTGATGTGAGGCAATGGATTAAGTTATATTCATCCTTGTGTTTCTTGTAGTATCTAGCTTTGCATGAAGTAGGTTTTGGAATTGTAACTAGTGGAGGGCAAAGAGGGCTTTCTTGATGGTACCAAGGGGAATGTTTCCCCTCTTATGCTTCATAGCCCTGTATTATCCTGTACTGGGAAGCAGCAACACCTGTATACATATACTCAACTGCAGAAACTGTGCCAGGGGCTGGGCTAGCACTGGAAATAAAAGAAAGGCGAACAACAATAACAAAACAATTCCTGCTGTCAAGGAGCTCACAATCTAATGGAGGAGACAAGATGCAAATAATTAGGCACAGGCAAGAAAGATGTATACCTGAAAAATTAGAGATAAACTACAGAGGGAAGGCCCTGACATTAAGGGGGATTAGGAAAGACTTGTAGTAGATGGGATTTAGCTAGGACCTAAAGGAAAATAGAAAGCAGCTAGGTGATGCATTGGATAGAATGCTGGGCCTGGAGTTAGGGAGACTTAATTTCCTGAGTTGTTAACTCGTCTCAGACACTTACTCAGACCCTGGGCAAATCATTTCATCCTGTTTGCCTCAGTTTGCTCATTTGTAAAATAAGCTGGAGAAGGAAGTAGCCACTCCAGTCTCTTTGTCAAGAAGACCCCAAACAGGGGTCATGAAGAAGAGTCTTAGAAGAAGAAAAGGCTGAATAACCAACTAAATAACAGAAAGAAGCCAGTATAGCCAAGGGGCAGAAGTGAGGAGGTTGGAATTTCCAGTCAAGAAGAGTCCATGAAAACTCATAGAGCTGTGAATAATACTCCGTGAACCTCCAAAACAGGGGTTCTTAATCTTTCTTGTGTGTGTTGTAGATCCCTTTGGCAGCCTGGTGAAGATTAATACTACTGTAGTTTATTGCTTATTCTCATAATTCAGGGAAAAGCTAAGTTTGTGTTAAAAGTTCACGAAAATAAAGATGTCATTTTTTCCCCCATTCAAGTTGACAGACCGCCCTGAAATCTACTCACAGAAATGTGAGGATGAGAACTCCGGATTCAAAGCAATATCTAAATTAGAATGATTATTTTTGGCACAGAAACCATGTAGTTAGGGGGTGGGGGGTGGGAGGATGGAGGCTCAGCACAAGCAAAGGCCAGCTTCCTCCCAGATGTGGAAAGAACTGAATCAGATGAGCCTCTGCCTGGAGTGTTCTCTTGATTTGTATGCCTGTGTGGACTTGGCTTTATCTGAGGCAGGAGTAGTGAGTGGGGAGGGGAAGCTGGTAGGTTTTTTTCTGATAATTGATGCCCCCAGACAAAGGGCACAAATAGCATCTGGGAACATTGTGTGGCTCTCTCTTCACATAGGACATGGGAGACTTCATGCTAGTGGGCTGTGGGTAGCCAAGGAAGCCTTGGCTTGGCTCTGGTCCCTGTTCTCTCCTCTGTCAATTTCTACGTGACAGCTATAGACTTGGAGACCACACTTCAATTACGCACGCAGCAGGTGAAGGATGCGTGAACTGAGGCCATCACGTCGAGATCAAGGAGGTAATTCATCCTCTTTATACCACCTAGGACTGAGGGGCAGGTGGATAGGAGGAGGGCAACCATGCATACAGATTGTGACTCTGGACTTGGAGGAGAGAGCCAAGCAGAGCTAAGAGCAAAGCTGATGATAAAAGGCTTTGTAGGAATGGACTCCCAGGGCAATCTAATCTCTGCATTTATCTGGCACCTGTCTTTGTCATTCTAGGCTATTTCAGCATGAAACAATAACACCTATCTTGATCCCCTAGTTTCTTTGGGTCTGAATCAGTGGATTTTATTGTTTGTTTGTTTGTTTTGTTTTACAGCACTATTCAAACACCAGCAGGAAGGGACTGAGTCTCTACCCCAGTTTAATCTCCCTGGTCACTTAGAGATTTAAGGGCAGTGAGTCCTCTTGACTGATAAGCCTCCTCTGTATCCAAGCAAGGGTATTAGGGAGGAAGAGGTCCATATGGAATAAAGGGACAAGTATATTTTAGCTGTTTGACATTGATATCATTAAGATTTCCAGTGATAATCAGAACCTTGAATTAGACAGGGGAATAAATATACAATTTAGAGTGTAAGCCCTTTGAGGGAAAGGATGGTTTCATTTATCTTTGTCACCCTTAGCTTCTAATACTGTGCCTCACTTATAACAGTCTATTAATAAATATATAGAGAGATTGATTATGGCAAAGTGTTGGAGAGTAGGATTTGGAACCAGAAAGATCTGAACTTAAATCTTGTTTTAGGAAGTTACCCTCTCTCAGACTATTTCCTCAACTAGAAAAAATGGAGATAACAATAATATCTGTTTCACAAGGTGATTGGGAGGCATAAATGAGATAATACATGTAAAGTGTGGGTATACTTCAAAACTCTATATAAATGGGAGTAGTTAAGGCCATCTGCTGGGGTAGCCAGATGGCACAGTAGAGAGACTCAGTGTCTGGCCTCAGACATTAGCTGTGTGATCCTAAGGAAGTCACTGAACCCTGTTAGGCTCAGTTTGCTCATCTGTAAAAAGAGCTGGAGAAGGAAATGGCAAATCACTTCAGTATCTTTGTAAAAAAAAAAAAAAAAAAAAAGAAAGAAACCCAAATGGGGTCACAGAGAGTCAGACATAACTGAAAAAAAATGACTGAATAACATTATCTGAAACCAGAGAAAGGAGTAGAAGGTGATTAGCATAGTCACTGGCACATGGTTCTGTAGCCCCTTAATATATACTAGTTGTATTACATTGAGTTGAATCAAATTGGAAGGAAGAATAATATAATCTCTGAATCTGGATTTTGTTAACAAATGACCTGCTATGTCACTTTGGCCCCTCTATGAATACTTCTGAAGAGATAGAGACAAGGCTGACTTAAGATCAAGAGCAGAACTGGAATAGTGGAAAGAATGCTGGATATGGATTCTAATCCCCAGCTCAGACACTTGTCATCTGTGTGATCTTTAGCAAGCTGAACCCTAGCTTCTTTACATGTTAATAAGGGCTTCTTAACCTGGGCTTGTGAACTTATGTTTTTAAAAAAACAAACATATTTTGATCACTATATTTCAATATAACTTTTAAAAATCCTACATATTTTATTTTATGCATTTAAAAACAATTTTTTTTCTGAGGAAGGGTCCATAGGCTTTTGCAAATTGCCCAAGAGGTCCATGACACAAACAAAGTTAAAAACTGCTTGTCAATTAAATGAAGGGGCTGATGATAATAACAACTAACATTTCTATAGCATCTATTATGTGCCAGGCAGTATGCTAAGCACTTTATAATTATTATATAATTTTTATTATATATTATTATATTATACATAATATACATATATGTATATATATATATATAAACAATATATTATTATATCATTTGATCCTCACAATAAATGTGGCAGGTAGGTTCTGTTATTACTTTAATTTTACAGATGAGAAAACAAGAGAAGTTAAGTGACTTACCCAATTTAGCTTACAGTTTTTAAGTGTCTAAGGTCACATTTGAACTCAGATCTTATTGACTATCCATTTTACCACCTTAGTACCCTAAATGATCCCTATGCTCTCTTCTCCCTCCAAAGCCAGTAATCTCATAACAAAATAGATGACAGGGTTTCAGCTTATATTTACCCACTTGACTGTATTGTTGTTACATTTAGGAGTAAGAGAGAAAAGGTAATGCTGAATGGTTAAGGGCTCCCAAGCTCAGTGATATCACCAAAGGTCACCCAATCTTGAAAGACCTATGAAATTCACTTGGTTGGGGAGAAGATGCAGTCCAATCTATTCAATCAACTCTTTCCAGCCAATCCATGGGGTTTTTCCTTCTTTTTCTTTAAATTCGATGGCTTCCTTTGACCTCCTGGTTGTCCCTTCCACTCTCAGAAGACTCATATGGTTTCTGGCTCAAGGAGAAATGCTTCTCAATACCCAACTTGCTCCCCAACTCTTTGAGTCACAGAGTCCTTGCAAACATTATCTGATTATAAACTTATAGGCTGATGCTATCCCAGTATTAGACATGAGTTTTCTAGTAGGAGCTTTGTGTCTCCGTTTTCCTATCATCAAATTTCTCAAGAGGTGAGATACCTAAAATTTAATTAGAAGAATCTTCTAGAGAAAAAAGTTTCTAAGAACTTTTGAGAACTCAGAGTTTAGACTGAGTTCTAAATAGGACTGCATTTCCTATTTCCTCTTAATTAACCAGGGTTCTTACCAGAGAGTTTTTGAAATGTCCCAGAAATGTTCAAAGTTCCCCTTTAGTAACTGCTTCTAAGTCCAATGACTTAGTACTTTAAAAATTACAACATTGTAAAACACAGGAGAAGGAAGCTTAATAGTTATTTAATCTAGTCAGTTTATAAATAAGGAAACTCAAGTTTAGAGAGATTAACTGACTTGCCTACAGTTCTACAGGGAGTAACCAGAAGAGCTGAGACGTGAAGAGGACTTCACATCCTCTGAGATTTTTTGACTCCAAACACCCAGTGGTCTTTTTCCAACAACACACTTGCACGCTCATATTTACCCGGCACTTTTAAGTTTATAAGATACTTTCCTTGTAACAAACCTATGAGATGATTAGGATTAAGTATTATTAATATTATTTTCAGATGAAGAAACTAAGAATCACAGAGGTTAAAAGGGCTGTCTTAGAAGAGCTGTCTTCACATCCAGGTGTCTCCATTCCAGGTTTGATGCTCTTCCCAGAGCCTCCTGCTGCCTTCCTTCTGAGAGGCATCCAGGCATAATGGATAGATTGCTGGACCAAGTGAGAAAGACCTGAATTTAAATCTTGTTGTATTTACTAGCTTACTGGCAAGTCACTTAAGCTTTGTGGGCTCCTCATCTGCAAACTGATGGGGACTGGACTAGACTCTCTGCTAAGGTCCAGTTCTAAATCTATGATCCTATGAAGTCAAACCTAAAACAGAAATGTGATAAGGTGTGTGTGTGTATGTGTGTGTGTCTGTGTGTGTGTGCGTGTGTGTAATCCATGGCCAAGAACTGAAGCTCTGGGTTTATGTAGTATGTGTTGAATCTTGAGAGTTTTACAACAACCATGCACTTCAGCTCATGCCCCTACCCAGGGTTTTATCTGAGAACAGCAGAACTTGGCTCATGATTAGGTTTCCATAACAAAGAGAAAAGGTCCATGCAAACACTAAGGCAAACATAATATTGAACATAGGACAGGCTTTATTTAACTCAACAAAAATGTGAAGGACTCATGCTCAAGTCCATATACAGTCAAGACAGCTCTTCTTCCCTTTGTTAGGGGCCTTCCATCTTCCCTGGGGAATTATATGTTTTCCAAATTTATAGGATCACTCTGTGTGGGCCTCCTCCTTTCTCCCCTCTCCCTCCCAAAAAAGAATTCAGAGTTGCTAGATATTCAATTAATGCACTTTTCTGGTAAGCCCCAGAGATCCATATAGTTCTCTAGGTTCATAGGACATATATAGTCATCTAGTCTTACCCTGGATCCTCTTCTCTCCCTACCTTAGCAAAACACACATACACACACACACACACACACACACACACACACACAAACAGAGAAAGAGAGAGAGAGAGAGAGAGAGAGAGAGAGAGAGAGAGAGAGAGAGAGAGATCCTCACATAGGGAAAAAGAATTTAGAGCTTTTTATATCTAATATTATGTGTTAGCTACATAGTATATAATACTATGTAATAGCTAATTCCTTTTTTCAGTACCTGCATAAGCCACTTAACTCATAGTCTATGAAAATCAAAATTCACATCTCAGCTAGAATTGTCCCTTGCTTGGTTCAGAGACTCTTCCCAAACTGGGGGCAGGAGCCAGAGTCTAGGTGCTCCACTATTGCTTTGCTTCTGCCATTGTTACTCTACTTTTCCTAGAGATTCTGAAACTTTTGAATTGATCTAACAATGACCTATCCCTTTGTGGCTCTATTCTCTAGGGCAAGGTAATTCATTGTTTTTTTTTTTTTAAGTTTTGCAAAATTTTTTATTATGTTATTTCATTTGATATTCATAACAAAATTTTGAGATAGGTGCTATTATTTTTTGCTGTTTTATTTTTTGATTCTTTTTTATTGAAGTTTTTATTTTCAAAACATATGCAAGAATAATTTTTTAACATTGACCCTTGAAAAGAGGTAATTCGTTGCAAGGAACATGCCATTATGATCCTTTATCTATTGAAATCAGTCTAAATCTCTCTTTTTTTTGTTTCCCCAATTCTCTTTTTTAATTTTTTCTTTTAAATTCCTTTTAAATTTCAAGTCCAAAGATATGCTTTTGAATCTTTTATTCTTAATATATATCAGTAGGGGTAACAAGTGTCTAAGGCAAGATAGGGCAAAATATCCATGATCAAAGATATGCTAGCTCAAAGGCCTCATCATTGAGGCAACATAGACCCAAGATAATGCCTATTATTATTAATTATATTTTGTTGTTGAGTCCAAATCTCAGAGTCATAACAAGGGTGGGACAACAGGGATTTTGTCTATGGATGCTAAAATGGATAAAGTGATTATTGTACTTGGAATTAATAAATAATATAATTAATTAAAATTAATAAACAAAAATAAAATTGTATTAATACATTCAAAACAATTGAGATTGGCAACTATATTCCTTAGCTAGACTAGTTAATATAGAAAACTACTAGAAGATATACTTTCTTTCCTATTTTCAGAGGTCTCCTCAGCAATTATCTCAGGGTACACCAGTGTCTTTTTTATCAACTTCATTTGCCTCTAGAAGCTGATTTGAGGACATATTGTGTGCTCCTTACACACAAGGTTCTCCAAGTCCTTTTTGAGAAGACCCATGGTTCTAAAACAGTTTGAAAAAAGTGAGATCTGAAGCAAAACCAAGCTTGAATTGCAGTGAATGACAGAATTCTTAGAGGTTATTTTGTTCAAACATTTCATTTTTTAAAGATGAAGAAACTGAGGCTCAAAGAGATTAGGGATTTGCTCAAAGCCACACAGCCGGCATGTAATTTAGGTCTATTGGACTCCAAATTCCATGCTCTACACTCACTGAATTAGCTCACTGCACCAACCATCCTCCCTTTCCTGAGAACTCAGATCACTCCAGCCAATACTTTCTTCTCTCATACCCGCAGCCTTTGTGACATATTTTCATAGGTAAGTGCTTCATTATTATTTTTCTATATATTTCTTAATGCCATCTTGCTTGCTACCTGTACCCACATATTATCTTCTTGCTACATTGTAAGTTCCTGGAGGATGGAGACCATGTTTTGTGTTTCTTTGTATCCCTGCCCCTCACCCATAGCACCTAGCTCAGGGCTTTGCGTGACTGCAATAGGTGCTCAGTAAGTCTTTGCTGGCTTCAAGGGAATTGGAGAATAATGAAAATAAGAATCAGAACATCCAGCCCCCATCTACTGCTTTTCCAATCCCCTTGAGCAAATTGTATTTGTCCTTCTGTGTCTTTGGCAATTAACTGTCCCATTTCATTTAGACCCTTGATCTCTGCAACCCAGCCAGAATACTGACTTCATTTATTGGACTTTGCCTTCCCTCTAAAGCCCACATTTGCTCTCTCCACATGTAGAGCTACTCACAGTTGTGTTCTTAGATAAATATTTATAACTGAGGGGAGTGAAGATTTATAACCGCTGGAAGAGCAGGACTGATGCCCAGTACATCTGACGTGGTTAAACTATGAGGTGGTCTGATGGTGGTCTAGCTTTTTACGGTCAGTGTGGATAAAGAAAAGGTATAATACTATCTCATTGTGGCATTTGGATGTCTCGAAGATGGCTCCTTCTCTCATATCATATAATTCTTTTCTGAGGTGGCCAGCTTTTGCAAGAAATCATTCAGCTATAAGATGTGACTAATAAATTTCTGGGCTTGGAATCCAGAAGACCTAAATTCAAAATCGATTAGCTTCAAGACCTACCTAATTATGTTAATTTGAACAAACCACATAACCTCTCCAAGCCTCAGCTTTCTCATCTGTAAAGTGGGACTAATACTATACATAGAACTTCCCTGACAAGGTTATTGTGAAGATCAAATTGTATAATATATATAAAATACCTCACAAACGTTGAAATGTAAAAAAATTATAAAATTCCAGCTACTTCTATCATTTATCAAGAGCATCTTATATTTTATAGCTTAGCACAATGCCTAGCATATAGTAAGTTCTTAATAAATGTTTATTGATTGATTTATTCATTGAGTTTATATAGTATATAGTCTCAGGACAGGTTGATAGTTATTATTTATTTATATTTAATATTCAGTGGACTATTGTAGAAATGGATAAAAAGATTTTTAAAAAATAATTTAATAAAAGTATTGTGATGCATCTGCATCTTTTGTAGGCTTGATGAAAATGGCAGACAGGATGATGAGAATGATAACTGATTGATTACTCAGGATCATTTCTCTGTTGATGTAGAATGCATTTATTTCCACAATGAATCATTTATGAGTAAACTAAGGTTCTGGGGGAGATTAAGATGGGGAGCAGAGCGTGTGAATTCTTAATTTTTATTAAAAGCACAGCTCATTTCTGGTGTCCACTGGAAATTTTTGGGTTTTTGTTTGTTTATTTTTCTGTTGTTGTTGTTGTTTTTGGGAGATGAATGAAAAATATTGTTAGAGAGAAAAGCCCATGGATTTAATGGCAATAACAGCCTGCTAAACGAAGAGACTGTGGGAGGCCTTCCGTTGATGTGGTCTCTATTTTACATACATCCATTTGATTCCCCATTGGCCTATTATATATCCCAGAAATTCCAATTTCTCCTTCTAGAACTGGCACTTTTCCAACTTGGCAAATAGCTAATGCTGGCATAGGTGCAGGATCATGGACCAATTTGGCATGCTGGCTGGGGCCCTGGAATAAATGAAAATATCACAAAGATAGACTACAGCCCAGTAGCTCTTGAAATATTGAGTACATAAATTTCTGAAAAGCCATTGGGGCATTATACAATTCAAAGGGCATAAGTCAGTATCAGCATTAGTCTTACCATGTCTGAAAACCTGTCTTCTCATATTTGGATCAAATTATATAGCTCCCGAATGTCCAGGTGGATGAATATCACTGCTATTGTTAGCTGGTCTAGCAGGTTGGGTATAAGTGGCAGGGGATACTGTCCTTGATGGTGATGATACTCAGGGAGCTAGAGTTATTGTTGACCACCATTGTCTTGACGATGGACAGAAGGAGAAATTGGTTCTGTGGGAGCATAGAACAATCCTTAGCTCAACAACTCCTCTTTCTTCCATACAAATGTGATAACAATGACAACTGACAATTTATATATCATTTCATGTTGCTATTTGATTAGCTTATTTGATTTTAACAACAGCTTTGGAAGGATGTTATTACTGTTAGTAGTATTATTATTCCTGTTTTTATTAGCAGTAGTATTTTTATTTCTGTTTTTATAAGTGAAGAAACTGAGGTACAGAAAAGTGACTTGTCCATGATGCTATGACTTGTAAGTGTAAGGCAGGATTTGAATCTGGGTCTAATCTGATTGCCAATTGAACACTTTCCAATTCATCATTCCTGCTGCTTTCCATATAGTCCCAAATGTAGAATAAATACATTTTCCAGTTCTTTTTCATAAAGTATTTCAGAGCCACTATCAAAACTCCAGCCAACCAGAATTGATGCTTGAGGGCAATGTACAAACTTATTTGACAGTAAACTCTACAGCAATAAGACTAAAAATGTCCTTGTGTGGTCCTTGGAAGGAACTTTGATTCATGCTCTACTGGGGTACTCTGGCTTGGTACATCTAGACCAGACAAAGTTTCTGGCAGGGGACCAAAGCCAGGTGCCAAAAGTCTTTCCTGATTCTTGGAGAAACCCTTCCATGGTCCAATGAGTTATTCCTTTGTGAGGTAAGGAGGGTCTACTTCACCATCTGTCCTGATAAGGAATACCACAAAGACTAGCTTGACTTTAGCTATAAGGATTTCTCTGTCTCTGTCTCTGTCTCTCTGTCTGTGTGTGTCTCTCTCTCCCCCCTCTCTCTGTCACTCTCTCTCTGTCTCTGTCTCTGTTTCTCTGTCTTTATCTCTGTCTCTGTCTGTCTGTCTCTCTCTGTCTATCTGTCTCTGTCTCTGTGTCTCTCTCTCTCTCTATATGTGCACATGAACAATTTATTTTGGGAAGTTTCATGGGTCTTGAATGGAAAGAACTGCCTAAGAAGGTATAGGATCTGGAGTTCCCCAACTAAGGGAATTCTGAACTTCTCCCATTCCCAACCAAGGAGCATTCCCTCACTAAAGGGGTAAATTGATAACTGAAAAAAGAAAGAGGCTGAGAGCTCCAGTATGGTTATAAAAATCCTTCAATAAACATTTGGGTGACTTACATAGGGGCTGTCTGGAGTAGTTGTCAGATAATTCAATGGATTTTTAATCCCTGCCATGCAATGGAGGACAGCAGACAGACTACTCAGGGGATCCCTGAAAAAGATACCCCAAAAGTCCCCTGGCAATTATAGAAATCAAACAAAGGGAGGAGTTATAGGGCACCATGCATACATTGATGTGGTCTGGCTAATGTTTTGATTTTACTGCTTGGGAATTGGGTTTGATTTCCAGGACTTGGGTGCAAGGCCAATGCAGGTGGTTAGATATTCAGATGCTCAAGGCCACATGCTAGTTAGTTTAAGTTCCACCCCACCCCCAAGGTTATGTGTTGGACACTGTGTCCTTGTAATGGCTTTCACTCCTGTTGTTATGGCTTTTACCCACTTTGGTATGGTTTTCACCCCAAAATATTAGTGTGTTGGTGATAGGCAAGGCAACTTCATATACCTGCTTCCCCAACTGCTCACTTTCTTCCTTGGAAATTGCAAACATTCTTCAATATAGCCTTGCCTGCCAATCCTGCTACCCTAATATGATGCTAGACCATCACACCATTGCAGAGTGCCAAGTGACTCAGCATTGTCTCAGCAGTTTAGAGAGGAAAGAGCTGGAAATGTTTTTCCTCAATTTTTTTTTTTGCTAGGGATGGGGCTAACACCTCTTAGAGACTGGAAAAGTCAACAAGATGTGAAGGAAGAACCTCTTATAGAAGAGGGGGACACGGTCCATGTAATAATCCCAGAGTGTTAAGTCAAGAGGCCAGTGTAATGCAAATCTAAGGAGTAAGATACCAAGTAGTTTATTTAAGGCTCATCCATATGTCTCAGGGCCTAAAGGTTCCTGGTATTGAGGTTGGCCCTACTCTTTAACACACTTCTTTTGAGCATTGCTTAACCAACCACAATATTTTCATTTTACTCATGGGCACATGGATCCAAAGAGAGAAGAAAGAACTTCTTCAATGGAAAGGACTCTTTTGTTCTCTTCAGTTATTCAGTTCTCTTACTTTTGCTCCTCTTCTTTCCACCTAAAAGGACCAGCCCCCTTCTCTCTGCCAATATAAAGTCTATCCATCCTACAAGGATCAATTTAAGTCCTATTTTGTCCATGAAGTCTTCCTGGACTAAACTGGTGAGTCCCTATACCTGATGGATATTTCTTGAAGGGCCTTTCTGTGCTCACTTTTTTGGTTATTGTTCAGTCATTTTCAGTCAAGTCTGATTCTTTGTGATCCCATTTGGGGTATTTTGGCAAATATAGTGGAATGATTTGCCATTTCGTTCTCCAGCTCATTTTACAGAGGAGGAAACTGAGGCAGATAGGGTTAAGTAACTTGCCCAGGGTCACACAACTTGGGAAGACCTTCTTGACTTCAGGCCTAGCTTTCTGTGCACAATGGTACCATCTAGTTGTCCCATGCTCAACTTTCTCTTAGAACTTTTCTGTAACCTTGTCAACTGTCTTGTCTTCCATATGCTACTTGCTGTTTCTAGTTCCCCTTTATATATTGTAGAATGTAAGCTCCTTGAAGGCAGGGACTTTTTATTTGCATATATATATATATATATATATATATATATATATGTGTGTGTGTGTGTGTGTGTGTGTGTGTGTATTTTACTGAGGCAACTGGGGTTAAGTAACTTGCCCAGGGTCACACAACTAGGAAGTATTAAATGTCTGAGGTCGGATTTGAACTCAGGTCCTCCTGACGTCAGGGCCAGCACTTTATCTACTGCACCATCTAGCTGCCCCTATTTGCTTATATTTGTGTCCCTGGTACTTAGCACTTTGTGGCACACAGAAAATACTAAATAAATGTTCTATTTATCTTATTGAATCTATCACTTCTTTATAATTTCTCTCTCAATCTCTTATTGATATATTATCTATCTCTTCCTCTTTACCTATCATCTATTTATATTTATCATCTATATTTCACCTACTTATCTATCTAATTTATCTTGTATATGTATTACCTGCCATCTTCTATTTATCTTTAATCCTATATTTCAACCTATCATCTATATATCATCTCTGTCTCTGTCTTTTTCCTATTTCATGACTACAATCCGCACAAATATCTTCCTGCTCTAAATCTCCTTTTGCTTTGCTCATCCATTTTTATCCCTCAACCTCATCTGACTTTTATATGTGTTATGTGTCATATACCCCATGTGAGATTATAATATCTTATTCTTCTTCATCACGCGCCGTGCCTTATCCAGCCTTGAGCACAAAGAAGGGACCCTTTATGTACTTGTGGATTTGCTGTTGCTTGAATTGGCAGAGCTGGGGATGCTGCCTAGGCCCCCAGATGCTCAGCTCTTTAGCACGTCCCACTTTGCCTCCTGCCCCTCACTGAGGGGGCTGGTCCCAAATATCATGATGTTCTCTCCAGTGCTTCAGCCTGACAGATGTTCTGCGGGAGCTTGTGTGAATGGTGTGAAAACACACCGCCAAGATGGAGGGGGGGAAATCCATTTAAAATGTTACAGAATTAGTTAAATTCCATGGGAATGAAGATGGATTAAATACATGACTGTGCATGAATAGGGTAGGAGCTGAAAATATTTCAGGATCATGAAAGTCAGAGTTAGGGATCTCCTGGCTGCCTTAACTTGGCCCTCACATGTTCCACCATTGCCAAAGGATGCAGGGGCTTTCATGACACATTCATCTGACTCTGCTCAGAGAGAGCCTCAGAGTTTCCTTGCTCTTTTGGGCTGAAAGAGATGAAGTGCCAACAATATGCCTGCATTGGCATTTGAGGTAGCAAAAGGCAGTAGAAGAAGAAACATGAAGGACAAACAAAGAAAAGCTCTTCAAAAGCCAAGCAGACTGCTGCTACCTTGGTTTTGTTCTCTATTTCTCAACCATCTATAGGTATGGGTTCCTTTAGATCAGTGGACTTTCACCTGATTTAAAATAGGGAAGGAAGAATTGCTTGCTGAGCTCCCCATAATGGGGAAAGGGAAGTTACCTAAAAGTAGAAGCCTACGGGTCACAGTAGTCCACAGAAGAAGAGAATCCCTTCTTTCTCACTCATAGTAGCAGAGCAGTAATTAGGGATTTTCAAACTTGGAGGGGTATGTGTGTGTGTGTGTGTGTGTGTGTGTGTGTGCATGTGTGTGTTTCTCTTGTGTGTGTTTCTCTCTCTCTCTCTCTCTCTCTCTCTCTCTCTCTCTGAGATGGGGATGTGTATTTGCTATAGCCATTGGAGAAAGGAGAGAAATGTACCCAAGGATGCTGCTGGGTTTCTGTGCTACTGAAGAAGTGGACATTGCTTAATAGAGAGACCAGGAACAGGCTGTTAAGAATAGCAGACCCGATAGAACTACGAGGAGTAGGGAAGGTACACACCAGGATAAGACTGATAATGCTGAGGGGGGGGGGGCAGGTCAACAATCATCTGAGTTGAGGAGGAGAAAACACATCTCGGATTGGTCATATCAGTACTCATTAAACTTTTGAATCATGTGTCAAAGGCTTAGTCATCCCTTCTTAGTGATAGTTCTGAATGGTCAGATTATATCCAAGAATGGTGGGTTAGGGAAGAGGATGAGACAAGAGTTGAGGATGGCCTTTTTTATTTTTTCACAGATTGTTTTTTATTCACAAATTTTATTCACAGATTGTTTTTACTGTTCATTTATACCTGACACTTCATGACCGCATGGATGATATCATGTCAGTACTGTCTATAGAGGTTTTTTTGGCAAGATACTAGAGTGGTTTGCCATTTTCTTCTCCAATGGACTCTCATATCATACCAATACTGCCCATAGTGTTTTCTTGGCAAGATATTAAAGTGGTTTGCCATTTCCTTCTCCAAAGAGTTATATCATGTCAGTGCTGACCATGGGGTTTTCTTGGCAAAGATCCTGGAGTGGTTTGACATTTCCTTCTCCAGTGGATGAAGGCAAACTGAGATTCGGGGATTTATCCAGATCAATAAGTGGTCATTATTTTAGGCTGGAGCTGAACTTGGGTCTTCCTGTCTCCAGGCTGAGCACTTCATTCACTGAGCCACCTCGCTGCCTCAGTCAATAAGTATATATAAAGTGTTTACTATGTGTCAGGAGCCCTGTGGAGTGCTAGTCCAGTGGGTTAAATGGGCATCAGTCAATAAGACTTCCCGTTTAGCTGGACCCACGAGGAGTGCAGCTATGTGGCTCGGAAGAGGGCCCAGGAATCCTACTTTAACAAAGATTGATTTTTTTCCTCAAGGTCATTCATGTTAGTTTCCAATAATGTTTCAGACAGGAAGGAGGACAATATACTCTGAGTTTGTACTGTGTGAGAGGAAAGATGACTGAGTCAGAAACCTGGGTGTAAGTCAAGTAAAGTGAGTGCAATTTAAGAGTGATGAATCAAAGTCTTTCTCTTTGGGTATGTATAGGAACTAGACAAAAGGTCATGTAAAGAAAAGATCAGAGGGATTTATTGGCCCGAAAGCTCAACATTATTCAAGAGTGTGATGTGGAAACTACCCAGTTAATGCGTTCATAGGCGGTATGAAGTGAAACAGAATGTCCAGAGGCTAGAAGGGAGAGACTCCCACTGGACTTTGCTTTTGTCACACCTCATCTCCATTTTTTCCTTATGTTTTGGGCATTACATTTGATAGAAGTCATCAACAAACTGGACTGCATGTAAGTGACTAAGGTATTGGAGACTATTGTAGAACAGGTTACATAGGGATTTGCTGAAAGAACAAGAGTTATCTAACTTGGAGAAAAGAAATTAGCAAGAACATGATTTTTTCCCCTTTTTTAAAATTAAAGTTCTTTATTTTCAAAACATATGCATGGGTAATTTTTCAACATTGACAATTGCAAAACCTTCTGTTCCAAATTTTCCCCTCCTTCCTTGCCCCCTCCCCAAGATGGCAGGTAGTCTCATACATGTTCAATGTGTTAAAATATATGTTAAATCCAATATATGTATACATATTTATACAATTATATCTTGCTACACAAGAAAAATCAGATCAAAAAGGAAAAAAATGAGAATGAAAACACAATGCAAACAAACAACAAAAAGAGTGAAAATGATATTTTGTGATCCTCACTCAGTTCTCACAGTCCTCTCTCTGGGTGTAGATGGCTCTTCATCATAAGATTATTGGAACTGGCCTGAATCATCTCATTGTTAAAGAGAGTCACGTCCATCAGATCTGATCATTGTATAATCTTGTTGTTGCTGTGTACAATGATCTCCTGGTTCTGCTCATTTCACTTAGCATCCATTCATGAAAGTCTCTTCAGGCCTCTCTGAAATCATCCTGCTGGTCGTTTCTTATAGAATGATAATATTCCATAATATTCATATATCACAATTTACCCAACCATTCTCCAATTGATGGGCATCCATTCATTTTTCAGCTTCTGGCCACTACAAACAGGGCTGCCACAAACATTTTTGCACATTCGGGTCCCTTTCCCTTCTTTAAAATCTCTTTGGGATATAAACCCAGTAGAAACACTGCTGGGTCAAAGGGTATGCACAGTTTGATAACTTTTTGAACATAGTTCCAAATTGCTCTCCAGAATGGCTGGATGTATTCACAATTCCACCAACAATGTCCCAGTTTTCCCACATCCTCTCCAACATTGTTATTTCCTGTCATCTTAGCCAATCTGACAGGTGTGTAGTGGTATCTCAGAGTTGTCTTAATTTGCATTTCTCTGATCAATAGTGATTTAGAGCACCTTTTCATAGGACTAGAAATGGTTTCAATTTCTTCATCTGAAAATTGTCTGTTCATATCCTTTGACTGTTAAGATTGTGATTGCTATCAAATACATGGAAGGTTGCCATATAAATGAAGGATTAAACTGAGTTTTGCTTGACTCTACTTGGCAGAATAAGGGGCAGTAGATTCAAGTTGTAGAAGAAGATTTCAACTCAATGGAAAGAAAAACTTAATTGTAGTAGTCCAAAAATAGAATGGATTGTCTTGGAGAACAGTGAGTTTTCTTTCCTTAGAGGGAGTCTTCATATAGAGGCCTAATGACTACTGATGAGGATGCTTTATTATTTTTTAAAAGTAGGTTTCATTGATGCCTTTTGTTTTTATATCAGTTATTTCCAAAAATCTCTGCCATGTCCCAACTTCTATTCCACATTGAATCTTCCCCTTGTAACAAAGAAAGACATTTAAGTCAAACCAACCAACCCAGGGACTGTATCTAGCAAGATAGGCAATATTCCACACCTCTTATCCTATATCCTTCTATCAAAAGGAAGGGGGGGGAATATGTCCTCATCTGGTCTCCAAGAACAAGACTGGCCATTATATGACTCAGAATTCAGCTTCCTCTTTTTATTTCTAATATTGTAGTCAATGCATATTCTGTTCTCAAGATTCTGCTTAATTTAATTTGCACTTGTTCAGTTAAATCTCCTCATCATAGTTTCTGATATTATAGTAAAATTCCATTACATCCATGTACCACAATTTGTTTAACTGTTCCTCAAAGGGGAATCACTTGGTTTTCAATGTCTTGCTACTATAAATGATGCTGTTCTGAATATTTTGGTGTACTTGACACTTTTCTTTCTGTCTTTGACATCCTGGGATATGTGCCCAGTAATGGAATTGCTGGATAGGTACAGGGCTCAGTTGACAGAGCTTTGGACTCAAAAGCAGAAAGACTTAAATTTTAATCCTCCCTCAGAAACTTAGTAGCTGTCTGACTGTTCTCTGCCTCAGTTTCTTCACCTGTCTTTCAGGTTGTTATGAGGATTAAATGAGATTATATTTGTAAAGTGCTTTCAAACATTAAAATGCTATGTGAATGCTAATTATTATGTATATAGCTTTATTAACTTCCACTCTCTCCAATTCTGTGTTTTTGTAGGGGATGTGTTAAGGGGTAAATCTCTTTTCAGGAACAAGTTGAACTAGATGGCTTGTGAGTATTCCTCTAACTCTGAGATTCTTTGATTCTATACCTGAATTAAAATTGAATATGTATGAATGTTCAGTGATCTCTGACTCCGGATTGAGAGGTAGAACAGATGTGCTTAGGAAACTACACCAACATCCAATAGAACATTTTCTCAGGTATATTTAGACCTACTGAGATGTTCTCTTGATGCTGGTGATTGAGATGATTTGATAGTAGAGAAAGGTCCTGGCCACGTGGAAGGAATTTTGAGAGTCTGAGTGACTGAGCAGGTTTTAAAAAAAGCAACTATGTGACCAGGAAAAAGACAGTGAATGTAGCATGATTGTGAGTCAGGAATATGTGTGTGTGTGTTTGTATTAAGAAGAATGGATCTGGAAATGAAGTGAGAATAAGAATAAGAGTATATTTAGGATTTTGTATCTCGGCAATTCATGTGTGAACTTTGATTTTTAGTGACTATGGGGTGAGTAATTACTGGGTTAAGGATGGAGGAAAACTTCTCCGTACCATGTTTGCATCGAGTTTTGGAAATGTGTGTAGTATTGGCCCTTGTGCACTCTCATGCAGTGAAACTAGCTTGGGGGAACCATAAGGAAAAACCTCAACCATATTTTTCTATATAAAAATGGTCCATTTTTGAGCTCCTTGTAGTCTTCTAGTCTAAGGGGCAAAAGCAGATCCGAAATCTGAGCGAGAGGTAGGGGGATGAATCAGTTACTTGTGACTAGCATGACAGGCAGTGGGTGTGTACAAGCAAGTCCATGGCAGGTACTTGTTAAAAGTGACCCCATCTTTTGTATGCTAGAGAGACTACTCTGTTCTTAGGTGGTAAAAGAACCATCAGTCCAATGACACCATCAAGGAAATTCCCCCTCTACTGTAAATACTGATCTATCTTATTTATTGAATAAATGAGAACAAGTTCACCTTGTCCCTTGGATCTAGTAGGACCAGGACCAATTCATGCTTCATACCCCATCCATATGTGGTATCATATTGCCAGCTATTGCTCCATGGTACCTTCATTTCTCCCTTTGCCTCCCTATTCCCTCCTGCTCCCTCATGACACCCTTATTCTAGGCTTAATAACCAAATTAATACCATTGATCCTGGAGAGGAGGAAGGGGGGTGTCCCCAAATTCAACATTTGGCATAGCCACCTGAGTATTTCCTTTCCCTTAGAAATTCAGCTTCCAACAGGTATCCTGATATCCCCATGTGGCAGCTTCACCTCTGGTCCCAAGCTGGTGGGTGACATTTTAGGAGCAGATGGCTTTGCTCTGGGATGTAAACAATTTGGCAAGAGCTTCTGCATAATGGTCCCTGTCCCTCTGCACAGCAGTCCCTGACAGCTGACAGAAATATTCTAAAGTCTTGAATTCCTTTAGGCTGGAGCTACTAGGAACTTAAGGAGCATTCCCAGAGTTCTCTTGAGTGATCTTTTTCAAAGCAGAATCAGAATAGATTTCCTTTGTTCATTAGAACATGGAGTGGCTCTCTGTTCTCTGTCTTCAGACAGCTCTCTAAATCTTTAGAGGTCTTTAAGGAGTAAGTTATTTGTCTGAGAGAATCAAAACACCTCCTTATTATGGCCATTTTGAACTAAATCTTCATTTTTTCCCTCTGTTGGATAAGTGCAAAACTGAGTCATAATGACTGAGCCAGACTTGAGAAAGAAAATTGGTCTTCTATATTAGAAGCCTCAGCTCTAAAGTTGGTAGACTCACCCAGGCTTAGTAATACTGGATTGAAAGTCAGAAGGCTTGAGTCCAAATTCCATTTTTTCCCATTCACTACATATGTGATTTTGAGCACATCTTATGACCTTTCTTGGCTCCGTTTGTCTCATCTATAAAACGGGGATATCTAAGTTCCCTTCTGCCACTAATTTATATTTTTCTCTTGCTTTTTCGGACTGAAAAATGATGGGTAGTCCTAGGATTATACATTGTTAAGTTTGTCCCCAGGGATCAGTCAGATGCTAGTTTGGTTCTAACTAGATATTTATTCATCCAGTTGAACTAGTTACAAATGATATTGCCCACAATTCAGATTTTAAGAATTATTTCCCAGGAGTGTTTTTTGCCCATAGGGATTCAAAGTGAGTAATGATCTTGCTTATGTGTTTTTCTTAGATTTGCCTCATGGTGGTACGTTCCCAAAATAGGGCTCAGATTTTTGAGACAACAGGAGAGGAAAGTGGACCAAGCTCCCCTGAATACCTGAGTATCTTGGTTTCCTCAGTTTGAAATAGGCACAGCGATCCACTTTCCTGAAGCTTCTGGGGGACAGTCCAAGGATTGGGAGAGTGAGTTCAGAGTGAGATAGAAGCAGAGCTTAATTGATTTTCTTTTCTCTTTCTTACCTGTGGTCAGCAAGATTGACAGCAGCCAGCTGAACTACTCTGTGAGTGGGGCCAGAGAGACCAGGTGTTTTTAGAGCTGTGCATGTATATATGTGTTTATGACTAGGTATAGGGACGTGTAACAGACAGGTATGAATGTTTGTGTCTGTATGTATATGTATAAATGCATAATACGAATGCAAGCATGGGTTTATGTGCATTTGTATAAGCATGTGTATATATGAATATGCATATGGATGTTTAGAAATTTGTATGAGTGTGCAAGCATGCATTTGCATGTATATATGTGCATGGATGTAAATTTGCATGTATATGTGTTTTTTGTTTACTCCACAAAGCCCTATCCCACTGAATAATTGTGACAAGGATCTGATCTTGGATTCTTGACGGCTTTGCCATCAATGGACAGCTTCTGCTGACAAGGTTTGGAGGATGCCTTGATGAAGGCAGTTTTATGAGAATAGTCTAGTCAAGTATAGAGAGACTGGCCATTTGGTGAGGACTAATTTGGTTGTGGCAAACCATGAAACAAAGGAAAAATACAAAATGGTTCTTAGTTCTACATAGCCCTCTTTCGTGTCCATTGTAATGGTGGAGAAGAGTGAAAAGGGGAGCAGAGGATACTAAAAATCACATAGTTCTAAGATTATTTATCACCTAAATGACCAGTGAGTGAACCTACCATTGGAGGTCTCACATTATATGTCATGATGTTTTCAGTATAAATGAAACCAGAAAAAAAGAAAGAATATGCATCAAAAATGAAAGGATGGCTCATAAATTCTCTTTAGGAAGACAAATTAGTGAATCATTGGAGCTGGTTTTCCTGTGTGCCCGGAAGCAATGAGAAGCATTTTTCAGGACATTTGGTCATTTTGTATGTGGGATTCATAATAACTATTTTGAGAGACCACTGTGAAAAGCATGGCAGCTTAGGGTGAAGAGGAAGATAAATCTCCAAAGATACTCTTGATAATATTCTCTAAATAAAAAAATCAAATAGTTTGATATTTGGTGACTTCTGGGAAAATGTTGGAATAAATGAGGGGATAATGACGAGTATACTAGAAATCATAGGTCAAGAAAAAAGGACTAGAGTAATCAAAGACCTATAGACTCCACAGAAGCCTCATCTTTATATATAAATACTATTCTTTTAGAAGAGAATCACTAGGCATTGGACATAGTAGGCACCATATAACAAAATAATCCCAATAACAAATAATCTCAAAAATGGGGATATTATATTACTGACATGAAAGTTATTCCTGAATCATCTATCTGTTTATATTCAGATCACCAGATTGTTTCTGTTAAAGATCAAAGATCAAAATTAAAACATGACTAGAATAAAACAGAAAAATATGGCATGTAATTAAAACAACTGAATTCTTACCTATTTAGACAAATTATTAATAATGAAAAATTGGTAATTATTAGAACAAAGGGATTGACATTGACTCCGATTTCATATGGAAATTTAACGAAGATAAGTCAATTGTCACATAAATGAAGAAAACTCAGGAGAAATTGAACTTGAAGATCAATGTCCTAAGAATGATGGTGAGGGCCTTCTAGCTGTTCCTACCTGCAGGAAGTGGTTGCCTCAAGTCTTGAAAATGGTAGCTTTTTGAAAGAAAGCTATAACCACTCAAATGAATTTGGCCTAACAATTCATTTAGCAAAACTCAGTAGATGAAGAATATCTGTTCCCCAGATTGTGGTATTCAGTTAGGCAGAAAACTTATAGCGTTTGCTGAGAAACAAAAGCCCATTTTGTAATCTGTGGTACCAACAGTCTATGCTTGTGACTGGTGGAATACTCTAGTCTCTGAGGAATCAAAAGTGAATATCACACAGATGATGATGAAGAAGCACGTGGTAACTATAAGCAGGCTACAACATGTAGCAAATAAGTCACTCTGAAGAGTTGGAATGAAGGATATTGCCAAGAAAGTGTCTGAATAAAAAAGAAGGAGGGTTTGTCATGTAGTGAGACTGAGAGATAACAAGTGGAACCCAGAATGTTCCCCTGGTAACCTTGAGATGCCAAGAGAAAGCAAGGAAGGCCCCCAGAAGTTTAGAGGTTCCTTCTGTAGTGAAATCATGGGAGGTCAGGGACAAAAGTTGCAGGCAGGTATAATAGACAGGTTATATAATCTGTATTCTTGGATGAAATGTTTGAATCAATGATCTTGCAAGTATTTAGTCCAATGCCTATTTTCATGTTTAAAATGTACAACATGAATGTGTATATGTGTATTTGTGTGTGTGTATCAAATCATCTGGTTAATCCCCCTCCCCACAACATTGCCTTATCCTGAAAAATCAGGCTAAAATTACAAGAAAAATTTTCCAATTGTCTATAATGTATTTCTCTATATTTATGGACAACCTTTGACAAATTGGCTCAAGAGTGAAGAGTATTGAGAGATAAAAGGGAATGATATACAGAGGGAAGGGATCTCTGCATCTTTGGGCTTGTGCAGGGGTATATTAGGTTATTTCTTTCTTGTTATTATGGGATTCCCACTTCTCTATGGGAGGGAGTACCACCTTGCTGGTAAAAACCATCAATTGAAGGAATAATGATGAGGGGAAATGGAAAGGAGTTAGGCATGGAAGGTGCATGTCTGAGGTGAGGAGAGCTTGTATCTGCAGAAAGATCTAAAAGTCAACACAAGAAATGATTATTTGTTGTGTACAAAGCCTTTGGCAGAACAGGGAGAATAACCCTTTGTAAACCTAGAAACTTTGGGAAGCAGGGAAAAGAGAGCTAAGCCCACACCATCTGAGGTTATAGCTCATCCATTGGATGAGAGCTGCATTTTCCAGGTAGCCAGTTTGGGGCACATCCCATGCAAGTACATTCTGCCAATAGTCCAAGAGAGTTCTGGGAAGTCATTCTGAGGGGATATAAGCTCAACTGATAATTACTTTCTTCTCTCTGTGGAGAGGGAGAAAAAGGATTGAGGGCAATGTTATTTATTGTACAAAACAGATTTGTGTGTGTGTGTGTAAATCAAAAAAAGAAACTTCCTCATCTGGCTTGAATCTACCAGGAATAAAATGTCATAGGGTCACAGAGCTAGAAGTTTTTGCTCCAATGCTTTCATCTCCACATGAGGAAAGTAATGTTAACCCAGAGATATTTTTCGTGTTACTCAAGTTCTAAGTATCAAAACTGGCATTTGAACCCATATATCTTGATTCAAAAGCCAGAGAACTTTCTTCCTTTAATAAGCTGTTTTTTTGTCTTTGTCCTGGTTTTTCCTTCAGTAAGAGAACAAATGATATGGAACCTCTTAGGATATTTTTCATTAGGGAATAAGTGAGAAGCCCTCATCTCTCCACAGGCCATCAGAAAAGGTAATGGACAAGGGACCCTGACATCAGTATGATCATTAGTTTAATGGGATAAGATCTTTGGGCCTGATGTCAGGAATACAATTTCTTAACAATTGGAGCTGTTCAGGAAGAGTTGTTTGGTGATGGGTTCCCTTTCAGTGAAAGCCTTCAGATAAAGGTGGATGATGTGTCCTTGTCAAGTATGTTATATTGAGAATGCCTTTCAAGTGCTGGTTGGACAAAATGACTGTGGAGATTTTTTCCAACTTTAAATTCTAGGTTTCTGTGATATAGAGCTGGACAATTTTTAGAAGTTGTCAAATCCCCTCCTTTTGTAAATGAGAAAACTGAGACCTAGAGAAGCTAAAGGACTTACTTAAGTTCTCAGAAATCATAAATGGCAGAATCAGAATATGAACTCAGGTCCTGGAACTCAAAAGTTTTACACTCTTGCCACTGAATCTTTCAACATTTTAAGTATTTGTAGTTTCACAAACCTTTCATGTCTTAGTTAATGGTTGCATCCATTGCTATCCTAAAATTCATCATTTAATAGTCATTATTATAGGGATGATCCTCCCCAAATTTAGATAGCTGGGGTCTTGGACAATTGTTCATCTCTTGAACCAGGACTTACTTGGTTGTTTTTTTTGTTTTTGTTTTTGTCTAACCTTTTGATTTCATCAGCAAGGGGAGCACCTGCTGGGGAAACTTTTTACTGATATTGATCAGCAACTTGTCTACGACTTATAGTTTTAGAGTTATACAAGGGTGCCAAGAAAGTAAGTGGCTGACCTATGTTCTTATAACTGGAACAGGACTCAAACCAGGTCTTCCTGGAATCCAAAAGCAGCCCTCTGCCTACTAATGCTTCACTTCCTCTCTTCCAGCTGGGAAGGAACAAAGAGGAGATGTTAGAGAAAATCTCGTCCAAGAGTTCTTAGATCTAGCAAGGAGTCAGGATAGATTTCAGGGATTCTATGAAAATGAATAGGGAAAAATACCTCTCTATTTTCACAACCTCTAATTAATATTTAACATTTCCTTCAATTTTTTAGAAACATGATTATACAAAGAGATCCACAAGCTTGATCAGATTGACATAGGGGTTCATGACACACACAAAAAGGCTAAGAATTACTGTTGTAGTCCAACATTCTCCTTTTCTAGGTAAAGAATGAAAGTCCATCCAGGTTAAATAAACTTGTTTAAAGATCACATAAAAAGTGAGTATCTTAAGTGAGATGTGATCTCAAGTATTATTAACTCAAAGTCTAGCACTCTGAGTCCTAAATTATGTGGTCTGTACTAGAATTATAAAAGGTTTTGCCTAGAATTTCCACATTTGGTGAACTTAGGATAAATTTTTACAGAAATGCAGAATAGATCCTGAAAGTACATGTTATCCAGGTTAAGTGACTCCCTTGAAGCCATTTGACAAGGTAGTAGCTGAGCTAGCATCTTACCTAGATCTTCCCACTCCCAAGCCAGTACTTCTCCTACTATGCCATATTCTCAGCATTTACATTCTGAATGAGATTCCAAGGTCACCCTGAGGCCATGGAGAATTTTCAAAGAATAGCTTTTTGATAGTTTGTGTTTCTTTCTTTTTCCCTTTCAAAAGTACTTTCTTGTCTATTATCTTATTTTATCTTTTCTGAGAAATCAAAACAAGTATCACTATATCCCCTTGACAGATGAGGAAACTGAAATAGAGTAGAGCCACTTGTTCAAGATCATCTAGAGAGTTAGCATAAGATCCCGGTCTGGACAGATCACTGCACTTTCCCTGTATCTCTGTCACCTCTTTGGAGACCCCTTTCTACCCAAGGAATCTGAGCTCCTCTTCTGATATCAGTCTCCTCTGCATGCTAAGTTGCCTATAAGCCTTTAAGCCATTTTGGCTGCTTTTGAAGTTCAAAGTCATGATTTACCCATAGGGACATAAGCTTGTAGTGTCTCTTATAGGGTCGTGCCCTGGGTTGTTTGATGGATTCTCCAAGCCTGATCTTAAGTCATGACTATAAACATCAGTGCCTTCTCTTTGTTGGCTTCATCCAATTCCTTAGTGAAAGACACTTAGAAGATACAGAGGAGTCAGGGACCACAGTGTATATAAATGGACCTGGTTCTCTTGATAGTGTGGTATTTGAAGCCCTAAAGCCTCCTAATAAAGTCTCCATGATAAAGTCTCCTAATGCACATGGATTTGGAAGCTGTCAAATACAATATCAAAGCTTTGAATTTTGATATTGGTAAAAAGAAGAAATTTGGCAGTAGGTGGGAAGGAGAGATACAGAGGGGTGGAAGAGTAAAGGAAGTGAAGATTTTTCATTTCCCTAGGAAAAGAGAGACAATTTGACTTCCTTGGTCCATCATTTCTTATTTTTCTGAGAGCAAATGTTTCTTGAGAAATGGCTAGACCATCTTTGTTTAGACACATAAACATCACCAATTCTGGGCACTGAAATAGTAGACAATTGGACATTACTAAAGAAAATTGGCAGATTAAAAATCCATGCCTCCCTCTCTAAAGTCAATCTTATAGAGAAATCTCACTTCTTGAAGCTGTAAAAAGAGGGGGTTGGACTCAGTTCAGTTTCAATTCAGTTAAATAAACATTTGTCAAATTCTTCTTCCTTCTATTCTTTATCTTTCCAAGTGAGGAGGGTGTAAGATAAATAGATTGGGGTCAATCCTCATTATCACTAGCATAAAATCACGAGACAGGACCTGCTAGTTCAAGTCTCTTATTTGCCAGGTAAGGCAACTCTGAACCCGGGTCCTCTGACTCCAGAGTGGGCTTTCTCCCCATTCCCTATTGCTTAAGATCACACAGTAATTGGTGAAAAAACCAAGGCTAGAAAAAAAGTGCCACTGTTCTTTCCATAATGCTCATCACCTCTCCTAGCAACAGAAGCACCAGCAGAAGAAAAAGACCTAAAATTATGTATTTCCTGCCTTCAGGGAGCACATGATGACATCAGTGTTACAGGTAAAAAAAAAAAATTAGAGCCCAGAACAGTTGAGTGTGGTAACTGCTGACACACAGCAGTTTTCCAGTAGAATTCAGGTTCCAACTCTGCTCTCTTGGCATCTAGATAAGGTTTTGTCCGCACGATTGCTTTGACTTTATCTTATCTCTCTCAGCTCTAGCTTTTGGAAGTCCTCCAGCAGTGCCCTGGTATGTGGGTCTTGTTCTTAAAATAGGAGAAGGATAAACTCAGATAAAAAGGATAGAAGGACCTTATAAAGAGAACTGGGCATAATTACAAGTCACCCTGGCTTCACTAGTTCACACAGGCAGATGGTCGAGGGAGCCGGAGCCAACTGATTCACACTTACCGAATTAGCGCCTGTCTGTTGCATTCTGGGAGAAAAGGCGAATGGGGGCATTTCTCTTTCCAGTCATGTAAAGTGAGTGAAAACCAGTGTCCTTGGGATGTTACCCTTTGCATTTGCCCAGGAGGACTCTGCAGGACAGACAAGGTATTTTTCCTCAGGAACCTCTCCTACAGCTGCAGCTCTGGCTGACTGCCACTCTCACAAAAGGGGCCAGTGGGCACAAGGGACCTGGGGTTTGGGGATTTAGAAATCTCACTGTAATCTGATCCCAAGATCATAGATTGTGAATTGAAAGGGTATTATAGGCCTTCAGTCCAGCTCCCTCATTTTATAGATGAGGAAAATAAAACCAAGAGTGGTTAGTGACGTGGCCAGGACCACACCTCTAGCAAATGTTTCTCTGACTCTCTGACCCTGTCCATTATGCTGTTGATCCCTGCTCCTAGAGAAATCACTTGGTTTATAAAGTAAATCAGCTTTATATGTGAAGAAAGAACATTAGCATTTTAAGGAATTTTTCATAACAATCACTTAACATTTCTATAGTTCTTTAATGATTATAAAGTGCTTTCCTGTCAGATAGGCAGGAGTGCTGATGTTATTACCCCAACCTCAAAAGTAAGAAAAATGAGACAGTACAGTGACAAGTTTATCCATGATCAAACAACTGGTGGATATTGGAGGCAGGATTCACATTCAGGTCTCTGAACACTAGGTCTAATGTCCATCTGCCCAATCTCTCCTGCTCATTGGGCAGATGGACATTAGACCTAGTGTCTAGACCCTGCTCATGGGTCATCTTTATACCATAGGAGGAGACAATAACTTTTAAAGCGATGGCTTATTGTGAGGAATCACACAGGAGAAATGACATAAGAGACGTTATCAGAGAAATGAATTCTCATAAAGTAAGATGGATTTATTACATAGTTAGGATGAAAGGTAACTGTTGGATCACCCATGCTTTACACTGCTATCTATTCAATGATAACAAGGAAAATTCTAACACTACGGGCGGACTTTACTTGGTAGGTTTAGGAAAAGTGCACAGGATGGTCAGGTCATGGATGGGTCATGATCTGTACTGTTGGGGGGAGTTTCCACATTAGTGAACTCAGAAT